>NC_039358.1:204056213-205256213 GCF_003573695.1 Papaver somniferum
CCCCCCCCCCCCCCCCCCCACACACACACACATTACTCAATTCAATTGGAGAGTAAACAGCGGATTCAAATCAGCAAAATCATCAACAAATTCGTGTTTGAGGTAGAAGTAATTTTACCATACAAACATTGGCGCCGACCAAGATTTTAGAGAAAAGATAATCGTGTTTTACCAAATCGAGTTATGGCAGTAATCAGACAGATTGCACGAAGGGACGATTCTGACAACGATTCCCAACAGCACAGGAGTGACGAAGCTGAAAGGTACGAAATCGAGGTTCATTCAGCGCCAACAATACCCATTGAAAACAGGCAGGGTCAAGTTCGTACTCATAACAGATCCCTGGATCGCCGACGAGATCGTTTCCATGACAGAACTCCAGATCTGAATCGGAGAAAGGAAAAACAACTAGTGATCGATAACGAAGGAATGGATGTTGATGGGGAAAATCCACAAGTTCGAGGAAACATAGGGCATGCGTTCGGCAGCCCATCTTGGAGGAATGACGATCGACAGGACCTGCAAGATGGCCGTGATAGACACATTTTTGTGTTTAATTTGATCTCAATACTGTATATTGTTGACACTCGAGTTTTTACTAATTTTGGTGTTTTATGTGTTTGTAGGCACCTTCGGAAAATAAACATTTTTTGGAAAATTCGGCTCGAAAAGTTGGTAAAAGCCCCGGAGGACACGTGTTATTCGGACTCTCACCGTTGGATAAGGGGAACCTCAATTACTAAGGAGCACCCCAGGTCACCCCAAAAGGCATCTGCTATTCGCACCCCAGTACAGGATTAGGGGGAGGTCATCTTCTCCATTTGAATTTTGTTTTTGGCGGGAAAATGGAGAACACTTCTGCAGATTTTTGATCGAATTGTTGAACGTGTTCTAGGGAGATTCAATGGCTGATTTTTGGTAGATAGTTGTGATATGGCCTATTAAACACACTGTGGGCGTTTGGTTCGACCAAAATTGTCTAGAATCAGCTAAACAATTCACGGGTTGAAAACAGGGCAGTTCATGTATATCACGGGTTTCACGTGATTTGGAGAAGATTCAACGTGTTTTGTGCGTGCATGGAAGACCCTCACAGCCTGTTGGAGCGTGAAGGAGTTAAATATGGTGATTTGGAGGCTTGAAAACGCGTGAGAAGATGAAACGGGAAAGAAAATATTCCTAGAAATATTTTCTTTACTGCCGAGTTAAAGAGAATTATATGGAGCGAATGAGCGAGATTCGATGGGTCTGTTGGCTATAAATAGGTTGCTGTGGTTGAGTAGAAAGGGTGTCGAGAGTTTGGGGAGCTAGGGAGAGCTAGAGAAGACAAAATCAGAGTTTAACAAAACTCTGTTTCTGCTGCTGCATGAAGATGAACACGAAGAACAATAGACTGTAAGAGACTGTCGTTCTTCAACAATGACAGCGACAGTGGATTGTGGGTCGTAGTTTCCCAAAGACTACAGCATTTCATATGTATCGTTCTTTGTAACGGATTATGCAACGATTATAAACGTTGCAAACACCCGATTTACACCATTTTCTCTTCTTCTTTTCATTGTAAACACCATTTGAGCAATAAATAAATATTTTGAACGTGTTTTTATCATGATGAGCTAAACCCAACACTGGGACGACGGAGGAGGGTGAATTTCATACACGGGTAAATTTATTTTATTCTTTTTTATGACTTTTGCATTAATTTAAAATTGAAATATGATTTGAATTAATTGGTTGTTATTTAATTTGATGATGTATGCTTAGCTTAGGTGTTTTGATACATCATGCTTAGGACTTACAATCGATGTTTTGAGAATCTATCTTGGCAAAATCAGAGTCTATGTTAATTTTATTGAGTTTTAAATTGTCAAAGAATATATGAATGAACCTTGTGTAGTGAATTCGGCCAAATCCTTAGTCCCAGTACCTCTCGCCGATTGTTAATATTTTTGTATATATAATTTTATTAAATCTTTAAATTTAATCTTCACAAGTCCGAGAGTTTGAACCTCATTACTACAACCGCAATCAAAAATCTTAATCAAAATGGCGCCGCCGACGCGGACTTGTATATAGATTTATTTTTATTTTTTTTAGGTTTATATTTTTTTATTATTTGTTCCTTTTTACTTTGTCTTTTATTTCTTTGATTTACAGGTTCGAAGTGGAGCACTAAGGACTTGGAGAGGAAAAAGCTTAAAGCGAAAAGCGAAAAGAGAAGAAAAGAGGACAATTTTAGGATTTAATTTTTAATTTTTCATTTTTAATTTTTTTAGAGTGTGTGAGGAAAACTGTAATTTTTTATTTATTTATTTTGGACTTTGGACTTTAAACAATTGGACTGTTTTTTTTAACCCTACGGAAGGGTATTATTCAAAAAAAAAAATTTATATAAACTGTGTGCAGGGAAGGACGACGATTAATATATCGTCTCGGCCCCTCGGGTTCGTACATGACATAGGAGTCGTGGACCGGGTCGACTTCAACGGTTCATCCCCCGTCTGGTACGGGAGGTAAGTCCATCGAAATACTCGCGAATCTCCTGTAAGCGAGTTACTGTATTCCTTAAGGTGATTCATTGATTGAGGACGAATTTGGACTGTCTTTATTTTCCTAGTAAAGGGCAAGGCCTGGCCTAGACAAGATAAGGGTTCGGATTTCATCACCGCTCCCTTCTTGCCCGCCTTAGGAAAACGAAACCGAACGCAAACCTAAGCCTTAAAACTTGATTAGAACGAGACCAATAGGGTAACGCGCTTATTAGGAAAAAATTTCGAAGGATATTGGTCACCTTTTAAGCATACTTCTAAGTTCTTGATGGTTTCTGTGAGTTGAATGCGTGACTGCGCCGCCTTGTAATACCGGTGAGGCTTTGGGTATCAAAGCTCCTCTGAGCTTCCCTCGCCTCGATTCAACTTACATTAGCTCGGATTGATTCCTGAAGGGTGTGCTCAAATTGTAACGAATTCCCTTTCGAAGGAATAGAAGCTGGTCTAGAAAACAATCTAAGTGGAGCCATCATGCTTGTTGTTTGCTAGATTTTATAGGTTTGATTTGGTCGAGTCAGCCTTGTTTGTGATTGTGTAGAATTCCCTTGCGGTTAGGATGTCGAACTGGTATTATAATAGCCAATACAATGAGTATCCGACTGGCCAGCTTGGACATTATCCTTTTTATGACCATAGTGTGAATAGTGATTGGGAACGCGAAACTTTTGAAGGTTATGGTACATACCATTGTGAGCCCAATTACTATCCATATACCCACAGGTCATACGAGCAAAACAATCCTTCTATTTCTCTAGAAGAGTCTCTCAAGAGTTTCAATGAGTTAACACGGAAGTTATTTATGAAAGAGACCTATAATATTCTTCTCCCATAAGAGTCCGTAGAGCGATCAACTAAAATATCTCTAGAAGAGACCCTCAAGCAATTTACTGAGAGTACAAATAGGATTGTGTAAAAACTTGCTCAAGATAGTCTTAATTTCCAGTGTAGTTTTACCAATACCACCCTCGAAAATAAGGATAGTTTTTATTCACATAATCAAGATGACGAGGTTAGAATTGGTAACACTACTTGTTTTGATGAGGTTCGACCTTTTTCATGTTATTATAATAAGGACTGTGATGAGGATAGTATTGATGAAGAATCTGAAATATATAGGCATAGTGATGAGGAATCTGTTACTCCCAATGAACTCTTTAATGATAATATTATTTCTAGTTCAAATCTAAATAATTTTAATAATTATTCACCTATTCAAAAGGACGAGGATTTGACTAGAGATACCCCCGTTTTAGACGATATAGTATTTCCTGTTTACAAAGCCGATAATGATTTAGAGGAAAGAGTTTACCCTGAGAATACTGTTTTAGAATCTAGTGATTTAGAAACAATAGTCTTAGACGAAGAAAATGAACTCGTAGAGCTATTAAATATGAGTGAGGATGCGTCACTTGAGTATAACCTCGAAGAAGCAATTGACTATTTTCAGGATTCCAATGATCTAGAAATTAAGGAAATTGTAGCTAGTCTATCTAGAGATACCCGAAAATCTAAGTTTGGGGGTGATTATCATTCTCCTTGTGCCATAACTTTAGCTCTTACAGAGATCCCTCATTTTGGACTTGATATCTCTACCTCGACCATTTTACAAGATTACCTTCATACTCGTTTTCCCGAACCTAATGATGTTCAGGAAGAAGTTCAGTCGTAAGAAACCCATCCTCTGGTTGATGTGGTTTGCCCAAGCTATGATACCCAGATTGACTTTGTTTTCCCACCAAATAGTTTTCTTCCAAATGTGGGAACGTTTATATTTCAAATGTGTCGAATATTAAGTTGTGAGACTAAACCTAAATGCTTTAGGAAATTAGAATCGACACATTTGCTTAAGAGTGACCACTACTCTCATTGTGGTCAATTTTGTAAGTCAAATCTTATTGACTTAGAGGATCCTCAGTTATTTAGGTTATTATTGTGCGCTTCTAATATCATATTTGAGTTTTTCCAGACTCTAGGACCTAATGATTCGGATCCCACCTATGAAGAAACGCAACCAATGAAAATATTTTATTTAGACCCTTTCTTAGAACCTGAACCTGAACCACAATTAGATATAAATATCTTAATCATGAAACTAGATAAGGGCATGCTATCCTTGTTCACTTTCTTGGGTTATTGTAGTTTCCTTTGGTCAGCTCTTTTTGGTTTTGAAGACCCACAGTTATTTCGGCTGTTACTTTTTGATTCTATGAGGTGACTAATTCCTCCCGATGTCTGGCTGAAGACTTTAAACTTAGCACTTCTTGGGAGGTAACCCAATCTCATGCGACACGGTAATATCTTTCCTTAACTCTTTTGCTTCAAATGGTAACAGTTTCTCCTTGTTCATATGCTTTTAATTTTATCTTTAGAACATTGAGGACAATGTTAGATTTAAGTTTCGGGGTATGGGAGAAACTTTTTAGTTGCACTTTTGAAACTTCTAGCGTCACATGGTATCCTGTTAGCTAAGTTTACATACTGTTTCTCACCGAAAAGATAGAAATTGGAATGCTAGAGATAACAACTTATTGAGAAATTAGAGAAAAATACATTGAGATCCTTGAAATTCAGGAGAGAACTTGTTCTTTTTAGAGGGTAACCGTGATGGACCTAACCATACATGATGGAAAGGAAAGTAGGTCAGGGAAATGCCAGAAAGACAAAGCAACCTCACAATGTAGTCTTAGTTACTGGATTGCGACTCTCTCTCAGTAGAAACTTATCATCATCAACAAGCGGAGCGACATCAAAATCTATGAAGAAAGTTGAAGACGTTTTAGGTTTAGAAGCAACAATAGAAGAGAATAATTCAAAAATCAAAGTTGAAGTTATAAGAGCAAATGATATAAGTTGTTAGAATCCATGATACCAAGACATCACAAGTTGCGAAGATCCAAGTTTTGAAAGTCCTTCTCTCATGGTCATGTAAATTTTTGTCTTTTAATTTTTTGTTTTCAAAAAAAAAATGAAAAATGAAAAAGAAAATGAAACATCATTACGTTCTTTTTGTTCAATAAGGCCATAGGGAAGAAGAAATTTATAAGTCAAGCAAGAAATGAAAGAGAAGAGTTGATTGTCAAGGTTCTATGAGGTTCGAGAGTTTATCATCAACAGTTGAAGACCAAAGAAGGCGTTGTTTCTACTGAGCACTGTGAGAGAGTCGAAGAAAGATGCATTTTGGTTGCTTTGTTAGTCTGCTTTCAATCTGGCACAAAATCTTTCTAGCACTGGTTTAACTCATCACACGTAATTAGTCCAGCTGTGTAGCAGATGTCCCTCTCATTTTTATCTCTCTCCTAATCTTATCCAGCTGTAAAGCAGCGGACGCATCTTACAATGTTTATCTAGCTGTGTAGCGGATATCTCTTTATCTAGCAGTGGTGTGGATGTGTCTCCCCTTTTCTTCAGTCAACTTTAGAGCTGACACCTTTAATTTCTCTGGCATTCTACTTACTTGGAGATAGCTTGAGAATATGTAAGTCCTCATAGCTCTTTGGACACTTATGACCAATTAGGAGTAAAGGTTTTGTGGGTACACCTCTGGTAAACCCTCCGGAGACAACACTCCGCCGATAGGGCCACCTAGCGGTTTAACGGCCTGCTGCACGTGCTAAGTGTAGTCTTTTTATCTTTTCAAAAATAAATTTTGCTCGAGGACTAGCAAATAATAAGTTTGGGGGTATTTGATAGACACATTTTTGTGTTTAATTTGATCTCAATACTATATATTGTTGGCACTCGAGTTTGTAATAATTTTGGTGTTTTATGTGTTTGTAGGCACCTTTGGAAAATAAACATTTTTTGGAAAATTCGGCTCGAAAAGTTGGTAAAAGCCCCGGAGGACACGTGTTATTCGGACTCTCACTGTTGGATAAGGGGCACCTCAATTACTAAGGGGCACCCCAGGTCACCCTAAAAGGCATCATCTATTCGCACCCCAGTACAGGATTAGGGGGAGGTCATTTTCTCCATTTGAATTTTGTTTTTGGCGGGAAAATGGAGAACACTTCTGCAGATTTTTGATCGAATTGTTGAACGTGTTCTAGGAAGATTCAATGGCTGATTTTTGGTAGATAGTTGTGATATGTCCTATTAAACACACTATGGGCGTTTGGTTCGACCAGAATTGGCTAGAATCAGCTAAACAATTCACGGGTTGAAAACATGGCAGTTCATGTATATCACGGGTTTCACGTGATTTGGAGAAGATTCAACGTGTTTTGTGCGTGCATGGAAGACCCTCACAGCCTGTTGGAGCGTGAAGGAGTTAAATATGGTAATTTGGAGGCTTGAAAACGCGTGAGAAGATGAAACAGGAAAGAAAATATTCCCAGAAATATTTTCTTTACTGGCGAGTTAAAGAGAATTATATGGAGTGAATGAGCGAGATTCGATGGGTCTGTTGGCTATAAATAGGTTGCTGGGGTTGAGTAGAAAGGGTGTCGAGAGTTTAGGGAGCTAGAGAGAGCTAGAGAAGACGAAATCAGAGTTTAACAAAACTTTGTTTCTGCTGCTGCATGAAGACGAACACGAAGAACAATAGACTGTAAGAAACTGTCATTCTTCAACAGTGACAGCGACAGTGGAGTGTGGGTCGTAGTTTCCCAAAGACTACAACATTTCATATGTATCGTTCTTTGTAACGGATTATGCAACGATTGTAAACGTTGCAAACACCCGATTTACACCATTTTCTCTTCTTCTTTTCATTGTAAACACCATTTGAGCAATAAATAAATATTTTGAGCGTGTTTTTATCATGATGAGCTAAACCCAACACTGGGACGACGGAGGAGGGTGAATTTCATACACGGGTAAATTTATTTTATTCTTTTTTATGACTTTTGCATTAATTTAAAATTGAAATATGATTTGAATTAATTGGTTGTTATTTAATTTGATGATGTATGCTTAGCTTAGATGTTTTGATACATCATGCTTAGGACTTACAATCGATTTTTTGAGAATCTATCTTGGCAAAATCAGAGTCTATGTTAATTTTATTGAGTTTTAAATTGTCAAAGAATATATGAATGAACCTTGTGTAGTGAATTCGGCCAAATCCTTAGTCCCAGTACCTCTCGCCCATTGTTAATATTTTTGTATATATAATTTTATTAAATCTTTAAATTTAATCTTCACAAGTCCGAGAGTTTGAACCTCATTACTACAACCACAATCAAAAATCTTAATCAGCCGCACCGCGATTCCTAGTGCAGAGGAAGATCTGTTACTCAATCGGCTGAACGAGTTGGAGAAGGAGAACGCTCTCCTGAGATTAGAACGTGAAAAACATCCTCGATTTAGGTCTGGTATTCTGAAAAATCAGAGGGTTCGGTCTGTATGGAAACGCCTTGGAAGTCGGGTTAGCCCGCAAGCTGCAGACCGAAACATAGAAGTGATCGATCTTGATCGGCTAGAGAACAATCTTTTGGTCACTGGAGATCTACCTAAATGAAGGCATGTACGACCCCGGCGAGCAGGGATCCGGCCTGCTGCAACTCAGAAGAGTGCATCCAGAACTACCAGCCATTCAAAACGTCTCAGGAATGATGAAGATGAGGATCGAGATCGGCGCGATGAGAGAGAATTTTCACCCGATTACTATGCTCATTCGGAGCAAGGCAGAGCTATAAGAGAGCCCACTGGACCTCAAAGGAAAAGAATGAGATCTAAATCTCGTATTCCAAAGGACCGAGATTATGAGAAGGAAGATAGTACCTCTGATGGCGACAAAGGCGCAATAACGAATGCTCGCCTTTGCAAGATGATCGAGAAAGTAATGTCGAAAAAGCGCTCCAGAGAGTAAAAGATATACAGGTTGCATGGAACCACATGAGCTCCTTTCAAACTGAACATCAGAGACTTCCGGCCGCCAATGAATTTTCAAGTTCCCAAGCTACCAGAATTCGATGAGAAAAAGATGATCCAGTTCAGCATGTTTTACATTATGAAACTTCCATGACTCTGTGGCAGCACAACGATGATTTGATGTGCAAGATGTTTCCACAGTCACTGACTGGTGGAGCAGTAACATGGTTCAATCATCTACCGACACAGTTGATCGAGACTTACCATAAGTTGGTTGATAAATTTTGTGCTCACTACAAATACAACAGACGTGATTGGAAAGGATGCCACACATTGTTTCTTCTCGCAATTCGGAAGGAGGAAAGCATCAGATAGTTTACTCGACGCTTCAAGCAAGAGGTGGCTGATGTGGATGGTGCCAACATCAAGTCGTCATCGCAGCTTACAAACAGACATTCCAGAAAGGGGTGTGTACGGTTCCTTGTTCAAGAGACCAGAAAATACTTTGGAATAGCTGTATGATCGAGCAGAAGAATATGCTCGAGTGGATGATGACTCCAAAGCTCGAAGAACCATTCGAGCGGCCAACACAATGATCGATGTGAAGTCCGAGAGAAGAACCAAGGTGAACGAATGGAAATTGGATTCCAGAAATATCATGATATGAAGCTGACACCGTTGAACATACAGCTTACAGAGTTGTACGAGAAAATCAGCAAGGATTTGAGCCCAAATCGTCCTTTTCCAGCAGAGACCGTGATAAACGTGATAGGAGCAAATACTGCAAGTTCCATAAAGATCATGGTCACAAGACATAGAATTGCCTCGCTTTACAGATCGAGGTTCAGCGAATGATAGACGCTGGAAAACTATAAGAGTACGTGAAAAAGGATTTTGCGAAAGGTCCTGGACAGTTTGGCACAACACATGTGATTAATGCACATGTAATTAATGTCAGTCACGCCAGGATCCATTCAATGACCGGGAGGGCATCGGAAGATGAGACCATGAGAAATCTTAGGCAGTTAAAAGAATGGTACTTGACAAATCACATCGATTTTGTCAGTGGCAATGGAGAAGAAATTCAGGAGTTTGGGTGCAGAAAGATCGAGTTCTATGCAGCAGACATGATAGGTGTATATGCTCTACACAATGATGTTGTTGTTATAACTGCTTGGATTGGCATGTTTCGTGTACACCGGATTCTAGTGGATACATGGAGCTCAGTGAGCGTGCTGTTTTCAGGAGCTTATTCCTCTATGAATTTCCCACACGACTTGATCGAGGAGGATGAAAATCCAATTATTGGTTTCAGCGGCGAAGTACAAAGACGATTGGAAAAGTAAAGATACCTATAACAGTGGCTGACAAGTTCGTTTTTGGCACTTTCTTGTTGCTGGATTGCCGAGCACCTTACAATGCAATCGTAGGACGAGACTGGATGCATGAGATCGGTGCAGTCACATACTCATATCATCAACGCCTGAAGTTTATTACCCCTGAAGGAGTCGTGAAAGTTAGAAGCGACTAGATGGCCGCCCACAAGTGTCACGAGAGTGCAATGAATGAGTACGAGAAGTCAGAAGTTAGCGGGAACCAGATCATGCGAGTCGAGCAGAAATAGCAATTACAGAATCCTCTCCCTCCAGAATCATATATGGGAGAGGACGCAGCTGAACCCCGAACAGTTGAGAAACTGATCGAGGTCCAGATTGGAGATTAGGAGCACAAAACAACGTTCGTAGGGGCAGATCTTCTTGCACATGAACGTGATGGTTTGATTACATTGCTAAGGGAAAACACCGACGTTTTCGCATGGAGTTTCGCTGAGATGCCTGGGATATATCCGAATGTAGCCTGCCACAGGCAAATATCGATGAGAAGTTCCATTCAGTTCGTCAGAAAATCAGGAATATGGCGCAAAGCAAAAAATATGGAGTTACTGCAGAAGTCGAAAAGCTGTTGGAAGCAGGCTTTATTCGGACAGTGCAGTATCCTCGCTCGCTGTCAAATGTCGTACCCGTTCCAAAAAAGAATGGTAAAATTCGCGTATGTATCGATTTTACTGATTTTAATAAAGCATGTCCGAGTGATCCGTACCCACTTCCACAGATAAGAGATTTGGTGGACGCAACCTCAGGGTATGGGAGACTGTCATTCATGGACGGTTTTTCAGGGTACAACCAAATACCTTTGTTCGAGGAAGATCAAGAGCATACCGCGTTCATGACTGACAGAGGAGTTTATTGTTATATGTAATGTCGTTCGGGATAAAGAACGCAGGGGAAACCTAATAGCATTTGGTAGACCATAAGTTTAAGGATCTGATTGGGAAGTCTATGGAAGTGTATATCGACGATATGGTAGTGATGTCTGAAACAAAAGGAGTCACATTTTCTTGATCTGCATAAGACGTTTGATATCTTGAGGCAATATCGTATGAAGCTCAATCCAGCAAAGTGTTATCTCGGGATGTCAACGGGAAAGTTCCTTGGATACTTGATGACACACAGAGGAGTCGAGGCGAATCCGGAGCAAATCAGAGCCATCAGAGAGATGTCATCCCAAAGAACGAAGAAGGATGTCCAGAAGCTAGCGGGACGATTAACAACTTTAAATCGTTTCATTTCACTCTCTTCGGATCGATTCAAACCATTTTTTAATGTGTTGCAAAAAGCAGTGAATTTTGGTTGGGCGGATGAATGCGAAAAAGCTTTCGATGAGATCAAACAGTATTTGTCAACTCCTCTAGTTTTGGTGAGTCCAAAAACTGGAAAATCTATCGAAGTTTATTTGGCTGCAACAAAGAACGCGGTGAGTGCAGTGCTGTTTTTTACGGATCCACATGAAAAGCCTGTTTACTTCATCAGTAAATCTCTGACGGGGGAGGAAACACGGTACAAGAAAATTGAGAAGATAGCGCTTGCACTTTTTCATGCATCTCGTCACCTCAAGCCTTATTTCCAAGGCAGGCAGATCGTAGTCTACTCGGAATACCCGCTGAAGAGAATCCTGGAACGTGCTGATGATTCCAGCCGACTAGCTATATGGTCAAATTTTCTTGGGGCGTCTGAGATCAGGTACGAAACCAGAACTGCAGAGAAGGGACACGCCCTGGATGCATTGCCAGCAGATTTTCCTGTAGACGATATAGAAACGGTTGTTGGAGAAGAAGAGGAGTTGTTCAAACCCATAGAGTCATCCACTGATCAGACTGGGGGCGAGTCCGCAATGGAGGTTGATACACCTGAACCATTATGGACCGTATTTATGGATGGGTCATCAGATGTTGGTGGAGCAGGAGTTGAATGTGTCATCCTTACTCCCGAAGGTTCGAGGATCGAGAAAGCAACCAGATTGGGTTTTCAAGCATCAAACAATGAAGCTGAATATGAATAAGCAATTATTGGTTTAAAGGCTGTCAAACAGTTAGATGAGAAGAACGTGAAGCTGGTAACTGATTCCATGCTAGTAGTTAACCAGTTTTTGGGGACCTACAGAGCCAAATAAGAAAGGATGGCCTTATATTTGGATCATATGAGAGAGCTGGCAAATGAGTTCGACCAGTTCTCTATTGGGAAGCGACCATGGCTGGAAAACAGGCACGCAAATGCTTTAGCATATCTTTCTTCCGCAGTCGAAACTGATACCACCTGTTTCATTGTGGTGGATTTCCAAGAGTTACCTAGCATATCTGACAACCACTTTGTTCTGGCTCTCGAACACGCTAGTGGGGCGCGAGAGGGAAACTACATCAGCACAAGGAGATACCGAGAACCTTGACATCAATATGGATGTTGACAGTCCAGTGATAGATGATTCAAGCAGTCCTGCTGAAAACACTTCAGACTGGCGTCAACCTTATGTTTGGTATTTGACAACCAGTGAACTCCCAGAAGATGAGCATCTCGCTTCAAAAGTGAAGAAAAATTCTTGGAGATATTCAATGATCGAGGGACAGCTGTACCACAAACCTATAGCTTTGGAGCCATTTTTGCGGTGCATATCAGCAGAAGAAAGGCAACGGATATTGGCGGAGGCTCATGAAGGAATATGTGGCAACCATTCTAGAGGGCGCAGTCTCGCGCACAAGATACTTACCCAGGGATACTTCTGGCCATACATGCAGAAAGATGCTAAAGAATACGCACAAAAATGTGTGTTATGCCAAGAGCACGCTCCAGTTCCTAAAGGCCCGCCAACAAATTGCATCCAGTTTTTAGTCCCTGGCCATTCTCTATGTGGGGATTAGACATCGTCGGACCACTTCCCAAAGCTCCTGGAAGCGTTAAATTCGTACTAGCCGCTACTGATTATTTCACTAAGTGGGTAGAAGCAGTGGCATTGATACACATTACCAGACATGATGTGAAAAGGTTCATATGGGAGAATATCGTCAGCAGATTTGGAATCTCAGACGCGATAGTAACAGACAATGGGAAGCATTTCGATTCTGGGGTGATTAAAGACTTTTGCAAGAACCTGAATATTGGTGAGAGAGGATAAAACAGCTAGGTTTAGGGGGATTGTTTGGGGGTTTGTTCTGTCGGGTGATGGTGGAGGTTATGGTGATGGTTGAATGATTTGGGGAAAGGATGGTGGAGTGATTTGGGGGAGAAGATGGTGGAGTGATTTGGGGGAAGGGTCACTGTTGCAGGAGAGGGGAAGAAGAAGAAAGAAAGAGGAGAAGAATGGATCGATAGTTTAGGGTATAGGTATAGGTTGCTAGTGTGTGAGGCGGGATATAAAATTTCGATGTTGGCGAATCTGAGTCACTGGATGCGAAGCTGGTAGGTGAATCGGATGGCTACCCCTGAAGAGGCTGGTAGCGACCGTCGGATGCTTTGATACAACAAAATCAACGGCGAAGATCGAGGTTAGGTGTTGTAGTGTTAACCGGAAGTATCGATATTTGATGAACAGGCAGAGAAGCGACCGTAGGATCTAAATATGATCTAATCTGAAGGCTTGGAATTTAGGCACTATGGTGTTTTGCAGGAGCTTCAGATTTTGATGCGCGATGAAGGAGCGACCATCGGATGATGAGATGGATCCAATCCGACGGCTGAAGATGGAGGCGGTTTTGGTTATAGAAAATGGGTTTGGGTAAGGGTTTTGGGCTTGGAAAACCTTGAGCCCACTTCTTCTTTAAGAACAACTTTCTTCTTCTTGAGCCCACTTCCAGCTTTTTGGACGTGCGCTCCATTCTTTGCGGCTTCCTTGCGTAATTCCTCCCGGCTTTTCACTACTTTTCTGCTCTATTCCGCTCCGCAATTCATCCAGACTTTATTTATTACCTAAAAATGCAAAATTAATTAAGAAAAATATTTATTCTTGAAAACAATGAAAATACAGAATATGGGATAAAATGTAGAATTAATGCACAAAAGATGAGTTAAATGCCAACAAAAAGGGATAAATATATACAATATTTGGCACTCATCAAATACCCCCAAACCTGAATTTTACTTGTCCTCAAGTAAAACAAAACTAAGGAAATCCTAACTATACCACTGTCGCTGGTCTCTCGAATGCATTTAGCGTATGCACTAAGCCTTTTAAACCACTAAGTGTCCCTAGTGGACGAGTTGAAGTCTCGTGAAGGTTTGCTTAGAACGTACCTACAAATTTCTAGGTCAAAATATAAGCTCAGATTCCATCAAATGTGACATGTGCAAAACAGTTTAAGCTCACAGCAAAATGGAGATGTCAATCTAGCTATCGAAGGCACAATCCTAGCACTGATAACAAAAAAGACATGTGATAAGAGTGTAAAGTGTATCTACACATGTGTAAAGAAAGATCTGAAGTTATGACTACTAATCACCAAGAGATAGTTTCTCAGGCTAAGAACTGAGGTCGAAATCTAGCTAGCTGTCCGGACTTTACGAGAATTGTGAATGAGTTGGAGGTATTTCACAATTACTCGCGTTGTACATCAATGGCATACACCCTCCTTGCTTATTACAAAAACAACAAAATGACTCTTTACATGACTCTTATTTACATTGACTATTCTCTTTTTATTTTTGGAACAAGAGATGATGGAATTGATAAATACTTGATTTTTTTGTATTTTTCTGATATTTTTTTTTTTTTTTTTTTTTTTTTTTTGAAGGAAACACTTTTGATACATAACAAAAGGAAACAAAAATTACATGACACTTTGCAAGAGGTAGCCCTTTTTGATGCACCCAGTTAAATTCGATGGTTGTCTTTCTTAATGTAACCTCCACCTTCTATCCCAACCAACCAAAGAACAAGCTAGTCAAGTTTCGTTCAGTATTCTAAAGTGATTGGCAATCGTAACTTCCTATCAAACACCTTGAAGATCGAGGCCATACATGTATTGGTAGATCGTGCGCGTGCAAATTTCTTATCACTATGTGAATTGTGCTAGAATCAGGGTGCCTAAATATCTAGACTAAGACTCCTAATAAAAATACATATTTGCACAAGAGTCAACATTTCAAGGTAAATGAGCTCCATTTTTTGATTTTATTTTTTAATTTTTTTTTTTTTTGAATTTTGATTTTTAATTTTTTTTTGGAATTTTTCAATTTTTTCAAAAGAAGAAGGAGTTCGTTTTCAATTATGGCAATTATCATGGTATCTACTCTATACCCCCAAACCTAAACTAAACATTGTCCTCAATGTTTCAAAATATGGAAAGAATTATAAAACATATATGAAGAGGAACATGCTGAGTAGAGTAAAAGGAGAGAGAATACCCGATTGTACGGCGAGCTCGATTAAAACTCCGTTATTCAAGGCAAAAATCCATCATATTAGGAGTCACAATGGATGAGCACAAAATATACACAAAGGAAATTTAACTAACACATTATCTACAAGAAAATTTGGTTTTTAATGGGATTGGACTTTTTGGAAAAAATTTGGTTTTGTTGGGAAACATTTGGTTTTGATGGGAAAACGAAAATTTTGGTTTTTAGGGAAATTTGGAAAACTTTTTGGTTATTTAGGGAAAGAGTGGACCAGTTTAGTCCACATAGACTGGGTCCTCCAGGTTGGTTGTTTCAATGTCGGGTGGAAATGGCTCAAGGAATGGCTTTAATCTCTGCCCGTTGACTTTGAAAACGTTCTTGTTGGAGACATCCTCCAGCTCTACAGCTCCATGAGGAAAAACTGTGCGTACTAGGTACGGACCCTTCCATCTGGAACGCAGTTTTCCTGGAAAAAGATGTAATCGGGAGTCATACAGCAAGACTTTCTGACCAGGAGTGAAGGATTTGCGTAGAATACGCTTGTCATGAAACATCTTCATCTTCTGCTTGTACAGCTTGGCACTGTCATAAGCCTCATTTCTCAATTCTTCCAACTCGTTGAGTTGAAGTTTCCTTGAATTCCAGCTTCGTCCAGAGAGAAGTTCAGCTCTTTGATTGCCCAGTAGGCACGATGTTCTAATTCCACAGGTAGATGGCACGGCTTTCCATACACTAGACGATAGGGGGACATGCCAATTGGTGTCTTATAAGCTGTTCTATAGGCCCACAAAGCATCATTCAATCTCAATGACCAATCTTTCCTGGACGGGTTGACCGTCTTCTCCAGAATGTGCTTAATTTCCCTATTAGACACTTCCACTTGTCCACTAGTCTGAGGGTGGTACGGAGTAGCAACCTTGTGAGTTATGCCATACTTGCGTACTAAAGACTCAAAGTACTTGTTACGAAAATGTGAACCGCCGTCACTGATGATAGCTCTAGGGGTACCAAAACGTGAAAATATGTTTCCTTTAGAAATGAAAGTACCACCTTGTGGTCATTTGTTCTGGTTGCTATGGCTTCTACCCACTTAGAAACGTAATCAACTGCGACTAGGATGTACAACTTGCTGTCAGACATGGGAAATGGACCCATGAAGTCTATCCCCCAAACATCAAAAATCTCCACAATCAAAATGGGGTTCAATGGCATCATGTTTCTCCTCGAAATGCTTCCTAGCTTTTGACAGCGTTCACAAGCAACACAATAATCATGGCAATCCTTGAACAATGATGGCCAATAGAATCCACACTGCAAGATCTTTGCAGCGGTTTTCTTGGCACTGAAATGGCCTCCACATGCTTGGTCATGACAGAAAGATATCACATCTTTCTGTTCAGTGTTGGGGACACATCTCCTAATGATTTGGTCTGGGCAGTACTTAAACAAATATGGGTCATCCCAAAGGAAATGTTTGACTTCAGCCAGGAATTTAGAGCGGTCTTGTCTCGACCAACGTGAGGGCATCCTACCTGTAGCGAGGTAGTTAACAATATCAGCAAACCAAGGAAGGTCTGAGATAGACATCAGCTGTTCATCTGGGAATGATTCTCTAATCAGCTCAATTCATCAATAGACTCTAAAGTTAATCTAGACAAATGATCAGCAACCACATTCTCACAACCTTTCTTATCACGGATTTCGAGATCGAATTCCTGTAATAAGAGTATCCATCGAATAAGGCGAGCTTTAGCATCCTTCTTGGAAAGAAGATACTTCAAAGCCGCATGGTCTGTGTATATGATGATCTTAGACCCTATCAGATAAGATCTAAACTTGTCTAATGCGAAAACGACGGCAAGCAATTCCTTCTCGGTAGTTGAATAATTGAGTTGGGCATCATTAAGGGTTTTGCTAGCATAGTATATCACATATGGTAGTCTATCAACTCGCTGTCCTAAAACAGCACCAACAGCATAATCAGAGGCATCACACATAAGTTCGAACGGAAGCTTCCAATCGGGTGGTCGGACTATAGGAGCGGTGGTGAGAAGGGTTTTTAATTCCTCCCATGCCTTCACACAAGCAGCATCGAAATTGAAGGCAACATCTTTGGAGAGAAGACTGCACAGAGGTCTGGAGATTTTGCTGAAATCTTTGATGAATCGCCGGTAAAAACCAGCATGACCTAGAAATGATCTGATCTCCTTCACAGAGCAAGGTTGTGGTAGATGTTGAATGAGGTCAACTTTAGCTTTATCCACTTCAATTCCTTTCTGAGATGATGTGTCCTAGAACTATTCCTGAATTCACCATAAAATGGCATTTTTCCCAATTTAGAACAAGGTTCTTTTCTTTACATCTGGATATCACGAGGGCAAGATGCTTCAAACATTCGTCAAACGAGGAACCAAAAACAGAGAAATCATCCATAAAGATCTCGAGAAAACTATCTATCATGTCAGAAAAAATGCTCATCATGCAACGCTGAAAAGTAGCAGGTGCATTACACAACCCGAAGGGCATACGTCTATAAGCAAACGTCCCAAATGGACACGTGAATGTAGTTTTTTCCTGTCTTCTCTTGGAGCAATGTGAATTTGGTTATAACCGGAAAAGCCATCTAGAAAACAGTAGTGACTGTGTCCAGACACACGTTCTAGCATTTGGTCAATGAAAGGGAGCGGGAAGTGATCCTTCCTTGTTACTTCTTGTGTCAACTTCGATGCATACTCGCCATCCTGTGGTTGTACGAGTAGGGACTAATTCATTCTTGTCGTTCTGAACACAGTAATGCCTGACTTCTTAGGCACAACTTGAATGGGACTAACCCATTTGCTATCGGGAATTGGGTATATGATACCCGCATCAAGTAGTTTCAGGATCTCTCCTTTGACTACATCTCTCATGTTAGGATTAAGTCTCCTTTGCATTTCCCTCGATGGTTTGGCATTCTCTTCAAGGTTAATGTGGTGCATGCAAATGGTGGGACTAATTCCTTTGAGATCTGAGATGGTCCATCCTAAGGCCTCTTTGTGTTCCTTAAGTACTTCTAAAAGCTTACTTTCCTGTTCCGTGTCTAAACATGATGAAATAATGACAGGTAAAGTATCAGAAGAACCTAGGAATGCGTACTTCAACGTACTAGGCAATGTTTTCAATTCAAGCTTGGGTGGCTCAACAATGGATGGAATAAGCTTGGAATCAGAGAGTAGGGTGGTTCCACTTCATATTTCCTTTCAGTGACGTCCATTTGAGGTACAGATTCGAGCAGAGATAGGACGTCACTACAGTATGCATCATCATAGGAATCAGGGTTAAAGTTCTCCATACATGCTTGAAAGGGGTCGACGGATAGAATGTTAGTCAACGAATCTTGCATTAATCCTTCAATCATATTAACTTCATGCACATCATCATCAAGATTCACAGGTTGTTGACTAATATCGAACACATTCAATTCTACCGTCATGTTACCAAAAGACAGTTTTAACACTCCATTCCGACAGTTATGATCGCGTTGGACGTAGCCAAGAAAGGACGTCCTAAGATGACAGGAATGTGACAGTCTGGGTTTTGTACAGGTTGAGTGTCTAAGACAATGAAGTCTACGGGAAAATAGAATTTGTCAACCTTGATCAAAAATCTTCGACCACTCCACGAGGAATCTTGACAGATCGGTCTGCCAGTTGTAGAGTGATAGATGTTGGTTTCAACTCCCCAAGACCTAACTGCTCATAAACAGAATATGGCAGTAGGTTAACACTTGCACCTAGGTCTAATAACGCTTTATTGACCGTGTGTTCTCCTATAGTGCAAGAAATTGTTGGACATCCTGGATCCCTAAACTTGGGTGGAGTTTTGTTCAGAATGATGGAACTACCTGCTCAGCTAAGAAAGCACGTTTTTGCACATTGAGCTTGCGCTTTTGAGTACACAAGTCTTTGAGGAATTTGGCATAGCAGGGATTTGCTTGATTGCTTCAAGAAAAGGAATGTTGATGTTGACTCTCTTGAACAGATCTAACATCTCATTGTAATGGGTACTTTTCTGTTGATAGATCAATCTTTGAGGAAATGGAGCAACAGGAAGATGAGTTGGCAAAGGGACATTCACAGCAGTAGAATTGTCAGATTTTCCAACTTGCTCAGATTCTTTGGTTTTCTGGGGTTGTGGAGACGTGGAATTTGTATCAGATTCATTAGGTTCGCCCCGTTGTTCTCGATGACTTTACCACTTCGGAGGGTGGTAATGGCATGGATTTGATCAGGTGAGGTTTCAGTGCAGGATGTTGTGCCTGTTTGAAATATCCTCTTTGGATTTTGTTGGGGTTGGCTCGGAAGTTTACCCTTTTCTCTCTCACATATTTGATCCATCTTTTGATCTAGATTTTTCTGACTTTGCATCAAACTCTGGAACATTTCCTCTAGGGTGGATAATCTCTTGTCTATTGTGTTGAGGATATGATTGTTGTTGATTTGAGTTGATTGTTGTTGAGGGTTTCTCGGGTGTTGATAACCTTGATTGTTCTGATATCCCTGATTGTTTTGATAGCTCTGATTGGGTTGAGATGGTCCTCCTTGAGTGGGTCCTTTTGACCATGAAAAGTTAGGGTGGTTTCTCCATCCTGGATTGTAGGTCTGTGAATAAGGGTTATGCTCTGGTTTTTGAAACATGGCATGTGCCTGTTCAAGCCTAGACTCCTGGACTGCAAGCAAATCTGGACAATTTTGGAATTGATGGTTGGGGTCGTTACAAGCAGCACAAACAGACGAAGCGACATGTTCTCGGAGAGTAGTGGTGGAAGGTTTTGAATTTTTATGTAGTTCTAACTCTTCTAATCTCCTAACTATTGATGCCATGTTTGCTCTACCCTCAAAATCCGCTTCAATCCTAAAAGCCTTTGCTTCGGATGTAGTCTTTCTGGTTTCACGGATGGATTCCCACTGTTGCGTCTTTTCAGCTACTTCAATCAAGAAGTCCCAAGACGCGTCAGCAGTTTTATCTACGAATAGACCATTACACATCGACTCAACCGTTGTTCGGGTGGACACATCTAGACTTCATACAAAATTTGCACAAGTCTCCATTTTTCAAAACCATGATGGGGACATTGGAGCAATAATTCATTGAATCTCTCCAGGTATCTAGCTAAGGTCTCACCTTCTAATTGCACAAGCTATTCAGACTTTGACGAATTGTCGCAGTCTTGTGGTTCGGGAAAAACTTTTTGAAAAACTCCTTTATGAGGTCATCCCATGTCATGATGGATTGAGGCTGTAAAGCATAGAGCCAGCCTTTGCCTTATCTTTCAGGGAGAAAGGAAAAAGCCTTAACTTCAGGGTTTCGTCGGTCATTTGAGTGAAACGCAGAGTTCCACAAATTTCCTCGAATTCTCTCACGTGGTGGTACGGGTTTTCATTCTCAACACCTCTAAAAATAGGAAGCATCTGTATTGTGCTTGATTTCAGCTCATAATGGCCATTAGCCTCGGGCAGCAAAATACAAGAAGGTTGACTGGCTCTAGTTGGGTACATATAATCCTTGAGGGTACGGGGTTCTCTCATTGTTTCTGGTTGATCTGGACTGTCTCCCTCAGAACTTAGAATTTCGATAGGTTCGTCTGGGTTAATTCTAACAAGTCTGTTTGTCTGGTCTCTGTAGGTCACAATCATGTCCTAGTAGGTACCTTAACTAACATGTTGGTCAGACAGAGCAATCAGAAACAATTTGGCCCACAAGGGTTATGAAGATTTGGTTTTGAATGAGTTTTGGTTTAAAGAAGGGGTTTTGTTTTTGGTTTAAAAAATTTGGGCTTTGGAAAAAAAATTTTTTTGAACTAAACCTAGCATAAATTATCACAACTCATAAAAGAAAATAAAACAATAATAATAATTAAAACAAACCCATAAAAGAAAAAAGAAAAATAAAAGAAAACAAAAAAAAATAATTACAGTCCCAAATATAAAAAAAAAAGAAAAAGAAAATAAAAATTATTACAATCCCAAATAAATAATTAAATTAATTATTACAAGCCCGAATTTGAATTTAAATGAGGCCCAAGTGGGTTAACTCATGGGTTAGGCTTACTTGTTTTTTGGAGGGAAGCCCAAAAATAGGCTTTTAGTCCCCTTTTAGTTGCAAAGCCCAGTTGGGCTTTATGATCGTCCTAAGCTCACGCTCAAGTTCAATCCCAGCAGCAACAGGTGGAGCAGAGCCCAGCAGCAGCAACAACGAAGCCCAGCTCACAGAAGACCACGAGCCCAGCAACAAAAGGAGGCAGAGCCCAGCAGCACTTGGTGAAGCCCAATTCAGAAAAGTACAAGCCCACTAGAAGAGGGCAGAGCCCAGCAGCTTCACTTCAGTTGGCAGCCCAGCAGCTTCACTTGGCAGCAACAGCACAGCACAGCTTGGCAGAGAAGGCACCAGCAGCAGCAGCAACAGCAGCAACAGCAACAGCAGCAGCAACAACAACAGCAGCAGGCTTTGCAGCAGGCTTGGCAGCAACAACAAATAATGCACAGCTCCAGCAGCAGTTAGCAAGTGAACAAGATAGCAATGAACACACACAACTATGCAAGCACAACAAGGCCACAACAGCTATGAAAACTTCAAAAATATGGCAGCCAGCTCCCCGGCAGCGGCGCCAAAAACTTGGTGTGAAAATGGGAAGCACACAAAACACTTGCAAGTATACAAGGTCAAGATTTATAATATAGTGATGAGTGGGGGTTTGTCCACAGGGAGAGGAGCATACAAGAAGTCTTCCTAGCTAAAGTGTGTATTGATGATGCAAGGTAAAGCAATATGGCATACAGACAAGAACCACAGCAGCAAGGAACCACAGCAAGGAAAGAACCTAGTAAAGAACCACAGCAGCAAGGAAAACAGACAAGAACCAAGGCTTGGAAGCCAAGGGCAGAGGTGAGTTTGTGCACTGACTTCAGTGCACAAAAGGCTTCAAAGTGCAAGAAAAAAAAGGCAAGAAAATAAATTGAATTGAAAGCACACAGGACTGAAAATGTAAGTGACTGAGAAGGAATTGGTGGGTAAGCCAAGGCTTAGGATCCACCTTGTGTCCTAATCAAATGACATGTTTCTAGGTTGAGTTTGATCCTATGCATACATCTAGAAATAGAAGAATACTAAATTGCTCAATAGTCTGCCCCTAGCATTGGCTGTCTTTTGACAGCACAACCAATCACAAGCACTATGTGCATTGGTATCTCCCATTTGCTCAAGCAAAACATAGCATGGAAGTAACTATCCTAGCTTCTAGTCACTTGACAGTGCACAAGGCTTCAGCTGAGCCTTGGCCTGATGCTGTTTAGCTCATGCTAACCATGAGTATAACTAAAGCATTCATACAACAAACTGAATTCAAATGCAACAGATAAACAAGATACACACATACACACTATCAACTGTTGCTAAGACAGAAATTGAAAAAAAATGAGAATTGATTCAATAATTTGTTCACTGGCTAGCCCAGAGATAGTCTATAACACAACCCAACAGTACATATTTATACCCACAGATTAAAATTAGGGTTCTTCCCCCTTTTCCCAAAAATCAGAAATTAGGGTTACCTAATTTGTTGAAAATTGAGCCTTGAAATCGAGCACCCATGCTTTGAATCGTCCTTATGCTCCCTCCTGAATCTTCTGCTACCATTAATTTCCCTAAATCGAGATGTTTTATCAACCTCACCTAGGACAGTTGGTGAGAGAGGATAAAACAGCTAGGTTTAGGGGGATTGTTTGGGGGTTTGTTCTGTCGGGTGATGGTGGAGGTTATGGTGATGGTTGAATGATTTGGGGAAAGGATGGTGGAGTGATTTGGGGGAGAAGATGGTGGAGTGATTTGGGGGAAGGGTCACTGTTGCAGGAGAGGGGAAGAAGAAGAAAGAAAGAGGAGAAGAATGGATCGATAGTTTAGGGTATAGGTATAGGTTGCTAGTGTGTGAGGCGGGATATAAAATTTCGATGTTGGCGAATCTGAGTCACTGGATGCGAAGCTGGTAGGTGAATCGGATGGCTACCCCTGAAGAGGCTGGTAGCGACCGTCGGATGCTTTGATACAACAAAATCAACGGCGAAGATCGAGGTTAGGTGTTGTAGTGTTAACCGGAAGTATCGATATTTGATGAACAGGCAGAGAAGCGACCGTAGGATCTAAATATGATCTAATCTGAAGGCTTGGAATTTAGGCACTATGGTGTTTTGCAGGAGCTTCAGATTTTGATGCGCGATGAAGGAGCGACCATCGGATGATGAGATGGATCCAATCCGACGGCTGAAGATGGAGGCGGTTTTGGTTATAGAAAATGGGTTTGGGTAAGGGTTTTGGGCTTGGAAAACCTTGAGCCCACTTCTTCTTTAAGAACAACTTTCTTCTTCTTGAGCCCACTTCCAGCTTTTTGGACGTGCGCTCCATTCTTTGCGGCTTCCTTGCGTAATTCCTCCCGGCTTTTCACTACTTTTCTGCTCTATTCCGCTCCGCAATTCATCCAGACTTTATTTATTACCTAAAAATGCAAAATTAAGTAAGAAAAATATTTATTCTTGAAAACAATGAAAATACAGAATATGGGATAAAATGTAGAATTAATGCACAAAAGATGAGTTAAATGCCAACAAAAAGGGATAAATATATACAATATTTGGCACTCATCAAATATTCGCCACAATTTCTCATCTCCCTACTATGATCATATCAACGGGCAGGCAGAAGAGACCAATTGCGTTATTATGGACAATCTCAAGAAAATACTGGAGAAGGCGAAGGGAAAATTGACGGAGGAATTCCCTGGAGTCTTATGGTCCTATTGAACGACCCCAAAAAGATCCACTGGATTTTTTCCGTTCACACTGGCTTATGAGACAGAAGCAGTCATACCTACCAAGACATATCTCAAGACTACCAAAACTCGTGTTGTCAAATCTGGGAAAAATGACAGCATACTGGCTTTGGATAAAGAGAAACATCCTTACAGCAGTTGATCTGATGCCAGCAGGCAATCAAGCTGAGCTATGATCGTAAAGTCAGATAACAGTCATTCAGACCAGGGGAATATGTCTTGAAGAAAACTCGAGCCGCCACAATCGAACCAAACTGTGGGAAACTTGGAGCAAACTGGGAAGGTCCATACATAGTGGACATGCCAGCATCATCTCATGGCTCCCACTACTTAAGGAACCTCGATGGAACTAAAGATTCAAAACCATGGAAGCCATGGAATTCATTCCACTTGAAGAAGTTTTATCATTAGGAGTAGTCTCAAATCCTGCTGTGACGCACTCTTTTTCCTTTGAGATGGTTTTATCCCACTGGGTTTTCCACGCAAAGGTTTTAATGAGGCAGCTGTTGTCAAGCGGTAGGTATTTATCTTGTTATTTCTATTCCGAAATTTAATTCAACATTATTTTGATATTCACTGTATCAAAATTGTTCATCTTTAATTATAAGCTGCTGCGGACGTTTAAACCTGCAGTCAGCCCTAAATTGCAAAACAGTACAATTCAAATCTACTGTCAGCGACATCATTGACACCTCACAGGTAGGGCGAATGCACAGTTCGAGCATTTCTACCCTATTCCAATTGTGTCCCCACATATGGGACATCAACGAAATGTGGCGAACATTTTCACCTATCCAAGCATGTGAAAATGTACACATCTCGACTCTGCGCGCATCTTGAATAGTAGGATTGGCCCCCATCGCGAATTCAAGATAGCAGAAAACTCAACCTTACATTCCATGCGCGAGCAAAATGCATCAGGGAAGTGCACCCTTGCGCGAGCATTGAGCAGCATGACACATAGCATACTGGGGGCGAGTTCTATGTCACCTCAACCATTTGGGAGCGAGATATATGACACTCCAGTGCATTCATTACATTCCTGGGGGCGAGTCGGATAACACTCCGAGCAACGCGCTTGGGGGCGAGTTATGCAACGCGCCAGAAAATAGCGAATCCAATAGAATTGGAAAACCCGAACTTCTTAACCCATAACTAGTTATGGATTAAGAGGGGGCGATGTTTGTAACATAATATTTTACACTAAGAAGATAGGCCTCAAGTAGTCAAACTTAAGCTAGCAATGGGAGACTAATATGGTTTCATAATAAAAATGGTGTACTTAGGCCCAAAATACTCCACTGATTAGCCAAAGTATGTTTATTGGGCCTAGTAACTCCTTTAGTTAGCCACACTTGGCTAACTAAGCCCATAGGTAAAATACTGTACTAAAGACAAGCAGGTGCCTCGTCAACAAGGAGGGGCCAATCAGGGGACGCTCAGTCAGCGGAAAAGCCGAGTCAGCAGATTATGTTCGCTGATGTCATCATACATCACCATACGTCATCATGACGTCAGGAGATGCCGATTCTGTTAGAATATTCCGTTGCCGTCAGAAGATTCTGTCTAGATTAAACATATTCTGTTAACTCTAACGCTGTCAATTGCATCAGTATTGCGTCATCCGACAACGTCATCATGATGTCATTGGCAGAATCTTCATCTTCAACGGCATCGATACAGCAGCAGGTCGCCGGTGGCAGCCGGCGACGGTGGTCTTCTACGACAACAGTGGAAATGGCAGGGCAGAGCCGGCGGCAATGCCCGGCAGCGTTCGGTGGCGACAGTGATCGACGACGGCATCAGGTGGCGGGGGAAGTTCCTGGTTGTGGCAGGCGGTAGCACCGTCTGGACCAATTGGTCTGATTCAGTGTAGCGCGTAACAACTTAATTCCCTACTTCTGATTCAGTGTAGCGCGACGTTACTTAATCATATAGTCCTGATTCAGTGAATCGTGGTGTAACCTATTCCCGTACTCCTGATTCAGCGTGTTGCGAAGCAACTTAGCTAAGTATCCTCGGATGTTCAAGCCCCGTACAGTTTGCCTAACGGATTTCTACGTCCCACACTTAATTTGGGGCAACCCTTCACACCTTTTGGTTTAGCCAATTCCGTAACCCAAGAGGAAGATTCTGGAAACATGTAGGGCCGGTCAATGCCAGTTGCTACAAGAGACATGCAGGGGCCAGTTACTGCAGGAGGCATGCAGGGCTAGTAACTGCAATTCATGCCTGCATCTAAAACGGAAATTTGTAACATATAAATGGGCAGGTTTACAACCCAGACATGTATGCAATCTTCCCCACAAAAACTCATGCGAAAAATCTCTTGCTAACTTAGGCATCAGAAGGTCCCCCCCCCCCCCCCCCCCCCCGAATTACTCCATTCAATTGCAGAATAAACATCGGATTCAAATCAGCAAAATCATCAACAAATTCATGTTTGGGGTAAAAATAATTTTACCATACAAACAATTATGTAACCTTGCTAGTCAGATTCATTCAGAAGAATCGGTCAAGTGAAATAAAAAAACAAACAATATCAGCCTAGAGTTACGTCGGTCATACCCATGTAACCCTACCATCTACTGTCATGGTTATAAAAGCCATAGGAATTTGCTAGACCCACGGAAAAGCAGCGCCGAGGTAGGCACCAAGAGGGGATCGGCGGTCCTGATGTGCCTCTCAACATTAGGATAGGGAGTGGGGCCCACGCTCCCTCTCATATAGTGCCCAGCTCGGTTGAATCTTTTCGGTGTATCCATCATTCTCGAAATTGATATATGAAAAAGAGAGAAAAGAAATGAACAGCCGCATCATGGTGTACTAGAAAGCTAAAAGTTTAAAAAGTTATAAAGTGAAGCCACATATGGTGAGAAAATTTGACTTTCGTTCGCCGGAGATTGTAACTGATTCCGGACTCAAACACAGATTGTATCTTCTCCTAAAGTTCAGACACTTTTATAATTTGTGTACGAGTGAAAGTACGCGCACTTATTACTTGCGTCCAATTTTTTTATCTCCGCCCGACTAGATTTAGTTCCTTGCCCAATGCCAGATTTGGGGAAAAAAAACTATAGATAAAAAATATTAATCAAATAAAAAAAATATTTCTGAATAGTAATGCTATATCTAGTGCGGTCTCACGTAAACACACTAAACACTTGGACAAGTGTGTTTCCCATGGTTATGGTCTGGGTGTTTTAGCTTTTTCTACTCTAGAAGAATTGGGTGAGGATACTTTATGTTTTTTCAAGCGTCTGAAGAACTGTTTGGTTAGTAACAACGCTGGTAGTGGTTATGGTAGCTTTATTTTTCATAGATTAGGCATTGCTATTCAGAAAGGTGTTGGAGCCCAGCTTGTTGCTAGGCTGCCAACTAAAAGCTTTGTTTAATTTATTATTGATTATGATTTTTAAATTAAAAAAAAAAATTAAAAGAAAATTTATTTATTTACTAATTAATATGGTATATTAATAATTTTTTATTGAAAATTCAACGATAATATTTTTTTGAATACTTAAGGCACACGAAAATACGTCTTCACTTTTCTTTGTTATGTACTATCATTTTTTACTTTTTTATTAACTTTTCATATTTTTTATTTACACATTCTTTGAAAAAATAAAAAAATCTAAATATAGAAGTCTCTCAAAATATCACCTATTTTGGAGAGACTTCTCTCAAACATATTCCCATTAAAGAGTCTCTCAAAAATCCAAATCCATGATATTAAAGTTCACATTCGATAACAAAGAATTTGATAGATTTTCAAAAACCCTCTATCCAGTAACATAGATTTTCAGAAATTTTGAAAGAGTCGAGACCCACTAACTAGAGATTCGTACCTCTCCGAAAATCTCCAGAAGTCCTAATTGACTACCTTCCTATTAGAAAATCTGGCTTTTAGACTGTGTATGCTCCTAATAAAATCATTCTGATATATAAAAGACGATTTGCACAAGTCAGTTTCCAACATTGTTATTGGGGAAAGCACAGAAAGCTATATATGCCAAATTATTAGTGAGGGCACCGAAACCTATATAAGACATAGGATTTTTTGTTTTGTTACTTATATGGGTTTTAGTACCCTCACCTAGGGCTGTCAATGTGTACCCATTATCCGGAACCGGAACCGGATCCGGTAGACTTGGGTCCGGTTCCGGGTCCTAAAGTTGGACTCATTAGCAACTTAGGACCCGACGGGTAATTACCCGATTGGACCCGAATCTAAACGGGTCCAAATGGGTAATATCCGTTGGATACCCGCGGGTATCGGGTACCCGTTTATTCATACTTTTTTTCATGTTTTTGCTAGTTTTAGCTTTGATATTTTACTCGTTTTAAATTTTTCTCTTATATTTAATCTTTATTTAGTACATTAATAAGAAATAATAAATTTTATAAAAATTATTTAAATCCAAGTCAAAAAGAAATAATAATAAATTTTGGAAGGCAAATGAATATGATAGCATCACCAAAATGGTATTGGGACTTTGAAAAATGATGCAATCATAAACTATGGGGTGCGGTGCCAGTATACTGTATATATACTGTTTGCTCAAATTACAAACACGGTACTAGAGAATGAGTGGATATGGAGATTCTGTTACTTACTAGCGCAATATGCCAATTATGAGAACTCAAATCCTTGAACTCTTTAGCAATCATTTCCTGAAATAAAATGAATTTGCATCGACAAATTAAACTTAATAAGGATGTATTTCCCAACTTTACATTTGAACTTTCTTATCTTGCTATGTGTACCTGATGCTGGATAATCTCCAGCAGACAGGTGGAATGGTTATCTTTCTACATCTAAGTGTTATTGTTGATAATATGAACTAGAAATACCAAATCGAATAAACTTCACTAAAACGAGGTAACATGAAAGAGAGAAGTCATACAATGCTATATATTGGAGGCACTATATTCGCTACTTCAGTCCTCACAGCTGGCATCACAGAACCGCTAGATTGATAGAGAAGAGAAAAGGCACACCCTGAGATTGCTAGATTTATAAAATTATGTAGCAAGGATGTCGAACTAGTTTCTACTATTACTCATGACAAAGGCCATGGATGCTTCAAACAAACAAAAGAGGATTTTCTACATAACCGTTTAATACCCGGAACCGGTAGATACCCCGGCTGTTTAATAGGGTCCGGTTCTGGATTCATTAATTTAGGAACCGGATTCGGAACCGTTAGGACCCGGAACCGAAAAAAATAATAGGGTCCGATTCTGGGTAGTATGATACCCGGGAGGAACCGGACCCGTTGACATCCCTACCCTCACCAGTATGCGGGGACCCCTCGTTAGCAGCCATGTCAGTTTCTTGAACCTTGACCGGTCATCAGACTCGTCCGACTCGTAAATCAACAATTCACCCCTCAAAACTGACTCGACTGACTAATCTGACTCAACCCAAAAACCGGGCTATATAAAAAAATCTCTATCCCCAAAATCGGTGCCCTAGAAAATTATTCTTCTTCTTTCTTTCTTTCTCTCTCTCTCTCTCTCTCTTTCGCAGAGCCATGGCAACAACTTCAGAAGCACCGAGAAACCCTAGAAGGAACAACGCTGGAGGAGGAATAGATGATGATAAATTAGTGTTTGAAACAAGTGATGGAGTACAACCAGTTAGCACCTTCGATGAAATGGGTATTAAGAATGATTTACTCCGTGGGATTTACGAATACGGATTTGAAAAACCATCTGCTATTCAACAAAGAGCTGTTATGCCTATTATCCAAGGTCGAGATGTGATTGCTCAAGCTCAATCTGGTACTGGAAAGACTTCTATGATTGCTCTAACTGTTTGTCAAATCGTTGATACTTCTAATCATGAGTAAGTTCTGATGATCTGAAACCCTAGTTTTTTTTTGTTTAATTTTTGTAATTAAGTTTGGGGTTTTGGTTTGTTTTAGGGGATTATAATCTGGGGTTGTTTTGATTTCTGGGATTGATTAGAGAATTGAGTTGAAAGTATAATTTTAGGGTTTATTTTGAAATTAAAAGTGGAAATTAGGTGTTTCAGTAGACCGACACCAGCAATAACTACCGGAATTTAACAACCACTGCCAGAACCACCACCCCTGCCATCCACCAGCACTACCACCATTCAACAAAGCCACCACCAGAATCACCACCATCTAATAAAACTGCCAAAAAATTATAGAAGGTTCAGCACCAATAACACCACCCACCAGAACCAGCACCATTCAACAGAGCCACCTCCAGAATCACCAGCATCTTACACAACAGCCTAAAAATAACCAGCCAGTGCAGCACCAATAAAACCGCCAGGGCCACAACCATTCAACGAAACCAGACCAGAACCACCAGTACCATTCCTCAAAGCCACCAAAAGTTAACCAGTAGGTGCACCGCCCAGCCATGGCAGCAATGCCCACTATAGATTCTGATTGTGGATATAGTTGGTGGCATTCTGGTGGTTTGCAGTTGTGGATGGAGGATCTGGTGGATGATGGATTTATTTTTTATAGGTGTCTTTTGATTAATGTCTCAACAAGTTTTAATTTGGTTTTGTTTTGAGCTCTCTTTTTTGATTATCCCATTAACTTTGAATGTTGATTTTGTGTTTAGGGTTCAAGCATTGATTTTGTCACCAACAAGAGAATTAGCAACACAAACTGAGAAAGTTATATTAGCCATTGGTGATCATATGAAAATTCAGGCTCATGCTTGTATTGGAGGTCAGAGTGTCGGCGAAGACATTCGAAAACTAGAGAATGGAGTTCATATTGTATCTGGTACACCAGGGAGAGTTTGTGATATGATTAAGAGAAGATCGTTGCGTACTCGAGCCATCAAATTATTAATACTTGATGAATCTGATGAGATGTTGAGCAGAGGTTTTAAAGATCAAATCTATGACGTTTACCGATATCTTCCACCAGAACTTCAGGTACAAAGGATTTCACTGAAGCTAGTTTGTTCTTTATTTTGTGCACTCTATGATTAAAAGGTTTCATTATGTTTGCCGTTGATGCTAATATTATGTTTGTATATATAGGTTTGTTTAATTTCGGCAACACTTCCTCATGAAATACTGGAAATCACTAACAAGTTCATGACAGAACCTGTGAGGATCCTTGTAAAACGTGATGAATTGACGTTGGAGGTATGCAGCCTATAACTTATCTTAGTCAGGCTTCTGTTACATGTGTCAGATATTATTATATCGGTGTGTTAACTATTTGGTTATTAATTGGTGTACCTTTTTGTTTGTTATGTTAGGGTATCAAACAATTTTTTGTTGCTGTTGAGAAGGAAGAATGGAAGTTTGATACTTTGTGCGATCTTTACGATACTCTGACGATCACTCAAGCTGTTATTTTCTGTAACACAAAGAGGAAGGTAATGCCTGTCTGTCTTTTCTGGTGTATGTTTATGTAGTGTGTGAATTACACGGACTCTGATCCACTGCCTGCCAACTGTAGTTACATCTAGGATGTAAGCAATTCCTTAGGGAAATTGTAAATACTAAATACCAAAATACCTTTTTACCCTACCATTTTTCATCTCAGATGATCATATTTGTGTAATCACCTTGTCCTGTGCAATATAAAGTCATAAAGATAAGATTATTTTACTAAGACTAGTAGAGTGCACATGCGCTGCACGTGGTTTTTGGAGTTGAATGTATGTTTTAGTGTTCCTAAGTAAACAGATTTTATGAATTTGGCATCAAATTATTTTCACTTCATTGTTGTATGTGGGGATATCATATAGTAAATAGGGGCAAAACACCTCTTTGCTTTTTATATGGTAGAGACTTAGAGAAACGGAGGATGGAGAGATAACAACAGATAAAAGGAAACAGAACTTTTTCTTGGTTTTGATTATCTCTCATTCAATAGACTATAGGGTTATAAATAACTCTCATACCACGCTATCTCTACTGTATATTAAGCAAAGTGGCCTCTTATGCGGCTTTTTACTTAAATATCTCCATGTACAAAATAGAAGTAACAATAATACGAGGTCAAATTAGAACACTGAGAGACAAAAACGGATGTCTGACTATTTCTATTGTATTATAAGTGGTACTTATGTGAGACATGTTCACCTCAAAGATCTAGAAGCCTACAAGTTAATGTCACCATAGGTGCTTCCTTACTGTGAAGTTTATGATGATGCCTGACAAAGATACACAGTTCTCATATACCAATTTCATTTTGTCATGAGCAGGTTGATTGGTTAACTGAGAAGATGCGCAGCTATAACTTCACAGTCTCTTCAATGCATGGAGACATGCCTCAGAGGGAGCGAGATGCAATCATGAAAGAGTTCAGAGACGGGGCCACCCGTGTTCTGATAACAACAGATGTATGGGCTCGTGGGATTGATGTTCAACAGGTCAGTTTTTTCAGTCTCGTTTTTCTAAATTTGATTGTGCACCATATCCGCCATTCATTAATCCCACTTATCTCTCTGTCAAATAGAAACCACAATAGGTTTTTGGTAAACTTTTAGGTGATTGTTGGTTAGACAGTTAGATAGCTAACTGTCAATCCCCCAGAATAGCTAAGCTGGGGAATTGGCACTGACTCACATTTCCATGGGTTCTATTTGATTTAAACTTTCGAACCTTTTATGGATAGATCAAAAATGAAATTATATAGATATTTTTCGTCAAGCAATTGCTTTTTTGCAGTCAGAATTGGTTCACTTAATTTTTCTGCTAACTCATACCACTTGTGCTTTTTAGGTGTCCTTGGTTATTAATTATGACCTTCCAAACAATCGTGAACTTTATATTCATCGGATTGGTCGATCTGGTCGTTTCGGGCGCAAGGTAAATTATTTCTCTCTGGTTTTCAATCACTGAGTTCTCGTTTTCAGACACTGGGCTCTCTTGTTATTTTTTGTATATGATATAATACTGTCTTGGCTTTTATCTGCAGGGTGTTGCCATAAACTTTGTACGAAATGATGATATCAGGATTCTCAGAGACATAGAGCAGTACTACAGTACTCAAATTGATGAGATGCCGATGAACGTGGCTGATCTAATATAGATGATCTGAATGATGATGCCAAGCAAGTGTTCTGGAATGAACTTTTACTTGTTGATTTTTGCAAAATAGCTGCAACTACTGTAAATGCAAATGCAAATGCAAATGATTTGCAGATTTCCGCTGCTTGGGAAGAAAGAAACAGAACAAGTTTGGATTGATTTTTGGGACGTGTTTATGAGATTGTTTCAAGTTCTTCTTTTGTATCAGATTCTACATTAACAGGCCAAACCTGGTGTTGGTATAACTTGCAGTGCTTTTTTGTTTGATCTAAATATTAACCCCTATTTTTTTCAGGTGTAAACTTCTTAGGTCTTTATTTATAGCTTTACTTATTAGTTAAGGCCTTCAGTAAAATGCAAGGCTATGACAAATTCTAAAGTGCTCTTTCTTATAGATTTTAGTAGCCCATAGGCTGAAGCAATGTAGTAATTGGGGTAAAAAGTAGTAATTGGAATTCCTGAAGGAGTTGCCTGAGTGTTGTGTTTTCTTTTCTAACAACGCATCAAAGGTGTAAAAAACTGTCATATTCATGGCAACTGCACCAGGTGGTCATGCGATAGTATTTGTTGAAGGGGTTATGGTGAATTTCCAAGGAGAGGATCAGATGGCAAATTTTAACATTACAGCACAAAGAAAACTAAATGAAGATGAAGAACAATTCCGACCAATTTTTACCGCTCCAACCCATTGAACCATGTTCGATCTACACCCTATACAGTTGATGAGTGTGTTCTCTTTTCATGGTTATTAGACGAGTTATCGGAAAGATGATGGTTAGAATTTACAGAATATATGGTAATTTTATTGTATATAATACTGCTGCGAGTTTCCGTAATGATAAGATGGGAAAAGTAGTGAATTATTGAAGGAAAAGTAAAAGATCTTTTGATAACTCAACATATAGTCAATAGTCACACACCGACTATGACATACATCTGAAACAGAAAATAGAGAAAGAGTCCGTACACAGATGTGCGTACAGATACAGCCGTAAACAGTTGTCTAGTGACAAAGTTATAAGTACACACAGGTATAGATTCAGGGCACTCCTAGAATAGGTTCTTCAGTTCTATCAGCCCCCTCAAACTGAGCTGTGTATGAGGAAGAACACTCAGTTTGGTTCTGAGAAAATCAAACATTGAAGATGCTAATCCTTTGGTGAAGACATCTGCTACCTGTTGATCTGTTGAAATATAAAAGACCTGTAGAGTTTTGGATTGAAGTAATTCTCTCATAAAGTGGAAGCCAATGGCTACATGCTTCATTCTGCTATGAAGTGCTGGATTGGAAGCTAAAGCAATTGCACCTTTGTTATCACAACCTAATGAAGGACAGTATCAAGATTGAGATTAGGGCTATCAACGGGTCCGGGTCCTCCCGGGTATCAATGGATCCGGATCCGGACCCGGACCCTATTTATAAAAGTCGGGTCCGGTTACTAGCGGTTCCGGGTCCGGTTCCTAAATTAGTGGACCCAGAACCGGACCCGTTTAAAACCCCGGATACCCATAGGTTCCGGGTACCCGTTGGGTATTAAGAAAACACACATAAAGTTCAAAATTTTGATGTCTTTCCCTTTTTTTTGCTTGAATCAAACTTATTTCTATAAAAATTTGGTATTATTTCTTTATTAATGTACTAAATAAAGATTAAATGTAAGAAGAAATGAAAAATGAGAAAAAAAATTCAAAACCAAACTAGCAAAATACTTGTAATTTTGCTAAAAAGAGGGATAAAAGAATGAATAACCGGGTACCCGTTACCCGCGGGTACCCATCGGGTATTACCCGTTCGGACCCGTTTAGATTCGGGTCCAATCGGGTAATTACCCGTCGGGTCCTAACTTGTTAATGGGTCCAATTTTGGGACCCGAAACCAGACCCTATTCGCTCGGGTCCGGTTCCGGTTCCGGGTAACGGGTACCCATTGACAGCCCTAATTGAGATCCTTCAGTAACTGACATACCCAAAGAACTTCAGCAGTAGTATGAGCTAAAGATCTGTATTCAGCCTCAGTGGAGCTTCTAACTACTGTAGGTTGTTTCGTTGATGACCATGATATAGGATTGGTGCCAAAAAAGACACAATAACCACTAGTTGACCTTATGTCATCTGGATGGCTAGCCCAGTCTGAATCTGAATAAGAAGATAAAGCTTCTAAGCCCTTTGAAAAACTATACCATAATCAATAGTTCCCTTCAGATATCTGAGTATTCTCTTGGCAGCAATGAGATGAGTAGTAGTAGGATGACTCATGTGCCGGCAGACTTGATTAACAGAATAACTGATTTCAGGTCTTGTCCATGTGACATATTGTAATGCACCTACAATAGATCTATACTCAGTTGGATCTGTCAGTAATTCACCATCTGCGACACTGAGTTTGTTGTTTGTAATAGCTGGTGAAGAACAAGGCTTAACACCCATCATGTTTGTCTTTTTGAGAAGATCAAGAATATATTTAGAATGTGACAAGTGCATTGTTGAGTTATTTCTCTTGATTTCCAGACCTAGAAAATAATGTATTGGACCAAGATCTTTAACTGGAAATTGAGAGCCCAAATAAGATATAACAACATCACGGTAACTTGAAGAAGACCCGGTAATTAAGATATCATCGACATAGATAAGGACTATAGTTATTTGAGAGCCTGACTTGTGAATGAATAGAGAAGTATCAGCTAGAGAAGTAGTGAATCCAATGGAGAGAAGGGTATTCATTAGTTTTTCATACCAGGCCCTAGGTGCATGTTTGAGCCTATAAATGGATTTTTGAAGTTTACATACATAGTGTGGATGTTCCTTATCTATAAATCCTGGTGGTTGGGTCATGAAAATTGTTTCTTGAAGATCTCCATGAAGAAAGGCATTACTAATGTCTAATTGCTTAACTGACCAATCATGATGAACAACTAAAGATAACACTAACCTGATGGTAGTAGGCTTAGCAACTGGACTAAATGTCTCAGTATAATTTATCCCTTCCTGTTGATGATAACCTTTAGCCACAAGTCTAGCTTTTAGTCTTTCAATTGTGCCATTAGGATTATATTTCACTTTGAAAACCCACTTGCAGCCAACCATATTTTGAGAGGGATCTGGAGGTATTAATGTCCATGTTCATGCATCTTTGAGAGCTGTAAATTCTTTGTTTAGTGGTGGTATCCAAGCAGGATTCTTAACAACTTGAGTATATGAAGTAGGTACCAGAGGAGTAAGATTTGTCAGAAAGGAAGCTGGTAAAGGATATCTGGTAGCAAAGTAAACTTTAGGCTTGTAAATAACAACTTTGGATCTGGTAGTCATGTTGTGTGATGAAGTTGATGGTGGCGCAGTTGCATCTGGAATAAAAGTATCCTTTGCAGATGTTGAAGACTCTGAGGTTGATGGAAGTGATATTGTTGGTGCTGCAGAAGTTGAGGGCACTGAGGATGATGGAAGTGATATTGTTGGTGCTACATCAGTGGAAGTCTCAGACTGTAGTGGTATGTGTGCTGAAGTCTCTGAAGAAACAGGTGTATGATGAAAATATAACTTATCTGAAGTAGAGTTGGAAACATCAAACAGTGTGCAAGCCAAAGCAGGAAAGTGAGATTCATCAAGCTGAACATGTCTAGACAGATAAACCCTTCTTGTCTGAGGATCAAAGCATTTGTATCCTTTGTGAGTCTGAGAATAACCAAGAAAAATGCATAATTTGCTTCTAGGTGCTAGTTTATTTTGAGTATAAGGTTGCATCCAAGGATAGCAAGCACATCCAAACACTCTTAAACTGTTATAATTTGGTGAAGACCCATAAAGAACTTCATAAGGAGAGACAAAAGACAAAGTTGCAGCTGGTAATCTATTTACAAGGTAGTTAGTTGTCTGAAAAGCATCTACAAAAAGAGTCTGCTAGATTTGCTTGAAGTAATAAAGTTCTTCCAACACCAACTAAATGTCTGTGTTTGGATTCAGCCACCCTATTTTGTTCATGGGTATGAGGGAAGATGTATTGATGTTGAACACCAATAGATACAAAACAATTATGTAATTCAATAGCTATGAATTCCACACCACCATCTGTTCTGATTACCTTAATCTTCATGTCATAATAGTTTTGTACTTGATTGGCAAAATCAACAAATACATAAGCAAAGTCTGACTTTCTTATTAATGGGAAAATCCAACAATATTTGATGTAATCATCTACGATGTTAATTAAAATAGTAGTTGTATCCACTATTTGATGTTACAGGACTTGGTCCCCACAGATCCATATGCAGTAATTGCAATGGTTTATTTGATACTGAAAAAGAAGCCTCAAATGGCAGCCTATGAGATCTACCTAACTGACAATCAGAACAGAAAATGGGTTGTTTTGAGAGGTTAACAACTAACCTATGGCAGATTCTTTGTAGTGACTGGAATGAAGGATGACCAAGCCTTCTGTGAAAAATGGAAGCAGTAACTGTAGTATCAGCAAGTGCAGTATCTTTAACATCAGCAAGTCCAGTAAAATTATCAGCATATGAAGGAGTATTGAATGTTGATGAAGATCTAGAAACATCAGACAGATGCATTGGATATAGTCCATTTCTACTCTTCCCTTGGAAAATATTCCTCCCAGATTTGAGATCCTTAATTAATATAGAATTTGTCAGACTCAAAGGTTATACTACAATTATTAGCCTTAGTAAACTTATGCACATAAAGAAGTTTATGTGAAGCAGTAGGAACATGTAAAATAGTTGGTAAAACTACTTTGTTGTTGCATAAAATTTTTGTAGTACAATCTATATCAAATATTGACATACCTTCACCATTAGCTGTAGAAACTTTCTCATTACCAGTATAAGATTGACAATCTTGCAGGTCTGAAGAATCTGAAGTAATATGGTTTGTTGCTCCACTATCTGCATACCATGGATTCTCACCAAGAATGTCAGTTGAAGCCATCATAACATGTAAATTGTGTGGAACTGGTCATCCTTGATAGGAAAAATTAATCCTGTTAGGACACTCAATGGCAGTGTGACAAGGTTTGAAGCATATTTGACAATGAATAGGAGTATGTGTCAATCTTGGTGTAGTAGAAGAACCAAATGGATTTATTATTGAGAATTGAGATGCAGAAGATGTGGATGGGAGAGTGTTTTGATATGGAAAAGGTGTAGATGGTGGAGAAGATCTATAAGGTGTATTTGGTCTAAAAGAATTGGGAAATCTTGGTGAAAAATAAGATGGAGAAGGACCAAATTTTGGTGGATATGAGGATTTAATTGGACTGAATGCGACAAATGCTTTGGATTCATCAGGATGAGTTGCTGATTTAGATCTATCCTTCAATATGATTTCTTCACTCAGTAACAGATTATGAAGTTCTCCAATAGTAACAGGTGGATTTCGAACTCTAATAGAAGTAGAGAAGGAATAGAAAGCAGAATTGAGACCATTAAGGACATAAAATATCATTTCACTATCACTAACTTTAGATCTAGCAACATAAAGTGAATCTGAAATCTTCTTGATTTTATTTGGGTGATTGATGATAGAAGTGTTACCTTGTTTGAGTGAAGAAAGTTTCTTCCTGAGTTGAAGAACATGTGTTGAAGAAACAACCGCAAATCTTTCTTCAATTGATTTACAGAGATCAAAAGATGTAGTAGGTCCTGCTACATAAGAAATTACACTCTCTGAGATTGTTTACTGAATCCATAGTATTAGGGTTTGATCTTCTGCTTGCCAGTGAGTATACTCTGTATTAATAAAATCTTCAGTAGAAAATTGTCGAGTAGCATAAACAAATTTGAGAGGACATGGATAAGATCCATCTATGAAACGAAGAACATTAAAACGTTTGAATAAATGTAAAAGTAATGCTTTCCAGGTCAAGAAATTGTGATCCTGGAGTTCTAATGGAACAATATGAGAGATAATGTTGAGAGCGGTCTTAGAAATGTTTGATTCCATAGTAAAAACTAAGAAAGAAAATCAAGAAAATTTATGAGTTGCAGGTTTAATGGCGGAAGCAAAGAAAAAAAAATTAGTTTTTAACTGCACAATTAGGAGAATCAACTGCAACAGCAGCAATATTTGCTTAGTTTGGGAATTCCGCAGTACACATGATTCCGTTATTGACTTCATTTGTTACTGATTCTTATCTTGACAGATTTTGTTTAGTTAACTGTGAGAATTCCGGAATACCACAGCGCGTTGTGGTCTTTTAAGGGCTAAAACCTAAAAACCGTTAATATTATAGTGGTCTTTTAGGTGGTCTTTAAGGGATAAAACTTAAAGACCATTAATCGTTAATTTCATTACTACAACAAAAGTAATAAAATTAGTTTTAGCTCTTAAAGACCACTATAATATTAACGATTAATGGTCTTTAAGTTTTAGCCTTTAAAAGACCATTATAATATTAACGATTAATGATCTATAGCGTTGTGATTCCACAATACCACACCGCGCTGTGGTCTTTTTGTTGTATGACCATAAGTGTTCATACAACAAAAAGTGCTATAGATGATAGATCACACACTAAACATCACAATGTATGAACATTTGTGGTCTTTGAAGGGCTAAAACTCAAAGACCATTACTATTATAGTGTTTGTGATCTTAGATATAAATACATATTCATACATCTCATACATTTTAAAAAGTGTGATCTTATAGTTTGAGTATTTGACTATTTTTCCTTTATTTTGTGATCAAAAATCTGTCCATTAAGCTTTTTTGATAAATTTTGCAGTGAGTGTGGCTCGAACCTGCGACCTTGAGGTCCATTAGAGGAAAAAAAAGACAGCCCACAAAATTTTGGGGGGTCCAATAGCAAAACCTAACTTCTACTCCCCTACTCGAATTCTCGGAATTCATTTCTCATTTTTTTCACTCTCAAGACTCTCCCCGTCTCTCTCCCTCCAGTTGCTCTCGATTTTTCTTCAATTCATAGAGAATTCACGCAAGTTTTCATAGAAATTGTTAAATTTCATTTGGATCCAGGTATGATTCAACCGGTTCCCCTCTTGTTTGGGTTATATATATGTAGTCAGATTCGAGAATTGAAGTTGAGATTTGAAATTAGGGTTGACTGTTTAGTTATTTTAATTTTTGATTTCAATAACGTTTTTCTGCGGGGTTGATTTTTGAAAACAACTCGAAGAAGAATAAGCAGAAGAAGAACAAGGAGGTGAAGCAGGCGAAGGAGGAAGGGGAAATTTACTTCGAATTAGTTCAAACTTGATCAGGTAGGTACGGATCGTTTTATTTTTGATTGTTTTTTTTTTGTAATTTTTGGTTTGATTTGAGTAATTTCTTCATGTTGACATTATGATGAGGTTTGGTTTTGGTTTGATCTGCACTGGTTTTGAGTTATGTTTGTATATTAGGTTTTGATTGTGATGGAATGATCCTTTGTTTGATTTGAGTTAATGATTTTGAAGAGTAATATCTTGATTATTAGGGAATTATTTGGAAATTTACTTAATAGAGGTGTGGAATGTTAGGGTTTTGTATAATTTGGATGGGATGGGGATGAGAGAGTTGGGGTTATGGTTGATTAGTGTGAAAATGAAGGATTATATTGGTTGCCTAATTGGGTTCAAACAGATAAGGTAATGTTTTTGATTAAGAGTTCTGGTGGTAAGTAATCTCTTGATGCCTCCCGACCAGAGTTGGTCCTTTTTTGGTGTATGACATCTTTTTGATCCTATTGAAGCTTTTGACGGTAAAAACTTATCTCTCATAATAACCCATTGGGTCTCGCGTTATCTTCATAACCCTGTTTTTTTGCCAATAATTTCATCGACACACCTTTTTCCATCAACCTTTGATCGCTTCAGTGATCTGCCAGTCTGTAAATAGTCAGAGTTTGTATCTCAGTAATGTACAAATAAACCAGCTTAGATGGCACTGTTAACAAACAATGCAGTGTTTGCACTTCCACCAGAATCACAGCGTTCTTCTTAGTGTGGTCAAATAGAAGCACTTTTTTTGTAAATTAACATGTAATCGATATGAAAACAACTTCCAATTTTAACGGATACGGTTATAAGTAAAAATGATGCTAGCTATATTGATCCCACTTATCGTTTTATAGATAACGCAAACTTGTCCCCCAAGAACTTCCTAGGTTAGATTTCTACCTAAATTAGATAAACGACTCAACTAGGAAACCACATAATTTGGGAAACACCCCAAGTAATGTTTCTGATCCATTCCAGAAGATTCCGGAACTTAACGGAATAAAACTTAACAATCACCAACTTTTGTGACGTGAAAAAAACCAACAACTGTTTTCCTACTTCTTCACTTCGACGTACGAAAATCTTCTTTTCTCTTGCCCTTATTCAAGAGCCTCCCTCCCATAAGGGCCCTCAATTATCTAGGTTGATAGATAAGCCATGTCCAAAGAGGACATAGTCATTGACACCTTCCGTTGAGTTGCCTTGAACTTTCGTCTAACCTCCTCCTTGTTGCATCAGCACCACTGGAACAAATATTTCTTAAACTTCTAGCACCACCACAAACAACTCTTCCATGTAATTTGTACAAGTTCATGCACCGTCTTTCCATCAAGATTACATTATCACCATGATATACACTCCTTATTCCATCTTTAGTAGAGTATCTCATTCCAAGTGATTCTAATATATGTAAACTAATTGGATTCCAATTCATCTTTGGGACATGTCTAACATTTGTGATTGTTTGAAGTGAGTACAATTCCATGCGAACTTCACCGACTCCATGAACCAGCAATCCAGAGCCATTCCCCATGTAGACAAACCTGCTGTAATCTTCATAATTGTTGTATAATTAACGATTGTTGTAAAAATGCACAACGACACCACAATATAATACCCCATCCTCCCCGACTTTTAAGATTTGCAGGTGTCAGTAGGACCACTTCCCGATCACAATCTTCTGAATAGCATCGCTAAGGCTGCAGTATCTTTAGGAAAGTTAGCCGAAACTTTCCCAAAACCTTCCTTCTTCCTAGGACAATCTCTAGCACAATGCACTGGCTGACCATACTTGTAGCAATCACCTTTGAAAACTGTTTGTTTCCCTTTTTTGCTACCAACTCTCTTTCCATCATCTACAAACGCATTTTCAGAAATATTACTAACCTGATCTCTTTTTCGCATCATCTCCTCCGCATCTAAGGCGTTGCAGACTTCTAATATGTAGTAAACGATGATTGACTCATAAAAATCTGTGATAACGTCTTGTATGATTCTGGGAGCGTCCGGATCAGTTTTAGATCTTTGTCTTGATCATTCAAATTTTCAGCAACAACTTCAAGCTTCGATATTAATGATTCGAATGCAGAAATATGATCCGTCACCGGAGTATTATCTTTCATCATCATATCACGTAAAAGAACCTTAATAAATATCTTAGTCATTTTTTTAGCCATGAACGACAAACTTTCAAGAGGGTCCCATAGTTGTTTTGCTGATGTAGCACCCTTGATTGCAGCATGACCTTGCACCTTTCTAGTGAGATGAAGCCGAATATCCGATAAAAACTTTTTATCCATCTTTCTCCATGCATCTGTAACATCTTCTACCATCTCCATCTCATCTGAATCTCTATTTTTATGTTGCTTCATCGTTGGTCCTTTAAGGGCATCATCCAAATCTAACACGACAAGATAATCTTTCATATTTATCTGCCAAAGACTGAAATTAGAACTCCCATAAAACCTTTCCATACGATAAGACTTCAATTCTCCGTACTTTTACATCGCATCAAATCCTTCTCGACTATCCACCTTCACCGCGCCAATTGTAGAATCCAGTAGAGTTTTCCCTTAACAGAAAAAACACTACCACTTGTTTGTTTCGAGTAAGATGTTATAGCGATTAAACACAATATAGAGAACTAAGAAGAGACAAGAAACAATTCGATAAACAAAAGATTTCACTCATTCTTTAAAAAAACTCTTACAATTGTGTATACCTTACAAGAACTAGTCACTCAAAGTTCTCTAACAATAAGAACCCTAGTGCCCTTTTCTTCTCTCACAAATAGATGCTTGTAGACTCTCTAAGAAGAAGATATTTATAACTTTAACCCTATAGGTCCTTTATAGATCACACAAACATGTGCGCAAGAACTTCCTAGGTTAGCTTTCTACCTGAATTAGATAAACGACTCAACTAGGCACCACATATCTTGACAAACACCCCGAGTAATGTTTCTGACCCATTCCGGAAGATTCATGAACTTAACGGAACAAAACCTAGCAAACCACGCTTATACTTGAGAACTTTCCATTTTTTTTGCATATAAAAACTTACATTTTGTATTTCTTCAACAGGAAAATAGCCAATGGACTTGAAGGAATTTATCAGTCAGACTACGTTCATGCTTCTCTAGAGCCATACATCATCGCTATTGAAATGCGGCTCTACGAGACTATATTGGTGGTATCTTTCATGGATAATCAATCTAGTGAATACTAAAAATGATTCGCCAGCTAATAAGAACACAAGTAAGTAACATTGATTGATTGGCTGATCTGTTCTGTTTTACTCAAAGTCCCACCTTTCATAATAGTCAATAATATGATTTGATATTTTTTTATGTACACAGAAACATTAGCGAATCTCGCCAATTTTGGCAACATAATTCAACGTTACATTCCTAACAATTGCCTTGAAGCTATGGATATGCTTTGTAGGATTGGAATTATTAATTGGTATTTCAACAATAGATTGGAATGAATATTTTTGTTGCGATGGTGGTCCGACATAATTCAATGTTACATTCCTAACAATTACCTTGAAGCTAGGGATATGCTTTGTAGGAATGGAATTATTAATTGGTATTTCGACAATAGATTGGAATGAATGTTTTTGTTGCGATGGTGGTCCTGGAGTGTGGAGAGAAGGAGAAGAAGAAGCCTCAACAACATCTTTCTTTGATATTTCTTCATTAATCCTCCTATGAATAATGCCGGCGTTCACATTTGATGCATATCTTAGAGAATTGATGTACTGATGCTAAAACTTGAGAAATATTGACAAGCATCAACGTCTTTGAATTTCCTCAGAAAAAAGGCTGGAGAAGGTGTTCTTACATTAGGACGACCTTTAATATTTTGCAATATTAATCATGGAAAATACTTTTGTAATATCTTAACATATTTACGTTGCGTATTTATACTAAATTATGAAAAAATATTTTATGTGTTAAACATACAGTTCATTGAAAAACATAATAAAAATATTTGATGGGAAAAAATAAATTTAAATAAAAGATATACATACTCTTACATTTAGTTAGAATTAAAATAATACCTAATTAGTTAGAACTAAAATAATATCCAAAATTGTAGTTAAATACATTTTTTAAAAGTGTGTGTAAACTCTAATTATTGTTTTTATATATGTATGTAAGCAATAATTTTTAATAACTACTGTATTCCGCGATCCAGTGGTCATCAGATTCCGGTAAAAAGATGTCCCATTTATTTTTAAAGATATATTTTAACTACCTCAAGTAAAATTTTTAGTTGGTTTTGACTGATCATATATGTATTTTCAATGTACTTATGTAGTATGTTTGAAGCTACATAGACGGCATAAACTTAACTGCTAAGCACACGTCAACATTTGAAAAGGCTATAAGAACAAGCTTAATGGATATACGGACCTACCCACAGAAAAATTCCACTTTTTTGATAACTTGCAAATTTGTTACCAAAATTGTGAAAAAAATACTACGTGTATGGTGCGTTGTAATTTGTAATCATCAAAATAATGAGATTCACATGTCATGTATACACTCCGTAGAGAGTGTGCAAAAAACTGAATTCGGTTTGTTATGTTTTTATAAAGCAAAAATCCTTAACAACATAAACAAAACTTTACAGTGAAGGAATACATGTCGGATAATGTCAAATCTTTCGACTAATAATATACATCGATTCCCATCTAAATCAAAATGGAATTCTTTGAAACTTTTCCAAAACATCAAATAATTAGATCGCTCGAGCTAAGTCGGAATAAAAGCTTTAACAACCATTATACCATTTTCTTCGGGATATTGTTTCCATTTCTGACTAGAAACGCAAAATGAGTTTGAGAGTAGGATGAAGAAGACAAAGTGAAGACTTGAAAAATTGGTGTAAACTGAGTTTGAAGGTTGCGACATCTTATATATATAATCTCCAAATGACTACGTTTTTGAAAAACCAGCCGTTGCAAGTAGTGTAATGGTTTTGGCACAAAGAGTAATGTTCGGTTAGTTTTAAACAAGTTTTTGACAAAAATCGGCTAGGGGAAACAACTAAATTCTTCAAGATTGCCGGACTTCTCAGTAAAAAATATTTTGAAGTTATAAAGAGATGTTCGGCTAGGAGAAGTTTAATTATAGGAGAAGTTTAATTATAGTCTTTGTTAAGAGAAATGTTCGGCTACCAACACCAAATTTACAGGTAGCCTTGCAAGTAGCCAAACTTCAAACTTAATACCATGTTTTATTATAATAAAAAGTTAGGCTTTGCCAAACATAATAAATAACAACTCATGCTACATAAGTAAAAGGTTCGGTTACTTATAAATTTTATGCAAGTAGCCGATCGAACATCACTATGGAGATTGATAAATTCAAAATTCAAGGTTTGACTAGATCGATATCATCTTATTCTGGCCAATTTTATTTTATTTTTTTGACAAGAGAAGGGCAAAATATATTGAAAAAAACTTCACTCATCAAAGGAATGAATGGAGCAAAAAGAGCTAGTTGTTATCTATAACAACATTCCAATTACAAATCAGTTAGATAGAGTTTTTTAAATAAACTTTATCCTACCACAAATTAGAGAACTGATTCTCAATAAGGAAACTTTGGCAAGTATGGCTATCTTTCAGATGAGTTGTTTCATTTTACCAAAAAAAATTACATACAAAATAGATGTACTGCAAAGAGATTTTTGGTGGGGAAAAGAAACCGATTATAAGGGATATTACCCCAAATCCTATTCTTGTCTTTGCAAACCTAAAAATAAAGGTGGTTTAGGTTTCAGGAATGCACATAAGTCAATTTAGCAATGATAACTAAATTAGCTTGGAGATTATTAACTGAACCACAAGCCTTATGGGTATCTCAACTCAAGCCTAGATATTTCAGGAACTCCTCTCCCTTTAAAGCCAAAAACCCAACAAATAGCTCCTGGATCTGGAAGTGTATATATAAAGGGATTTTACTTGTAAAACAAAACAACATATGGGAAATAGGAAATGGCAATAACACCAATATTTGCGATGTTAAATGGATTCCAATATGGAAGATAACCTTAGTAGCTTTAAGACAGCTACTAACACTCACTTAACACTTGTGAAGGACCTAATTAATCCTCTCACTCAGAAGTGGGACTCAACCTTAGTATTTGAAATGTTTCCTGATCACATTGCCAGGTCAATTAGTAACACTAGAATAGCTAGAGATAAACCTGACACTCTTAGATGGCTTTTGACTAAGTCTGGAATTTGCACTCTGAAACCTATGTACAACAAACTCGTTGAAAGAACTGCGAACCATTACAACCTAGGACAACCAGATTCTTTTTGGAACAAACTTTGGAATCTAAATGTGTCACAGAGAATTAAAAATTTTGCTTGGAAATGTCTCCACAGTGAAATCCCTACTAATATGAAATTATCAAAACTTATGGAGGATATTCATCTTAATTGCTCCTTTGGATGTAATGCTGCTGAATCCATAGAACATCTTTTGTTATTCTGTCCTTTTGTTAATTCTGTATGGGCTTCTGAGCCATCTCCAGTGGAACTAAACTTTGATTCTTCTATAACTTTTCTGGATATTTGTTAGGAATGGATAGGTAAAACAAACTCAATTATACCTATAGAGATTATTTTGAAAAAGGCTTGGTTCATATGGAAGGAAAGATGTAATAGAATTTTCGAAAACAAACATCAAACTAGTGTTCAAGTATGTTTAGAAATAAACAAATATTTAGAATTCTGGTATAAGAATAACATTCCAACTAGGAAATTATCAAGCGACAAGCAGAAAAATCACAAATGGACTCCTCCTAAGAAAAATCAGCTGAAGCTCAATATAGATGCTGGTTGGATTTCTGTTGATATACCTGCAGGTTCCTCTTTAATCCTTAGGAATGATGCAGGAGACTTTGAACAAGGCAGCGCTGGACCAATCTCAGCTATTACCTCTGAAGAAGCGGAAGCCTTAGGTTTATTACAAGGCCCTCAATGGGTTGTTGAAAGAAGACTATCCAATTTTACGGTAGAAGGCGATTGCAAAAATCTTTTTGATTATCTTAATGGAAAGGAATCTCAAATAGCATGGCAACACAAGTCCTTAATGGATGAAGTAAGAAGAATTTTTTAACCTTTGACATAATTTTTTGGGTTTTTATTTTGTTCCAAGAACAACAAACAATGTAGCCAACGTAATGGCTACGGAAGCCAAATCTTTTAGAAACATTCTCAATTGGAGGAAGGAATCTCCTCTCTGTATTATTCATGCCTTAGAAGTAGATAAATCAAATGTTGGGGTGGATATCACAAGCCCAACATTCGATGGCTCTAATAAAATGTTGTAAGCGTTACTAACTCCCCTAGTTAGCTTTTTTGAATGTATTTAACTTACAAAAAAACAAAAATGAAGAAGATCAACCGTTTGCAGGATTGCAAAATCTCAAAGAAAATGAGCCGATTTAAACTGATAATTCCAGCCGATTAGGATTATAACCTGCTATCGATTTCGAAATCTTGATTCTTATTTTTGGAGGTTTGGTCTATATTCCTATCCTTTTGATGTCTTTTTTGGCTCCTTTAGTCTAAAAATTATCAAAAAAAAGAAGAAGAAATCATTTAGTCTAAATTCTTATTGTGAGTAGCCAATTTTCTTAGTTTTGTACACAATTTGTTGTTAGAGATGAGCCGGGATTATCCCTCAATTTTTACAAGACATTTCGAAGGAATGATTTTTTAGGGACCATGGTTTTTTTGAGGGGACCATGGTTTTATTAGGCCACCTTCCCTATAATGATAAGGGGTGTCCTAAAACGTTGAAATGACTAACCTACCTTTAACCTAATTTAATTTAAAACCAACCTAATAACCATCTATATATATAACCACCACCACCGCCGATTACCACCACCACCACCTCCGATTATCACCACCACCAACCACCGATTACCACCACCACCACCACCGCCCACCACCGCCGATTACCACCACCACCACCTCCGACTATCACCACCACCAACCACCGATTACCACCACCACTGCCACCGCCTATTTAAGAAATGTAACAACATCAATGCAATCACAATTAAGTTCGGTTACATAATAATTTTATCAAGTATAAAAGACGTCAGCCGAAACCTGATTCTGCCATGGCACCACTCCGGAGGTATTTTCCAACTAACCCTTCACTTTAATTTTATTTTGATTGCTTCAATCAAATAGAAATCATCAAAATAGGGTTTTAATAGGAGTTACAGACCCATGTTCGGTTATGCCGATTTTCCAAAAAAACCTAGTTTACTAACCGAACTTCTTGAAAATGAAGGACACGAAGAACAGTTCGGTTCTATTGAATTTAAAACTAAGTCACCGAACTCTCTGTTTGGTTGTTTCGCAAAAAATTTTAAAACTACAAAGTAAATGAACTCCACCCTTAGAACCGAAAAAAAACAAATCCAGTCTAACCGAACTGTGTTGTTGTGGCCATTATGTTGAGTTCCAAAATAACCGAACTTAGCCAATAGAGTTCGGTTTGTTCGCAAAAAATTTTAAAACTACAAAGTAACCGAACTTAGCAAATAGACGCTGGAACTTCACATTTTTTTTGTTTGTTAAGTTCGGTAACTTCACAATTTTATCGCAGAAACCGAACTCAGAGTTCGGTTGGTTAGCTGTTAGGTTCAAGTTTGCGAAAGAACCGAACTTTGTAAACTTATATACTCTTATATTACGTAAAGTTCGGTTAGATCAAAAGTGCATGCAGTTTGCGAACCAACCGAACTTTGTACACCAAAGTTCGGTTAGTTGAGAACCAACCGAACATAACACTGTAACTCCTAGAAATTCTATTATTTGAGAGTTCGGTAACCTGCATGTTTGGAACAAGTAACCGAACTACACTTTTAGATGAGTTTGGTTACTTGTTCATCTCACGGGGCAACCGAACTACAGCTTCAGATGAGTTCGGTTACTTGTTCTTCATATAAAGTAACCGAAATATTCAAAATCCAGTTCAAATCCGGATCATTTTGAAGATTAACAAATATTCTAGGAGAGGATGGAGATGAAGAATCAGATGAGTTTTCATCATTTGAATACTCAAACTTAGTGAATTGGAAAAAAAATTTATTTTCCATGTTTTTCTCCTTCATCTTCTCTAACTCTACTCTCTCAATAATTCTACTCAACTAATAATAAACCCATCTTTTAATTTAATCTCACTAATTGTTTTTAGGGGATTTTAATAAAGTGCCACACTTTCAATTTCATGTTTAAGAAAGTGCCACCGTTTTTTTTCAGATTAGTGCCACACATTTGACCTTTTCCATCCAGTTTTTTTCCAAACAAAAGTTTACATCCGTTAGTGCATAGGTGGCAGTAGTCCAGCTTAGGAAAAGACATTTACGCTCTTGAAACATCTCACTACAGTTCATGTCTTCTTTGGGTCATTTCATCGAACAAATAGACCGCGTTGTGCTCATCCAACAGCAGCAACATCAAGTTCGTCTCTGCCATTTAGTTTTTTCCGTTTAAAACCATAACCCGCACCAACTTCTGCAAAACCTCTGGATTATCCAAGTTCCTTCGCTTATAGGACTGTAACACGAAAACGGAATAGGGAAACACAAAATCAAAGCAGATAAATTGTCTGATTCAAACTTCCATGTATCACTTAACTGAGGTAAGAAAAGAAAAAAAAACTTACACAAACATGTTGCAGGAACACTGCTAAGGAAATTATTATCCGAAAATTCGGTGGATAATAAATTTTGTATGATCTCATAAAAAGGAATTTCAATTTCTTCAAAATGCATCTAATTGTGTCATAAGAAGGAAGAAAATTTCAATTATATGATTTGGGAATATGAGGTTTGCTACAACAGCTTATGGGTCAGTCTAGATTACATACCAAAATGCTGCTGCCCATCAAAAAAGTTAAGTTGGATACTAATTTCAGTAAATCAAATAGCATAAATGAAGAATTAAACTTTTACCCAGATGATGTATTGATTTCATTAGCCTCCACAGACGACCTTACAATTTGAAATTTCTCTAATCTAGCCTCATCAAGATGGCAGAGACGAACTTGGTAGAGATTCTAAGGGGTGGGGGATGAACGACAGAATGATCTACCACAGATTGTTGTTTGTTCTTCTCTAATCTAATCTACCAGATCTTGGTAGAGATTCTAAGGGATGGGGGATGAACGATTGAATCTTTTGGATGGGGAATCTGCTCTGTGATTTACCACCGTTAATTTCTTCTCCATCTTCTCTGTTGACAGAAACAGACAACAATCTTCATCTTTACTTAAATCTCAATCTCCAACAATCATTCTTCCGTCGATTTCTCTCTTCTCTTCTCTAATTATGTGCTTCAATTTCATCTCCTCCTTAGTCTAGGCAAATCCTCTCTAGATCTATCTCTCTGCGCCTCTATTTACATGGCCGCATCTCAGTTTAAGGTGGATACCTATAGCTCAGTTTAAGGTGAATGAGATCTAATTTTCTTCTTCTTCTTTATTAACGGTTGAGCCTTTAAGAGTTGTCAAGGATAAATAAGTAATGTTGACACATTTTCTTGACTTGTTCAACCATTATGGACCGGTTTGGTGGAACCTGACAGGATACATAACAGAGGTGACACTTTATAAATGTTGAAAAAAACGGTGGCAATTTCTTGAATCGGGATTTGTAAGTGTGGCAGTTTTTTAAAAATCCCTTATTTTTAACTAAATCATTCACTAATCATAACCTAAAATTAATTAAGAGGGTAGATTAGGTATTAAATAAATAAATAGATATGGGGTGACCTAAAATTACTTCTAATACCTTTACCTAAAATAAAACCATGGTCCTAAAATAACCATGGTCCCCAAAAAATCGTTCTTTCCAAAGGTGGACCATGGTTCGGCGATATTCAACCCTATGTAGTCGATTTCGGTCCAAGAAGACACGATTTTGTTAATTTCGGTCGGACGAAATCTTTGCGAAAATTTCGGCCGGAAACGCGTTTTTCGGTCGGAATGTATTTGTCTTGGCCGGATTTTTTTTTCTTTTTAAATTGAGTGGACTAATCTCCTGTACAAAAATTAAAAAGATTAATTCACTCATTAGTATTATTGCTTGTTGCTGTGTTTGAATTTCTTGAGCTAAAATTATTATTTGGCGTTGATGATGAGGAAGGTGAGCAACCAGATTTACTAATACTATGTTTCTTTTATGTGATTATCGATACGAGGATATAAAAATATGAAACCGAGATTTTAAAGCGGAATTTCCCCGAGACAAAGTTGTACCAGTATCTCGGTGTCGACCGAGACAATCCCAAATTCGAAATTGACTACCATGATTCAACCGCGTCTGGTAAACCCCGCTAAACTAGTCCCGTGACTCCAGTCCTCCAGTCTGAGAATCATTTTCTTCACAAAACCTAGGGTTTCATCGTCCCCATCAGAAAATCAACTACGGCAAAAATCTGAATAGTCTCCCCTCATCACTGATCAAATCAAACCTATGGTTTAATCAATCCATCGTAAATTCAATCTACAAACAAAGGAATTTCTACTAGTAATCAAACAACGAGATCTGATTAAACCCATTTCTGGGTTTCTTCTTCACAGAGGGATTTCAGCCAGCAATCTCCCAAACAAACAAGGAGGAGGAGGAGAAGATAACAATGGTGGAATTTGCAACAATGCACGGTGGGAATGACAGTAGGTATTCATAATGGTAAAGATCATATTATTAGGTCTATTAATGAAAGAATGGTTGGTCATAGATTGGGGGAATTTGCACCAAAAACAAAGAAGACGTTGAAGGAGTTGTTGATGAAGAGGAAGAATGTCAAAGCGTTTTTGAAGAGTAAAGGTGAGATTGAGAAGAAAGGTACTAGATGGGGGACTCTGAGAATGGTTTTGGAAGTTCAATTTCAGCTAGTGAGTGCTTCAATTTCAATTTCATTTTGTTTCGTTTTGATTTCAATTGAGACAATAATGTTGTTAGCTTGGATCAAATTAGGGGTTTGTTCTAATAAAAATTGTAGCTCTTTTTGTGATTTTAGGGGCATAAATTTCTGTAGTTTATATGGAATATACAAATGATAGTTGCCTCCCGAAGATGAACATCCACCATAATCAGTTATTTTTTAAACATTTGATTGCAGTTTAAAGTAACCATTAGGTCCAGCACCACTAATCAGAACCACCACGCCACCCTTGACCACTCTATGTTCTGGTTGTGGATCTAGTGGGTGCTGGTGGTTGACGGTTTCCATATTTTTAGGTCTCTTTTGATGAATGTGTCAATAAATTTGAACTGTTGTTTCTGTTTTGAGGTCTCTATTTTGGAATATCTCATTAACTTTGTATTGTTGCTTTTGTATTTAGGGTTCAAGCATTGATTTAGGTATGAATAGTCAAGCTCATGCTTGTATTGGAGGCCGAAGTGTCTAGTACACTAGGGAGAGTGTGATATGATCAAGAGAAGATCTTTACATACTCGAGCTATCAAATTTTATTAATACTTGATGAATTTGTTGAGATGTTGAGCAAGGGTTTTAAAGATCAAATCTATGACGTTTATCATATCTTCCACCATAACTTCAGGTACAAAGGACTTCACTGCAGGTTTTGTTTTTCCTTCTTCATTGTGCACCGGTATAAAATGTTTCATGATGATTGCCATTGATACTCATATTATATTTGTATAGGTTTGCTTGATTTCGGCAACACTTCCTCATGAAATACTGGAGATCACTAGCAAGTTAATGACAGAACCTGTGAGGATCCTTGTAAAATGTGACGTTGGAGGTATGTCTAACTTATCTTAGATAGGCTTCTGTTACATGTATCGGATATTGTATCGTTGTGTTAATTCGTTTGGTTATTAATTCGCGTGTCCTTTTTTTTTGGCTATGTTAGGGTATCAAACAATTTTTTGTTGCTGTTGAAAAAGAAAAATAGAAGTGTGATACTTTGTGCGATCTTTATGATACTCTGACGATCACTCAAGCTGCTGTTTTCTGTAACACAAAGAGGAAGGTAATGTCTGTCTGTCTTTTGTGGTGAATGTTTATGTAGTGTGTGATTTGCACTGACTCTGATCCACCTCCCGCCAACTGTAGTTATATCTAGGATGTAGCCAATTCCTTAGGGAAATGGTAAATAGTAAATACCGAAATACCTATTTACCACCCTACCATTTTTCTTGCCAGATGATCATATTTGTGTCAGTCACCCTGTCCTGTGCAATGATTATTTTACTAGGACTAGTAGAGGGCACATGTGCTGCACGTGTTATTTGGAGTTGAACGTATGTTTTAGTGTTCAAATTACAGATTATACGAATTTGGCCTCAAATTATGTTCAATTCGCGTTTGTATGTGGGGATATTTTAGTAAAAAGGGCAAAAACACCTCGTTATTCTCTAGATGGTAGAGATTTAGAGAAACAGGGAGAATAGAGAGATAACAACAAGTAAAGGAAACACAACTTTTTCTTGGATTTGATTATCTCTCATTCAATAGACTATGAGTTTATAACGAACTCTCACCTCACAACATTAACACACATCTCTATCTCTACTGTATATTTGGTAAAGTGGTGCTTTATGGGGCTTTTTACTTAAATATCCCCATATACAAAACTATACAAGGTTAAATTAGAACACTGTGAGACAAAAACGAATGTCTGACTATTTTTATTATATTAAATGGTATGGTACTTATGTGAGACATGTTCACCTCAAATAACATGTGCGACGCACGTGCCCTCCACTAGTACATATTTATCGGTGGGTGCCAAGCCTACAAGTTAATGTCACGTTAGGTGCTTCCTTACTAGGAAGCTTATCATGATGCCTAACAAAGGTACACAGTTATTACGTACTAATTTCATGTTGCCACAAGCAGGTTGATTGGTTAACTGAGAAGATGTGCAGCTATAACTTCACAGTCTCTTCAAAGAATGGAGATATGCCTCAGAAGGAGCGAGATGCAATTCAGACCAGGGGACACCCGTGTTTTGATAACAACAGATATATGGGCTCGTGGGATTGATGTTCAACAGGTAAGTTATTTCAGTATGGTTTCTCTAAATCTGATTGTGCACCATATCCGCTGAAGATGATAAAAAAATAGAAAAACACACTTAGACCCTGACCTTCTTTATTTATTGGATTTTACCAATGAAGGATCTCATCAGGTTATTTATAGTTTGTTAACTCAATTTCAAAAGTACATCATGTTAAATAAAGAAATGTAGGCGAGGTCAGTTTCAGCTAGTGATAAGAACCAAAGATATCAATCAACGTTGCAATTTGCTGCAAAGCTTCTTGTTCAGATACAGCGGCAGCAACAAGGAAACTTTCAGGCTGCACAAGGACCTGGCAATTATCAATGAGAACTGCTTCATGTCGGGTGAGTTATTCTTGCATGTTTTTACATTTGTAATTGTTAGTGTTGATGTGTTTGCTTATCCCTCATCATTGATTGATATGATACTCCTGTTACTAATATGCTTTACCTGAATTTTTTTTACCTTTAATTTGCTACGATATCATGGTTTCTTGGCTATTGTACAGGATTTGTTACCATGTGGTAGTACATAAATGAGATGCCATCCCTTTTTTGTCTAAATCTTGCATCGTCCATGTATATATATGTTTGTCAGTGTTAACGATTTCATTGGAAAAGAGGTGCTTTGCCTTTTTGAATGATTTGTCTTAAGAGTTCACTTGTTTTCATTGTCTCAAATGAATAGTCTTAATGAGCCCCCCTCCCCCTCAGTGGAATCAATCGGTTTGTGTATTTTCGAAAAAGCTGTAACTGCCACTGGTCATCCCACTGTAATTCCAGATAAACAGATTGTCAGGGTCGTAGGAGTTCCTGTTTAGGTTTAGACGTGTAACTTGTCTTAATCTACCTTACGGGAAAATACACAGAGTTTCGTGTGTCTATGGAACGCGCAATAAAATTGATTTGTAGGATAGAACAGAAGAAGCAGTTAACAGTCATGTGCGGGTATGCAATCACGATACAATCAGCAGCAAGAATAGAACCGGGAAAAATGATAGATAATCGAACTTTATTCTGATTGCTGAGTGTGACATCAATAGAACTTTTATCTTTCTGCTCTGGTCATCAAAAATCGATTATGTGCACTGTTTTTTTATCACGCACCAAAACTTTCTGTGGAGATGCAGAATAAAAATCGATTTCGTGCACAGTTCTTTTTTTTTCCCTCATGCACCAAAACTTTCTGTTGAGATGCAGAATTCATATCTGTGGTACATTATAGCCATAGGGCCCCTATAATATATGTCCAACAGTTCAGTTTTGGCTTACAAATTTCGCCTTTAGTCATATAATTGTTGGGTTCATCGCTCATAGGAGTAACAAGTTCTTTTTTCCTAAACAAATCACTACCTTAGATTTGATTCTGATTTTGTGGCCGGGCATCGTATGCATTAATAAGTTTTCCTGTAGTGGACTTACCATAGCACGCCTAAATTTAGTTCTAGATCTCATGGTCATATTCAGGATGGTTTTCAGTTAGTGGTGTTTGACTGCCGTTCCAATAAGGCTGTCATTAGTAGCAGTATATATCACAAACAGATGTCACAATCAGATGTCAGTTTTCCGTGGATGTCTCGTCTCTCTTTCCAGATTCTATTGGTAACCAGAACCACCACGCTACCCTTGACCACTCTAGATTCTGGTTGTGGATCTAGTGGTGGTTCTGAGGTGGTTAGTCTTGGATGGGGGTTCTGGTGGTTGAAAGTTGTGGGTGGAGGTGCTGGTGCTGGTGGTTGACGGTTTCCATATTTTAGGTCTCTTTTGATGAATTTCTCAATAAGTTTGAATCTTTGGATATGTTTTGAGGTCTATATTTTAGAATATCTCATTAACTTTGAATTGTTGCTTTTGTGTTCAGGGTTCAAGCATTGATTTTGGTAATTATATGAATAGTCAAGTTCATGCTTGTATTGGAGGTCAAAGTGTCGGTGAAGATACAAGGAAATTAGAGGATGTAATTCATGTTGTATAGTCAAGTTCATGCTTGTATTGGAGGACAGTTTGTGATATGATTAAGAGAAGATCTTTACATACTCGAGCTATTAAATTATAATTACTTGATGAATCTGTTGAGTAAGGGTTTTAAAGATCAAATCTGTGAAGTTCATCGATATCTTCCACCAGAACTTCAGGTACAAAGGCACTACAGTTGTTTTTTTCTTTACTCTGTTGCAATGCTATAAAAGTTTGCATGATGATTTCCTTTGATACTCATATTATATTTGTATGGGTATGCTTCATTTCGGCAATGCTTCCTCATGAAGTACTGGAGATCAGTAGCAAGTTCATGACAGAACCTGTGAGGATCCTTGTAGAATGTGATGAATTGACGTTGGAGGTATGCAGTCTAACTTATCTTTACTATGCTTCCGTTGTATGTCTGGGATATTATATTGGTGTGTTAATTGTTTGGTTATTAATTGTGTTTTTTTTTGTTTGTTTGCTATGTAAGGGTATCAAACAATTTTTGTTGTTGTTGAAAAAGAACGAAAGTTTGATACTTTATGCGATCTTTATAATAGTCTGACCATCACTCCAGCTGATATTTTCTGTAACACGGAGGGGAAGATAACATTTGTCTGTCTTTTGTGGAGTATGTTAATGTAGTGTGTGTGAACTTCACTGACTCTGATCCCCACTGCCAACTGTAGTTATATCTAGGATGTAAATTATTCCTTAGGGAAATGGTAAATAGTAAATACTGACTTACCTATTTACCCTACCATTTTTCATGACAGATGATCATATTTGTTTTAGTCACCTTGTCCTATCCAATGATTATTTTACCAATACTAGTAGAGGGCACATGCACTGCAAGTGTTATTTGGAGTTGAACGTATGTTTTAGTGTTCTAAGTATACAGATTTTACGAATTTGGCCTCAAATTATTTTCACTTCGTTGTTGTATGTGGGGATATTATATAGTAAAAAGGGAAAAACACCTCTTTGCTTTTTATATGGTAGAGACTTAGAGAAACGGAGAATAGAGAGATAACAACAGATAAAAGGAAACAGAACTTTTCTTGGTTTTGATTATCTCTCATTCAATTGACAATATGGGGTTATAACTAACTCTCATACCACGACATTAACACTATCTCTACTATATATTAAGCAAAGTGGCGTTTTACGCGGCTTTTTACTTAAATATCCCCATGTACGAAAGAGAAGTAACAATAATACGAGGTCAAGTTAGAACACTTAATATTGTTACTTAATATTTCTCAAGTAAAAAGGCGTCTTAATGAATTGGCTATATAGGATATAATTACAATGAGGTCAAGTTAGAACACTTAATATTGTTAGTTCTTAATATAAATTTCTAAAAATGTGTTTGAGAAATGTATTTATCTCAATTATTTCTATAGCAGCCGAAAGAGAAGTAACAATAATAGACATGCCTGCAGGGCCCATATGAAGTTCTTGTTATTGCTGATGAACATGCTAGCCCTGTTCATAAGCAGCTGATTTATTGTCTCAGGTGTTTATAGATACATTTACTTCCGGAATTCTCTTTTAGTTGGTACTGTGAACTTCATGTAAAATAAATGAATTATTCAGTATTTTCTTTGTCCTTCACAAACGGTTCCTGTTCACAGAGTGTTCTATTTCTACTAGGCCAGTCAGTGTTGCTTATACTGTTTTTGTTCGCTCGTGATATGGTTGAGGTTAGCATTTGTTACAAACCTCTAGGCCATCTCTTATGAAGATTCGGATAAATAGCAGATCTGTCATCTATTTCAGGCCCTTAAACCAAACCTCTAGGCCATCTCTTATGAAGATTCGGATAAATAGCAGATCTGTCATCTATTTCAGGCCCTTAAACCCCCGTGGTAAAGATGGTCGAAGTTTAATCAGAAGAGAGCTGCATCCATGGGTTCTCGAGATCAGAGCTAATCTCATACTCTGTCGACCGACAGAGCTTCCCACTCAAACCCATGTTGCCAACTCATTACCACTGGTGATACGTAATCCGGCGGAATTTCCTTATAAACTTAATCACGGTATTTAACTTCCACGATGTGGGATTATTTTCCGGTATTAAATAAGGTAACTGGTTTAACTAATTTTAATGTTTGTAATAACTAGCGTATTTGGGCTAGGTTCCGATACGTGCCATGTATACACGGCCCTCTACAGGCCCAGTTAGCATGAATAGAACCAAGACCAGAAAAGAACCTTTCATGTGTTGGAATACATGTATTAACCTCATAAAACCCGATCGACTGAAAAATATGCCCGTTGATTTGTTAAAAAAAATAGGTTTGTTCCTCACAAACTAGGTCCATGCATCCTTGCATGCATACCTAACTGCTACCTGCGGCATCCCACTACCCGAGTGATTGAGAAGCACCTAAAAGGTGTGGCATGCGCATGACAAGCAATGTCTAACAACTAAATTTCTAACTGTTTTTTTTTTGCTTCAAACAAAAATACAAAAAGGCAGCAGTTTTAATATCGCCAAGAACAGCCAAGGGTTAAAGAAACTTAAAAATTGCTATGGCGAGACTCTTCAATATTTCAATGTTGGTATTCCTGTTTTTTAACGGAGCAGTGTTAGCAATTGCAAGAGAAGCGCCACTTCCATCAAAAGAACCACTTTCTCCAGCTGATTTGGCAGCACTACCACCGGCGCCAGATCAATGTCAGGTGCGTGTGGATGAGATAGAACAGATGCCAGTTTCCTGTGGAGAAACATTGGAGAGGCTCATGACGAGTAACACCTTACCGGTTGCAAAAGATGCAGGCTGTTGTAGGGAGTATATTCAAAGAATCACAAAGTCATGCTGGGATGCTTTAATGGAATGGATCGAAGCTCTTCCTCATCAACGCAGATATTCTAGATATTCCATCAAACTTCATCCATGGTCAGAAAACACTTGGAATACATGTCTGAACCTCACAAAATCCGGTTGATCTATATCACTGTTGATCATGTTAATGAAATGGTTAGGCATTTCTAAGAAAGAAATATATATATTAAAAATCAAGAATTGAAGCCCTACCATAATTTCCACATATATACTTACAAATGGACTTTACCCGTTCAAAATATACCGAGTGATTCTTAATTGGATACCGTTTAGTCCTATCTAATGGCAGCTTAATTAACTTGATAGTCGGCTGAGTCAGATTTTGTGTAGAATAATGTATATGTATTTCAATCTGTTCATTAATTTATTTCATTATTATGGTACAATTAGGTTCATGTAAGAAGATCCTATGTACCATGACCCCTCTTTTGGTTCTCCACTAACTATTTCTGACGAGTTAATTGCAAACCCAATGTTGGCATCACAAACAGTATTTTCTCAAGGCCTTGACTAAAATGGATATCTCCCCATTAGTAAATTCTCTCCATCTGCCAGGAGTGATTCTAGACTGACGGAGCAAAATCCGGAAAGGGTCCACTAGGCACTGCTGTTTTCTTCCTGACCACACGATCACTAGTATTTCAATTTCAATCGTGACTCTCTGCAGAAATAACGTGTTGTCGAAAAATGAATATATATAATATGTAGGTTGGTGAGGTCATTCATTTTATATATTATCATCATCACAGAGTTCGAAGAACTGAAAGGAAACATAAACCAGAGAGAAAATCAGTATCGGTGATAGTAGTAGTATTAGGATTCATGGCAACTACAGCAGCTGGTCATGATGACGAGCCGTTGCCAGATACAATATATGTTCAAGGCATGGTGAATTTCCATGGAGAAAAGATCAACCATAATGGTGGATTTGGTGGATGGAAATCTGTTGTTCGGGTTATTACAGTTGGTAGCATTGATTCGTTCATCTTTTATGGAATGGCTTCTAACCTTATTAGTTTGTTAACTACAAAATTAGGACAATCTACTGCAACAGCTGCAGTGAATATCAATGCTTGGTCCGGTTTCGTGTATCTGCTCCCGTTATTGACTTCATTTGTTGCTGATTCTTATCTTGGCAGATTTCGTACCATCTTATTCTCCTTACTCATCTATATATCGGTAAGTTTCAACTCTCTTATTGCATTGAATTTTTTATGTCATAGTTTGGGTTTGTGATATGTCATAGATTATGAAAATTGTAATGTATTTTTGAAACCTTTTTGATTTGTCTTAGGGGCTTGTGTTGTTAACTCTATATACTTCATTACAATCAGCTTCCTGTTCTAAGAACGCCAAATATATCATCTCCTGCTCTTCTCCTTCTACCTTGCAACTTTTCTTCTGCTTCTCATCTTTGTATCTAGTCGGAATTGGGATCGCCGTATGCAAGACCTGTGCACCAGCTTTTGGTGCAGATCAATTTGACGAGCTAAATCCTGGCGAATCCAAGTCCAAGAGTTCATTCTTTAATTGGTGGCAAATCGGACTATCTGTTGGAGCTAGTAGTTCTCACTTGGTATTGAACTATATCCAAGACAATTTGGGTTGGGGACTTGCATTTGGCATTTCATGCATCACAATGGTAACAACGCTAATTGTTTTCTTGTCCGGAACTAAATCTTATCGCTATATTTTGAAAAGTGACCACAAAGAGAAAAAGGAGACGCTTTCTAATATTTTTAAGGTTATACTGCCGCTGCTTCCACTATGGATTATATGTTTGATGTATACAGTAGTGGATGCTCAAAATGTTACCTTCTTTACTAAGCAAGGGAGCACTATGGACAGAACGACTGGTCAACCAGACTTTAAGATACCTGCAGCTGCAGTTCAGTCCTTGATTGGTTTATCCATTATTCTGTTCACAACATTGTATGACCGTGCATTTGTTCCGTTTGCTCAAGCTTTTACTGGCAAACCTAATGGCATAACCACACTTCAGAGAATTGGTGGTGGCATAGTTATTTCTGCCATATCCATGGTCATAGCAGCTATAGTGGAGCATCGAAGGCTTCGAATCGCTTTAGAATCCGGGTTGATTGCTGATAAAACGGCAACAATTCCTATGGCTGTCTGGTGGTTGGTTCCGCAGTACGTCTTGTCCGGTCTTGCTATTGTATTCACTTCTGTTGGTCTACTAGAGTTTTTCTATGATGAAGTTCCTAATGAGCTAAGAAGTGTGGGTCTTTCGCTTTACTCTACCATATTTGGCGTAGGAAGCTTACTCAGTGGCTTACTTATATCGGTTATTCAGAAGGCAACTAGTGCAGGTGGTGAATATGGATGGTTTGCAAACAACATTAACCAAGGTCATTTAGATTACTTTTACTGGTTACTAGCTGGACTTGACCTGGTAGGGTTTGTTGCATTCTTATGCTTCTCAAAATTTTATGTATATAAACGAAAAGCTCCAATGTAGATAAAAAACCAAAGCACTTTCTTCTGGAATCTGGAACACGTGATAAGTCGGTTCATTTCATTTGAGTACACTTGTACCATTTTGATCGGAGCTTATTATTCGATAGTGCTCAGATGCCCGTGTGTTGAATATTTATTACTAATCCATGAAATTCTGCTGGGAAAAACCATAAATTGAAGTAACGAAATATTATGAAAAACCTAGAATATTTTCCAGGGATTCAGTTAATCTAATGATTTAAGAATAATTAATTGATGGCTTTATACTAGTACGATCGTCTAGGAGCATTAATTATTCAGGAATTGAGTGATATGAGCTTGTTGAAGCGTCATATTTCTTTTATATAGTCAGAGAAAACATTATTTACATCCTGAAGACGTTATTGCTCTATACTAGCAGGCAAGCTGTCTAGGAGCCGTCTAATCTTGCAATTCTATATAAAAGTGATCACTGAAATTGCTCAGTATTCATGAGATATGTCGTTGCCTCAGCTGAGAGACTATACATCTACATATACTCTGAGAGACAATATTCTCAGTCAGAGATTCTCGTGGCCTGAGCTTTCACGCTTTCGATAAGAGACATAAGTCTCAATACTCGTCTGACTGCTGGATCGGGAGCATATACAATTATGGGTTTACGATTTTAGCCCTTGTCGAAAATACACCATCTACATTAAGTCCCCTGTTTAGTGAGGGACAATAATGTTCTTCAGTCAGCACTGAATGGCGATTTTCCAGTTCCAAATATAAGTAATTGAACTTAGTCATAAGATAAGACGTTATCGGATTTTTGATTGCGCGAGTGAACCACGACTTGAACGAAGATCCCAATGGCATGGTAGAGCACAGTCTAATGAGCATAAATTGGTGTTGAACCGCTGATTTGATGACGGAACCTTGGTCTGTTTAGGATTCACGGGCCGGCCCAAAAAGGAAATCCTTGTAGAATTAGGTTTTGGAAATAAAATTGATATAAAAGGGAATTAATCCTCTTTTTTTTTTTTTTATTTCTTATTGACAAACCACCTCCTTCATTACCTCTTCATCTCCTTCACGTCAACAACAGGAGAAGGAAAAGAAGAAAAAAAATCGCCGGAGCGCCACCGCCGTCCGACCGGAACTAGAACCGTCCGACCAACTTCCGGCCGACGCCGACCAGGTACGCTGCCAATTATTCTTTTTTTTTTGCTGATTTCATGAGTTTTTCATGCTTTAATTATGTTGAAGTTATATACATATGCATATATGAGTGTGAGTTTTGTAAAACCCTTGTTCTTTAGAAACCATATGTTCGTTCGATCGTTAGTTTAAGAAACTAATAATAATCCCTGACTTATGAGAGATTCTTTTTTCTACATAGACTTGTGTCCATTGATAAAATTTTGTTTATGAGCTTTCATGAGAACCAAAACTTTATCTTAAAAGGTGTGAGTTTTCACAAAATCGAAATAAACCCTCGTTTCGAAGACTATGATACTACGAAGGAAAAAGATTTTTTTTTTTTTTTATAAAACCGTGGCCTGTTCATGGATTTTTTTTTGATGAGAACGTGGAATATCCACAAATTCTATTTATGTGAGTCTTGCTCACATCAATTATTTTTTTATTTACGTGAATAAATCACGTTTTTTTTTATTCATATATATATGAATATATACATTAAAAATCAAAACTTGAATTTTGTATACTCATTAGAAGTAAACAATTATTTATGATGAAATAATGTTTTAGCTTTCATAACTCCATGGTGAATGTTCATACCGTAGAAATGTTCATGATTTTATGGAAATCTGAGTTTTGCTCGTCTTTTGTAGATTCGAAGAAACGAGTAAGTTTTGAAGTGTTAACTCTTACGTTTCAATCACTACTGTTAGTGGAATTGTAAAGGGGTAAAAGTTAGGATTACCATTTTTGTAGCGGATTTATCATCACCATATCCATAATTCTGTGCTCCTGGTTCTAGAAAATGGTGACTTCCAGCAGCAGCTATTATGATTATAGCTATTCTGTCCAGCTCTTCGTACCGAGGGAACGAAGCCCAGTTCACCTCTTAATGACCATAAAGTTACTTATGCTGAGCTCATGAAGAGAAAAGCTGAGGATGACAGGATGGATGATCATCAATGAAGAAGGGACCAGGTTCAGCGCAGGGTGCTAGCAGCTGAGGAGAAACTTTGTAGAAGCCTGATAAGCAAACTTTGAACTATCATTACAATAATTCTTTTTTTCATTTTTAGGACAATGATGTTCTGATTTAGCATTATTGAGTTCAGCCAATTTTGCAGTAACGCATGCATCTATGGATTTCTCATTCCTTTTACGGAATCTGCAGCTCCTTTCCAAGTGTCCTTTATTTCCACAATAAGAGCAATGTTTAGTAACACACGAAACATGAGGCTTAGTGTTACCTTGTTGTGGATTCTCTTTTATTGGAGTTTGACGGAATTTACATTTTCCATCTTTTGTTGAAGATGAAGGTGCTACATATTTTTCTTTTATGGAAGAGCAATTGATGGTTTATCAAAAGTGATTGTAGTAGTGGTAAAAACTGGGTCTTTTCAGACTTGTGAAGGTAACAAAATTTCTAGATTTAAATAAAATTTAGGAAAAATAGCAAACTGAAGTAAAATTTTATGGAGAAATAGGGGTTAAGATTCCACCAATCAACAATACTTATGTGATCTAATATTTTTTTACTATGCAATTTAAATAATTGGGTTGATTCTAAAAATTGCCAAGAGCAGATTTTCCAAAATATCAAATGTTAATCACAAGTATAATGCATCAAGAGTCTAAAACTAAGCATGCATTATCAAAGGGAAAACACAGTTGATTAATAAAAACCATTTAAATCATTTTTATCAATGCAATTAATCATATAAAAATATTGCATAAATTAATAAAATAGAGATTACCACATAATTATTGTGAGAATGGCTTCCTCTGTCACCCCTTGGATTGGGTTTAGCTCCTCATCCCAAAAACATGATCATAAGATGTATTCATGGCTTAATAATGTGTTTTTATTGATGAAAATGGTGTAAAAAGAAGTTTGCAACGCTGTATAAATGTTACAGCGTCACTGTTACAAAGTGGAAGGGTCTTAAAAACAACGATAGTAGCACTAACTGCTGTAAAACAACGACAGTTGGTTTTGAAATAAGACTGCTGAAGAACGACGGACTCTGCGAGTCTGTTCTTCGTGTTCTTCAGGTTCTTCAATGGCAGCAGCAGCAGCAGCACCAATTCTCTGTAACTTCCTCTACTCGCCTCTAAACTCCTCCTAACTCTCTCCTAAGGGTTTCTAACCTTTTATATGACTTGAAACCACTCTTATATAGCCCTCAAATCCCAAATAACTCGTATAAATTCCGACTTTTTCTTCTCTGCGCTGTTGAGAGAATAATCCCTTCTGTTGAGCTTTTTCACGTGTTGTTAGCTATCAAATAGCTACCAAACTCTTCCCTAGACTTGAATAAGACCATGTACATGTTAATCCATCGTAAAATTCCTCCAGAAATCTCTCAAAAATCTTTGAAAGTGCACAACAGGACACGTCTCTCTGTTTTAACTTTGATTGCTTCTCCCGGATATTCTAGCCCAATTAAGCCCATGAAATCATCCATACTAGAATTTTATATCCATATCACGTCCATCCCAATCAATTTCCGGTGTTTAATCTCCCTAAAACAGCTCCAACAATCGGACCAAAAATCAACAGCGAAATGCATGGCCTTTCCCGCCAAAACCAGTATTTGAAATTTGAAGAAGACCTCCCCCTATCCAGTTCTGGTGTCCCTTTAGAAGCTGCCTGGAAATGGGTCACCCCTTAGTAATTAGGTTACCCCTTATCCAAAATCAAGGATCCGTATAGCAAGTGTCCTCTTGGGCATTTTCCGTACTTTTTTCGGGGTTCCTCCGGGGTATTTCTGGGATACTTCCGGTACACTTCTGAGGCGCTTCCGGTACGTTATCAACGGAGGTCCAAATGCCACATTTTTAGCCAAATTCGCCGCAAGTGATTATTTTCCAAAAACACCTACAAATACATAAAATAATCAAATAAGTACAATATCGAGTACTAACAATATATACAAATGAGCTATATTAGACACATAAATGCGTCTATCAAATGCCCCCAAACTTATTATTTGCTAGTCCCGAGCAAATCAAAACTACAAAATAAAATCCTAACTCACTGTCGCAGGCATCGTCGATTGCATTTAGCGTATGCAATAAGCCTTTAAACCCCTAGGTGGCCCTAGTGGCCGAGTTATAGTCTCGTGTGGGCTTACAAGAGGTATACCCACAAAACCTGTACTCCAGACCTTAGCTATCTACGCAGAACCTTGGAAGGCACTAAAGAATCTCCTTGGTTGGCATACTTATTGACTACAGGAAGAAGTACCCTGATGCGAAATTCCAATTGCTGTACACGAGTTTGCACTCAAGCATACTAAAATTCATATAAAGTGACAGAGCTCTACTCAGATAGTTGCACTATGGACATCATATTCGGAGTCAAACTAATCACATGGAAAGATCAAGAAGATGGATATAGAAAACATAGATGGTTTTGATGTTTACTAAGTGAACGACGTTTCCCATATCTGTCTGAAGGCCTCCGCCAAAATGAACCTATTTTAATGGATTGAGATACTAGTCTGACTAACATCAACACACTGGCATATACAAGGGTACCAGTGGTCGATAACCTAACTCTAGGTCAACACAACTGGCATATACAAGGGTACCAGTGGTCGACTTTATTGAATTTATTCCTTTTGGTCAAATGGTCTGGTCTTTTTTTTTTTTTTTTTTTTTTTTTAACTACCATTTTTTTTTTTTTTTTTTCATCTTTTTTTTTTTCAACTTTTTTTTTTTTTTTCATGGTATCTCAATCACTCTAATTCACCCTAGCATTGGTAACAACTTGAATCGTGGGCCCCACCTATCACTTAGAGAAACATAGTTTAAAAACAAAATAAAAATAGAAGTGAAAAGGACTCAACGAGATATGGTGAAACTATCATGTTATTTCTAACACCTGAGCTCTGTGCTTTTATGAATAGACTCTTTAGATGTTTCCATCTAATCAGATTGGTTCCTCAAACTCCTACAATCAAAATGCTTCCATCCACTTAGATTAGTTAGTGCAATCCTCAATAGGCATAAATTTCTAGGCTCTGGAGTTTATTTATTGCAAAAAAGCTAACAAAAAGTGTTTCTTCCCCACCCCCAAACTTAAATCTTACATTGTCCTCAATGTTCTAAGATGAAATAAAAGCATGAACAAGGAGAAACTATTACCACTGGAGGGAAAAGAAATAAGGAAGGATATTACCGTATCACATGAACGCGGGAGCCTCCCAGTAAATGCTAAATTTATAGTCATTAGCTAGACATCAAATACCTCAAAAAGAATTTTCACCTTCCAAAGTCGTATACCAATAGTCGAAATAATTGTGGGTCCATAAGACCAAATAGAACTGCCACAAATAGGAGACAAATGCTCAAGATCAGAAAAATGAGCAGATAGAGCACAACCTGATCTAAAGTTTCTCGCAAGACAACTGGATTTATCTGAGGTGCCCACTTGGGCTTCATATGAGTGTCTCGGCAAACAGATTCATCCGAAAAACGGGTCTCTAACATTTGGATTTTCTCCTGGACATTATCAGGCGGATCAGGTTGTGGAGTCTGAATACACTCAAGCGATACCTCAGATGCACTAGGCTTGAGTCCCAAGTTAGGGACTTCTATTGGGGATAATTGACAATCTCTACCCCCAAACTTAGAATTTTGGGTGCCTCTACAATGACTAGTCACAATGTTCCTAATTTCTAGACCATCGGGTTCTTGAAAAAGGTCAATTGCTTTCTCTAAGTCATAATCAGGTGGTTCATCCTCAGCTTGCTTCATATCTTCTATGGTCCACTCTAAGGCTTCCTTATTTTCTTGAAGCACGGTCTCTGGACTACTTTCCTGATCACTATCCAAATCGGAGGCTATAATCACAGGGAAAGACTCGGGTGGGCCTAAAAATGTATAATTAGACTCCAACTCAGGAGGCTCTTTTAAATAAGGTATTAAGATAGACTCAGAAGCTAGTAATGGTTCGAACCTATCTTTCCATATATCAATATCTAACATAGGAACAGAATCCAACAGAGCATTTACTTGTTCAATGTTACTATCATCGTCGAAATCCAGGCTAAAATGGGATAAACAACTCTCCAATGTATTTTCCGGTACGATGTTTGGTAATGACTCCTGAACTAAGGTTCCTATCATGTTCACCTCTTCAATACATGTGCTATCTAGCTCAGAATGTAGCTTGTTTACATTAAAAATATTCAGCTCAATAGTCATATTACCAAAAGATAGATTCATAATACCATTTCGACAGTTTATGATCGCATTAGACGTAGCTAAGAATGGGCGACCTAAAATCACAGGTATTTGGTTCTCTGGGTCGGGGACAGGTTGGGTATCTAGGACCACGAAATCCACTGGATAAATAAACTTGTCGACCTCAATAAGAACATCCTCGATCACACCACGAGGGATTTTAACGGACCTATCAGCTAACTGGAGTGTTATCTGGGTAGGTTTCATCTCACCAAGTCCTAGCTTAAGGTACACATGGTATGGCAGTAAGTTCACACTGGCTCCTAAGTCAAGCAACGCTTTCTCAACACGGTACTTACCTATTGTACAAGAAATGGTAGGGGACCCTGGGTCTTTATACTTAGGAGTAGTGGTATTCTGAATAATAGAACTCACATGACTAGCTATGAAGGCTTTCTTCTGGACACTGAGCTTACGCTTTCGCGTACACAAGTCCTTAAGGAACTTGGCATAAGAGGGAATCTGCCTAATTGCATCTAATAATGGAAGGTTGATATTAACCTGCTTAAAAACCTCCAATATATCATTAAAGTTGTACTCCCTCTTAGTCGGAACTAGCAGCTGGGGAAACGGGGCTCTGGGAACAAAGTGAGGCTCAACAAGACCCTCATTGGTTTCTTTGGAGACTCTATCAGTCTCCTCATTTTCTGGCTCAGCAGGGTGAACTACAACATGTTCACTATCAGACATGGCGACCTTGTTGTCAACTTTCTTTCCACTTCTTAGGGTTGTGACAGCATTCACATGATTGTACGATTTCTCTCCTCTAGGGTTAGGATCAGTATGACTAGGGAACTTTCCATTTTCTCTCTCACTTATAAACTTAGCTATTTGTCCTACTTGAAGTTCTAACTTGGCAAGACTCTGGGAATTATTCTTCAATTCTTGCCTAGTTTCTTGTTGAAAGCTCATGTGGTTCTTTGATAGCATGTCATGGTTACTTACTAACATAGTGATGGCTTCCTCTAAAGTAGAGATCTTTTTCTCGGAAGTGTTCTGAAACTGGGTTTGACCTGAAGAGTTCTTAAAACCAAATCCTGGGGGAGGCTGAGAATTGCTAGACTGGCCTTGATTCTGGCCCTTAGACCAAGAGAAATTAGGATGGTTTCTCCAACCAGGGTTGTAGGTTTCTGAGTATGGGTCAAACTTCTGACGGTTCTCAAACCTAGAGTTGTTATAGATAGCATGGGCTTGCTCTTCACTAACCTGACCTTCCCAAAACGAATTATCGGGATCTATTCCACAACTAGAGACTTGAGAGGCTCTATTAGGTTCAACAAGGGACCTATTTTTAGTCTGACCCATTTCTAAAGCTTCTAACATTCTGGATAAAGCAGCAAACTTAGCATCTGACGCAAAACTCGTATCTACCATATTGGTGCTACTTCTATTGACCAAGAGTCTTTTAGGGGGTTCAACACAAGATTCCCACTGTTGGGATTTTTCAGCGATAGCTCCTAAGAAGGAAAAAGCATCATCAGCATTTTTACTAGTGAACTCACCAGCGCACATAGACTCAACCATGGCTTTGGTCGAATAGTCTAAACCATCATAAATAATCTGTACAAGTTTCATATTATCAAATCCATGGTGAGGACACTGAGATAGGAGATCATTGAATCGCTCTAAAAACCTATAAAGAGACTCTCCCTCTTGTTGCACACTAGCACTAATTTTCTTCCTAACAGCTGCAGTTTTATGCTTAGGGTAGAATTTCATATAGAAGGCAGCAATAAGTTCCTGCCATGTTTCAATGGATTCAGATGGTAGGTTGTTCAGCCAGGTCTTGGCTTTGTCTCTCAAAGAAAAGGGAAACATCTTAAGTTTCAAGACTTCATCGGTAAGGTCCTTTATCCTAATTGTCCCACAGATTTCCTCAAAGTCCCTAATATGAAAATAAGGGTTCTCATCATCTTTTCCTAAGAATATATGGATCATATGAAGAATATTAGGTTTTATCTCGAAATTAGCCGTAGTGGCTGGCAATTTAATGCATGAAGCTCGGTTGGTCCTAGTTGGGAACATGTAATCTTTCAAAGTTGCCATCGCTGGCACAACAGAAGTACTAGGGGTACTATCCTCACAAAGAGACAGATTCTCAAAACAAAAGTTTCCAAAAACAGGGCTCTCCAAAGAAAAGTCTTCGAGCTCCCTGCTTAAATCAGAAGAACTACTAGGTTTTTCGCTAATCAATCGACCTAGAGTATCTCTTTTCCAAGCCCTAACAAAATCGGGCATACACTAAAAAAAATTCAAAAAGAAATAAAAATCCTAACAAGAAGGTTCTAGCAATCACACAGCAGGCTGACTCGACTTTACCACAGCAAACCTAAAGATTTCTAGCAAACAACAAGCATGATGGCTCCACTTAGATTGTTTCTAGACCAGCTTCTAATCCTTCGAAAGGGAATTCGTTACAATTTGAGCAAACCCCTCTAGAATCAATCCGAGTTAAAACAAGTTGAATCGAGGCGAGGGAAGCTCAGTGGAGCTTTGATACCCAAAACCTCACCGATCCAATGCGGCGCAGTCACGCATTCAACTCGCAGAAACCGTCAAGAACTTCGAGGTGTGCTTAAAAGAGTAACCAATATTTTTCGAATGATTGTCCTGTTAAGCTCGATACCCTATAGGTCTCTTTCTAGTCCAAATTTTAGGCTTAGGTTCGCTTTAGGTTTCGTTTTCCTAAGGCGGGCAAGAAGGGAGCGGTGATGAAATCCGAACCCTTATCTTATATGGTCCAGTCCTTGCCCTTTACTAGGAATTTAAAAACAGTCCATATTCAAGTCCTCAACATATATTCACCTTAAGGAGTCCAGTAACCCGCTTGCAGGAGATTCGCGGGTGTTTAGAATTTTACCTCCCGTACCAGACGGGCGAAGAACCGCTGAAGTCGACTCGGGCCACGACTCTTATGCCGTGTGCGAACCCGAGGGGCCGAGACGATATCGTAATCGTCGTCCTTCCCTGCAAACAGTTTATATTTAAGGATACCCTTCCGTAGGGTTTAAAAAATAAAAATAAAATGTCCCAAAATTAATGTCCAAAGTCCATAAAAAAAAATACAAAAGAAAAGAAAGTCTAATAAAAAAAATTACAAAAAAAAATGTCTCTCTTTTTTTTTCTCTCTTTTTATCAAAATAAATAAATAAAATTCTTCTTCTTTCGCTCCTTTAGCTTTGCTTTTCGCTCCCAAACTTTAAGTAAATCACCACAAGCTTTGGCAAAATTGTCTTTCGCTCCAATCTTCAAAAATCTGCAAGGAAACAAAAAAAAACCAAAAACGTAAAGAAGAACAAAAATAATAAAAATCTAAAAAAAATGCTAACTAAACACAGGTCCGCGTCGGCGGCGCCAAAAATTTGATGGTTTATCAAAAGTGATTGTAGTAGTGGTAAAAACTGGGTCTTTTCAGACTTGTGAAGGTAACAAAATTTCTAGATTTAAATAAAATTTAGGAAAAATAGCAAACTGAAGTAAAATTTTATGGAGAAATAGGGGTTAAGATTCCACCAATCAACAATACTTATGTGATCTAATATTTTTTTACTATGCAATTTAAATAATTGGGTTGATTCTAAAAATTGCCAAGAGCAGATTTTCCAAAATATCAAATGTTAATCACAAGTATAATGCATCAAGAGTCTAAAACTAAGCATGCATTATCAAGGGAAAACACAGTTGATTAATAAAAACCATTTAAATCATTTTTATCAATGCAATTAATCATATAAAAATATTGCATAAATTAATAAAATAGAGATTACCACATAATTATTGTGAGAATGGCTTCCTCTGTCACCCCTTGGATTGGGTTTAGCTCCTCATCCCAAAAACATGATCATAAGATGTATTCATGGCTTAATAATGTGTTTTTATTGATGAAAATGGTGTAAAAAGAAGTTTGCAACGCTGTATAAATGTTACAGCGTCACTGTTACAAAGTGGAAGGGTCTTAAAAACAACGATAGTAGCACTAACTGCTGTAAAACAACGACAGTTGGTTTTGAAATAAGACTGCTGAAGAACGACGGACTCTGCGAGTCTGTTCTTCGTGTTCTTCAGGTTCTTCAATGGCAGCAGCAGCAGCAGCACCAATTCTCTGTAACTTCCTCTACTCGCCTCTAAACTCCTCCTAACTCTCTCCTAAGGGTTTCTAACCTTTTATATGACTTGAAACCACTCTTATATAGCCCTCAAATCCCAAATAACTCGTATAAATTCCGACTTTTTCTTCTCTGCGCTGTTGAGAGAATAATCCCTTCTGTTGAGCTTTTTCACGTGTTGTTAGCTATAAAATAGCTACCAAACTCTTCCCTAGACTTGAATAAGACCATGTACATGTTAATCCATCGTAAAATTCCTCCAGAAATCTCTCAAAAATCTTTGAAAGTGCACAACAGGACACGTCTCTCTGTTTTAACTTTGATTGCTTCTCCCGGATATTCTAGCCCAATTAAGCCCATGAAATCATCCATACTAGAATTTTATATCCATATCACGTCCATCCCAATCAATTTCCGGTGTTTAATCTCCCTAAAACAGCTCCAACAATCGGACCAAAAATCAACAGCGAAATGCATGGCCTTTCCCGCCAAAACCAGTATTTGAAATTTGAAGAAGACCTCCCCCTATCCAGTTCTGGTGTCCCTTTAGAAGCTGCCTGGAAATGGGTCACCCCTTAGTAATTAGGTTACCCCTTATCCAAAATCAAGGATCCGTATAGCAAGTGTCCTCTTGGGCATTTTCCGCACTTTTTTCGGGGTTCCTCCGGGGTATTTCTGGGATACTTCCGGTACACTTCTGAGGCGCTTCCGGTACGTTATCAACGGAGGTCCAAATGCCACATTTTTAGCCAAATTCGCCGCAAGTGATTATTTTCCAAAAACACCTACAAATACATAAAATAATCAAATAAGTACAATATCGAGTACTAACAATATATACAAATGAGCTATATTAGACACATAAATGCGTCTATCAGCAATCTTTTGTGGCAACTTTTGAAGCAACTTCTTCAGCAGAGTCTTTAGGCTTTACAAACTTTGTCTCATGTTTAGCATTCAAAGTGTGTTTACCTTTGTATCCCAATCCTCGCGTGTCACGCGGAACTCTAGTTGAATTCAACATTGAGTCAAGTTGTTTTGTGCTACTATCGAACTTTTTCAAGTCCGTTTTTAGACTCATATTCTCTTTTTCCAATGTTTTTATTTTTTCAAGAGCATTATCTAGATCAACCTTAAATTTATCAGTTTGAACTTTATAATCTATTTCAGTTTCGGTAGAATTACTTACCTTAGTGTTCTTCAGGTTCTCCAACTCTGTGTATAACTTCACTTCTCGACCATGACTTTCTTCGATTTTCTCTCTGTTTCACGCATTCACGATAATGACCACCACCAATAATCTCTATATCGTTATACAGAACATCAAGTTCCTTTTTCAATCTTTCATTCTCTTCACGAAGATCACAGTCGAGTGCCTTTGGCTCTAGGGCTTCTCGATCATCACTTTTTTTGTTTTCTGTATTTTTCCAAGACTTCAAGATAAGTCTCACCATTGCTTACACGTTCTATATCCTTATATAGAATATTAAGTTCCCTTTTAAGATTTTCATTCTCTTTGCAGAGTTTATCACATTCAAGTGTTTTTGATTCTGAAGTTATTTCAATATCCTTTCCAGATGTGCATTCAACAGTTGCATAAAAAGCTTTGTTCTCTTGATCCTCGGAAAAATTAGAGATATCAGAATTATTTTGTTCTTTATTCTCTACACACTTCTGTGATTTTTGAGAAGGAGAAGAATTCCTTTTATTTTGTCTTAATAACTTTCTAAATTGTTGTGCAGTCGTATCAACACTGTAATTCTCAGTTTTTGTATCCTAAGAACAAGTCTTGGTTACAGCTTTGAGGGTAATAACCTCTTCATTCTTGAATTGGTATTCAAGGTCAAAGATCTTTAATTTACCAGCTAGAGTGTTTCTAGATAGTGTGGAAAGGTCATTAGCTTCCATGATGGCATGCTTTTTAGATTCGTATCTTGGTGGTAAAGACCTTAGAATTTTACACACAATATCTTTATCTGAAATAGTTTTTCCTAAAGCATAAGAGGCATTCACTATTTCAGAAAGTTTTTTTATCAAAATCATCAAAGGTATCGTCTTCAATTTCCTATCTAGAAGATAGGGTTAGAAGCCTAGCTTCTTTTTCAGATGCATTCCCTTCAAATACGATATTAAGAATATCCCAAGCCTCCTTTGATGTTTTACACTTGGTTATATGATGATGGAGGTCTCGAGTTACATCATGTATAATGGCGTTTAATCCATAAGAATTTTGCTTCGAAAGCAATTTTTCTTCATTATTGAATTCTTTCAATTCCTTTAGTCTAAACTCAGTGGTTGAGTTGTCGACCAGTACTTTTGGGTGTACATACCCATCAATAACTAAAACCCAAGTGTTAAAGTCATGAGCTTGAAGAAAAGACTGTATAGGCATTTTCCACCATAGATAGTTTGAGCCATCAAACCCTGGAGGTACGTCAACCGAATCAATTAACATTTGATTCAAAACTTTATAGGTTGCATCACACCAAACACAGATTGTTAGATCTTTTCGTGTTTGCCTGCTCTGATACCAATTGAAAATACGAGGGTACCCAAATACACCACAATCTTTTATTTTGATCACAACCTATACAAGACCCAATGTGTATAAACCTCTTGGAGCAACAATCACTCAAGAAATATTTCAACACAATGTCCACTTGAAATAGGGTTAGTCCGAACTGGCCTAACACGTGAATAATTATATTAGACAAGTGGAGAAATCCAATACACTTTGTGTAATCGTCTATGGATATGAAATCGAGACAATACAACAACAAAGTGTTCACTTGATAATAGTAAAACCTTATAATATAAATATCAAGTGCCTAGTTAACATACAAGTGTAATTACTTTAATTATAATATAAAACAATTATAATGCGGAAATAAAGTAAAGCACACACCAGAATTTTGTTAACGAAGAAAACTACAATCTTGTAGAAAAACCCCGGGACCTAGTCAAGATTTGAATACTCAATGAATTAAGACGCCACAAAAAGTAAACTTGCAACTTCGTGTAGACTATACTAAGTAAACTAAAATCCTAGTTACTCAGCTTCAGCTGTATTCTTGTTTTGATAATATCCAGCAGAACCGAAGTTCTCAATAGATATTAGTACCCAATATCCTAGCAGAACAAAGGTTCTCTTTAGGACTAGATCTAGTATATCTTCTTAATGATTCACAACAACTTCTTCTTCAAATCTTCGATTTAATCTTCAAAGTAACAACCTGCAAAAACAAACTTGATTCCTTATTGATTTGTCACAAAGAGCGGAGTCTGTTAACAATGACAAATCAATGAATCTATCTTACGGATCTAGAAAGACTTAGATCCATAGAAACGTTGATCTTTGATCTAGTTTGAGTGAGCCTTATATCAGAAGAGAAGGTTCTCAAGAATAAACAAACTAGGTGAAATCAAAGATTCAACAACCGTTAGTCAATCAAATCAATTGAAAACAAAAGATAAACTGCAATTATCTAGTTTCCCACCAACGGTACACGCTAGATCTTCTCAATACCAAAGAAGAATTTAAACTGACGTAAGAGATTTCGCCTAATTAGGTTACTCTCCTCTCCGAATAGGGGGCTTCACCAGTAACAGTACAACAGAGGAAGTTTACTGTCACGAAGGATTAGTTTGCTAGAAAGGCAAACTTCAAGTATTTATAGACAAGGAAGTTTAGACACCAAGGAATTTCCAAAACCGAAAATATTCTCAAGATATTCATTAAGGCACAAATTCGGTTTCCATCATTCCTGGAAATGCTCTGTCCAAAAATAATGATCGAAATCTCTCGAAAAATCTAATTAGTAAATGCACATTACTAATTATGGAATTTCCCTACAAAATGAAATTAATAACCTTAATTAAAATATTCTCAACTTACTTATGTTTCGATCCTGGGTTTCTCTTCCCTTAGCCGTTAAGGAATATCTTTGAACAATTAAAGAAATAAACATTCATTGCATATGTTCAAAGTTTGTCGACATCTTTACTTTGTAAGTTCTCTTTCACACTTACAACCTTGAAACCGATTTGCCACACTTCCAAACAAGTTTAGAATTGGTTCATATGACTTTCAAGAACTATGTGATTGATCAAACCAACATTCAATCACAATCATGGGTTTAACGGTTCTATCAAAACAAGTTTCGGTTCTACCTCCATGTGAGTACTGTGCATAGTCACACTAGCGTTCCAAAATTCGGTCGACTAGGTACTAGTATCAGTTCCCCACATATATATGGTATCTAAGTTATATGTGTTGCACATGTCCATAGGATCCGTTCCCCTTTTCCTAAAAACGTGTTGCACATGTCCATAGGATCGGTTCCCCTTTCTGCTATAAACCTTGTTGCACCTCATACAAGGATCGGTTCCCCTTGTGATGTACTACACCCTGTACTAGGATCGGTTCCCCTCTCCCAAAAAATTGGTCAGACACACAAACACGATCTTACCACAGGTGATTACTTAAGCTCGGTTTTAATAATAAAAGTTATACCAATACATAAGTCAGGCCTTTGTGAATAGTTCTAACAAGAACACAACAATTTGTGAGCTATTATACTCTATCACACATATTGGTTGTTCATAAGATATGCAATGAATAAAAAAACTAGTAACACCTGGAAATTTCCTTTTCGGTTCACAAACAAGTTTATGAACGTACTTCCTTAGAACACATGTAAACATTGTTCTCTAGGATGAAATCCTCACCTCATACCCATACATAATCACAATAACATTCAAATGATTATGGCGATGTCTTATATACAAAGTTTAATGGTTAAGCAATAAACCTCGTATTGTATTGATTAATATTATGTCTAACTAGAGTGTAATCATGCTTTGAAGTTTTGTTTTCAGTATACACGACTTGAAAGACACAAGATAGATATTGAACAAGTCAAGTCATAGTTATTAACCTCAAGCTGAAGGATAATGTCTTTGTTGTCTTCAATCCATCTTCAGATCTTTGTGAGTAACTGAAGCACAATACTTTCTTGTCTAACCTATCGAAGTTGACTGTAGTTTACATAATAACGACTCGAGTTTTGGAACTAAATACGACAACCAATCTTGACATACCAACGCTTGGTGGGTTCAACCGAGCATTGCTTTAACAACTAGGTTCTTTTCTTGTAGTTTGGTGTAAGAAAAAGATATGATGTATTAAAGAAAAAATCAGAAAACTAAAAAAAGAACTACTTTATGTTCAATCGTTAATACCTAATAATATTACATTTTGAAGGGAGAAAGAAATCTTGGATAACCTCAATGAGTACATTGCTATGGAGGCTTGTTACTGGGAACAAAGGATGAATATTAATTGGGCCAGACATGGAGACAAAAATACAAGACAGTTCCATTTGTATGTGTAGAAAAGGAGAAAGAAGAATAGAGTTTAATTTCTACAAAGAGAAGATCAAACTTGGTGCACCAATGTGGAAGACATTGCAGTTACTCTTATCAACCATTTCGAGGGTATTTTTAAACAACCAGAATCTGAGAAGTTAGAAGAAAATTTCTTTAACTCCGGTTACACTATGACTGATGAAGAAAACAGCAGAATTTCTAGGGTCCCAGAAAAAGAGGAGATTTGTAAGATTATTTCTAATATGAAGTCTCTGGGATGTCCAGGTCCTGATGGATACCCATTTCTATTCTTCAAACATTCTTGAAAAATTGTAGGTGATGAAGTAACAAAGTTTATTCGGCATATATTTCTATCAGGAAGATTACCAGAAACTTTAAATCATACTAATATTTTTCTGATAACAAAGAAGTCAAATGCCCTCACTGCTGATGATCACATGCCTATATCTCTATGCAATTATACAAGGTGGTGACAAAACTAATATCAAACAAATTGAAATCACATCTACACACTTTATTTCTTGGTATTAGAATGCGTTCGTGGAGCGGAGACAAATCACAGACAATATAGTGATTGCAAAGGAGTTATTACATTCAATGCACAAATCTAAATCTAAAGAAGGATTTTTTACTTGTAAAATTGATATGTTAAAGGCGTATGAAAGAGTTAATTAGTCTTTTTTGGAGAAGATGTTACCATTACTTGGTATTCATGGGCATTCTTTACAGTTAATCATTGAAATGTGTTACTTCTGTCAGGTTTTCTATACTTCTAAATGGTGCTTCAAAGGGATTACGTGTGGGAGAAAGGGGTTTGCGTCAAGGGTGTTCGTTCTCTCCAGCTCTCTTCATTATATGCTCTCAGGGATTATCTTTGTTGATGAAGAAATATGAGGAAGATGGTTTATATCAAGGTTTAAAAATCAATAGATGGGAACCAATGATTTCACATTTAATGTTTGCTGATGATTTATTATTTTTCGAGAAAAATGACAGAGTAAATGTTATTAATATAAAAAAGTTGATCAAAAAATACTCAGATTGGTCATGCCAACAAATAAATTTCAGCAAATCTGCACTAGTGTTTAGTGGAGGCGTGGAGGAATTCAATAAAGTAACAATTCTGTCCGATTTGGGTGTTAGAGAGATGAGAAAGTACGAAAAGTACATGGGTATCTCTCATTTGTTAGCAGACTCAAGAATTCATAGTTTTGATTTCCTTGTGGATAAATTTAGATCAAGACTTGAAGGGTGGAGGCATTACTTTCTCCCAGGCAGGTACTACAAAACTATCAAAGTCAGTTCTCTCCTCAATCCCTATTTCTTCTTCGGTACTTGTTCGATTCCTAAGTTTATTCTGCACATGATCAAGAGAATCCAATGCTCTTTTTGGTGGGGTCACGAGATGGAGGTGAAGAAATTGCACTTTATAAGCTGGGAGAAAATTTGTAAATCTAAAGAAGATGGCGGATGGCTAACAAGTCATTAATGTGTAAACTCGTGTGGAGATTCCTTACTGAAAAAAATGCAATGTGGGTTCGATTACTATCTGTAAAGTATCTCAGGGGTGATTCTTTTTGGAATATAAAGGAGGCTAACCAAAGTTCTTCAACCTGGAGAGGAATGCTGCAAGTCAGAGAATATATGGAGAATAATATTTGTTTGCTGATAAATAAGGGTGAAAACGTAAAACGTGAATATTTGGGATGATCAGTGGGTGCCAAATCTTTTGGGTAACAAATTAAGGAATCGGGATTTCTTTTCAACTCAATACACGATGATCTCAGATCTCATTGACCAAAACACAAGGACATGGAAGGTAGAAATATTACAGGATTTATTCCCGCAGGATATTGTGGCTAGGATTACAGATTTGTACTTATCCAATGAAAGTTATATGGATGATTCTCTCATGTAGCTAAAAACTCCTTCTGGCAAGTTCTCCACCAAATCTTGCTACAAAATGATGGCAGATAATAATGCTTCCTCTTCTTCAATAAGTAGTTTCCCATGGAAGAAATTCTGGCTGATCAAAGATATTTCTCCAAAGATATTATTGTTCACAATGGGGTGGCAGTAAAGGAAAACATAGAGAGATTCAACCTGTCCATTGATACTATATGTCCGTTTTTTCAGAATGCATGGAATCGGTTTTTCACCTTCTCTTTGATTGTCGGGTCTTGAAAAATATCTTTCATGACTTTCCTTTTATTTTACCGGATACAACAGGAGTCGAAGATGTAAAACAAATCATCACTATATGGTTGCAAGTTGAATATGGTACTAAGACGTTAATTATGGGTTCTTGTTTACTGTGCCTGTGGAAGATGCGAAATGACATTGTATTTAATAAAGTGAGATTTTCAAAGGAAATGATTAGGAAGATGACTTGGGATGATTATCGTAAACACTGTAACCAACAGATTTCCTTTCAACAAGAAGATCACCAGCAAATTCATCATCAGGAATCAGATATATGGGAACTTCCTCCTGATCACTTTGTAAAGATTAATGTTGATGATGATTTTAGAATGAATAGAGGTGTTTTTTCAGCAGTGGTCCAAGATAGTGAAGGAAGATTTCTGGGTTGTATCACATATTTCTTCTCCGACACATCTGTTTTGAAAGCTGAAGTACGTGCATACATTTTAGGAATTAATATGGGTAGACGATTCCACTTGGAGAATGTTATTATGGAAGGAGACGCTGGGTTTTCACTACAATCAATGGGCCAATCAACCAAGTTCCAGCAAAAATCAAGATGGAGATCATTAGAGGCAAAGAGAGTGTCTTTGAATTTCAAAACATTATCTTTAAGTCCGTTCCAAGAAATATTAATGAAATAGCACGTATTCTATGTAAATATTCCAAAGAAGAAAATGTAACTAGGAGTTGGTCTACACATGACCCTCCTCCTTATATCTTACCTTTTCTCATGACTTTTTTTTGAAGCATGTAATTTATTAATCGAAATTAGTTTATAATTTGTCGTGGGTATGTGGTACCCATTGAGTCTGAAAATAAGATTTGAGAAATAAAAGATGGGATTGCCTGGTCCCATATTTTAGTTGATGAGTTTCCTGTTTGACTTTCATCTGCTGCATGATTGGCCAATCCGTCAGCTGCCTAGTTTTCTTCTTTGTAGTTGTGTTGGATGGCTTCCTGTGGGATCTGTTGGAATCTCATTTTTATTTCTTCAATCATTTCTGTTATGTGCCAAGGTGGAGGGTAGATGAGGTGATGAAACTCAATAGGTTTTCTGAGTCGGTTTCAAATATAACTTTTGGCCATAGTCTTTCTGATGATGTTCTTGTAGCTAGGAGCATCGCCCAGGTTTCCGAGGTTAAAGCAGTCGTAATTCCCAGCGGTTGAGCCAGAGCTAAAAGAGTTCGTGCGTTCGAATCCCTGCAGATGAATCCCGCTCCTGCAAATCCTAGATGACCTCTGGCTGCTCCATCCGTGTTAATTTTGATCCAGTTGATGTTCGACATTGTCCATTTCACTGAAATTGTGGATAGTCCCCTATTTCTTATTGGGTGATTAAATTTTTGTGTATCTCCTGGAAAAACTGGTGGTGTGGAGTGAATGGCTTGGTAGTATTCTTGTTGTAGTTTTTGTGCCCAGGCTAGGATTTCTTCCGGAGTTGTTTGCTTTTGTTGGTATACTAGCTCATTCCTTGATTTTGTTGCTTTTGAGGACTGGCAGAGGAGGGTATAGAGTCAATGCCTTCTAGTATTGGTTATTGGTTAAGATATTTTGCACTGAGGATACTTCCGCAGATAGAGTTAGGTTGTTCATGAAGACTTCATATTCTCTTCATGAGTAAAGATCTATTATGATCACTGCTCTTCCTTATTCCCAATCCTCATTCGGATACCGGTTTTGTTATTTTGTCATATCCTATAGGGTGTAGTTTTTTGGTAGTTGAGTCGTGTCCCCAGAAAAAATCTCTGGTGATATTTGTTTGTGAATATTACTAGGTAGGTTTTGTGTTTGCATGATGTGATTTGTTGTGGGTATTAGGGATGTTTTGATTAATGTGAGTCTTCCGGCCGGAGTTAGGCATTTTGTCATCCATCCTTTAGCTTTTCGGGCTAATCTTTGTAAGAGGGGTGCGAAGGTTTGGTTGGAGGCCCTTCCATGTTTGAACTGGACTCCTAGGTAGATTGTTGGTTTTGATGTAGTTGGCATGTTGAATAAATGTTGAAGATCATTTCTCTTGATCGGGTCTAGGTTTGGGTGATGGATAATAACTGATTTGGTTGTGTTTGTTAATTGACTGGCAGAAGTGCTATAGGAGTGGAGGAGGTTTTTAGGTGTTGATTACTCCAATTTGAAGCTTTGTATGTGATCAGTAAATCACCCGCATACATCAAGTGAGGAATTGGTGGTGCTTTATTTGATATGTTAAGGCCTTGAACTAATTTTTGGTTTTGGAGGTTTCCTAGGTTTGTAGATAGGATTTCAGCACATATGATGAAAATATAGGAGGAAAGTGGGTCTCCTTGTCTTATACCTCTATTTGGGATGATGTATCCATGGGGTGTACCATTTATTTTTATTGAGTATGTAACTGTTGTAACGCATAACATAATGTAGTTTATAAATGCCTGTGGAAATCCAAGTTTTGTGAAAGAGGTTTTGATGAATTCCCAGTCCAAGCTATCATAGGCTTTCTGGATGTCTAGTTTGAGAGCTATTTTTGGATCTTTAGTTAGTTTTGATGTTTTGATATGGTGGAAGAGTTCTCCAGCTATTGCTATATTTTCATGTATTGATCTTTGTGGTACGAAAGCACTTTGGTAGGGGCTTATTATAAAGGGTAAAATGGGTTTAGTTCGGTTGACTAAGATTTTTGATATGATTTTATATGTGACGTTGCATAGTCCTATGGGTCTGAACTGTGAAGGTTTTGAAGGGTGGCCAACTTTAGGTATTAGTGTTATGTTCGTGTGTTTCATGAGAGGGTGCATGCTTAAGTTATCAAAAAAACTTCTAACCATTTCTATCAGTTGGGTGTGAGTTGTTTCCCAGAAAACTTTGAAAAACTTACTTGTATATCCGTCTGGACCCAGGGCACTTTCAGAGTTTATGGAGAAGAGAGCTTGTTTGATTTCTTTTGTAGTTACTTCCTTTGTAAGTAGTTCTGACTGTCTGGGCGTTAATCTTGGTATGATATTTGTAAAAAGATCTTCATCTATTACTGTAGGTCGCGTTGTATATTGTTGAGAGAAGTGATCTAAATGAGTTGAACAACGTCTTCTTTTTTGTCAATCCAGTTGTTTTGTGAGTCTTGTAATTGTTGTATATTGTTAAATGCTCTATGTATTGTAGCTTTCGTGTGAAAGAAGGTAGTGTTGAAGTCTCCTGATTGTAGCCATTGAATTCTAGATCTTTGTTGCCAGTAAATCGCATGACATTGTAATAATTTTTCATGAGCTATTCTTAGTTGTTTTTCTTGATGTAACCAATATTCCAGGGCTGGTCCTAATTGGGTTGCACATTGATGTTGAGCGTGCTTTATCTTGGTTGTCGAGTTTTTAATCATAGTTCGTAAGTGACCAAAAGTCACTTTGTTCCATTCCATTAGGGTTTGCCCGGTTGTAATGAGTTTGAGTTGGAGGTCGAGGGTAGGTTCACTATCTTGTTGTTGCTCCCAAGACGATTCAACTATTTGCTTGAGTTGGGGATGAGAGATCCATAAGTGTTCGAATTTGTAGTTTTTTTTCTCCTTGCCAATCTATTACTTTCTCTTGTATTAATATTGGTGCGTGATCAGATGCGATTCTTGGGAGATGAGTAACTGCTGCATGTGGATTTGTCGTCCTCTAATGTTGGTTTGCTAGGGCTCTATCTAATCTTTCTAGAATGTTATCTTCCCCTATTTGGTTGTTTGTCCATGTGTAGGGGTCTCCCCGGAATCCTAGATCAATAAGCCCCATATGACCTATTAAAGTGAGTAACGGTTGAGATTGAGCGTACGTTACCGGTCTTCCTCCTTTTTTTCCGATTGATCTAGGACGTCATTGAAGTCTCCTATTAAGAGCCAAGGTATGGAAGAGTTGATACTGCTGAATATTGTTGGAAATTCTTTCCAAAGATTTTTCCTGGTATCTGGATGCGATGGGCCATATATACCCGTGCAATACCATGGTTGTTGTGGGGATGGTGGTGTCACTTTTGCGTGGATGTAGTTCTGAGAGTGGAATAGAATTTGAGTATTTAGTTTGTCTTCCCACATTAAGCAAAGTCCACCTCGATTTCCAATTTTTGGTACGATGAAGCAGTTATTGAATTGAAGGGTTGATGATAGTTTTTTCATGTGTTGCTCTTTAGCTAAAGTTTCAGAATGGAATACTATGTTACGTTTGTATTGAGAAACCAGTCCAATTAGATGTTGAATAAAAGGAGGAAGGTTTATGCCTCGACAATTCAAATCTAGGATGGTCATTATGAGGTTTTGTGTAAGATTTTAAGTGGGCTTTGTTGTGTTAGGTATTGACTATTGAGTGGTCGATTAAATGGGATTTGAAGTAGTATGGTGAAGGGAGAATGAGGTGGGAAGTATTGTAAAAATTTAAAAGGGCTAGATGTATGAGGCCTACAAAGTAGGAGAGGAAAATAACACAGATGGTTTTAGAGTAGAAGATGAGTTTAGATGGTAAATAATGCCTGATTCTGTTACAGAATTAAATTACTAGATTGAAACAAGAATACAATCAAAGGATTTAATCATCAGGAGGGTAGGAAGAAGAGTTCATTAAAATGAGTAGTAACATAGGAGAGAAAAAGCAGTCAAAAGGATTTCTAAATTTTAGTCTCTGTGATTATTAAAGCAAAGCTGAGTTCAAGCAAGAATTTCTGAGAAAATATTAGAGGCAATTAAGGGATCAAAAACACCATACTTGAGATAAATACTAAGAGATTTTAAGCAAACATGTTATTAGATTATATAACACTATTTCACATTAAGTAGATGCATACATAACCAAGAGATCTCAAAGAAATAAGGACAGTTGAGCAAACAAAGGTGATAAACACCAGAACAATCGAGTTACAATCTAAAATAGAACTATTAAGAGGAATTGATGTAAACAAAAACAGTGTATGAATACAAACCAGAAGTCAAACCATAAGAAATTCTAGAATAAAGAAAGATACTGATTTTAACAGAACAATTATGCAAATTATAGGATCGATTGTATAAATTAGACGATTATACAAGGCAGATACTAATAGAAGAAATAAAAAGGGGGAATACACAGATACAATAAAAGCTATCAAGTAAGCTAGAAAGGTTATGGATATTTATGCAGACTTTAAGGTTCTAAAGCACAACTTAACATACTGTTCAGCGAATACTATGAAGATAAAAGAATTATAGGAAGCATACAGATATGATAAACAAGCTAACAAACTATGCTAGAGAAGGATAAGAATCCTAATTTAACAAAAGCCGACTAGAAAGAAGGCTTGAAGGCACAACTTAGCAGACTATATCAAAAGCAGATTTTATCATAGGAAACATATATATACAATGAGCAAGCAAAAAAGGTGGTAACCACCAGCTCGACCTAGATAGCTAAACATAAACAAGCACACATAATAAACAAACATTCAGAAGATGATTATAAAGAGAGTGAACCAAAAAATTTAGATATTGAGATATCCACCGGCCCTTGAATGTGTCTCTGTTGCATTGGGAGAGTCTGAAGGGAGGGGGAATGTTGGTGTTATCAAATTACGAGTCTGCTGGTGGTGCAGTAGTGGTTGGATGTGTATAGTAGTATTCAATGGAAGCCGAACTGAGTGTGGCGATGATGGAATTGATAGAGGGGGCATCAACTTTTAGTTCCAATGAGTCGTGTTTGAACCTTTTCGCTGGTTGATAGACGTCCATCCATTGTGCAAGATCTTCATCAGTGACTGATCTTGAGGAATCTGGAGCTGAAGAGGTGCCAATGCCTGCACTGTGGAGGTAAGATTGTTGCTCAGGGTTCTATCTTTTTATTGTTGGACTTGGCATTGGAAAATATGATATAAGTTCAGATTCCTCTATGTCAGAAACGAGAAATATTGAGGGACTGAAAGGCTGTTGTATCTCCGGAGGAAGAGATGGGGTAATAGAGATAAGCTCAGTGCTTGAGTCCTCAAAAATGTTGTTTTATTCCACTATCCATGCTTCTGAATTGGGTTTTGACTGGTCTGATGAAGAGTCAGAGTGAAATCCTTGTATCTGGTAACCTTTCCCGTCGAAGAAGGAGACAATATACTTGTCCTGATCAGAGGTGGAAGGGGTTCCAGAAGGAATTGATCTCCAATCACTCCAATCCGAATCAGGTCCTTCGATATCAACATTGTATAGCATTTCTTGATGGTAGTCTTCATCATAATCAGGTTCTATAAACGGTCCCAAGGCTCGAAGAACAGGATGAGGAGGAATTTCAGGAGCAGCTTGGAGTAACATATTTTGGAAGTTGAGCAGGTAAATATCAATGCAGTCCTTGCGTTCATGCCCTAACCTGCGACAGTGGCTGCAAAAAAGTCTGGGAAGCTCTTGATAGATAAAATCAATCCAATTAGTATTCCCTCGATCATTAGGAGCATTTGTACCAGACTGAAGTGGCTGAGTAATGTTTATTCTAAGCCTTATTTTCATGGTGATGTAACCATTGAGGTAGTGAATAGGGTCATCAAAAGCTACTAGGGTTCCAAAATTTTGAGTGTTTTGAATTACACTAGGGATGCTAGTTTGTTCATGGAAAAGTTTGTGGAGAGAAATCTCAAAAGTTTCAGAAGTTATTTCAAAGTATTCAGGGAGAACTGAGAAATTACAAGGTTGAAAAAGGAAAGTATCCCCATAAACCACTCTAGTTCCTTGCCTAAGGACATAAAACATTTCATCACCAGATTAAAATTTAATCAGATAGTAACCTCTACCAAGCTTGCTAATAGAAATTTCACTAGAAAGCTTCCATCTATATTTAAGAGCATTTCCAAGAAAGAAAGAGTTTTTGTTCATTTTTGTTAAGAAACAACCAACCAGCTGATGCTGCCAATATCTAACAGGAAGGTGAGCATTCCTAACATTAAACTCATTAAAACCATTGTGAGAAACATCTCTAGCATTACGCCTAGACATAGAGATAGTAACATAAGAAACATAAAAACAGAAGGAGAGAACCAAAAATAGGCAATGGACTAAAGTAGAGGGGATAGAAAGGCAATGGTTTGAGCAGTATTTATAGGAGAAGAACATAGGGTTTGATTATTTAATTTTATTTCTTTTTTAAGTAAATCTTTAAAAAGGTTTTGATTTTGTGAAGATGGTCAAAGAGGAAAACATGGAGAAGCATAAGACGGATTGAAAATGGTTACAACCAGAGAAAAAGGCTTAGACTTACCTGTTTAATTCTCCTATCGCCACTTCATAATCTCATCTGAAAGAGAGAATTTTTTTATAGGGTTTGAGAAGACAGCAGAGAACAGAGAGGATGAACAGTGATTCCTTGGTACTTGTAGTGAGGACCCGCCAGACTGAAGACCTGCCGCCTGAACAGAGATGAATTGAGGTTCATGATGAAATTTCTTCACGAAGGACCATCAAATCAGTTAACTCAAGTTCTTCAGACTTTTAATAGCTTGCTAGAATTATAGGATAGTTCTATTGAAGAGACCACAGTGTTTTGAAATATAAATATGCATCACCATGAAATTAGGGTTAAAATTAACACCAACATCTAATCAGACCCATCCCAATTGCTTTTAAAGACTACATCGTGAGAGGGCCAGTGGATAATAGGTTTAGCTCGTAGAGAAAGAGAGAATCATGGAAGTAAAAAAGAGATCTGGGTGTTGAATTGGGGTTTCGAAGAAGAAGAGTGTGTTGAATCGTTTTTCTCCGAGTCGCAGAGCTCCGTTTCTGCCACAATCCATTTGTCTCAAATATTGTTCTCATGACTTAACGAACATGGTGTTAGTCCTCAAGGGAGTTGGGGGAGTTGGGTGTAGTTGTGTTTTTTCCCGTTAGTCGTGAGGGAGTTCGAGGGAGTCTCTTAAAATCCCCGTTAGTCGTGGGAGAGTTTAGAAGAGTCTCCCCAACTCCCTAGAAAACCCCGTTATTCGTGGGGGAGTTTGAAAGAAACTATTAAACTCCCTGTTAGTGGTAAAAATTAGAATGATAGGGAGTTTGTTTTTTTTGGGAGTTCTGGGGAGTTCTAGGGAGTTTATAGTGTATTTTTGCCTCACTCCAAATCTCTGAAAAAAGTAGAGATTTTGGGAGAGTCTCTCAAACTCCCTACACTCAACACACCAAACTCTCTCAAACTCCCAATACTCTCTTACACTCCCTCAAAATCCCCAAGATTCAAAATACATTAAACTCCCTCCAACTCACTCGTGGACTAACCTTTGAAAGAGTAATTGATTTGTTTATAAATAAATGACATTTTCTCCTTCAGAAAAGAAAAGAAAGTCATTTATTTTTCAGGATTAATGTTGAGTCTTTTCTTTTAATATATAGATTTTCTATTTTAAAAAAATTGATGCACCTGCAACGAGTCAGATTCGGTTGAGTCAGGAAAAAGAAAAGACAAACAAACAAGGACCATGGTTCGGTGGTGTTTGGTGAACCCGCTTAAACTAGCCCACTTCACTACTCGAGTATAACAAGAGTTGCATTCCAAAAATTATTTTCTTCTAAAAACCCTGGGTTCCATCATCATCCCCATCTGAATCTCAACAATGGCGAAATATCATCTGAATCGTCTATTACAAGCACTAATCAAACCAAAATTAGGGTTTAATCAATCCATCATCATGAATTCAATCTCAACAAACAAAGGAATTTCCAATATCACCACTGATCTGATTAAACCCATTTCAGGTTTTCTTCATCAGAGAAGATTTTCAACCAGTAATGTCCCAAACAAACCAGGAGGAGGAGAAGATAATAATGTAAGAGAAGTGATTGTAACATGGGCAAGAGCAACACTAATCATACGAACGGCAGTAGCTATTCAGCAGAGAGCTGTATGATTTATTATTAAAGGGAGAGATGTGATTTCTCAAGCTCAATCTGGCGCTGGGAAAACTTCTAATTGCTCTTACTGTTAGACAAATCGTTGATACTTCTAATCGAGAGTAAGTTTTCTGAAACTGTAACCCTAGTTTTTGTTTGATTTTGTTATCGTTTTTTTCTTTTTCTATGGGGTTTTGGTTTATTTTAAGGGATTATATTGTGGGGATTGTTTTGATTTCTGGATTTAACTGACAATTGAATCAAAAACCCTAATTTATTGGGGTTTTGTTTGGAAGTAAATGCTAGAAATAAGGTGTTTCAATAATCCGCCACCAGAATTTAACCAGCCACCGCTAGCACCATCCATCATAGCCGTACGACCACCAGTTTTACTAACCAAATTCACCAAATATTACCACTTCAGCAGCTGGTCCAGCACCAGTAACATCATTTGCTAGTGCCAACACCATTAAGACCACCTAAAATTACCAGCAGGTCAGCACCAATGCCACCATGCCGACCATCACCACTCTAGGTTCTAGTGGTGGTTCTGGTAGGTGCCAGTTGTTGGAGGTTGACAATTTTGGTTTGCGGTTATGGGTGGGGGTTTTGGTGATTGGCATTTGTAGGTTGTGGGTGGTGTTGTGGTGGTTGTCGGTTGTGATTGGGTAGGTGTTGCTGTTTTTGGTGGATGCTGTTGGTCTACTGGAAACAGCTTATACATTTATTTTTTTGGTCTCTTTATATGGATATCTCTATAAGTTTCTTTGATTTTGTTTTTAGATTTCTTTCTTTAGATTTCTCATTCAGTTTGGATCATTGATTTTGTGTTTAGGGTTCAAGAATTGATTTTTTAACCAACAAGAGAATTACCAACACAAACTGCGAAAGTTAAATTAAAATTAGCAATATTCATGCTCATGCTTGTATTGGAGGTCAAATTGTTGGTGAAGATATTAGGAAATTAGAGAATGGAGTTCATGTTGTATCTGGTACACCAGGGAGAGTTTGTGATATGATTAAGAGAAGATCGTTACGTACTTGATGAATCTGATGAGATGTTGCGTAGAGGTTTTAAAGATCAAATCTATAATGTTCACCGCTTGTATCTTCCACCAGAACTCCAGGTACAAAGAATTTCTCTGTAGCTATTTTTTTCTTTGTTCTGCACTCTGTATTCAATAGGTCTCATGATGATTGCCATTGATACCCATGTTACATGTGTATAGATTTTCTTGATTTCGGCAACACTTCCTCATGAAATACTGGAGATCACTAGCAAGTTCATGAAGGACCTGTGAGGATCCTTGTAAAACGTGATGAATTGACGTTGGAGGTATGAAGTCTATAACTTATCTTAGTTAGGCTGCTGTTACATGTCTGAGATATCATATCAGCGTGTTAATTATTTGGTTATGAATTCGTGTATCTTTTTGTTTGCTATGTAAGAGTATGAAACATTTCTTTGTTGCTGTTGAAAAAGAAGAATGGAAGTTTGATACATTGTGCGATCTTTATGATGCTCTGATGATCAGTGAAGCTGTTATTTTCTGTAACACAAAGAGGAAGGTAACGTCTGTCTGTCTTTTCTGGTGTATGTTTATGTAGTGTGTTTGAATTGCACTAACTCTGATCCACCACCAACTGGTGTATGTTTATATTTATGTAGCGTGTTTAAATACCTAAGTATGTATTTGCGCCACCATTTTTCATGTCAGATGATCATATTGGCGTCAGTCACCTTGTCCTATGCAATAAAGATAAGATTATTTTTCTAAAGATCAGTAGAGGCATGTGCGCTGCATGTGTCTTTTTGGAGTTGAATGTCTATATTTGTCCCTTGGTGTTTTAAGTATACAGATTATACTAATTTGACCTCAAATTATTTTCACTTCTTCTTTGTATGTGGGGATTAGTAAAAAAGGGAAAAACACCTCTTTACTTAAATATCCCCACATATAAAACAAAAGTAAAAATAATACGAGGTCAAACAGGCCAAATTAGATCACTTAAAGGGGCAAAAAGAAATCTACTGTCTATTTCTATATATTAAGTGGTACTTAGTGAGACATGTTCAACTCAAATAACACATAGAATGCACGTGCCATCTACTAGTACGTATCAAATGGTGGGTGCCAAAGATCTACAAGCCTACAAGTTAATGTAATGTTACGTGCTTCCCTAATGTAAAGTTTATCATGATGCCTAACAAAGATACGTAGTTGTTGTAGGTTGATTGGTTAACTGAGATGATGGGCAGCTATAACTTCACAGTCTCTTCAATGCATGGAAACATGCCTCAGAAGGAGCGAGATGCAATCACGAAAGAATTCAGATCGGGGAATACCGTGTTCTGATAACAACAGATGTATGGGCTTGTGGATTGATGTTCAACATGTAAGTTTTTTCAGTCCGGTTTCTCTAAGTTTGATTGTGCACCGTATCCGCCATTCGTTTGATCCCACTATCTTTCTGTCAAATAGTTTAGAGATTTAAAACTTTTAGGTGCTTGTTGGTTAGACAGTTAGACATAGACGTAGAAACCAGAATAGCTAAGCTGGGGGATTGGTACTTAGTACTTACTCACATTTCCATGGTCTTATTTCATTTAAACTTCCGACGGATAGATGATAGATCAAAAATTAAATGGTATGGATATTCTCGTCAACCAAATGCTTTTGGAGTCATAATTGTTCACTTAATTCTTCTGCTAATTCCTTCCACTAATGTTTTTTAGGTGTCCTTCATTATTAATTTTGACCTTTTAAACAATAGATGAACTTTACATTCATCAGATTGGTCGATCTGGTCGTTTTGGAGGATGAGAGCATTAGCACTATAAAAATCTAGATTGTCAAAGTGTCTTTCTTTTTCTTGTGGAAAATCATGCCGCCTTTTGTTGTTACTGGGCTATTGTTAGGGTCGAAGTTTCATTGAGTAGCCAATCATTTTTGTTTGCACACAATATGTTGGATGTATACAAATATAGATAGTATTAATTCAACTTTTATACGTGTAATATTTTGATGTATGCATATACATTTAAAAAGGGAAAGACAGAAATTGCAACAATTTTGAAGAAGTTGGTCTTGAGGAAGAAGGAGAAAGAACTGAGAAATAAAAGTAGAAACAACCCTAACCGCTCTTTATTTTAGAGTTGAGGAAACCCGTGCAATTCTGTTTGTCTCTTTTTACGTGTAGTGTAGATGCATATATTAAACTGTAACAGTACCTGTATAGAAGTTGCCTTATTAATATATGATTCTACACTTACCTAAATTTGTCCTGTGAAATATCCCGAAGAGGAAATCAAGGGGAGTCAAGGAACGAGTCTATCCTTGGGATTGGCAAAATGTAAAGTGGGTCCTATTCCCTCTCTCTTACAAGATATATTTCCGGATTATTTTTCGGTATACTTATCATTTTTCGTATTAATATCTATATCTGTATACATTGTCCGGTTAAAACGATTTCAACATATTTGGTTACTTATGAAACATGGCCTTAACAGTAGTTCAGTACCTAAAATGGGCGCATTATCTTCTCAATTAGGTTAAATTTCCTAATTGAGTAGGTCTTATGGCGAGGTCAGTTTCAGCTAGTGAGTGGTTCAATTTTTATTTCATTTTGTTTGTTTTGAGTTTAATTGAGTTAGTAATGTTGTTAGGATCAGATTACAGGTTTATTCTAATAAGAAATGTAGCTCTTTTGTGATTTTGGGGGTATAAACTTGTATTTTTTATTTCAATGACAATGAAGATCGAGTTCATATGAAATTTAACTTGGAAGATGTTACTATAAGCCTACACTATTTTTAGTTTATAGTTGATTTTTTTTTTGTTTGCTGGTGTCATTGTGAATAGTGTATATGCTCAGTGTGTGGTTATGGGGAAACTAGAATTCAATTGGACCAAATCCCTTTTAGTGTAAAATGTCTTTAGAGTGGGGTATTATGTGATTGCTCTAAGTTTGATCTTACTTGGGGTTGTTCGGATGGACAGCAGTCATAGAGCTGCCATTATGCGGACAGTTCCTTCTTTTTAAACATCAATTACAGTTAATGGGATATACAGATGATAGTTGCCTCCCGAAGATGAACATCCACCAAAAAATAACCAGTAGGTCCAGCACCAATTGCGCCACTAACCAGAACCACCACGCCACCCTTGACCACTCTAGATTCTGGATCAGATCTTGTTATGATGAATGGTTCTGGTGGATGGGAATGGTTTTGGAAGGGGACTTGTTATGGACATCATTACCCTTTATCTCGTTGGAGGTTCTGAGGTGGTTAGTCTTGGGTGGGGGTCCTACGGTTGAAAGTTGTGGGTGGATGTGCTGGTGGTTGACAGTTTCCATATTTTTAGGTCTCTTTTGATGAATTTCTCAATAAGTTTGAATCTCTTGTTCTGTTTTGAGGTCTCTATTTTGGAATATCTCATTAACTTTGAATTGTTGCTTTTGCGTTCAGGGTTCGAGCATTGATTTTGGTAATTATATGTATAGTCAAGTTCATGCTTGTATTGGAGGTCGAAGTGTGTGTGAAGATACAAGGAAATTAGAGGATGGAGTTCATGTTGTTCGGATACACCAGGGGGAGTTTGTGATATTATCAAGAGAAGATCTTTACGTAGTCGAGCTATCAAATTTTTAATACTTGATGAATCTGTTGAGATGTTGAGTAAAGGTTTTAAAGATATCAAATCTATGACGTTTATCGATATCTTCCCCTAGAACTTTAGGTATAAAGGATTTCACTGCAGCTATTTTTTCTTTACTGTGCAATGCTATAAAAGGTTTCATGATGATTTCCTTTGATACTCATATCATATTTTTATAGGTATGCTTGAGTTCGGCAATACTTCCTCATGAAATATTGGAGACCACTAGCAAGTTCATGATGGAACCTGTGAGGATCCTTCTAAAACGTGAAAAATTGACATTGACGTTGGAGGTATGTAATCTAACTTATCTTTGCTATGCTTCCGTTGTATGTCTGGGGTATTATATCGGTGTGTTAGTTATTTGGTTAATAATTTGTGTGTTTTTTATTTTGCTATGTTAGGGTATCAAACAATTTTTTGTTGCTGTTGAAAAGAAGAATGGAAGTTTGATACTTAGTGCGATCTTTATGATACTCTGACCATCACTTAAGCTGCTATATTCTGTAAAACGAAGAGGAAGGTAACATCTGTCTGTCTTTTATGGAGTATGTTTATGCAGCGTGTGTGAACTTTACTGACTCTGATCCACTGCCAACTGTAGTTATATCTAGGATATGCTATTCCTTAGGGAAACGCGAAAATACTTATTTACCCTACCATTTTTCATCTCAGATGATCATATTTGTGTCAGTCACCTTGTCCTGTGCAATAATAAAGTCATAAAGATAAGATTATTTTACTAAGTCTACTAGTAGAGGGGACATGCGCTTCACGTGTTATTTGGAGTTGAGTGTATGTTTTAGTGTTCTAAGTATACAGATTTTACGAATTCGGCTTCAAATTATTTTTCACTTCGTTTTTGTATGTGGGGATATTTTGGTAAAAAGGGGCAAAAACACCTCTATTGCTCTCTACGTGGTAGAGATTTAGAGAATCAAAGAGATAACAACAGATAAGAGGAAACAAAACTTCTTTTGATTTTGATTTTGATTCTGTCTCATTCAATAGACTATGAGGTTATAACTAACTCTCGTACCAGATCATCAACGCACATCTCTATCCCTACTGTATATTAAGCAAGGTGGTGTTTGATGTAGCTTTTTACTTGAATATCCCCATGTACGAAATAGAAGTAATAATAGTACGAGGTCAAATTGGAACACTGAGAGACAAAAACGAATTGAACCCGCAACCTATAGGTTGGGAGCCCAACCCCTGGCCAACTGGGCTAATGCCGGTTGGTAATTAAATTAAATGGTACTTATGTGAGACATGTTCACCTCAATTAACAGGTGCAACGTATGCGCCCTCTACTAGTACATATTTATTGGTGGGTGTCGAAGATCTACAAGCTTACAAGTTAATGTCATGTTAGGTGCTTCGTTACTGTGAAGTTTATCATGATGCCTAACAAAGATACGCGGTTATCTTATGCTAATTTCATTTTTCCATGAGCAGGTTGATTGGTTAACTGAGAAGATGCGCAGCTATAACTTCACAGTCTCTTCAAAGGATGGAGACATGCCTCAGAAGGAGTGAGATGCAATCATGAAAGAGTTCAGATTGGGGGACACCCGTGTCTTGATAACAATAGATGTGTTGGCTTGTGTGAATGATGTTTAACAAGTAAGTTATTTCAGTATGGGTTTCTCTAGATCCGATTGTGCACCATATCCACCGTTGGCTTGATCCAGCTATCTCTCTGTCAAAAGTTTAGAGATTTAAAACTTTAAGGTGATTGTTGGTTACTAATGGTTAGACAGTTTCACATAGAGACCAGAAAAGCTAACATGGGGATTGGTACTTGCTCACATTTGCAGGGTCTTATTTCATTTAAACTTTCAAACCTTTTACGGATAGATCAAAAATGAAATTGTGGTTTTCAAATCAAACTCTGAGCTCTCATTTTCAGACAATATTTCTTGGTTTTGTTCTGTAAAATATAGTACTGTATCGGCTTTTAGCTGCGGGGTGTTGCTATGAACTTTACATATCGGATTGGTAGGTCTGGTCGTTTTGGGCTCAAGTTAATTATTTCTCTCTGGTTTTCAAACTCTGAGCTCTCAGTTTCAGACATTAAATTTCTTGTTATTGTAGTGTATAATATATTACTGTCTTGGCCTTTATCTCCAGGGTGTTTCTATAAACTTTGTACGAAGTGATGGTATCAGGATTCTCAGGGACATAGAGCAGTACTACAGTACTCAAATTGATGAGATGCTAATGAATATAGATGGTCTGAATTATGATGCCAAGCAAGTGTTCTGGAATGAACTTTTACTCGTTGATTTTTCCAAAATAGCTGCAGCTTCTGTGAATTCAAATTCCGCTGCTCGAGAAGAACGAAACAGATTGAGTTTTGATTGATTTGTTTTCATAGTGTTTTTTTCTAACCGCATAATCAATCATTTTCGTTAATCAATCAATCACATGACAAAACACAGTTTATGACTACTTTTCTGTTTCATCAAAGAGTTTGAAGAACTAAAGAAATTACAAAGACAAAAAAAACACCTGCAAAAAACATAGTGAAATCAGAGTAGCACTAAGATCCTTGAAGTTACAGCAGCTGGTCATGAATCATGACACGTTAACAGTAAATGAACTAATGATATTTCATACAAAGAAGATAGATTTTCTCTTCAAAGAGCCGGAGAAATTGTTTGATTGAGAGGAGAAATCATTGTGCTTTTTGGTATTGCCGTAGTTGGAAAATCAGCCGGTGTTTAATCTTTGAAGGATGTATTTTTGATGTAGCAGCAGATGAAAGAGATCCAGGGTAATCTCGCCGCCGCAATTTCTTTCCAAATTGCAAGAAGAAGAGAGGAGCTGTATTTAAAGGCCGGAAGACCTTCCATTTAGATTAGGGTTAAAATTTCCACCGTCGATAGTTTTCGATCTAACGGCTCATACGTTAGTTAGGACTGTCTGCATAGCTGAGCGAGATGATTGTCATGGACGGCTGTGAGTATGGCTTGACGCACGTGGACGCAATCTAAGGGGTTTGGAACTGTCAAAGAGCTAATAGAATCAACCATTGACTAAAATTGACCAATGAGCGGTACTATAATGTTGTTTGTATGGGATAAATCATGTTGTCCCATCTAGGATTGCTTCAAGCACCATCCGAACAACAACAACCATATTAGCAGGAGGAGCCAGACCTGAACCAGATTAGAGTGAGCTGTTAGGGGCCATTCAAGAATAGCGGTAATAGGTTCATTTGCAAGAATTTGAATACGCAAGCGTCATAGGAATAACTAATACTTTCACGGCAGAGACATTAGCAAGCAGAATAATCTCATGCACCTCATAAGGACCCCAATAAGCTTTTTGATATATTTCAGAAATAATTGCAGAAATAAAATAAAGAATGTCCCAATTTCTTTCTGCATCATATAACACAATTATCGAGAAGGAAATCAAGTGGCATATCGCCTAGCAAACTACGCAACGGACGAGAACCAAGCCGAAAATTATTCGATGACAATATTGAACCAGGCAATCCCACATTTTATTAACCAAATCCGACGACCTATTGCAAAACAACCCGCTGTTTAGCGCGTTATAATGAACTCACCAGAACTTTGACAAAAATTGCGGAGATAAGGTGGGCAAAGGTTAGAGTTATTCCTCACATGAGGACCGCCGTCTCATTGAGGAATTTTGGAGGACAATCATAAACATGTACTGACGATGACCATGCCACAAACATATTCCGAGTGTAGTGTTTTTGTTTTTGTTTTGATTAGAGTAATGTAGTTTGGTGTTCAATATATATATATATATATATATATATACTATATACTTTTTAAAAGTACTATTTCTCATCTTTGATTCTTTTTTTTTTCGTATCTTGTTTGGATTAAAAGTTGTTTTTGAAATCTGAAGAATCAGAGTTGGTCTTATTTTGGGTAATAATGGTTGGTATTTTATTTAATGGAGTTAATGCTTTTAAACATATTCCCGACTAATTTAGAGGGGGATTTTCTTTTATGATGGTCAATTTGGTATATAGAGAGGCATTTCTGTATTCCAGTTGTATTTATGGTTATAAATTTTGTGAATCTATAGGGAGACTTTTATGTGTTCATTATTGTAGAAAATATGATATCAAAGACTTGATGAAAGGAACACAGAACTAAAACTCAAACAAACTTCTCTTGATTGATGTATTTCGACTCATGGATTGATGTATTTCGACTCATGGCTCAACAACCTATTTATATGAGTAACAAACTTGACTCTCAAGAAAAATAACTTTCCAAACATAATCAAACTCTAACAAAGAAACTTCTGGACAATTCTCACGTAACTAAACTCTTAAAACCAGTAATACTTGCAACCCAAATAAACTTCTATAAATCGTACCATGTCAACAAGAGTTGTTGATCCATTCACTTCATGTCAACTGTACCAGTTGACTCAACCATATTGGTTTATTCTTCATAGTATCTTGGTTTATTCTTCAACAATTATAATAAAATCCGAGAGGGGAAAAGAAAAATGTAAAAAGAAGTGAGAATTTGAGATGCCAACGGTATAAGTGATTGATAGACAAATCAATGATGATATTCTTGAAAATGCACACGAATGAAAAAGATTTTGTGACTAATCAAGATTCTTTTTGTAGACGAATTATTGATTTAAAACTGGTGTTTGACACCAAAACACAAAACCAGAACATAAATGGGAAAAAAGAGAGATACATAAATTATGGTACCATTAGCCCATATTTGTAGTGATAAATTCACGTTTTGTATTTTATGGATAGTTCTTGTTTTATATTATCAACCAATGTCGTTGTAAATATTAAGATGTTACCGTGACGGGTATTCTAATTCCAGGAGGTCAGCATTAGTGAATTGGTGTCTTTCCATACCTACTTCATGACGTAATGGTTATCCTTTAGATTTTGTTTCCTTTTAAATAAAAATTCAGTTATAGGTTTAAGCTATAACCGCTTATAAGATAAAACGGGCAAATACGCTTTACTTTCCTGCTCATTAAGGACGCGACCTTTCAAAGATAAAACATGCAAATATGTGTTACTTGTCTGCTCATTAAAGACGCAACCTTTCAAATAATGCCTGCTCATCAAGGACGCAACCATTCGCCAACAGGTGTATTGGATGTCTATATAAGCATTATTCGTATCTGCTTGTAGCATTCTACAATATAAAGAAACTCTTAAATGCTTTAAATTTTTTTTTTTTTTGATAATCTTTCATCAGTATTATAGTGATGGATATGTTGTCGGAATTCACTACCGAGATACTGCAGCACCTCCAAACTGCAGAAAACATTTTAGCAAGCAAATGTGTTTCCAAAGAGTGGAATACTATCCTCGGGGAAAAAATAAGTGGAATCCTTTTTGGTGTCACACCAAGAATAGGGAAAGAAGTTACTCAACTCTTTTATAGAGAGGAAGATTTCAGCCCGATCGTAACAACCAACAATCACGACCCCGAATGATGGAACCCATGAATATTTGACTAAGTTGCACCCAATAGTTGGATCTTGCAATGGTCTGGTCTGTTTTTATGTTTCACACCACGTCATACAAGATCCTGTATATGTTATGAATCCAGAAATTGGTGAGCACCTACATCTGCCACAACTATGCATCCCAATTATTGCACGAGATCAAGTACTTTCTTGGTATCCTGTAATTGGGGGTTTCGGATACTGTCAACGCACCGATGAGTACAAGGTAGTTCGAATTCACATGGATGGTAAAGTTCAAATACACACTCTAGGAGACAAGAAAGGATGGAGGAACATAGCATGAGAGATTCCTTATATTTTTCGGAGTTCAGGTGTGTACGCACATGGTTGTATTTTTTGGAAGGATTGTTTTCAGTGGGATAGTGGCATAGTTTCTTTCAATTTGGACACTGAGACATTTCATCAACATTCGCGACCACCGCATCATATTCCTGGGAGTGAATTCCCATCAGTTTGGATGGTTATGTTCGGAGTTCGCCTTTTATTTTACTACATCCATGAGGCCTGTTGTGATGAGGGGATTAATCAACCCCGGATAGATTTCTGGGCACCCATTTCCAAAAAAAATATTCATACATGGGCAACTGGCGGGGAATGGAATTGGAATCATAAGATAAGCATTTTCTTGGAAAAGGATGAGGATGAAGGGTGGCCGGCCTATTACCCGATAGCTTTTGGAAAAAACAAGGACCTCCTATTGTGGCAGAATGGGCGTTTATTGCGTTACAATGCACTCACCAGAACTTGGACAAAAATTTGGGGGACACAACTGTGGGAAACAAGCAAGGTGGCAATTATTCCTCATATGAGGAGCGCTGTCTCGTTGAAGAATTTTGGTGGAAAATCGGAAACATGTACTCATGATGTCCATGCCACTAACACATTCCTTGGGTTATCTATGTAGCTTTTTTTTTCTTGTAGTTGTGTTGTTTTTTGTTTTTTTTGTATTTGTATTTGGATTTGGATTTTTTTCCTATGTACAATTTATTCCTTGGGTATGTAGCTTTTTTTCTCTTGTAGTTGTTTTTTTGTTTTTTTGGATTATTTTCTATGTTGAAATGTACAATTTAGTTTGGGTCATTGTTTAACTAGACAACCTTTGGTTTTTTTCCTTTTTTTGCTTACACCTATGGTCCAGCCGTCCGGGACACCCCAACCCACCTAGGTAATTAGTCGAAAAGTATAATAATTATTTGGGTATTTCCTAAGGGATCATGATTTATTTTAGTTTGTTATGTTCGGAATGTATATATTAGATTAAAAAGAAAATTAGATAAACATGAAATATTCATTCCATATCTCATTATACTGCTACAATATCTCATTTTTTAGTAATATGGAAATTGAAATATTCGGTGTCAATACCAAAGAATCGTGATTTAAGATAATGATGGAAAACCTAAAAAATTAGAGTTTTCAAATTACACCAAGCATAGAAAAAAAACTAACATAGAGTATTAAGAGGGATTGTTGATATGAAATTGACGAGAGGATCCAAAAACCTCCTAGACTGACGCGACCATTCGCCAACAGGTATATTGGATGTCTATATACATATAAGCTTTATACTCGTATTTGCTTGTAGCATTCACAATAAGAAAATCCTAAAAGCTTGTAATTTTTGTTTTTTTTTTGATAATCTTTCATCAGTATAATAGTGATGGATATGTTGTCGGAATTAACTACCGAGATACTTCAGCGCCTCTAGACTACAGAAATCGTTTTAGCAAGCAAATGTGTATGCAAAGAATGGAATACTATCCTTGGGGACAAAATAATTGGATTCCTTTTTGGTGTCACACCAAGAATGGGGAAAGATAAAGTTACCCAACTCTTTTATAGAGAGGAAGATTTCAGCCCGATCGTAACAGCCAACAATCATGATGCCCGAATGATGGAACCCATGATGATTGGACTATGTTGCACCCAATAGTTGGATCTTGCAATGGTCTGGTTTGTTTTTATGTTTCACACCACGGCATACAAGATCCTGTATATATTATGAATCCAAAACTGGTGACCACCTCCATCTGCCACAACTATGCATCCCAATTGCAACGGATCAAGTACTTTCGTGGTATCCACGATACAACGTAATTGGGGGTTTCAGATACTGTCAACGTACCAATGAGTACAAGGTAGTTCGAATTCACATGGATGGTAAAGTCCAAATACACACTTTAGGAGACAAGAGGGGATGGAGGAACATAGCATGGGAGATTCCTTATTTTTCGGAGTTCAGGTGTGTACGCACACGGTTGTTTTTTGGATAGATTGTTGTCAGCAAGATATTGGCATAATATCTTTCAATTTGGACACCGAGACGTTCCATCAACATTTGCCACCCCCGCATCATATTCCTGGGAGTGAATTTTGGATAAATACTTACCCATCACTTGGGATGGTCATGTTCGGAGTTCGCATTTTATTTTACTACATCCATGAGGGAATTGATCGGCCCCGGATAGATTTTTGGGCTCCCATTTCCAAAGAAAATATTCATACATGGGCACCTGGCGGGGAATGGAATTGGAATTATGAGATAAGCATTTTCTTTAAAGAGGATGAATGGCCGACTCATAACCCGATAGCCTTTATAAATAACAAGGAACTCTTATTTTGGCAGAATAGGTGTTTATTGCGTTACAATACACTCACCAGAACTTGGACGGAAATTTGGGGGCATACCGTGGGAAACAAGGGTTGCAATTATTCCTCACATGAGGAGCGCTGTCTCGTTGAAGAATTTTGGTGGACAATCGGAAACGTGTACTCATGATGTCCATGCCACTAACACATTCCTAGGCTTATCTATGTAGCTTTTTTTCTTGCAGTTGTGTTTTTTTTTTTTTTTTGGTATTTGGATTTTTTTCTATGCTGAAATGTACAATTTATTCCTTGGGTTATTTATGTTGTTTTTTTTTCCTTGTATTTTTTTGTTTTTGTTTTGGTGTTTGGATTTTTTTCTATGTTGAAATGTTCAATTTCGTGCATCAACATGAAAGTGTTGCCGCTAAATGTTGGGTCATTGTTTAACTAGACAACATTTGGTTTTTTTCCTTTTTTTGCGTTACACCTATGGTCCAGCCGGCCGGGCCACCCCAACCGACCTAGGTAATTAAATTAAAAAGAAAATTAGATAAATATGAAAATATTCATTCCATATATCTCATGAGATCATAATTTATTTTAGTTTTTTATGTGCGTTATGTATATTAGATTAAAAAGGAAATTAGATAAACATGAAAATATTCATTCCATATCTCCTTATATTGATAGAATATTCGATGTAAATACCAAAGAATATGTGATTTAAGATAATGATGGAAAACCTAAGAAATTAGGGTTTTCCTTAGAAATATATATAAATTACACCAAGCATAGAAAAAATTAACATAGAGTATTAAGAGGAAAAAATGAGTTCTGCTAAGAGGGAATGTAGAGATGTAACTGAAGAGAGGATCCAAAAACGTCCTCGACTGATGGCTGGTCCTCGTAAATTGAGGATTATCATTACTGTGGAAGGAATAACTACTGTTCCTGGTGTTCCTCTCGACGCTTTAATTAGTTATATTGTCAGTAGTGTTGACAATGATGATGTTCCTATTTATGCTGATGTTATTCCTGGTGTTCCTCTGGACGCTGTAATCAGTAGCGTTGAGGATGCTGATGTTCCTACTGTAAATGATGATGCTCCTGCTTCTATTATTGAAATTATTGATGAATATTGTCCCGATGTTCCGGATATGGCAGATAATCCAAAAGTTAACAAGCATGTGGAGCCTGATGAAGCAGAAAATGACAAATCTGAGGATGACAAGGCGCCCAAGCCTGCTGGTTGGAGTGATCAGGTTCACCTCAGCATTGCAAGAAGAATTGTTTGAAGATGGGGGACGGTTCATTTGATATGTTTTTTTTTTGATGATATGGTTTGATTTATCGATTTCATTTTGTGGACGCTTTGCAAGTTGTTTTCGTTTCTTGTTTCGTTTGCTAATTTTGTCATTTAGAAGATGGTGATGTTTATGAATTCTTTTATTATTTAGGTATTGGAATCATGAAATAAATCAGATAATTATTTACAAGTTCATAGAGTTTATAGAATGTAATATACTCTTGCAAATTTATTTATTTATGAGGTGTGCGTTCTTTTGGAAAAATAAATATAATTAGCTGAAAGAACGGAGGAAATGTAGAAAAATACAGTTTCCCCCTGTAAACAATAAGAATCAATTTATCACTTTAGGTATGGTATGATCTTATTGTCTCCTTGCCAATACTTTTAACAAAAATATCTGAACCAAAGAAATGGAACACGATAGTCTGTTAAGCAACGTAACTTCCAGAATCAACAACATGGTCTTATAAGCTTTCAAGTCACCAAGGTACAGTGTGATAAACTCCTTTTGACTGCATTAGACTAATGAAAATTGTCTGACATCAGGGGGAACATCTAATGGTGTGTTAAACTATTTTCCTTCATCGAGGTTACTTTTTTCCCACGGGGTTTTGTTACTCGGCAAGGTTTTTAATGAGACAACAACAAACACCGGAAATATAATTTCCCAGCTAAGACTATTGTCTTTCCTACAAGGATTTTCTTCCTTAGGAGTTGCGAAGCAACTAGTCAACTTCGACGGAGCCAAGTGATCATCTTCAACGGATCACCTTTATTTGCATATGTGACGTTGTACTCTTTTCCCTCCGTCAAGGTTTTATCCCACTGGGTTTTCCTTGTCATGGTTTTAATGAGGCAATGTATACGCTTCCAATTATGTTCTAAGTTTACTTAATATTGTACTATTTTTCTTTAGTTCAGGTATTGTCCCTCTGGGTTAGCCTGTCGAAGTTTTAACGAGGCAATTAACTTAGACTAGTCGGTCTTTGAAGATCGTATTACGTGTGATGAACTACATGTAAAATACGAGGCAACATGTGAAGAGTTGTACCAATGTTTTGTTCCACTGGGTTTTTCCTTGTCAAAATTTTAATGGAGCAATTGTCTTAGACACAATAGTCATCAAGGAGAGAACTACATTTGAAGACCTACATCCGAAGCACTGTATGTGAAGTACTGCATAAAGAGTTCTATTGGACCGCACAAGGGGGAGTGCTGTAGGGCTTTAGCCCATGAATGTGCAGCCCAATATAGTAACTAGGGTTCTATTCCTATTTGTATATAAATGACTATCTATGTAACACACAAAAACTAATGATAAAATATCTTTGTTTCTGCGCCTCTTTATCTTTCCCTATTTTCCACCGCAAAACATCATCCTTTATTCTATGAAAGTCGTTTATTCGCTGGGATTAACTTTTTGTATCGAGTCGGATTTATTCAGATGAGTCAGTTGAGACAGACAAAAAATCAACAAGAGAAAGTTGGGCCAAGGTTGGATATAGAAGTAGAACCGTCCCGCTTAAACTAGCCCACTTCATTACTAGATAGAGTCTCACTCTAAAAATCATTTTCTTCTAAAAACCTAGGGTTCCATCATCACCATCAGAAGATCAACAATGGCGAAAAATCATCTGAATCGTATTTTCTCATCACTGATCAAACCAAACCTAGGGTTTAATCAATCCATCATCAATTCCGTCTCAACAAACGGAGGAATTTCTGCTTCAATAATCAAACAACAAGATCTGATTAAACCCATTTCAGGGTTTCTTCATCAAAGAGGATTTTCAACCAGTAATGTCCCAAACAAACAAGGAGGAGGAGGAGAAGATAATAATGTACGAGCAGTGATTGTAACATGGGCAAGGGCTACAACAATCATACCATGTATGGTTGGAATGACAGTGGCTATTCATAACGGTAAAGATCATATAATTAGGTCTATTAATGAAAGAATGGTTGGTCATAAATTGGGGGAATTTGCACCAACAAGAACTTTTCATGGGCATACTATCAAAGGTGGGAATGAGAAAGGGAAGAAAGGTGGTGGTGGTGGTGATAAAGGAGGGGGGAAAGGGAAAGGTGGGAGACTTCAGAGGCCGAAGAAGACATTGAAAGAGTTGTTGATGAAGAGGAAGAATGTCAAATTGCTGGGTTTAAGAGCGTTCTTGAAGAGTAAAGGTGAGATTGAGAAGAAGGGAACCAGATGGGGGACTTGATGAGAGGTCAATTTCAGCTAGTGAGTGGCTCAGTTTCAATTTCAATTTCAGGTTCACATTTTTATGTTTTGTTTTGATTTTTAAGTAGTGTTGTTAGCTTGGATCAAATTAGGGGTTTGTTCTGATAAGAATTTGTAGCTCTTTTGTGATTTTGAGGGTATAAAATTTGTAGTTTTTATTTCAATGACAAATGAAGAAGGATTCGAGTTTGTGGAAACTTGTTTTGGTTGCTTAATTTATGAAATTTAACTTATAAGATGTTACTATGAACCTACAATTGTTTCATTATAGTTGAATTTTTGTTTGATTTGGTGTCATTGTGAATAGAGTGTGTGGTGATGGGGAAACTTGAACCCATATGGACCAAATCCCTTTTAGTGTAAAATGTCAGTTAGAGTAGAGTAGGGTATTATGTTGTTATTTTTAGTTTGACCTTACCTGCGGTAGTTTGGATGAAATACCAGTCATCGAGCTGCCATTAAGTGGACAAATTTTTTGTTTGAAACATCTAATTGCAGTTTATGGGATATGCAAATGATTGTTGCCTACTGAAGACGTGTTTTTAACATATATTTCCTGTACTAGCTGATTGGTTGGTAACGTACTCTTTTATTCTGATGGATGATGAAATACTCGTTTCTAACTACTCATCAGTATATCCTCATTTTACGTTCCCATTAACTCCCATTAGCTACACACGACGGACACCATATTCACTGCAGATGTTACTGTTCGTCGTCTTCAGTTGCTGAACTCAGTTTATGAGTTTGATTGCTACTTTTCGGCTACTGGTTCTGGATGGGTTTGCTATATGGGTAAGAGGTAAAAGTGTTGGTGAAATATGAGAAAGTTAGAGAATGGAGTTCATGTTGTTTCTGGACTACCACACAGAATTTGTGATATGAACGAGAGAAGGACGTTATGAACTCGGGCAACGAATTTATCAGTACTTGTAAGTTCACATCTACATTGTTGTTATGTTATTTCTTCTTTGCTATTTAACGAATCTTAATGTCTAACTTTCTCTTTTACTACTATCCAGTGACTCAGATTTACCCAACAACTCGAATCGACGTACACCTCAGATGGTATAACAGTCATAAGACAAGGTAAGCTACAAAGAGTTGCAACATTGGGCGGTTCTGTCTGCTTCCTTACTGCTAAAGTTGATGCTCAACAACAAAAAAAAGTTTATTATATTCTGATTTCATTTCGCTGTCAGCTGCAGGTTAATTGGATAGATACTTAACTTAGAAGATGTGTACCTCACAGTCTCTCCAGTGCATGGAGAGGAGTGAGATGCAGTAGTGGTGGTGATGGAATTCAGATCCAGGACAACCCCTGTTGTGATAGCTACAGATGTGAGCTCGAAGGAATGATGCTCTACAAGTAAGTCTTTCGGCCCAGTTTAGGTGTCTGTAAATCTGAATTTGACATACCCAACGACCTAATGAAATTTTATTGATTATTTACTTTTGTCCGCATTATAGTATTACTTTCTATAACTCGTAATGAAGGTGTTCCCGAACTAGTATAATTTTGGGAGTATGACACTTAGACCCTGGCATAATTCATAACCCATTTCATATCTCTTTCAAAAACAAACATACCGTCACCTACCTCCATGATTATAAATTTAGAGATAGTGTTATTAGTCCTTGCTCTGTTAATGTCTTTAATAACATGGTACAGTTTAATGGATTTCAACTCAGTTATATGGAGTTTACCTATGAGTGTGTTTTTCTAATTCTTTTGACGAGCTGGTTCAAGTACTGTTTGTCCTGGCATGATCACTGGACTTTATTTGCATCAAAAGTCCTCCTCCATTTCCTTTTTACTGAGAACTTTGAGTGTGAGTTGTAGGGTTAGTGTGGTTCTTTGAGGATTATATATAGACACGTTCAGGATCGAGGAAGTTGAAAAGGTTGAGTCACTCATGAGAGAATTTAGTCAAACTATTAACCTTATGAATTTCTACAACAAATAAATGCCCTACACTAGTCTCAACAAAATGAAAAAGTTGAGATTAATAGAATACTGAATTATTTTACAGTATTTATACTTCAACACCTAGCTGTTATGAAGTATCATTATTGTGAGAAATTGAGTATTCCATTTATCTCACTTTTTTCATTTTGTTGTCGGGCATCTAATATCCACTGGTACTGTCTAGAAAATGGTAAAATTGGTAATTTTGTTTGAACGTTTGTTGTTGAAATTCCTGTACTCCAATTAGGAAGGAGATTTCATGCACCTTATCCACCACTCGTTTTGTCCCGGACGCTCGGTAATTGTTTCCGTCTCGTAGTTTAATGAATCTCAGAAGCTCCTGATGATCCTTGGTTAAACAGTTAGACCCTGAATCATAGAAACCAGAATAGATAAGCTGGAGGATCTATGCACGCATACCTTGTTTCATTTAAACCTTTGGACTTCTTACAGATAGATGAAAAATACAATCTAGGGTGTTGAGGAGTCCTTTATGTTGTCAGAGCATGGTTTACCTAATTCGTATTGTTTTGGCCCATTAATGATATCTAGCTCTATCAAAATTGGATATCATGCCTAAGATTGGCCTCCATATACACTACTCTTATTTACATGTGTTATTAGGGCTTTTTCGGTGGAAAGTAATACCCATTTTAGCTGTTACACATATGTGCACTGACAATAAGACATCATTTACATGATATCTATTGGACGGTTTCTCTCTAATTCTTCGTTGGGCATTATATATGCATTCTACATGACACATATTTTTAAAATGTCATACATAATGCTTACGGTTTCCCTTAAAAAAATGTCAACCCATCATAATGAATAAATTAGCTTCACAAGATCTGCTGTGTGGCGATGGTGCTATTGTGAATAGTTTATATCCTCGGCTGCGTGGTGATGGGTAAACTAGAATTCAAATGGACCAAATCCCATTTAGTATAAAATGTCATTTAGAGTAGGGTATCTGGTTATTCTAAGTTTGATCTTACTTGGGGTAGTTCAGATGGAATAACAGTTATAGAGCTGCCATTATGAGGGCAATCTTTTGATTCGAGACATCAGTCACGGTTTATGGGATAGACAAATGATAGTCGCCTTCCAATTTTTCTTAATAACGAACTTTTTTCCTTCCCTAGTAATTATCCAGTGACAAGCATTTACCCAACATTTCTAATAGGCGTACATTTCAGATGGAACGAGGACATGGTATTTTTACTCTTGAGCAACAAATTGTTGTAGCATATGGTTGTTCTGTCAGCTTCCATACTACTAAGTCTTTGAACATGACTTGCAGGTATCTAACTGAGAAGATGTTTAGCTATAGCCTCTCACTGTTTTCAGGGCATGGAGACATGCCTTAGAAGGAGTGAGATGCAATAATAGCGGTGGCTGTTCATCGGGGACAATCAATGTTGACGTGTTGTGATAGCATCAGATGTGAGCTCGAGGGATGATGTTTCAATAGGTAAGTCTTTCATTCTAGTTTTGATTTCGGTAAATATGAATGTGACGTGCCCCCATTGACCTAGTGAAATTTAATTGATTACTTGATTTTGTCCATATTATAGCGTAAAAATTCCATAACTCGTCATTCTTGAAAAAATTATAGCGAAAGGCTTCCTATTAATTAGAACTAGTATAAATCTGTGAGTTTGTGGATTAGAACTAGTATAAATCTGTGAGTTTGTGGAAGTTACGGTACAGTCAGATCTGGCATACTCTTTTGATCCTGTTAGGAAATTTCATGCACCTTATCCACCATATGTCTGTCCCTGACTCCCAGTAATTGCTTCTGTTCAGTAGTTTATTGAACCTCATAAGAAGTTCTAGATGATCTTTAGTTAAATAGTCAGACACTTAACATAGAAATATACATCTTATTGATTTTATTAGACACAAAAACACATTTAAGGTGTTGAAGATAGACCCATGGATCAAGTGATTTATACATCTTGTAAATAGTTAGGCTAGCAACATCATCTTGACTAATAATTTTATTACAACAACACACTTCTTCGATGAAAGATAATTTAGCTAATAAACAGAAGTAAATTTCTATTATTTTATTTTAAGACCTCTTTTACTGGAAGAAGTCTTCTACGTACAAGCCAGGTAGCTGGGAAATAAACAGAGAAAATCCAAACATCTTATAATTAATCAATCTCGATTCATTAATCAAACTCGATTTGGATACTTTCAATTGTAACAACATCTTTACCTTTTCCTCTTCCTGAATCTCTTGGTACTATAGTAACTAAAACATCATCATCATCTTCAGCATCTAAATCTTCAAGAAGATCAGTTATTCCTAACTTCAAACAAGTCTTCATTTTCTCGTCTTTCCTTCTATGGATATGTGGCATATTTGTAAAACTACCTGCAAATTCACTTGATTCTGGACCAACTTCGTCTTCATCATTGATAAAGACGTCGAATTTGACAAGAGCGCCAGTTTCGAGCTCGATCCCGTTTATTACCAGTATTTCTTCTTTCTCTTCCTTTTCTTCCTTGCTTCGTGATTTTGTGTTCGGCCTTTTAACCAAAACTTTTACTGTCTTATCGAGTATGATCGGGAATTCTGTGACGCCCACTGATTTCTTCTTTGCTGTTAGTGTTTTCCTCTCGGCCATCCTTGCTTTAGAAGTTTTGGGTTTTGCTTGTATCCATAAAATTACCACATCGTCATACTTATACCTTAGATTTCTTGTTTCAAACAATCTCTAAACGTACAAATTGTCAATAGATTATTAGTGACAAGGTCGTACCTAACAGTCCTAAACTAAAAGTTAGTTGGTGGATGTGCGACTTTGATGCAAATTCTGAACAAAACCTGGGACCTAATCTTTTTGTCTTTTGTAAAAGAAGATTATATTAGGTATATGATGTCGGCACATAGTTGGACATTATTAGGCCTCGTAGGCGGTGGTTATAGCTTCTAAGGATCCGCTAAAAATATTTTTTAGTTTATTTATTTATCAAACAGGCAATGCTTGGAATTTTAAATTAGAAAGAAAAAAAAATGCGTTTGTTGGGTACTAACTACAAAGTAATTCATAACAAAATTTGTTGCTATCAGTGATTGAAAAAAATTCAAATTAATTAACGGATGCAATTTGTTGGGTCGGTGCCTTGTTAAACAGACGCAATTAGCTACCCTGATTCAAACCAATTAACTTAAAAAATTTCAACTTGGATTATTAAAGGCTCTTCTTGTGTATGCCCCCAGGAACACTAGTGATACCCCTATTATTGGAACAGTAGTTAAAATTTACAATATAACTTTTATAAAATAATAGGTTTGGGACCAAAAAAATTTATTATATTAAAGAGATATTATATTATCGATAATATAATAAATTATTATTTTATTACTAAGTAATATATTATTATTTTGGAGAATTATTCTTAGTCTGGAGGTTGAATAATAATTATCGTCGCAAGTACAATATGGACTAATTATGTAGAGGTATTATATGATTGACTACTTACGATACAAATACAAGCATTCTAAGTATCAATCACACTTCAACACTTTTTATTACAACAACATGACTCCAAGTTTTTTGGGTGCACTATGAACTATTAGGGACGAAATACAACCATTATTAAATCATATTTTGAGGAAATTCAATATTATGAAAATTATTTGTTAGTTTTCTGGTAGCATTATTATTTTATATATTAACTGGGACCTATTAATCCTTAAGGCGAGCTTTTGAAATGTATTATTTTATGATTTTATCGAATTTATTATTTTAGTACTAAGGGTCCGAGTCGGGATCTGGAAATTTTATTATTTTAACGAGTATATCATATTATCGAGTATTATTTTAAAGAAGTTATATTGTAGTTTGTAGAAAATTTGGAGAAAAACATGAAACTTTTTAATAATTTTGAATAATTAAGTTGTTTATCAACTTTAATTAGTTGGGTACTAAAACAAAATCTACTTGCACATATTTACATCTTAACACGATATTTTGCTCCCAACAGCACATGTTGTTGTCTGGTAAAGAGTACTGGTTGTCTCATGTCTGGATCTGGGATCTGAATGCACCTTCATTTGCAGGGCTTGAGGTCAACTTAGTCAGATATTTTATTTTATTATATATGATCCTCTTGGGAATAAAAAGAGTGATTTGAACCTGCCATTATTAAATCTGCAATTAAGAGAGCTCATGTCATGTGTACAGCTAGCCGTTTTTGACTTTAATACACATGTCTGTTGAGTTTCAATATTGTTTAATGAATCTCTATCTTCTGTAAATATAGCTACTTCCCCACAACTGTAATCACTTACTCATAATCACCAACACACAAAACCTAGATCTTATATTCCATTTCCTTTGTTTTCCATCCGTTCTGTTAATTGTTTTTTTCTTTTCTTCAAATCATTTATTGTTATGGCGTTGGAAGAGATCTTTGTTAACGGTGCCACCCGGTTCATGAAAAAATTGGTTTCAGTTGCCGCCAAAAAAATTGGTAAGACTGGGGCTGTAGACAAAGATCTGCAAAAGCTAAAGGATACTCTGGAAATGATCGCGGCTGTCACATGTGATGCTGAAAAGAAGCAGGTGAAAGACAAAGTCGTGCTACTCTGGTTGAGAAGGCTCCAAGACGTTGCATATGATGTTGACGACCTTTTGAATGAGATTTCTTACGAAGCTATGCGTCAATCCCAAGAAGGTGGAGATTCGGATAAGGTAACAGTCCTATCTAAATTTAAATTTGGTTCAGAAGTAGCAAAAAGAATCAAAATCATTAATCAAGAGCTAGATGGAATTGCTAAGCACATCGTTATGTTTCAGTCGGAACATAGCGTTGATGATGAAAATATTGAGCAACTAAACCGAATGACACATTCTTTTATAGGTGAATCTAAAATTGTTGGAAGAGAAAAAGATAGATCTAGCATAGTAGAGATGTTATTGATGACGAAAGGTTCGTCATCATCATCTGATAGTTTTAGCCCACAAGAAAAAATTTCGGTCGTGTTCATAGTGGGTATGGGGGGACTTGGGAAAACGACCCTAGCTCAATTGGTATACAAGATCACTCAGTTGAGAGAAATTTTGAGCCAAGAGCGTGGGTCTGTATTCCTGACGATTTTGATATCTTTCTAATTTTAAAAAATATTCTCGAGTCCATTACAGAAAAAATATGTGATGTGTCTAGTGTCGATTTACTAGCAAGGAAAGTTCGGGAACAAATTAGTGGGAAGAAATATCTGTTGGTACTAGACGATCTTTGGAACGAGAATGCCGAAGACTGGGAGAAGCTTAAGGGTTGTTTGAGCGTGGGTGCTCAAGGGAGTAAAATATTAGTAACTACACGTAAAGAAAATGTTGCATCTATTGTTAGGGGTACACTTCCACCGTACAATCTAACAACCTTAGGTAATCAAGAATGCTGGTTAATTATTAAGAATAGAGTTTTTTCTCCTGGTGGAGCAGTCCAGACTATAACTATGTCAAAAATAGGAGAGGAAATATCGAGAAAATGTGCTGGTTTACCACTTGCGCTTGAAAAGCAAGGAGTCTGATTGGCTGGCGGTCAGAGACAATGACGTTTTTAATACACCTGAAAATCCAAACAAAATCATACTAGTATTGAAATTGAGCTATGATAATTTATCTTCCCATTTGAAAAAGTGTTTCTGGTATTGCAGTTTATTTCCTAAAGATTATAAATTTGATAGAGAAACACTAATTCGACTGTGGATGGCTGAAGGATTCCTTCATCCATCTACTGGAGGAAATCAAGACTCACTTGAAGATATTGGTGATGATTATTTCCGTAGTTTGGCGAAAGGATGACTTTGGTGCCATCAAAACGCTGTTGCCTAGCGGTCTTATATTTGTTCCGCGAAAGGATGACTTTGGTGAGATCAAAACGTTCAAAATGCATGATTTAGTACATGATCTTGCGTTAAGTGTCGTTGGCAGTCATGAATCCATGATTTTCAAAGCAAGTGAGATGGAAGCTGATGTGTCTCGTATACGTCGTCTGCGGTTAATCATGGAAGAAGGAACGTCAAGAACATTATCTGATGTATTATTAAACAAAGCAGAAAAACTGAGGACAATATTTCTCCAAGAAGAAGGTTCTTTTTATCAGGGTGCACCTAGTAACAAGCGTCTGCGTGTAATACATCGGCTAGTTGGTGTTGACAGAAGTCTGAAAAGTATATCTTCCAGTTTGAAGTTTAAACACATGAGGTACCTTGGCCTCATTTATTCCGATCTTAAAGATGTTCATTCGGAGTCCATTAGTCAACTCTACAATCTGCAAACCCTCAACCTTCGTGGATCCAAAAATGTTGACAACACTCTCCAAGGAATTGGTTTTTTGATCAACTTGCGACACATAGATCTCTCTTCTTCAGATGCCAAAGTTGTGCCTGATTCCATTACAAGACTGACTAATTTGAAGACTTCAGATCTTAGTTTTTGTAGGGGGATTACTGCCTTACCAACAAATATTGGGTCTCTCCAAAATCTGTCGTCCCTTGATATTTCAGGAACAGGAATCACAGAATTACCCGATTCAATCTCTCTTATCTATAATCTAAAAGAGGATGGAACTTGGCTTGTGCAAGAAATTAAAAGCACTACCCTGTAACTTTGGAGCTTTAACACAACTAAGGTCACTTGATCTGACAGATACACAAGTAACAGAACTGCCTGAGTCAGTGACTAGCAACCTGTGCAAATTAGAGATTGTGATTCTTTTCAGAGGCAGCAAGTTTCCCAAAAATATCAGGAATTGGGTGGAATTGAGAAAACTCACTTATTATGACCGAAAAACAGATGGTTTAATAATGCCAAGAGGTATAGAAAAGCTAACTCGCCTCGAAGTATTATATCCTTTCATCGTGAGGAAAGAAGATGATGTCTCCATCGATACCTGCAGTCATAATTCAAGTTCTTCTTCTATCCAAGAATTAGCAGATCTAAACTCTCTTCAGTGGTTGCGGATACTACATCTAGAGAATGTGAGAGGTGGTAAAATAGAGGCCGCGAATGCAAAGTTAATAGACAAGCAAAACATTCAAGATTTGGATCTACGATGGAAATCGGAAGAAGAAGAAGGAGACGAATTGGCTGCTACTGCTACTATGGTGTTGGAAGGTCTCCAACCTCATCCTAATTTGGAGAAATTGTCTATATATTATTTCCCGGGTTTAAAGCCTCCAAAGTGGATGAGTTCATCTTCTTGTATTCCTAATTTAGTGACATTAAAGATTTTCAGCAGCCACAACTGTGGAAGTCCTGTAGGCCTGGGTCAACTCCCATGTCTTAAGATTCTACATATGTTTGGTATGAAATCAGTCAAGTGTTTGGGCAAGGATTTTTATCACCAGCAGGAAGAAGAGGGAAATGAAGGTTTCACAACAACATTATTCCTTTCGTTAACCAGCTTGTACTTGTATGATATGGAAAACTTGGAAGAATGGGTTGCACCTTCGCGGCCTGATAGTTCCTTCCCTTGCCTTGAGCATTTAGAGATCAAATGGTGCAGTAATTTGACATCTATACCAGATTTACGGTTATGGGCTTCTTCTCTCAAGCGTTTAGAAATCGAAGGGTGCAAGGTGAAGGAGTCAATTCCTTATGATCTCAAAAAATCCCTCACCTTTCTTGCAAGACTCTATTTTGATGGTTTCTAAAGTTTGATAGAGGAGGAGTAGATCTTCTTTGCTGTAATTTGATATCAGCCAACAACACCCAGTATAATTATCACTCACTTTTCTTGAATACCTATCTGTTGATTGTTACCATAATATGATCAAGGAGAAGTAGATATTCTGCATCTGCTTGCTCTCGAGCAATTCATATCAGCCAACAGGTTCGTTTTTCTGTAATGATTTCTGTAACTTTTGCTATTTTTCTGCAGTCTGCAGCAGAGATACCAAATTCCTGGATTACAAGCACAACTATGTGAAAGTTCTTCATTACTACACTTGTTTCTTCACTGTATATGTTTTTCCAGGATCTCTTCACTTGGTATTATTCGGAACTCACCGAAAGAATAAATGGATGATGAGGGATTGTCAGAGGTCGAATATGAGGGTGCCTCGGAGACAGTCTAAATATCAGTTTTGTGTATTTGTATATGGTGTTCGTTCTGACAATTAATGTATTATTGTGCCTCAGCAAATGATTGTGGTGGCTGCAGTGGTGCTAACCAAGTTGGGTGGAAATTTGCTTTCTCTTTCAACTGTAATATATTCTCTTGGTAATCAGTATCACACCTTCTGTTTTAAACATCTGAGGTACCTTGAACTCAGCTCTTCCTATAAAAATACTATCCTGCGTCCATAAGCCAGCTACACAACAATTTACAGGCATGGATCTTCACAGGGGGTCCAATGTTGAGAAAATACTCAAAAGAAATTAAATTCATCCCAACCTCTCTGGTTTGGACGTAAAGGGATTACCTGATTCTATTCATGGGCACGGTGATTTGCAGAGTTTAGATATAAGTGATTTTGTTACTGGCTTCTCTTAAATTACGGGTTTAAAGCATTACCTAGTAACCTTAGAGCTCTGACAAAATTATGGTCCCTTAATTTGAAAGGTACTGCATTTGCAGAATTAACCGCGACTTTGAGTAGAAATCAAAGATTAGCATGCCTAGACTCCCTTCAGGTGTTAGAAATCAACAAACAAATCTCCAAAATGTGAGATGCGTAGTAAAATGGATGTCCAGAGGCCAGAGGGAGCAGTTCAAAGACAAGCAAAACTTTGGAACTAAATTGGGAATACCAATACAAAATTCCATGGATTTTGAGAGCAAGGTTTTCGACAAGTTATTATTCCAATAAAGCCGTGCAATAGGAGGATGGACAAATCATCTTGGAGCAATTGAAGAACAATGACAGTCTAAATGGACGAGTTATTTTACCCACATGTGAGAGGTGTGGTAAAATGGACGTCGAGTAGGTGCAGTTAAAAGATATGGAAACTTGGAACTAAAATTGGGAACAAGAAATTAACAATAACTGTTCTATGATAGAAAGGAAAACAAGAAACACATATAGTGAAAAAAATGAAGACAACAAAAGGTGAAACTGAAATGTTTCATCTTATGTTATATTCCGTGGTAAAACAAAAAGAAGTAAACTCGTCACGATTTCTCATATCAATTGGTTACTGTGAGCTTCAGACATGTGTTCCATGTATTATCTGCCCATGGATGAAGATTAGTATATCCTTCTTGATTTAAACTTTCAAAGGTTTTGATTACTGCATCCCAGCAATATTTGGTTCCTTGAACAACTTCCCCGCAACAACCTGCATCTCCCGCTGCTGGTAAGGTCTTACTCAACATGAGCCTTCGCAATTTATCTCCACACGATTCTGAGATCTGAGTCGTCTGACATTGGTCTGGTAATGGAGGTGCTGCTGGAAAATTAACGTAAGCAGGAAGTGGTTGTCCAGCTGGAGGTGCTTTAGAAAGTGGTGGTCCTGGTGGGTAATCCCCGTAGTAATTATAGTCATCGTAGCCGCTGTAATCTTGTAACTCTCTTGCAAATACTGCATTAGAGATCAATATTGTTGCGGAAACAATTGTGAAGATTGTCACCAACATTGAAATATCTTTAAGACTTGCCATTGCACTTCTAGTTTTAATTCTTTCTCTGTTGGATGAAGATATGAAATAATACAAGATTTGCTTGCTTATATAGTAGATGCATGTCATTTGAGAGATTCATTAATTTAATGCAGTTAAGTCATAAATACTTTATTTAACAAGATTCATTAAATCTGCTTAACGTATTGCAGTATAGATGTATATTGTATAATCAAGATCAGTCATGAAACTGCTGCCTTTGTTTAAGAGATTCATTACTTTGCTCAATAAACGTACTGCATTTACTGAATAAATCAAAAAATCCAGTAACCCAATTTTTCTTAATGGATCTGCTGCCATTCTGATTTATTTTTAAAGCAAAACAGAAGTCAAATCGTTGCTAAAGCTATTATTTCGTGAAGCCCACCATAGTCAAATGGTATGGAGTGGACGTCTGGATCGGGGGTCTGAATGCAACTTAGTCAGATAATTGAATTTCATTACTAATGTAATTAATTGGGATAATGATACGACGTTAGTTTAAGGATGTACTTATAATGTTTGTTAATTTACGTATAACGAACTGGCCATCTTTAATTTAATGACGATCGCCAGTGAGTCACAGAATTATTTTGAGATCCACATTTATGATTATTGATAACATGTTCCCATGTTGTTGTCTGGTAAGGAGTGGTTGTCTGGATCTGGGATCTGAATGCAATTATGCTTCTAATTAAGAGCTCATGTGTACGTCTGACTTTCGTGCATATGTTTGTTTGTTGAGTTTAAATTTTTCCATCTTTTAGTAGCTAATATCCTGCAACTACTGGAATCACATACTCTTAAATCTTAATCATCAACACACCAAAACTCAAATCGTATATTTTCCATTTGCATTCAGTTAATTTCTTTCTTTCTTTTCTTCAAATCATCTGCTTCTTGTTATGGCGTTGGAAGAGATCTTTGTTACCGGCGCCACAGGGTTCATGAAAAAATTGGTTACTGTTGCGGCCAAAAAAATTGGAAATGCTAGGGCTGTAGATAAAGATCTCCAAAAGCTCAAGGATACTCTGGAGAAGATCGCGGCTGTAACATCTGATGCCGAAAAGAAGCAGGTGAAAGAAAAATCCGTGCAACTCTGGTTGAGAAGGCTCCAAGACGTTGCATATGACGTTGACGACCTTTTGGATGAAATTTCTTACGAAGTTATGCGTCAATCCCAAGAAGATGGAAACACGGATAAGGTAACACTCGTATCCAAAATTAAATTCGGTTTGAAAATGCCTGGTAGAATCAAAACCATTAATCAAGAATTAGATGAAATCGCCAAGCAGAAACAAATGTATCAGTTAGAACATAGTGATGATGATTTTTATACTGAGCAACTAGACCGAATGACAGCATCCTTTGTAGTCGATTCATACATTGTAGGGAGAGAAAAAGATAAGTCTCTAGTAGTAAAAAAGTTATTGATGAAGAATATTCCTTCATCGACATCATCTGATAATTATAGTTCACAGGAAAAAATCTCAGTCATTTCAATAGTGGGTATGGGGGGATTAGGGAAAACGACCCTCGCTCAAATGGTATACAAAGACAACTCGATAGAGAGAAGCTTTGAGCCAAGAGCATGGGTCTGTATTTCAGAGCATTTTGATATCTTTCTAATTTTAAGAAAAATTCTAGAGTCCATTACTGAAAATAGATGTGAAGTGTCTAATGTGGATGTATTGGTAAGAAAAGTTCATGAAGAGATTAGAGGGATGAAATATCTGTTGGTGTTAGATGATCTGTGGAACGAGAGCGCCGAAGACTGGGAGAAGCTCAAGAGTATATTAAGTGTTGGTGCGGAAGGTAGCAAAATTTTAGTAACTACACGCAAAGCCGATGTTGCATCTATTGTTAGAGGTACGATTCCACCTTATAATCTAACAGCCTTACCCGAACACGAATGCTGGTCTATTATCAGGAGAAGAGCTTTTTCTCCCGGTGGGGCACTCGAGACTCCAAGTATGTCAGATATAGGTATGGATATCGCGAAGAAATGTGCTGGTTTACCACTTGCAGCTAACTTTCTCGGGAGTCTTATGCGTTCGAAAAAGAACGAGTATGATTGGTTGGCGATCAGAGATGATGAAATTTTCAGTGCACCAGAAACTCCAAACAGAGTAATACAAATATTGAAATTGAGTTATGATAATTTATCCTCTCATTTGAAGCAATGCTTCTCATATTGTTGTTTATTTCCTAAAGATTGGGAATTCAACAGAGAAACATTGATTCGATTGTGGATGGCTGAAGGGTTCATTCATTCGTCTAATGGAGTTGATCGAAACTCACTCGAAGATATTGGTAATTATTATTTCCTTAGTTTGTTGTCTAGCTCTTTCTTTCAAGATGTACAAAAGGATGGCTTAGGTGACATTACGTCGTTCAAAATGCATGATTTAGTACATGATCTTGCGTTAAGTGTCGTCGACAGTCATGAAGTTACGATTCTGAACGCAAGTGAAACGGGAAATGAGGTGTCTCGAATTCGTCGTCTACAACTATCCGTGAAAGAAGATGGAGGGGGAGAAGGAGAAATATTTTCCAATGTCTTGAAAAATGCAGAAAAACTAAGGACAATTTTTTTCCAAGAAAAAAGCTTTTCTTACACGAGTCCACTTCGTAACAAGTGTCTGCGGGTAGTAAATCAGCTTGAGCCGCCTTTTGTTGATTCTAATTTAAGAAAAAAACTAGAAACTTTAACTTCCAGATTTAGGTTTAAACACATGAGGTACCTTGACCTCAGTTATTCTGATCTTAAAGATGTTCATTCTGAGTCCATTCATCACCTCTACCATCTCCAAACTCTCAACCTTCATCTATCCCAAAATGTTGAAAACATTCTCAACCAAATCGGTTCTTTGACTAATTTGCGACATTTAGATCTCTCTGTTTCAGATACCAAAGCCTTACCTGATTCCATTACAAGGCTAACTAATCTGAAGACTCTAGATATCAGTGATTGTTGGGATGTTATTGCCTTGCCCACAAATATTGGGTCTCTTCAAAATCTATCGTCCCTTGATATTTCATCTACTAAAATTACAGACTTACCTGACTCAATTTCTCTCATCTGTAGTTTAAAAAAGTTAAGCATCATCGCTTGCTTTGAATTAAAAGCACTACCCCGTAACTTTGGAGCTTTGACACAACTAAGGTCACTTGATTTTACTGCTACTAAAATAACAGAATTGCCCGAGTCTTTGACTAGCAACCTCTGCAAATTAGAGGTAGTGAACTTTGACAGAGAAACTAAGTTTCCCAAAGATATCAAGAATTGGGTGGAACTGAGAAAACTCATTTACTGGGGAAAGATAGATGGTGTAAGAATGCCTAGAGGTATAGAAAAGCTAACTTGCATTGAAGAATTAGTCCCTTATATCGTTAGCAAAGAAGAAGATATCAGTAATAATCCAAGTTCTTCTATCCGAGAATTAGCAGATCTAAACTCCCTTCGGAGGTTACTGATTGTAAATCTTGAGAATGTGAGAGGTGGTAAAACGGAGGCAGAGACGGCAAAGTTAAAAGACAAGCAAAACATTCAAGAGCTGGATCTGCGATGGAAATTCAAAGACGAAGAAGAAGAAATCGCAGATGATGCTGTCGATGCTTCTATGGTACTTGAAGGTCTCCAACCTCATCTAGATTTTGAGGAATTGGCTGCTTCTGCTGCTACTGCCACTATGGTGCTGGAAGGTCTCCAACCTCACCATAATTTGGAGGAATTGCACATCAGGGGTTTCCCCTGTTTAAAGCTTCCGAAGTGGTTGGGTTCAACTTCCTCTCTTCCTAATTTAGTGGAACTAACGATTTCTGGATGCAACTGTGGAAATATTGTTGGCCTGGGTCAGCTCCCATGCCTTCGGAGTCTTGTCCTTGTTGGTATGAATTCAGTTAAGTGTTTGGGGAAGGAGTTTTATTACCAGCAAGAAGAAGAAGAAGGAAACAAAGGAGGTACTGCAGATACAACGACAACATTATTCCCTTCCTTGAACAAATTAGTCATCTATGGGATGGATGCCTTAGAAGAATGGCTTGTACCTTCGCCACCTCAAAACTCCTTTCCTTGCCTTGAGGAATTAGGGATCCGTTACTGCAGCAATTTGATATCTATACCGGATTTACGATTATGGTCTTCTACTCTCCGAGAATTAGAAATCTCCGAGTGCAACAAGTTGGAGGAGTCAATACCTTATGATCTCAGGGAATCCCTTACCTTTCTTGAAATACTTCGTGTTAATGGTTTTCAAAATTTGATGGTGGAGGAGGAGGAGGAGTAGATCTGCTTTCTCTGCTACCAAGATGGAGGAGGAGGGGTAGATCTGCTTGCATTGCTACAATTCTTACCACGAGCCATGAAGCCATCGAGGTAAAGATTCGGTTTAGCTTAATTCAATGTTTTTTTTTTCTTTTCGACTAAATAAAAACTTAATGGACAAGTTCTAGTTAACATTCGTTTCCTTTCCTTGAGAAATTACTAAAAGATCTGAATATGCACTTCAATTCTCATTATCTCTCTGTACTTTTGTTTTGTTTTCCAATTTCTCAATTCAGTATTTGTTCACTTACTACTCTTGGTATTGATCGTGGTAGGGGCTTTCAGAACTCACGGGTAGAATAATTATGGATGATATAATGGGATTGGCACTTGTCAGAGGTCGAAGATGATTACGGATTTCAAAGCAGTGCACCGCGGAGGATGGGCGACTCGTTTTGAAGCTAAATTTCAGTTATTATATATGGTGTTTGTTTTGGGTGATTGAGTCTATTGACAATTAATACTATATAAAATTGTCTCAGCAAAAAAAAAAAAAAAAAGAAAAAACTAAGCAAATGATTTGTGGTGGCTGTGGTTCCAACCTAGTTGGGATGAATGTTTGGAAATTTGCTCTCTCTTTCGGTTGTAATTTATTCTTGTCGTGGTGATTGTTTTACAAAATCAATCTCCTCCATTTGTTCTAAAGCATCCGAGGCACCAACTTGAACTCAGCTCTGCCGCCTTCTGGTATAGAAAATGTTCATCCTACATGAGTAGTCTAATATTTAAAAAAAAAAAAAAACTCAAAGAAACTGGATCTTTGAGAAATGTTGGATTTATAATTTGTAATTGTCTGGACTGGTCTATGACAAGTCTAACTACAAGTTTGTCTACAAGATTCTCTGGACTGTCGGTTAAGTCAGATGGAGTTTGCTTAACCAAACAAAGAAAAGAAAAATCTAGAAAACTTAAGCGAGTCAGTCATAATGTGAACTAGTTTATTCAGTCAGCTGTACGCGAGCATTCTAGATAAGAAAACTCTGTGCAGCCTATAAATAGGCAAGACGTATTCGGTCTGCAACTTGAGCAATAAAATTAATAGTCTTGCTCCGTGTACTAGCATGCTAGGAGCTTTATACGTATGCTCGTGTAACTCCGGATATACTATCCAGAATCACCGAGTCGTTGACTAGCAACCTCTGCAGCTGTGTTATATAGATCGTTGCCATTTATAGAAAATCTGATATCAAAAATTTACTGAAAGAACACAAAACTAAACTCACGGCTTAACATCCTATTTATATGTTTACAAACTTGACTCTTCTAAAATATTCTTACGTAAACAAACTCTAAAACCAATAATACTTGCAACCCAAGCTAACTTCTAAATACCGTACTATGTGTCAACAATACTTGTTGATCCATTCACATCGTGTCAACTGTACCAGTTGATCCAACCAAATTCTGTCAACTCTCATAGTTGATCCATACTACTGTATCAACAACGCTTGTTGATCCCTTCTGTCTTCTTCATAGTATCTTGGTTTATTCTTCAACATCCTCCCTTAAACCAAGATACTCTTTGCTAATCATTCCCAATTTTCCACGCAAGTAAATGAAAGTGTTAGACTTTAAAGGCTTGGTGAAAATATCTGCCACTTACTCCTGACTTTCACAAAACTCCACAGCTATCTCCTTGTTACTTATAAGCTCTCTGATGTAATGAAACTTAATATCAATGTGCTTACTCCTTCCAATGAAGCACATGGTTCTTAGTTAAAGAAATTGTATATTTGTTATCACAAACTATTGTTGTTGGTGTCTTCTGTTCTTGAACAATGCCTTCAGCATCATTCTTAACCATACAACTTGTGTAGCACAGTTGCTAGCAGCTATATATTCAGCTTCTGTTTTAGATAAAGCAACAACTTGTTGCTTCTTTGATGACCAAGAGAAAAAACCAGTTCCTAATTGAAATCCATAACCTGATGTGCTCTTTCTTCCTTATGTATCACCATCCCAATCACTATCAGTAAATCCAACTAATTTTGGATCTTCTGAAACATTATAGAGAATTCCCAAACTAGTTGCTCCTCTAACATATCTCAGAATACGTTTTGCAGCTTGTATGTGATTGTCTGGGTTCTTCCATAAATCTACTAACCAAACCAACTGCATACATAATGTCAGGTCTTGTAGCGGTCAGATATCTAAGACATCCAACAAGACCTTTAAAGTCTGTTGAATTCACAAGTTCTCCTGACCCTTCTCTTGTCAACTTCAATCTCTCCTCTACTGGTGTTAAGATTGGATTGCAATTATCCATCTTGAAACGCTTTAATATACCTTCTGCATATCTTTGTTGATTAATAAAAATTACTTTTTCAGTTTGTTGTACTTCAATACCAAGAAAATATGACATTAAACCAAGATCTGTCATCTCAAACTCCTTCACCATATCCTCCCTGAATTTCTTGATCATCTCAGAACTATTTCCAGTAAAGATAAGATCATCCACATACAAACATACTATAATATGATTTCCAAGAGTATCAACTTTCAAATATAAAGTATGCTCATGTGGACGAACATCTTGTAAATCCTTTCTTAATGAAATAAGAATCTATTCTTGTATACCAAGATCTTGGTGCTTGTTTCAAACCATACAAAGCTTTGTTTAGCTTGTAAACTTCATTATCCTTCCCTTCCATAATGTAACCTGCTGGTTGTTCAATATAAACTTCTTCTTCCAAAACTCCATTCAAGAATACTGTCTTAACATCCATCTGAAAAATCTTCCAATGCTTTTGTGCAGCTAAAGCAATTATCATTGTTACTGTATCAAGTCTTGTAACTGGTGCAAATACTTATGAGTAATCTACTCCCTGTCTTTGTTTATATCCCTTAGCAGCTAACCTTGATTTTAGTCTATCTACTTCACCATTTGACTTGTATTTTGTTTTATAAACCCAGTTAACACCAATAGGTTTCTATCCTTGTGGAAGTTTTGTTAATTCCCACGTGTCATTCTTCTCAATTGACTTAAATTCTTCATTCATGGCTTTAATCCAACCTTGTTCTTTTGATACTTCTTCATAGGTTACAAGATCACAATCTCCAAATAATGAAAAATTTACCACATCCTCATCAATGTCTTCATCATTTCTTGATATTACATAATCATTCAACCTAGCAGGTATAACATATTTTCTTCTTGGTCTTGTAGTTTCTTATTGTGGTACTGCTTCAGTTCCTGCTTCTTCATGATGTTCTTCAATATTGTCTTGAATCTGCACTTCTTCTTCAACTACAATTGGAACTGTTCTGACAGAAGCAGGTGGATCAACATTCCTTGTTGACCCAGTATGTGGATCAACATTCCTTGTTGACCCAGAATTTGGATCATCATTGTTTGTTGATCCAGTATTCCAATTTCACGGTGAGTCTTCATCAAAGATCACATCTCTACTTGTAATTATTTTTCCTGTCTCTGGATTAAACAATTTATATCCTTTGGTTACTGATCCATAACCAACAAGAATACACCTTTCACTCTTGTCATCCAACTTCTTTCTAAGTTCTTTAGGTACATGTGCATATGCAATGCACCCAAACACTTTCAGATGTCTTACACTTGGTATTGAACCTCTCCAAGCTTCTTATGGTGTCATATTATTCAAACTATTTGTAGGACATCTGTTGAGTAAGTAAACTGATGTATTAACTGCATATCCCCAGAAATTCTTTGGTAAATATTATGTTCTTCTTATAGTTCTTGCCATCTCCATTATAGTTATATTCTTTATTTGTGCTATACTATTCTGTTGTGGTGTATATCTAGATGCTAACTGATGTTGAATTCCATGTTCTTCCATGAAATTATCAACTACAGTATACTCTTTTCCTCTATCAGTTCTTAATATCTTGATGCTCTTACCAATCTTTTTCTCAGCATATGCTTTGAAACTTCTAAAAGCTTGAAAAACATCACTCTTTCTCCTAAGAAAATAAACCCATGCCTTTCTACTAAAATCATCAATGAAAGTTACAAAATAATTATTACCTCCATGTGAACTCACTTCAATAGGACCACACAGATCACTGTGAATAATCTCCAATTGTTGACCAACTCTTCTTGCTTTGTTGACTGGGAATGGATCTATGTGCTGCTTGCCAAAGATGCAATTTTCACATCTTGATTCTGTAAGTTCACTGAAAGGTAATCCTGACACCATCTCCTTCTTTTCTAAGGTTTGTAAACTATTAAAGTTCACATGTCTCATCCTCTTATGCCATAACCAAGAGTCATTGTACACACTACTACTGTAACAACTTTCCTTTTGATGTTGAATGCTCAAAGGAAATATTCTGTTTTTGGTCATCTGTACTTTAGCTATCAACTTTCTTCTTCTATCTCTGATGAAGCACAAACCATTGTAAATATTCATAGAGTATCCTCTTTCAGATAACTGACCCATACTCAATAATATTTGATGTAAACCTGGAACATAGAATACATCCATGATGTAAGCCTTAGAACTATTCTTAAGAACAATTCCTATTCTTCCTTTTCCAATAACTGGAATTGTAGAACTATTCACAAACTTCACTGTAGACCTTACAGACTCATCTAGACTATCAAATAAATATTTTCTACCACACATATGGTTGCTGCAACCTGTATCTAAGTACCACTTAAGTTGAGGTTGATCTTCTGCTGTATGACATGCTAATAGTATGTTTTCAGTCTTCTGCTTCTTTACTTTCAGCAATATTAGCTTTGAAATTTGATTTATAATTATTTTCAGTAGTCTTTCTAGGTTTTGGACATTCTGGAGCAAAGTGCCCAAAATCTCCATAGTTGTGTAAAACTGAACTTTTGATCTATCAACTGGTTTTCTTCCTTGATAACCTCCAGTGTTAGATCTCCCTCCATTGTTATATTTTCCTTGATAGCTTCCATCATTAGATTTTCCTTGATTGCTTCTCCAGTAACTTGACTCAGAAGTGCCTCCTCAACTTGTTTTGCAGCAGCTTTTTTCTCTAGCAATCTTTGTTCATAAGCTTGTAATGAACCCAACAACTCATTAAGAGTCATAGTTGCAACTGTGTTGTATTCTTCTATAACAGTAACCTTTGATTCAAACTTCTCTGGCAAGCTTCTTAAAATATTCTCTACAATGGCTGAATCTTCTATAGTTCACCATTGGCCTTCATCTCATTGACAAGATTCAATGTCTTTGAGAAAAAATCTGAAATTGTTTCAGTTGTCTCCATCTGTAATAATTCATATTTTCTTTTCAAGGTTTGTAACCTAACCTTCTTGACCTTGTCAGATCCCGCGTAGTAGCTTATCAAACCATCACATGCTCTTTTAACTTCTTTGATGTAGATAACTCTATCCATGAGAGATTCATGAATACCCTGATGAAAAATATATGTAGCTTTGGAATTCTTCTTTCAGTTTTCAGTTAACAGAGTTTTCGCAACTCCTTCAAGTACTAATCCTTATGCTGGTTCTACATAACCACCTTTTACGATATCCCATACCTCCTGGTATATGAAAATATTCTCCATCTGCAACCTCCATTGTTCAAAGTTTTTACCTTCAAACACTGGTACCTTAATCGAACTTAAACTCGTCATCTTTTTCAACTCAAACACTCATACCCACAGCCTCAGAACCTGATACCAGTGCTCTGATACCAGATGTGGAAAATCTGATATCAAAGACTTAATGAAAGAACACAAAACTAAACTCAAACAATACTTCTCTTAATTGATGTAATTAAAACTCACGGCTTAACAGCCTATTTATATGTTTACAAACTTGACTCTCAAGTAATAAACACTTTCCTAACTTAATCAAACTCTAACAAAGATTCTTCTAGAATATATTCCTACGTAAACAAACTCTAAAACTAGTAATACTTGCAAGCCAAGCTAACTTCTAAATATCGTACTACGTGTCAACAATACTTGATGATCCATTCACATCGTGTCAACTGTACCAGTTGATCCAACCAAATTCTGTCAACTCTCATAGTTGATCCATACTACCGTATCAACAACGCTTGTTGATCCCTTCTGTCTTCTTCATAGTATCTTGGTTTATTCTTCAACAACATTTCTTGGAGATAAATGTAAGTTTCCAGCATGAATCAAGAACTGGGTGTAACTGAGACATTTCATTTACTGTATGAATCTACACATTGTGTGATAATGCCTAGGGGCATGAAATGCTAATGAAGCTACAATTATTAACCCGTACGTGACAAAGGTCCGAACCAGCAACTCTACGAGTGGGAATCAAGAAAAGGTATGCCTAGACCACCCACAATGACGAATTGTTAAATTTACCCTAAACATGGTATATATATAAACCATCCCAAAATAGGATTTTCAGTGTTTCTCACGGTGGTGGGATTCTTATATATTTCATATTGAGCAGACTTTATAAACCGGTGCAAATTTTGCAGCTAGATGAAACGGTGTTTTAACCTTGGGGTTTAAACTCCTGCAAGATGTTTGCAACACCGGATGTTATAGAAACTGTAGCTTACTGTGCTATGGTAGAAAGGTATCTCAATTAATCAAAGGCCTCTCAATAAATATTTTACTCGGGTACTCTTCATATAATTTGTTCCGATAAAGATTAGTTATGGTGTTTCAATAAATCAAATCTCATAACCCATATTTAGTTATCGTTTTGTTAATATAATTTAAGGGATTCATTTTTCTTTTTTTTGACCATATATGAATATACTCCTTCTAGTTGATTGGATTGAACATCATCTTCTTCTCGTACTCTACAATACATCAAGTGCATCTCCTTGATTGATTGTTTTGTCGTACAAAAGATTGAAATTCTTCTCTATTTCATGAATTTGTAAATAGCATATATAGCTTGTTATAGTAGGATTTAGATTGTAGTAGAACTTCAATCGATCTGATAGTTTTCTGGTAGTTTTCTAGGGTTACTTAATTATTATTTTTTTCTTTCAAGTCTTTCTTTCCATTAGTTTTATACATATATATGATTCTAAAGCACAAAATTGGTTAAAAAGACCAAAATCAACAATTCCTGGGTGAAAAGGACATTTAGATTTTGATACTGTTTAAATGGACAAAAATTTGAAAATAGTGAGGATGTAAACAATTACATCCTACCCATTTTCAAATACTTTTTCTTATTTTTAATTTACATCAGGATGCATCCAGTTTCATCCTTGTTATTTTTTAAGTTTAAGTCAGGATGAATCCAGTTTCATCCTTGCTATTTTTTTGGTGTCCATTTCACCCATACCAATTTTTACTCGTCCATTTGAACCATGTTTTAAATATATTTGGACAAATGACTCATTTTCCGATTGTAAAGTCAGTTAACATGTTTACTCAATTACACTCAGCGATTTCAAGAACAAAATTTACTCTTTAAAAAATCATTAGCATATACAATATGATCAAACCTTTAATTCAGAGACAATTGATTTTGTTTTTTCTTCCTAAAATCTCGAACTGTATATTTGCACCTATGTTCACGTTTAGCTTGTCTTTTGGATAAAATTACCCAAACTGTAGGAGTGAAATACCACACATTAATTATGTATGGGAAATAAAGGTCATCTACCTTAAGCGGAGACCATCACACATGTAAAAATTAGGATGATGTATGTAATGATGTCAGCATAGTTATAAGTAAAGTGTGATAATCTGTGCGAAGGTGTAAAGTGTGTGAAGTTGAGTGAATGTACATGAGCGATTATAATGCACAGTGATTCCGAAAATAGGGGATCTATTAGCTGTCATCCACTATGTAGTACCCAATATAAAGGGAAGGAATCTGTGTATTGATGGGAGATCTAAGGTGAGTATTAGACAACAAACTAGGAGAGAGAAAGTTTATTTGGAGAGCAAGTAAAGTCATTGTATTATCTTGTATCCAATTATAAAACTTAATAAATACTAAAAGATTTCCATGAAGATTACTTAGAATCTTGTCTAAATTCATATGGGATGTGGTTGTAGGATTTCCTGCAACTACATTTTGGCGCTAAAAACAGGGAGGAGTGGTATATCCTGTTGGTGAATCTGTTTAAAAATCAAGTTTCCAGAATTAAAAAACCTAGAATTTTTCTTTCAACATTTGAGATTTTCATTTGATAATACAAGAAAGTGGAAATGGTAAGAATTAGATCTACTGTTCAGAAAGCGGCAGGAGCCATAAGAAGTAAAAGAATTGTAGAACGAAAAAAAAGAGAAATTCATGAGCAATTAGAGGAAGGAGAAAGAACAAATCAAAGAAATGATGTTCTTAACGGCTTACAGCGTACACAAGAGCAGAATAATGATATTGATTATGATAGAGTGAGTATTCATACTGCACATACCAACTCTACCGAAGATGAAACACAGAGAACTAGAGATGAAGAAAGGATTGAAGGAAATGAAGAAAATATGACACTTGAAGAACTTAGACAAAGATTGATTGCAGAGCAACAAAGAGAAGATGAAGAGCGTGCGAATTTGATACGACAAAATGATGATTTAAGAGAAGAGAATCTCAGATTGCACAAACAAATATCAAGAAGCGCTACACGATGAAGATCAAGAACTAGCAGAAGTTCATCAAGACAAAGTCGATCAAATCGAAGAGATGTCAGGCTAGAGCAAACATTAGGTAATTTTGATGATAATTTGCCAGAAGATGATAATTTACAAGATCAACGCGACGAGAGACGCACAGTAAATGACTGATACGAGCAACCACATGAGCGTCGTCGCAGACAAGAAGATCAAAGGAACCGAAGATGCAACCGAACGTCATCATACTCGTTACGCATCAGATAATGATGCAGATCATGATCCAGAACAAGGTAGAATTCTATTACATAGTAGACAAATGTTGAGGGATCAATATGCACGCGAACAAGAGGAAGAGAGAAACAACACTGTTCGCGAACGTGCGAGATTTGAACGAGAAAGACGTAGAAGAAGACGAGAAGAAACTGAAGAAAGAGAGATTGAAAAGGCTATACGTCAGAATAATAATGAGAATAGATTAAGACAAGCCAGATTAAAAAGACCTATGCAACAATATTTAGACCAAACTATGAGCGAAGAAATTCTCAGAGAAATGGCTGAATTGAGACAAATGATGACTACGCGAGAAAATGGTGGAAGAAAGCAGTTAGAGGAAGCAGTAGAGGAAGCTGGAAAAACACCTTTTGCGGGCAAATTCAAATTGCAATAATACCACCAAAATGCAATTTACCTGTATTCACTAGCATATTTGATGGTAGTACATGTGCAGTACAATATATAAAAGCCTATAACCGATCTTTATTGCAGTGGGAAGAAAATGATGCGGTGTTATGTAAATATTTTCCTGCGAGCTTGACTGGAGAAGCCTTGCAGTGGTTTGAGGGATTACCAGTAGGAACAATTAGATCATTTCGTCATCTACAAAAGGTCTTCTTAGGACAATATATCAGTAATAATATGTCAAGACCAGGAATTGAGACGGCCTTTGGACTTCGCAGAAGGGTCAATGAAAGTTTGCGTCATCTAACAACACGTTGGAGAACCATGTGTAGTGAAATGGCAAGACGAGTAGATGAACGATTTCTTATACTAGCCTTTGTCAATGCTCTTTTTCCTACAGATTTATTGTATACACATATTTTCAGGATAAAAGACACCATCACAATGTCGAAGTTGCGTGAATTTCAAGAAGAGTATATTGTACTTGAGGAGAAGCAGAGAGACATGGAAACTTATTCAGTTGCAGTGCCTAATGCGAACACTGGGAATGCAAGTTACTCCCAAGGATGACAAATGCCGTTGCAAGTACATCGCATGGAAATCAAGGAAAGAAGAATACAGAGATGGAACAAAAACTGGTAGCCATGGGTAGTGCAGATCATGAGGAGTTTGAAAGAGAATATAAAGAAGCACAATCCCAAGCTAGAGGAAAAAATAACAAGATTCAAAGAATGGATAACCCCATGGAAGGTTATGGAGGTCAACAACCATATAATAATAGAAGACAAGGGAATGAAAAGGTGATCTGAGAACAAATAAGCTTGCCAAAGTTGAATACTACAGTAGACAAAGTCTAGGAAGTTGTTATACTAATCGAAGAAATTCCTGAACCTTATAATGTAGGAGATGAACCACCACCGGGCAGAAGGAGAAAAGAACTTTGTGTATATCATCGCTTTCATGGTCACACAACAAATAATTGCAGAAATGTGAGGAAAATCATATTGAGAATGATTGAGCAAGGAAAATTGAACCATTTCTTAGTACAACAACCACCAAATTTACCGCCACCACCACCAGGAGGAAATACATATGGTGAAGAAAAAGGAAAGAATACATTTGTAATTGAAGTAGGTGTGAAGGAAAAGAACCTATATTGCAATTCGATTATACATTATTTCAAAAATATAGAAGATTTTCATGAAAACATCTTAAGCCGTGTGTATGCGAGAGATAATGATGGAAGAGAAATTCTTAACCTTGCGAAGATATTGCCATTAAAGAATTGGCAAAAACAGACCATTTCGTTCAGTGCGGAAGAAACATCGGGAGGAGGAGAATTACATGAATGCCCATTAGTGGTGAAGTTGGGAATTAATCCGAAAGAAAAAATAGATGATGACAATGAAGAAGAAGATGAAGCGAATACTTGGGCTATAAATAGAATACTCATAGATCCTAGCAGTTCTGTTGATATTCTCTTTTATCATACATACAAGACTATGGGAGGAAGGGATGACGAGTTAATTCCTTCAACTTACAAAATTTATGGATTCAATGGCGCTGCGAACAAGCCAAAAGGAGAAGTCAAAATGAGAATTCCCCTGCGAAGTCTGCCAACAGAAATCGTATTTTGTGTTGTTGATGTTGAATCACCATATAATGCTCTGATTGGGAGACCATGGTTGCATAGTATCTTGGGTGTGGCTTCGACATTTCACCAATGCATAAAATTTCCTTTACCTCAAGGTCTAGGCATAATAAGAGGAGATACAAATGAAGGTAGAAATTGTAAGGAAATAAATATTGATAAGTGCGAAGAGCGAGAATACAAACGAAGAAATTGGAAGAAGCATGATAAGGATAGCCAAAGGGGTGAAAGATTAATGGTGGATGTAGTGTCTAAATCTGGGAAGATAGGCAAGAAGGATATTGAAGCAGAATCTTCTGCGAATAATAACACCAAGCGAGTCAGGAAGATTACTTCTAAATAAGGAGAGCGAGTACAGAAGTAGAAGTTGTGTTCTCAGAAGAAAAGTACCATGTGCGATGCTACTTACACAGGGGAAATTGAAGATATCATGCGAAATAATGTTCTGAAAATCATCAATGAACTTAAAGAAATACAAAAGATGACAGGAGCAGAAGAGTAATATGAATATCTTTCTTCATGTATGAGAAATCAGTAAGAATTCTATGTACTAGAGTCATATAACTCACAAATAAGAATGGAATGAAAAAAATTCTATTTTCATAAGAAAAGGAAAATGTAAGACCTTAGTATAAGGCAACAGAGTATATAACCAAAGAAAAGAGGTATCCAACTTCGGCGTGCATCCTAGTTCGCATAAATGCAAGAGGCAAAAAGTAAGACCTATCACACGTCACATTTGGGAAAACCTGATAAGCATAACTCAAGGGAAAGCTACATCGACCCTGGAACTTGAGTTATGGAGATTTGGGGTGAGAAAAAAAAATCCCATCCAGGAGAGGTGCCTTAAATTTTGAATCTAAGCTCATTGCCTTAGATTGAGAGACTAAGGTAAAAAAGTCTCTTCTAAGGAGTGCAGAAACTCGATCAGGGCGCCGAGGTACACGGTTGAGTCAAGAATACAGGGGGCGTTGGAGCGTACTTTTCCATTATTGTCAAGTCCTGATTATGATACAGTCGGTCCAAAGATACCCCACTTAGAGTGCGGCCTCGTAACCATAAACCTTATCGGTGGAGGGATAAGAGGCTGCGAAATCAACTGGTTTTTGTATTACCGGATGGGAGGAGCCAACCTTAACCCGGTAGAGGTAAGCTTCCTTGAATGGGAAACCAGGGGGAATATAAGGACGGCACCCTCCTTTAGGGAGATGAATTGTGTCAAAAGACATAAATGTCATGACGCTTTTTACTCACAGGAGTATTAAGGCTTGTCATATTTACGCACAAGATAGACCTGAAGAGGCAATAATACAAGAAAAAGATAAGACGAGATCAATGGGTTGATATACTACAGTATAAAGACTTCCTGCGGTTACGTCGCACAAGAACAAAGAAAATTTTGGGCAATATAAGACCTTTAATTAGGAAGGAAAAATAAGACCTCATGAGAACATATGATATAAGTTAATTTTGTTTTGCAGGGGTCGATAGAAATAAGTTACCTGCGAAGTGATTCGCATGATACAAAATGTGATTGAAATAGAAAGCAACACTATATTCATCATCCTATCAATCTGTGACAACTAGCAGAGGCAATAATGAGAATGCAAACATAAAAAGAGTGCTATTTGCCCCATTTGATAGTCTTATGCATGTGCGATAAAAATAGAATTTTGATATTTGTGAATGCGAATATAAGTTAAAGGGAACTGATAATTAAGGGACGAAAGTTAACATTTTAGAGGTATATATTAAAGAAGAAATTCCAGAAGAGGTGAAGATATACAAGAGGCAGAAAAAGAATTTACATCAAGTGAAAAATAACTAATTATCTTCATCATTATGTTCGTCCTCAGAGTTATTTTCTTCTTCATACTCTTCATACTCTTCGTATTCTTCTTCACTATCAATAATATCAGGAACAACTTCGTTGGGAGGAACATCTGCGAATTTATATTTAGAGAGAGGAATCCATTATCAACACAGACTCTCTTAACTGTTGCATCACGAGCGCGAATGGCATCCTTACCATTATTTGAAACAATGAGGATATAATTCTTCTTTAGCTGTTGATACTTGGAGTTGCGAGCAGATAACTCCATTTATAACTTCTCGGTTTCTTCAAGACGTATCTTTTCTTTAGAAACAAGTTGTGTCTTTAACTCTTCAATCTCCTCCAGATAATTATTTTCTTTATCTTCGAAATATAAACAAAATGGTTAGACTTAAAAGATATGTCATCTTCAAGAAGGGACAAATATGAAAGAAAAGGCAAGTAACCTTCGTGATTGGAAATAATATCCTTAACCAGCGCAGAATGTTCAGATTGAAGGCTCAAATTTACGGCTAAATTTTCCCTAGCATCATTCAGAACTCTAGCATCCCAACTAAATTCATCTTCACTTTCTATGAGAAGTCGAGACGGATTAAATTTCTTTCCTCAATGAGTGCGTTCATTTCGCTCAAAGCTAAATCACGTTCATTTTGAACTTCAAGGATAGTTTCTTGGAATTTTTCTAATGCTTTCGCACCCTTGAGAGCGACCTCATCTTTTTCAGTAATGAGTTTATTATTCTTTTCTTCCAAAAGTTGAATTGTCTCCTTATTTTCATGAAGACGGCGTTTGAAGTTATTAAGTGTAGTTAGTAAGGGTCTATGATCCATTCTAAGAGCAGTATACTTCAACCTTAATTCTTCTAGTCTGAGGTTCTTAAATCCTTTGGTTGGATAATTGTTTAAAGAAGAATTAAGATGTTCTAAAAGGGTTTCCTCGTCAGAAAAGTTAGACGCCTCATCGGAAAGGTTATAAATATCTGCGAATATGAAGAAATGAGAAATGCTAATTATCACTTAAAACAAGGAGAATGAAAAAATCAAAGATTACATACCAATAATTTCATCATTTCTTTCTCGAGCCTTGCGAAGTAATTCAACGCTGGTAGAATTATCAGCCTTAAGTTTGGTATTTTCTTTTCCCAAGTTGAGAAGTTTCCTTTGATAATCCGAAGAAACCGCATATGATAAACGAGATACCTGTAAAATTATAAGAAATATGTTATGAGTCGGAGAGGAAGATTAGAAAGAATATAAAAGAAGGTATAGATATTACCAAAGAACCAATCGCATATTGGAAGCTTGGGTCTATAGCAGAAGAAGCTCCGCGAAAAGATGGATCATCCAAAATAGGAGCATCACAGACTTTCGAGATCATACTAAAAGTGTGTTGTAGATCACCATCATTAAGAGCCGACATAGATCAGAGAAAAGGCTGGATAAATCTTTCATGGAAGAGGAAACTAATGGATCTTCGGAAGCAAGAATATCGTCATCACTGGATTCAGAACTTGAAGAAGAGTAGAATTCTTTACGCTTCCTAGAAAGGTCAGAAGAAGAAATTTTGGGCCCAGATTTGGATGCGAGTTTTTTGGTTCGTTTCTTGGTTTTCCCAGTATCTTTAGCACCCGAAGCTTCAACCTACGCAAATAATTAAGATAAGAAATAGGGGCAACAATATTGTTTAAGATAAAAGAGGGAATGTTTCTTACTTCATTATTCTGCGAAGATGACGCATTATGAGACGTCTTGGCCTTCTCAGCAGCCTAAAATCAGAGGAGTAAGAAGATAAGAAATATAGAAAACGGGGTTATGTGAAATTATGAAAAATAATGTGAAGATTTCATACCATCTTCTTATTCTCAGTATCAGATAAGACAAACTTCCAGGGTTGATAAGTAGAAAGATTTGCAGCAAGGGGAAGATCAGAACCATCAACAGTTCTTCCAGATACATAAGGACCAACTAAAATGACAGGGCAATTAAGCCAGCATGAATCATTAGATCTGCGAGCAGTACTATTAGAATTACCATTCCAATCAACATCTCGCATAATTTTTGGATCTTCAGTGATATCATCTTTCCTTCTTAAGCGAATGGCCCATTTTGTTGATTCATTCTTCATTATCGCAACATAGTAATTTTTGAAAAAAATTATCAACAGTATACTCTGAAGGGTTGATGGCTTTATCACGATAAGATACATTTCACACTTCATAAGAATAAGAGGTTCCTAATCCGGCTGCGCGACGAGAGTATTATAAAGCTATTCTAATAGCATCACCACTCAATTGAAATATGCCTCTTGCGTTCATCAGATAAAATTTCATAGAATAAAGGAATTTCCGGATTATACAATGGGATAGGAAGATTATTCAGAAGTTTTCCTAATGAAATGATGATCTTTTGATTAGACCACTGTTCAAAATTTATTAACTCAAGATTGAGTTTGGATGAATAATCAGAATGGGAAGGAAGAGAAAGTGAAAAGCCTCTTGTGGCAAATTCTCTTTTCAACCTGGTGAATTCAGTTTCCATCTTTTTACCGGCTGGAGCCATTATAAGAATGAGAATGAGGGATATATAGGTGAATGAAATCACAAAAAAAAATGTATCTTAATCAGATCAAGGACGAAAATTACAGTTAAAGTGCAGAAACAGGGGAAAAGAAAGAGGAACGTAAAAAGAAGAAAGAAGAGATGGAAGAAGATATATAAAGAAAATTTACTCTCGGTTTTCGAGATTTTATCTCATTAATGCGAAGAATGAATGGATAGGAATAGACTGTTATAAGGACGTGTCAGATAACGAGTGGATAAAAAGACACGTGTAGGTAAGGAAGACTCAAATTCTGGAAATGTGTCGGCATATCAGAATATGAAAAGTTGAGCATGTGCGATATTATAAGATGGAGCTTCTTCATATCGCTCACTTTATAAAGAGAACGAAATGAGAAGAGGCAAAATGTAGGAGTGGGATATCGCACATTCATTATGTATGCGAAATAAAGGTCATCTACCTTAAGCGAAGACCATCGCACATGTAAAAATTAGGATGATGTATGTAATGATGTCAGCATAGTCACAAGTAAGTGTGATAATCTGTGCGAAGGTGTAAAGTATGCGAAGTTGAGTGAATGTACATGAGCGATTGTAACGCATAGTGATTCCGAAAATAGGGGATCTATTAGTTGTCATCCACTATGTAGTACCCTATATAAAGGGAAGGAATCTGTGTATTAAGGGGAGATCTAAGGTGAGTATTAGACAAGAAACTAGGAGAGAGAAAGTTTATTTGGAGAGCAAGTAAAGGCATTGTATTATTTTGTATCCAATTATAAAACTTAATAAATAATAAAAAATTTTCATGAAGATTACTTAGAATCTTATCTAAATTCATATGGAATGTGGTCGTAGGATTTCCTGCAACTACACAAACACATAACTAAGTGACATGTCATCAAAACATAAGCCGTTAGATATATGGAATCTCACGGTTTACAAATGTTGTCAAAACGTTTTGCTGAGGGATCCCGACCCTTTTCTTTATTTAACCAAGAAATAAGTCAAAAGTCTTGCTAAAATTGTTGTGTCATGACTCATGGTGCCCACCATAGACAGACATATATATCCACTCTGATGAGATCGGGCCTATGATACTAGAAGAAAATAATCGTGTAGAAGTCGATGTTGGCATAGTAGCTGCTCGTGGTTCTTAGTGATTTCAAATCCTGATCGAGTCGGTGCCGTGTTCAACGGCATGCATGCATTTAGGTGCTTGATCCAAATTGATGGACTTAAATATATTCAACTTGGATGATTAAACTTTGAATTAAGTTGTTTATTACATCGAGTACAGCGGGTCTTGCTCTCGCTTAAGTTTACTAAAACGAAATTTACATCTTAGCACGATATTCCACTCCCATTAACATGTTCACATCACATGTTGTTGTCTGGGAAGGAGTGGGTATCTGGATCTGGGATCTCATCTGAATGCAATTATGATGTAATTAAACCTCCAATTAAGAGCCCATGTGTACAGCTAGCTGTTGAGTTCCAATTTTGTTTAATTTCTATATGCATCTACTTTTCAATATCTGCAATCACTTACTCTTAATTAAATACACAACTTTTCAATTTAATCACAGATCATATATATTTCATTTGTTTTTCCATCCATTCAGTTCAATTCTTATCTGTTCTTCAAACTTGTTATTATGGCGTTAGAAGAGATCTTTGTTACCGGTGCCACAGGGTTCATGAAAAAATTGGTTCATGTTGCTGCCAAAAAAATTGGAAAGGCTGGGGCTGTAGATAAAGATCTCCAAAAGCTCAAGGATACTCTGGAGATGATCGCTGCTGTCACATCTGATGCTGAAAAGAAGCAGGTCAAAGACAAAGTTGTGCGGCTATGGTTGAGAAGGCTCCAAGACGTTGCATATGATGTTGACGACCTTTTGGATGAAATTTCTTATGAAGCTATGTGTCAATCTCAAAAATATGGGAATAAGGTAACAATTCTTTCTACAATTAAACTTAGCTTGAAAATGGCGAAAAGAATCACAAATATTAATCAGGAGTTAGATGAAATTACTAAGCACAACGTTATGTTTCAGTTGGTACGTAGTGTAGATGATCAAAATGTTGAGTCATTAGACCGGGTGACACATTCTTTTATAGGTGAATCTAAAATTGTTGGAAGGGAAAAAGACACATCTCGTATAGTAGAGATGTTGATGATGAGGAACCCTTCATCATCATCATCATCTGACAGTTTTACTCCACATGAAAAAATCTCTGTTATTTCAATAGTGGGTATGGGGGGACTTGGGAAAACGACTCTCGCTCAGCTGGTTTACAAAGACAACTCGATTGAGAGAAGCTTTGAGCCAAGAGCCTGGGTCTGTATTTCTGATAATTTTGACATCTTTCTGATTCTTAAAAATATTATTGAGTCCTTCACAGAAACAAAATGTGACGTGTCTAGCGTCGATTTACTAGTAAGGAAATTTCATGAAACGATTAGAGGGAAGAAATACCTGTTAGTGCTAGACGATCTGTGGAACGAGAATGCCGAAGACTGGGAAAAACTTAAGGGTTTTTTAAGTGGGGGTGCTCAAGGGAGTAAAATATTAGTAACTACACGTAAAGAAAATGTTGCATCTATTGTTAGGGGTACAATTCCACCATACAATCTAACAACCTTAAGTAATAGGGAATGCTGGTTCATTATTAAGAATAGAGCTTTTTCTCCTGGCGGAGCTGTCGAAACTTTAGCTATGTCAAATATAGGAGAGGAGATATCGAGAAAATGTGCTGGTTTACCCCTTGCAGCTGTTTTTATCGGAAATCTAATGCGCATGAAACAAAAAGAATCTGATTGGTTAGCGATCAGAGACAATGATGTTTTCAATACACCAGAAAATCCAAACAAAATCATACTTATATTGAAACTGAGTTATGATAATTTATCTTCCCCTTTGAAAAAGTGTTTCTCATATTGCAGTTTATTTCCTAAAGATTATGAATTCAATAGAGAAACACTGATTCGCTTGTGGACGGCTGAAGGATTTCTTCATCCCTCTACTGGAAGAAATCAAAGCTCACTCGAAGATATTGGTAATTATTATATCCTTAGTTTGTTGTCCAGCTCTTTCTTTCAAGATGTCGAAAGGGGTGACTTAGATGACACAATTATATCCTTCAAAATGCATGATTTAGTGCATGATCTTGCTTTAAGTGTAGTTGGCAGTCATGAAGTCATGATTCTCACAGCATGTGAAATGGAAAATGATGTGTCTCAAATTCGTCGGCTACAGTTAATCAAGGAAGAAGGAGAATCAAGTGCTTTTTCTAATGTATTAACCAATGCAAACAAGCTGAGGACGGTTTTTTTCCAAGAAGCAGGCTTTTTCTATCCGAGTTCATTTAGTAACAAGCGTCTGCGTGTGATCCATCGGCTTGGTGCTGATAATCTGAAAACTATATCTTCCCCTTTGAAGTTTAAACACATGAGGTACCTTGACCTCGTTTATTCGGATCTTAAAGATGTTCATGCTGAGTCCATTCATCAACTCTACAATCTTCAAACTCTCAACCTTCATCGATCCATAAATGTTCAAAACATTCTCCAAGGAATTGGTTCTTTAATTAATTTGCAATATCTAGATCTCTCTTGTTCGGACGCCACAGTTGTACCTGATTCCATTACGAGGCTGACCAATCTGAAGACTCTAGATTTTAGTGATTGCATGGGTATTAGTTTTTTACCCACAGATATTGGGTCTTTCCAAAATTTATCGTCCCTATACATTTCATATTCAGGAATCGTTGAATTACCCGATTCAATCTCTCTCATCAGTAATTTGCGTCATCTAAATATCTCTGGTTCGAAAGTCAAAGTTCTACCTGATTCTATCACGAGGCTGACCAATTTGCAGACCTTAAGTATTTCTGATACAGATATCACAGAATTACCCACAAATATAGGGTCTCTCCATAACCTATTGTCCCTTGCATTTTCAGGAACAAGAATCAGTGACTTACCCGATTCAATATGTCGCATACATAAGTTAAAGAAGTTAGGAGGATTCAGTGGCACGAGTTTAGAAGCGCTTCCCCATAACATTGGAGCTTTGACAGAACTAAGGTCACTTGATTTATTTGATTCTGAAATAACAGAATTGCCTGAATCTTTGAGCATCAACGTGTGTAAATTAGAGACAGTGGAACTTGGATCGGTTTGCAAATTTCCCAAAGATGTTAAGAATTGGGTGGAACTGAGAGAACTCATTTACTTGGGAAATACAGATGGTGTAATAATGTCTAGAGGTATTGAAAAGCTGACTCGCCTCGAAGTATTAATTCCTTACCTGGTGAGGAAAGAAGAAAAAGAAGAAGTGATTTCCACCGGAAACAGTATAAATGATTCTACTTCTAGTTCTTCTATCCATGAATTAGCACATTTGAACTCCCTTCAGGTTTTGAGGATTGGAAATCTAGACTACGTGAGAGGTGGTAAAACAGAGGCGGAGAGGGCAAAGTTAGAAGACAAGCAAAACATTCATGAATTGGAGCTACGATGGAATTTCAAAGAAGAAGATAAAAACTACGAAGAAGGAGACCAGTTGGTTGTTGCTGCTTCCGATGTACTGGAAGGCCTCCAACCTCACCCTAATCTGCAGGAATTGTCTATCATAGGTTTTCCCGGTTTAAAGCTTCCGAAGTGGATGGGTTCATCTTCCTGTCTTCCTAATTTAGTGAAATTAATTTTTAAGAACTGCAACAGCTGTAGTAATCTTTTAGGCTTAGGTCAGCTTCCATGTCTTAGGTATCTTGAAATTGAGGGTATGGCATCAGTCATTTGTTTGGGAAAGACGGAGTTTTATTACCCGCAAGAAGAAGAAGAAGGAAACGTAGGAGGATTGTTTCCTACTACAACTACAACAACATTATTTCCTTCGTTAACCTATTTGGTCATCTCCGAGATGCAGAACTTAAAAGAATGGATTGTGCCTTCGACACCTCATAATTTCTTCCCTTGCCTTGAGGAACTACGGTTTACTTCTTGCTATACTTTGGAATCTATTCCAGATTTACGATTATGGTCTTCTTCTCTCCGGCGCATAAAAATCTTCTCCTGCAGCAAGTTGATGGATTCGATACCTTATGGTCTGAAAAAATCGCTCACTTTTCTGGAGTACCTATCTATTGATTGTTACCATAATATGGTGACGGAGAAGTAGATACTCTGCTTGCGCGCGCTCCTGCAATTCATATCAGCCAACAGGTTCATTTTCATTCCCTCTATGTCATTTTTTTTTCTTTTCTTTTTCAATACTAATTGTTGTAATGATTTTTGTAATGTTTGCTATCTTAATTAGTTGACGTGGTAATAATTAGGGTTAAACTAACTACGAGGTGGCACTCGATGGACAACAATTATTAAAGACGGCAAATCTTAGAGATAGCAAATCATTTGTCCCTGTAGGAGTTAAATATCACAAAGGTTAATAATTACGCGAAGTGAAGAATACAACATACGCGAGGAGTATAGCATACAACAAATTGAGATGACATATCAGATGATGTCAGGAAAGTTACGGGTAAAGTGTGAGGAGTTATGCGAAGATGTAAGATATGCGAAGATGAGCGATTGTATATGAGCGAACATGTCGCACAGAGATCTCGAAAATAAAGGGATTCTTAGCTGTCATCCACTATGTAAAATCCTATATAAAAGAGCGAGTAGTTGTCTTGTAGAGGATTCTAGGACAAGTCTTGTAAGAGAGATTGAAAGAGAGAGAAAGTGAATTTAGGTTACAAGAAGTGTTGTTGTGGATTTCCATTTATCTTGTAAGTAATTTGAATATTCAATCAATAAAACAATTGTCCATGATGATTACATAGAGAGATAACCAGATTAAGTGGAGTGTAGTTGTAAGAAATCTTACAACTACATTTTTGGCGCTAGAAATCAGCTCTGGATGATAAATCCTGATATCATATCATAGATTGTAAAAGAAAATAGTGAGGTCAAAACATTTAGCAAATGGTAAGGATTGAATCTGTTATGGAACAAGGAATGGCGACTAGAAAGAGTAACAGACTCGCTAAAAGAAGAAGAATTACAAATCTTGAGCAAGAAGAAGAAAGAGTGGACGAAAATCAAAGAGAAGAAAATCCAATTCGGTTTCAGCGAGGACAAGGACAGAATATTGATTATGATAGAGTGAGTGTCCATACTGCGATGACAAATTCTACGGAAGAAGAACAGAGAAATAGGAACGAAGAACCAATTACAGCGAGTGAAGGAAATATGACGATTGCAGAGCTTAGGCAAAAATTAATAATCGAAAGAAAAAGGTAAGAAGAGGAGCGTGCGAATTTGATCCGTCAAAATGATGATTTACGAGAAAGGAATCTTAGATTGCAAGAACAAAGGTCAAGAAGTGTTACACGCTCAAGATCAAGATCCAGCAGGAATTCTTCCAGACAGAGCCAATCTAATCGAAGAAACGATAGGCGAAAGCAACATATGGAAATTAATGAAGAAAACTCGCAAGAAGAAGAAAATTTGGAAGATCACAGGGAAAGAAGACGTATAATTGAATTAGCAACTAATCGTTATGAGCATCCATGCGAACTTCTTCGTCGAGCAAATAATAATTCTGAAAGGGAAGAAGAACGTCCGGGGCAAGGACAAATGATATTACATGGTAGGGAAACACACAGAGGAGAATATGAGCGTGAACGGGAAGTTGCGCGTGCAAGAGATAGACAGCGAAGAAGGGAAGAGTTAGAAGAAAGAGAATTACAAAGTGGATTGCATCACATTGATAGTAGAAGAAGGGGACACGAACATCATCGCATAGAAGATACGAATCAAGGTCGAGTGACACCACAAGAAAGAGAAATATCAATACATCGATATAATCGCACAGGCAATGAAGAAAGACATGATAGAGTACAAATTGAAACAAATACTGAAAGGCGTAGGCGAAGAAGAGAGGAAGCTGAACAACAGGAGATACAAGAGGCAATACACCAAAATAATCATGAGAATAGATTGAGACAAGCAAGGCTAAAAAGACCTATTCAAGAAGATTTGGATCAATCATTCAGCAAAGAAATTCTCAGGGAGATGGCAGAATTAATAGAAATGATGACTGCAAAAAGAAATGATGGGAGAAGAGAACTAGAAGAAGCAGTGGAGGAAGCAGGAAAAACTCCATTTACAAAAGAAATTCAAAGAGAACCGATACCATCTAAGTGCAGTTTACCAACATTTACAAGTATATTTGACGGTAGTGCACGTGCGATCTAACATGTAAAAGCTTACTCTTGATGTTTATTGCAGTGGGAAAATTATGACGCAGTAATGTGCAAGTATTTTGCTGCAAGCTTAGCAGGTGAAGCTTTGAAGTGGTTTGAAGGACTACCTGTAGAGTCCATTGGTTCATTTCATCATTTACAAAACATCTTTTTGGGGCAGTACATAAGTAATAATCTATCAAGACCGGGGATTAAAACTGCATTTGGACTTCGCAGAAGAACAAATGAAAGCTTACGTCATCTAACGACTCGCTGGAGAACAATGTGTAGTGAAATGGGAAGGCGGGTAGACGAGAGACATCTTATTCTGGCGTTCATTAATGCTCTTTTCGCGACAGATCTATTGTACACCCAAATTTTTAGAGTAAAAGATACAATTACAATGTCGGAATTACGCGAATTTCAAGAAGAATATATAACCCTCGAGGAAAAGCAAAGAGACATGGAATCTTACCCAGTTGCAATATCATATTCGAAAGGTGGAAATACAAGCTTGCTTCCGAGACTCACAAATGTTGTTGCGAGTACATCGCAGAGAAATCAAGGAAGGAGTAATGCAGAAATGGAGCAAAAATTAGTGGCTATGGGCAGTGAAGATCAATCAGAGTTTGAAAAAGAGTACAGAGACAAACAACTTCAAAAATATGGAAGTAATGATACAGTTCATCCAGGTAACTCTACAGGACAACAAACAAATTATAACAAGAAAGCTGGAAGAATAGTGTGGGAACAAGTAAAGCTGCCAAAATTAAATACTATAGTGGATAAAATATGGGAAGCTGCTCTCCTAATGGATGATATTCCAGAACCACATAATGCAGGCGAAGAGCCACCACCAGGGAGGAGGAGTAAAGAATTTTCAGTCTATCACATATTCCATGGTTATACAACAAGCAACTGCAGAAATGTAAGGAAGATTATATTGCGAATGATCGAGCAGGGGAAGTTAGACCACTTCCTGCTAAATCAAACAGGAAATTTACCACCACCACCATCTCAAGGAAACAAATACGGAAAGGAAATGGATAGGAACATATTTGTTATTGAGGTGGGAGCAAAGGAAAAGAATCTATTCTGTAACTCGATCATACATTCATTCAAAAACATAGAAGATTTTCATGATAATATTTTAAGTCGAGTATATGCAAGGGATGATGAAGGAAGGGAAATTTTCAACTTGGAAAAAATACCATCGTTGAAGGACTGGAAAAATCAGAAAATTTCGTTCAGCGCAGATGAAGTTCCAGAAGGAAAAGCTTCGCATGAGTGCCCGTTAGTGGTAAGATTGGGAATTAACCCGAAACCATTAGAAGAATATGAAGAAGAAAATGAGAAAAACACTTGGGAGATAAATAAAATTCTTATATACACTGGAAGTTCAATAGATATTCTATTTTATCACACATACAAAATAATGGGTGGCAGAGACGATGAATTGATCCCCTCAACATACAAGATCTATGGTTTTAATGACTCTGCGAACAAACCAAAAGGGGAGGTGACTATGAGGATTCTTCTACAAAGCTTACCGACAGATATCACATTTTGTGTAGTGGATGTTGAGTCACCATACAATTCTTTAATTGGAAGACCATGGATGCATAATATACTAGCTGTTGCATCAACTTTTCATCAGTGTATCAAGTTTCCTTTACCTAAGGTTATTGGAATAATAAGAGGGGACACAGTTGAAAGTAAAAGTTGTCAGGAAATTGATATTGATAGATGCGAAGCAAGGGAGTCTAAGCGAAGAAATTGGCAAAAGAATGCAGCAGATAGTAAAAGGGAAGAGAGATTAATGGTCGATGTCTGAGGAAGTATAATGAAATTGAGTAACAAGTATGTGAAATATTGAAATCAGTAGGAGGAAAGAAAACAACATTTGATGGAAAGTTCATGGTGGAAGGAAATTGGTAGAAGAAATCAATAAAGGAAGTAGTAAAAACGGATAATAAAAGATGCAGATGTATAGCAACAAGAACAACAAAATAAGTGGAGACAAAACATCATAAGGTGGAAAACAAAAGGATGTTTGCACAATACCAGTTGAATGATTATAAACATGTGCGACATATTCGTATGGTATGTCGCACACGTGCGAATTTCGGAAGAGTCAGAAATGAGGAAGACAAATGTATATAACGAATGTGTATGATTTTCTTTGAATAAGATGATTTGATAACAACGTTTATGTACTACAGTTGATTTAAATGAAAATATTTAAATTCATATGGTAAATCCATAATAAGAAAATACAAAGAGAAATCTTTATAGTAAGACCTTTATAAAAGGCTACAAAAAATGATATTTATTATTAGATTGGCTAGGAATCCAAATATGGCGTGCATCTTAGTTCGCTCATATGCAAGAGGAAAAATAGTAAGACCTAACACACGTCATAATTGGAAAGACCTAGAAGGCATGACTCAAGGGAAGGCTACACCGACCCCGGAACTTGAGTTGTGGAGATTTGGGGTGAGAATTAAACGATAATGCCCATCCGGGAGAGATACCTTAAATTTTCAGTCTAAGATACTAATCTTAGATTGAGAGCGTAAGGTGAGAAAGGCTATCCTAAGGAGTGCAGAAACTCGATCAGGGCGCCGAGGTACACGGTTGAGTCAAGAGTGCCCGGGGCATCTGGAGCGTACCTTGCCACTCTTGACAAGTCTTGACTATGATGCACTCGGTCCGAAGATTCCCCACTTAGGGTGCGATCTTGCTGCCATAAACCCTATAGGTAGTGTATGCGAGATTGCGAAATCAACTGGTTGTTGAAAAGACGGATGGGAAGAGCCATAATCTTAACCAGATAGAGGTAAGCTTCCTTGAAGGGGCAACCAGGGGGAAGATAAAGATGGCACCCTCCATTAGGGAGCTGAATTGTGTCAAAAGACATAAATGTTCCAAGAATTTTACTAATGGGAGTACTAAGACTTCAGATATTTATGCGAATTAACCTGAAGAGGAAATAATACAAAGAGAAAATGGTAAGATGAGATCAATGAGTCAATACACTATGGTGTAACGACTGCCTGCGAGTTCATCGCACATAAAAGAGGCAACATAAGACCTTTACATAGGAAGGCACAAATAAGACCTCATGAATAATACATAAAGTTAATTCTAAAAGTTTCCCATATGCTCTCACCAAGAGAATCTCTGGATAAAGGATAGCAATTATCATGGTATAATCGAAGATACAACAAATAACAAGAGGCAAGAATGGGAATGCGAAAGAATTGTTATTTGCCACATTTTGATAATCTTACTTGCATATGATGAAGTCAAAAATACGAAGCGAAGAATAGAAATATTAAAAAGATGAAAGCTGAATTTACAAGAATTTACAAGTATATTACAACAAGAAGGAGCAATCAATTTTGATCTTCCTCATTTCGCTCAGACTCAGAATCGCCGACTTCTTCTTCTTCATCAGTAACTTGGATATCAGGGATTGGAACATTTTCAGGGATAGATGGGAAATGGTACTTCGACAAAGGAATATCGTTCTCGACACAAACTCTCTTAATAATAGCCTCACGAGAACGATTAGCATCGTTACTGTTGTTCTGGACTAAATTAAACCAATTCTGCTTCAGCTGCTGATACTTTAAATTACGAGCAGACGATTCTTCTTCTTTAGTAGCTAAGCGAGTTTCTAGTTCTGAAATTCGCTTTTGTTGTTCCTTCTCTTTCTCTGCGAAGTATTAACAAAAAACAGTTAAGGGATGTAAAAACAAAAAAATGATATATAAAAATGAAGATCAAAGAACAACAGATGACCTTCATAATTGTAAATAATTTCTGCAACCAGTGTAGAATGCTCAGTATGAAGACTAACATTTACACCTAAATTATTTCTAGAATCGTTCAGAACTCTAGCAGTCCAATTGAACTCAACTTCACTTTCTATAAGGAGTTGAGATCGAACTAAGTTTCTTTCCTCAACAAGAATATCTCTCTCACGACAAGCTGAATCACGCTCTATCTTAATCTGAATAAGGGATTCTTGAAATTGTTCTAATGCTTTCGCACCTAAGAGAAATTTCATCTTTTTCAGTAATAAGATCGTTCTTCTTTGCCTCCAATATTTGAACTGCTTCTTTCTCCTCATAAAAGCGTCGTTTAAAATTGTTCGCAGCGAATAATGCATTTTTATGGCGTTCTCTAAGAGTAGTATATTTTAATCTTAATTCTTCTAATCTAAGGTTTTCAAATCCTCGAGTGGGAAAATTACTTAAAGAGGAATTGAGATGTTCTAAAAGAGTTTCAGCATCGGGAAGATTAGTCGCTTCATCTGAAAGGTTATACATGTCTTCGAAGACAATCAAGTAAGAAATGCGAATGATTGAATGAAGGAAAAAGAGTGAGAAAGTCTGAATTACATACCAATGAGTTCCTTGTTTCTTTCTCGAGTTTGAAGGACCAATTGAGAATTAGTTGAATTCTCATTTTTAAGTTTTGTATTCTCGTTCGCAAGGATCACATTCGCATCTGAAAGAGTAGACTTCTCATGTTTCAGTGTGGTATTCTCATCTTGTAACTTGTGAAGTTTCCTATCATTGTCTAAAGCAATTGCATAAGATATGCGGGCACCCTGCAAAGATAAAAATATCATAAGTGGATGTTGCAAATAAGGAAAAAATTAAAGATAAATGTTGTAGAGTATTACCAAGCCATTCATTGCAAATTGAAAATCTGGATTTATCGCAGAGACAACCCCGCGAAGAGATCGATCCCCCAAATCAGGAACAATACAGATCTTTGAGATCATTTTGAAGGCACGTTCTGTTTCATCATCATCAAGAGTAGCAAGAGCATCTCCAGAAAAAAGATCAGACAACTTTTGAAGATACGAGTCAACCGAAACTTGTTCTTCAGAAGCTAAGGTATTTCTCTCTGAAAATTCAGAGCTTGAAGAAGAATCATATCTCGCACGCTTCCTAGAGACATCCTCTTTCAATGAGGTTTTCTTGGGTAAATTTTTTGAAGCAGGTTTCTTAGGGATTCTCTTGCTTTTGCCTAAAGTTTTGCCGCCCAACGGATTCACCTGTGCGAATAATCAAGATAAGTAACAGAGGCAATAATATTGTTAAAATGAGAAGTGTGTTTCTTACTTATTTATTCTGTGAAGTTCATACCTTGAGCGAAGTATTGACCTTTGAGGCATCCTGCGAAGGAGAAGAAATAAAATATAAGAAAGTTACAAAGATTTACAAATTGGGTTAAGAGAGTCACACACAGTTACTTTCTTTTTCTCGTTTTCGAGTAATTTAAATTCCCAAGGTTGATAAGGGGGAAAATCTTCGAGAAGAGGATTATCCGAACCATCCGCAGCTCTACCAGAAACAAAGGACCCTTGCAGGATAACAGGACAATCAAGCCAACTGGAATCATTAGATCTGCGAGCAGCACGATTATAGTTTGAATTCCAATCCACATCTCGCATTATTTTATCATCTTCGGCGATACCATCTGCTCTTCTTACGCGAACAACCCATCACATTACTTTCATGATAGCGATATAATAATTCTTAAAGAAATTATCAAGAGTATACTCAACAGGATCTATGACTTTGTCACGATGACCTTCTTTTCGCACTTCCTCGGGATAAGAATTTCCAAGACCATCTGCGCAACGAGCATACTCTAAGGGTATCCTAATAACATCACCACTCAGTTCAAATATTCCTCGTGCGAATCTTTCATCAGCAAGAATTCTATAGAACAGAGAAATATCAGGGATATATAAAGGAATTGGCAGATATTGAAGTTGACCTAATGAAACAATGACCCTTTGGTTACTCCACTCCTCAGATCTAATTAGGCCAAGGTTAAGTTTGGATGCGAAGTTACAAGGAGGAGGAAGGGAGAGTTTGTAACCTCTTTGATTAAAATCGGTTTTCATTCTGGTAAATTCGATCTCCATCTTTTTACCAGCAGGAGGCATTAGAGAATGGGAATGAAGAATATGAATTTTCAGAGAAGGCGAGAGAGAATGAAGAAGATAAAAGAAGATAAAAGAAAAATAATATATGAGAAAGAGAATATATAGGAAAGAGCGACACGTTTTTCAAGATTTACTCTCATTAATGCGAAGAAATGAACGGTAAAAACTTGCAGTTAAAAAGACGTGTTAAGAAATGAGTGGTTAAAAAGACACGTGTACACAAGAAGGACTTGAAATCCGGATAACTGTTGGCAAAGTAAAATGGAAAAAGATAAGCATGTGCGATCTTAAAAAGAAGAATTTCTCATATCGCTCATTTTGAAGAATCAAGCGACATGAGAAGAGGCAAATGTAGGAGTTAAATATCGCACATGTTAATAATTACGCGAAGTGAAGAATACAACATACACGAGGAGTATCGCACACAACAAGTTGAGATGACACATCAGATGATGTCAGCAAAGTCACAGGTAAAGTGTGAGGAGTTATGCGAAGATGTAAGATATGCGAAGATGAGCGATTGTATATGAGCGAACATGTCGCACAGAGATCCCGAAAATAAAGGGATTCTTAGATGTCATCCACTATGTAAAATCCTATATAAAGGAGAGAGTAGTTGTCTTGTAGAGGATTCTATGACAAGTCTTATAAGAAAGATTGAAAGAGAGAGAAAATGAATTTAGGTTACAAGAAGTGTTGTTGTGGATTTCTGTTTATCTTGTAAGTAATTTGAATATTCAATCAATAAAATAATTATCCATGATGATTACATGGAGAGATAACCGAATTAAGTGGAGTGTAGTTGTAAGAAATCTTACAACTACAGTCCCTACAGTGATAACATAAGGACTAAACTCATTGGTTCATGTAGACAATGTGGAATTTGGAAAGTTCAAGAAAAGGTCTCACATCACATACGCTAAATCAGCCTGATTCCTACGTTCTTATATCTGGAAAAAACCATAACAAGTTATTGGTGGTAAAAGTATAAATACAGTTTTCCGTTTAACACTCTGACATTATTTTCTCTTTCAAAAATCAGTAAAAATAAACGTAACAAAGAACACAAGCTTATAAATCACTTTTTTTTTTTGGATCTGCTGTATTGTTTACTCTTGGTGCCTGCTTCCTCAATATATATATATATATATATACTAAAATCACAAAAAGAATTCAATTTTTTTGATCACATAATTTATTCCAGGGTCATTAAGTGGGAAATCACAGGTAATAAGAGCTGTGGAAGTTCTTCAACTCTGGAGTAATCTTTTTGTTCCTTCCAAACAATTGTACCCGAGTTCACCGAAACTAGGCTCTCCACATAAGCCTCCATCTCTTGGATATTCTTCATGTATTCATACCCTCTACTGTTTTGAAATCCCTCATCCTCCTCGTTTATTATCTCGAATGAAATTTCGACATTGTTGTCAGTCATACAGTCATGTACAAGTCTTTCCACATAAGCCTTTATATTATTTAGTTTCTTCTATTTTGATGTCTTAGCCTCTTCACATAAGCTTTTATATAGTCTCTTCTATTTTGGCGTCTTTTCGTTTCACCCAAGTGAATTTTCACAACATCAACCCTTTTACGATACTGATGAGGTCGTCCATCCTTCACCATTATCTCTAACAGTATTTCGCCATCTTTTAAAGATTCAACTCTCCTTATGTATTGACAGGATCCAATACCCATTGTCACTGTCGGCATAAGTTCTTGCTGGCTAATTTGGAGCACTTTAGACCAACTCTCTCTCACTCCGTAATCTTTCATCTCCCAAATCTCAAATTTAGTATCAGGAACACTACAAAGCAAGCAAAGGCAACCTCTCAACACATCAACAAATCTGTAATGAGAATAGTCCAATGTTCTGGTTGTGGTATTTCTTTAAATACCCAGTCTTCCAAATCCATAGAAATTAAACGTCGTGGTCGAAACTTCCCAGTTGTACGCAAATATTTTAACCAGTGGACAGCTCCATTTAGAAACACCCCATGCTTTCCGCTAATTATATAAGGATTGCACAAATGGTAGTTTTCCCATGAATCTGAACCTAAAGAATATATCTCAACTTCAGAAACATCCCTATCTGGATGGCAGTAAACTGAGACAAACTTGTAATCACAAGTTTGTGAATCATAACCAAACCCAAAAGATCTGTTTTGGAATCCAAACGGCGATCTTATTACTTTATACTCTCCGGTACATGGATTCCAGACATAAAAAATATAACGAGCATGCGATGCACAAATCAAACCATTACAACTACCCACAATTGTGATACCATCACCTCCACGGTGAGAGGGCTTCCCCTCGAATGGGTACATAACCTTTACAACATCCTCATTAGATATCAATGGTTTCGATTCTACGGTTTGTCTAATAATTTCTGGGAGCATATTCATTATCAGAAAACCCTCATGGATACCAGACGGATCATAATCTACTGTTTCTCTTGGTTTGGTTACAAGTAGTCTATCAATTTCATGTTTGATATCACCAACAAATTTTTGATCGAGTAATTTATACCAGGACTTGTGTTCTGGTTTTGTCTTTGTGTTATTGTTGTAATAATAATTGAGCTGCTATTATCTGTGATATAAACTTATTTATGAACTAATTATCAAAAAGATTTGATGATTTTAGAATTCTTGAATTTTAATATATTTCTTTCTTAGAAATGCCTAACCATTTCATTAACATGATTAACAGTTATATAGATTAATCGGATTTTGTGAGGTTTAGACATGTATTTCAAGTGTTTTCTGACCAAGGATGAAGGTTGATGGAATATCTAGAATATCTTTGTTGATGAGGCAGAGCTTCGAGCCATTCCATTAAAGAATCCCAGCATGACTTGGTGATTCTTTGAATATACTCCCTACAACAGCCTGCATCTTTTGCAACCGGTAAGGTGTTACTTGTCATGAGCCTGTCCAATGTTTCTCCACAGGAAACTGGCATCTGTTCTATCTCATCCACACGCACCTGACATTAATCTGGCGCCGGTGGTAGTGCTTCCAAATCAGCTGGAGAAAGTGGTTCTTCTGATGGAAGTGGTGGTTCTCTTGCAATTGCTAACACTGCTCCATTAAAAAATACGGCGACCAAAATTGAAATATTGAAGAGTCCTGCCAAAGGTCTAGCATAGGAGAGAGAGAGGGAGAGAGAGAGAGTTAGGGTTTCCTTGTTATTCATAGGCTGGAATTAGGGATTAGGGTTTCTTGGTAACCCACGAGTATAACTTGTATTTCGCTTGAGATTAATAAATAAGTTTAAGTTCCAGTGTTTATTATGTCTTAGATCTTGCATATTCTCCATTTGGGTGTGTTGATGGATTTCCAGTAATCACAGTTGTGGCTTGTGTATGCTGCAATTTCATGGTGTATGCATATAATAATTTTGAAATGTAAGTTTGGTTTGTAGATACAGGTTCTGCAACATTTGGAAAGTTCAAAAAACAGTGAGAAATTTAGTTGTTAGACATTACTTGTCATGCGTATGCCACACCTTTTGTGTGGCCATAGCACATTCTCAATAACTCAGGGAGGCTAGTAGCATGCAGTTAGGTATGCGCGCAGGGTTGCATGGACCGGCTAAGGGTTGATTGGCAAACCAATGTTGCGGAATTTATTTTGGTTTTATGTTAACTGGGCCTGTAGAGGGTCGTGTATTCGTGGCCCGTACCAAAACCCAGCCCAAATACGTTAAAACAAGTAATTAAAATTAATTAATGAGTTTCCATATTTAATCCCGTAAAGTTATCCCACATTGTCAAAGTTAAATACGGTGAACAAGTTTATAAGGAATTTCTGCCTGAGTGTATATTGCCAAAATGGCAATGAGTTGGCTACTTGGGTTTGAGTGAGAAGCTCAATCAACGAGTATGAGATTAGCTCTGATCTTCAGAGAACCCATGGATTTGCCATTGGCTTTTTTGCAAATCTGCAGTTAAGATAGCAGATCTGTTATTTCGCTAAATTTTCATATGAGATGACCTAGAGGTTTGTTCTGCGTAATAGCATGTTACGATCTAAAGAGAGACGGTGGCTATTACTTCTGTTGAAGAAATTCATGCTATAGTTAATGACATGGCTCCTTGGAAATCACCAGGACCTGACGGTTTCCCTGCTGGTTTCTTTACGGACAATTGGAAGGTTATTTCAAAAGAAGTCATTGATCATGTTCAAAACTTTTTTCGAACAAAATTTCTCCTGAAGCAGCTTAATCATTCTTTTATAGTTCTAATACCTAAGGTAAATAATCCCTTTTCGCCACATGATTTTAGACCTATTAGTCTATCTAATACTGTTTATAAAATTATTTCGAAAATTCTTACCAATCGTCTAAAGCCTTTGTTAGATTCTCTTATTTCGACTTTTCAGTCGGCTTTTATCGCCAATAGACAAATTCATGATAATATTGTTATTAGTCATGAAATTTTACATTCTTTTAAAAGAAAAATGAAATATTCTAAAAATGGCTTCATGGCTATTAAACTTGACCTTTCCAAAGCCTTTGATAGGCTGGAATGTTCTTTTATTCTTGCTGGTTTTAAAAAACTAGGTTTTTCAAAAGATTGGTGCCAGATTTTACATCAATGTATTAGTACAGTGTCTTATTCGGTGTTGGTTAATGGTTCACCTGGTGAAATGTTCTTTCCTTCTAGAGGTATTCGACAAAGTGACTGTCTATAGCCGTACATTTTTATAATTTGTATGGAAGTCTTATCTCAACTTCTTTTGAAATGAGAAGAAGATAATTTGATACAAGGTTTCAAATTAAGAAAAGATAGCCCATCTATCTCGCATTTATTATTTGCTGACGACTGCATGCTTTTTTTGAAAGCCTCTTTGTTGTATGCTAGAAATCTGATGAAAATTATTAGTGTTTTTACAAGGGCTTCTGGGCAAGCTATTAATTATGAAAAATCGGGTTTTTTCTCTAGTTCAAAAATGCATCATAAACATAAAAAGCTTCTCTCTAAAGCTCTTGGGATCAAATTCATGAGCACTTGTGAGAAGTATTTAGGAACTCCCCTTTTTGTTAACAGGGATAAAACTAAATCTTTCCAATTTTTGATAGAATTTTTTTAATCTAGATTAGGAAATTCAAAAAAATCTAATCTTAATGGTGCTGGCAGAACTGTAGTTACGAAACATGTGCTTTCTAGTCTTGATGTCTATCATATGTCTTGTTTTCCTTTTCCTAAAAATATTACTTCTAAAATTCATAAAATTCAGAGAACTTTCTGGTGGTCTAAGAAAGATCCAAAACATGCTGCCTATTTTCGTTTGTGGGGTGATATTGGTAAGGATAAAAGATGTGGTGGGCTTGGTATTAGAAATACTTATGCTACTAATAGAGTCTTGATAGCTAAACTTGGTTGGAGAATCTATCAAAATCCTGATCTTTTGATTTCAAATTTTTTAAAAGATAAGTACTTCATTAATCAGAATTTGTTGGAAATTGATAAAGCAGCTGATTCTGCTTCTTGGGTTTGGAAAGGTATTGTCAATAGTTTATCTTTCTTAAGATCTAATATAGTTTTTAAGATAAATGATGGTAGATTGACAAAAATTTGGGAATCTGTTTGGTTACCGGGTCTTTCTACTCCTCCTCCTTCTATGGTTTCTAATTATAATGATTATACTTATGTTAATGATCTTATTGATATGAATACGGGTACTTGGAATGAGGTTCTGTTAAACTCTTTGTTTTCCTCTGATGACATTGTTAGAATAAAAACGATTAAGGTTAAGCTTCACTGTAAGGATCAGGTTAAGTGGGCTCATACTAGGGATGGAAATTATACTACAAAATCTGCCTATAGAGTTTTTAGAAATGAAGTCAGTAATGGAGAAGAGGCTTCTTTTTGGAAAAAAGTTTGGTCACTGGATTGTTTGCCTAAAATTAAGTTTTTTATGTGGAAGATCTTTGCGCAGATGCTTCCAATTAACACTTTACTTCATCATTATAATCCCGTTGTTGATACTTCCTGTCCTCTTTATAAGAATGATATTGAAACCGTTATGCATCTTTTCTTTCACTGTTCTGTTGTTGCTCATGTGTGGTTTGGTTTGTCACTTCAGTACTTAGTTAACTCCGATCTGGATTGTGTTGATGAATTATTCTTAGAATGGTTTGAAGATAGATTTGGCCAATCTCCATTTGTTGTTAACTGGCCAAGTATTGATGCAATTGTTATGTGGAGTATTTGGAAATGCAGATGTGATGTGGTTTTTAATAAAGTCACTACAAATATAGAAAAAATCATTCTAGATTCAAAAAGAACAATAAACACATATATAGCTCCTCCTTTGAAGATTCAGAAGGAATTTATGCAAGTTAGAATCCCTGTAGAGCTTGTGGATCATTGTATTTTTGTTGATGGTTCTTTCAAGAATTATAATATGGGAGTGGGTCTAATTCTTTGTGACAATGCGGGAACAATGATTCGTTCGCATTCGGACTTTGGTTTGGTTTCTGAAGCAGTTGGAGCGGAAGCAACTTCTCTTTTTTTGGCTATCTCTTGGGATGTGGAGATAAAACTAACCAAAATTATGTTCATCAGTGACTGCCTTCAAGTTGTAGATTTTGTCAATGAAGGCAGCGACAATGTTGGGTAGAGATGTAAGGATATCTTGGTGGACTGCAGATCTCTTCTCTTAAGTTGTAATAGTTATAGGATTGTTTATATTAATCGTTCTAAAAACAAAGTAGCGGATCGACTTGCATGTCGAGGTAGGAAGTATTGTATTAAGGATGTATGGGTCTCTTTTCCTTCTTTTTTGGACAATTTGGTGAGGAGGGAACCTTTGTTGAATGCCTGTACTTCGCTTCTAAGTTAATATAGTTAGGGTGTTTTCTTAGCAAAAAAAAAAGGATCTAAAGAGAGCTGATAATAAATTCCCCAATACGGGGTGCAATGTTGAAAAACTGCCCCAACGTTAAGTATTGTTAGAAAAATGTCCCAAAGTTAGAAAACGCAGTTAAGTCCACATGTGTGAGCTCACACACGCGAAAAAAAGACAAATACACCCTTTAGAATTCAGGATTCTGGGTGTAAAATTCATGGGATCAGGGTTTAAGGTTTAGGGTTCAAGGTGTAGGATCATGGGGTTTAGTTATTTCGTCATTCTTTATCTTTTTTTTTTCACGTGTGTGAGCTCGCACATGTGAACTTAACGAGTTTTCTAACGTTGGGATATTTTTTCAACTATTTTTAACGTTGGGGCAGTTTTCCAACATTGCACTCTATACTGGGGCATTTTTCCAAGTTTCCCTAAATGCTAACCACAACCATATCCAGTGAAACTACGGGTGAGTGCTTTTGAAGCAAAATCTCCCCTAGGAAGACTCTGACACTGCCAGCTAATTTCCTTCTCGATGGCCTCCACATCCACACCATCTCCAGAAATTACAAGCATAACCTGACTGTCAGGACCATGCTTTGCATGAAACTCCAAAAACAGTATAAGGCTTATGCAATTAAACGACTAGAAGATCAAGCAATGGAAGAATAGAATCAGTTTATCAAAATAATTTCCATCCGAAACTGTATGTCTGTGCAAAATTACAGGATATAATCTAGATGTAGTGCTTAATAAAAGCTGCGGATGAATGACAACCTAAGGTTGTGGATCAAAACTCTAGAGCTCCCCCGGCTTTGGCACAATAAAACACCTCCTAGAGAGAGAATGAAATCGATAGTCTTATTTTGTAGCTTATAATTTAATTAGTGGTATGATTAACTGCCATCTTTTTCTGGCCAGAAAAATCTGTGCAGGCTGTGCAGAACAAAAAATATGTCAATTTTTGATAACTAGTCTAATTTTTGATAAAGAGAGAAGGATAGAAAGATTAAAAAAAAAAAAGGACGAGGGCCTGGAATTCTTTCAATTCGGAGTCCTCGTTTAGTTTGACCACATCTATTTGATTGTCAATCATACTGAAAAATGTGGACCAGAATGACATAAGGAAGGGAATGATATTGCACTTACTTTCATATTCCCAACTTTCACCAGGGGAGCCTTCTGAGCAAAATGAAATGCATATATGCTGAAACATCAAATGCCTCTTTAACAGCTGGATCAAGCTGCAGCCACTCATATAGAAAACTGGTATTCAGCCCACCTGAGGATCAGGAATATCAGCCACTCAATCAATGGTTTTATCCAGAAAAACTTTGTCAAACCTCGCGGTATAACTACAAAACGAACAAACAGCCCAATCATATCCTGATTACTACCAGACTCCAGCTTAAGAAAAGAAAAAGGAAATCACAATAGCCTTTTCAAATGAGAGAGAAGCACACAATATAACAAAAAAAATCATAGAAGCACCAACTCTGTAACAGCGGCATCGCCTCTGTTGCGTACATCATCAACAATGGGTTGCCAGTACAATCACCACAAGTCAAGTTCGTGATTGGTTAAATTCTCACGCAAAGATGGGAAAATAAAATAAAAAATAAAACCTTACCGTACTAAAAATGGAAGAGAAAACCTATAAGGCTTCATTGCACACCTTATAGTATTATTCTCTGGTGCTGTCACAACAAGAAGTCAAGAACAACCTAGTTATCTTATTTATGTTATAGGACTAGGAGGCTTACAAAAATCTCCATTTCACAACATCGAACGAACAAAGTGACTGAGACCTGTAATAAATACCCACATGACAAAAAAAAGTTCGCCACCAGTGGGACAAAATAACAAACACTTTGAACGCACACTTAAAATTCGGACATTGTTGTTCTTTATCTATCACTTACTATCCCATGGAAATGCCAATATCTACACTTTTTACCCTCATATGAACTCTGGATTAACCTAACTTGTTTATCCAAAACAAATTAACAGTAGAATCCCAGTCTAAACTGACTACATAAATACCCACATGACATAAAACAGGTTTGCCACCAGTGGGGCAAATTAACAAACACTTTGAACGCACATTTACAATTCAGACATTGTTGTTCTTTCACTTCCTATCTCATGGAAATGTCAATATCTAATCTTTTTACCCAAGTAGGAAACCTGAATTAATCTAATCATTCTAAACTGACTACATCAAGAAACACACACTAATTTCGCAGCTAAAAATCGAAGCATTATAAAGAGATTACTACTTACTTGCAGAGAAACGGAGAAGAGAGTGAAAAGATGAAGTTTTTGAGGAGGAGGACCCAGAGAAATGGGAATTTCAAATTTAGCAGTTTCTGAATATCCATCCAATTCTTAATCCTTTGATTCTGCTCTGTGGTCTAGTCCGGTCAACTTCACGCTCTTCTTCCTTTTAGACGAAATGCAACTTTTTATTTTATTTCATTTTTCCGGCAATGCCACAACGGCCTTGTATATGCATTTTTATGAGGGCCGAGCCCGAGAGGACGTGTCAATTGCACTGGCCCGACAACCATTAATCGTGATAAATTACCATACGCATCATCAAAATGCCTTCTTAAAAGCGGAAAAAAAAACACTTAGCAAGTGCATACAAAGGAGAAAAAAGGCTCTGAACACAAAAGAAGAGCATACTATTTTATGTAAGGTGTGGATCTTATGTTAAGGAAATTTTGGGTTAAATAAAAGGATGAAAACAGAAACAGAAAATGGTGTATTCCTGACTTCAAGGTTTTTTCGATTCTTTTAGACAATAATTCGACTTTTCCCAATAAATTTGGCGAGTACAAACGGCCTCTCGAATTATGTCTTCAGGATTCAATGAAGCCCTAACACCGTAATTGAATTTAAGGATTGTACTTCCTTGACCCGACCAAGAAACACACTGTATAAGGTTCTGATGATGCTTTTTAGAGAAGAAGAAAACAAATTGTTTTTGATGTGTTGGAATGGAGAACATTTTCGCTACTTATAGTGATATTCATGCCTGTTGGTAGTGTCGTTTCATCACCAACAGACGCTTCCAAAAGCCATTAATGGTGGCTTATGGGAAGAGACGCGTCTGTTCAATTTTGAATGGAAACTTCTAGGTCAATCACTGTATAACTCTGCATAGCGACAAACCTTGAAAATATCCAACATTCTCCCCCTATTTTCAAAAAATGAGAAAAACACAAAAACACAAAGTAAAAAAAAAAATCAGAGTGGCTGCATCACTAAAGTGGCTTCCTATGTACCCGAGTGGGATCAAGCCAACGTAGTTCACGCTTAGTTTGGGAAATAAGCATCATCGTTGAAACCAATATACATAAATGATAGGTATCTTTTGGATTTGAACCTTCACTTAGTGTAAGAAATTCAAAGCCTTATCGAGGTTCAGTGGTGAAACTAGTCTTGAACCAAGTACCCCTAATGATAAAACATCGCCTCTTTCTTTCAAAAAGACCGCTTCTCTACGGTCAAAACCTGATTCTCATCTGATAAAGTTTGATATCTTAAATCAGCACTATACAACATTCCAGAGAGATAGGATACTTGGGAGTCCAGAAATTCATTCCGATTAGATAAGCAAAGATTCTCATTTTTTTAGATTCTCAATCTGATCGAGCGAATACGAATGATTATTAACTAATTTATCTATTTGATTCTGCAATTTCTCATTGTCCGCACGAGCATCTTCAGCAGCATATTGATAATTAAATCTCTCCATAACACGGGTCTGATTTAAGTCTTAAAAAACGCACGAAGATACTCAAGACATGAATACAAGCATCTCTTGAACAATCGATAAGGTAGACAAGGCATGGATAAACAGACAAAGTACAAACTTCTCTTAATTAATTGACAGGATATAGAGGTAAACATACCTCTGGGTTTTTGATTCTTGTTGCAAAGATTTTTAGAATCAAGGGTGGCAGCTTGAAGTTCACGTTCTAATTTACCAAGATCCTCCTTTAATTTGGTGTTCTGCTGAGAAAGTTCCAAAATGGTATTGCAAGATTCAGAAAATCCTTCAACTTGGACTATGTGGCGACGAGATTCCTAAAGAGGAAATAAAATAAGAGTAAAAATATGATAAAGTAGAACGAATAGAAAGCATAAGTGAAAAAGTATATACCAAGAGGTCAAGAGCAAGATGGACGCTTAGATCAAGCTGTGAGAAGATCTCATTCCTAGTTGATCTGTTTGGTGGAGAATCACATAACAACTTGGATAAAGCATCACAAATGCGAAGCTTAACAGGATCATTAATAGATAAGTGAGTCGCGCTGATGATATCTGACAAAGCTTGAGTAGCAGAGTTTACTCCCTCCAAGATCTCCTTATCAGCAGAGGAAACCTCCAAAGAAGGAGAAATAACCTTAGAAGAAGAAGAAGCAGATGCAGAAGAGGCAATATCCTTTAAAACGAGAATGATAATATTCTCAGTGGATGCGGGAATATTCGTCGTCAAAGGAATATTCACAAAAGTAGAGAAACAGTCTTATCCACCACTGGCGCGGATACATTCTCAGAAGAAAAGGTAGTAGCATCGTCAACCAAGGTAACTTTCTGGAGAACGAGAGTTTCCTTTGGAAGAGTGGAGACAACCAAGGGAGTTGAGGCAACAACATCATCAGAGAGGTTAGAAGCATGGATATTAACAACATCATCAAAAGGAACCCGATGTTGAGAATGCCGTTGATAGTCGAGCTCTGGAATGGAAAGAGAAGTGTTGACTGTGGGAGCATTGCGAACCCTCTTAACCTTCTTCTTCTCGCGAACAATCTCGCACTCGGTATCCTTCGCAGAACAATGCAGATAAGAAACAGAGGCAACAATATTGTTTAAGAAAAAATAAGATATTTCTTACTACCTTTTCATGCGAAGGCTTCCTCTTGAGAGCTTCATCATTTTTAGAACCCAAAACAGATCTAGGGTTTGTAACTGTAACACGAAGACTACCAGTGGAGGAGGAACTTTTGCTGAAACAAAACCAGTATGGGAATAAAACAATGGATGATTAGTAATGGCAGTAAGGTAGCAATAGTGGCGAAATACACTAACCTTGGATGAGAATCCATAAGAACAACAACAAAATCAAGACTTGGAGAAGACGAAGAAAATCAAAGAAAATCAAGATTCTAAAAAGAGGAAGACGAATAAAAAGAAAGGTAAAGTAAAGAAGGAAATTTATCTCTCCTTGTCCCAGTTAATAAATAGAGAAAAAATACAATCGGTTAATTCAATACGCGTTGGATGGAAAAGAAAAGGACAATACGTGTAGACGGTTAAACCGAAATTACGGAGACCTGTCGGCAGATAAGAATACGAAAAGATGAACGGGTGCGGCAAAATAACGAGTAGAGTTCCTCATACCGCTCATTCTACCAAAGAACGATATGAGAAGAGGCACAATGTGGTACAAAATACCGCACACCTATCAGATATGCGAAATTGGTCTGAGCGAAGACGACCCCATACCACATATTCAGAACGACGCACTAGATGACGTCACTACAAGTCACGGGTAAAGTGTGAAGAGTCGTGCGGTAGTAAAGAAACCGCGCGTCAATGATAAAGTCTGCATGACATTGACGCACGTCAGATCCGAAATTAGGGGCTTTATTAGTTGTCCTCCACTATGTAAACTCATATATAAGGAGACGAGCGACCTTGTATTGGGAGAGATCTTTTTGAGAGTTTAGACAAGATATTTAGGAGAGAAAGATTATTTGCTTCCCAAACTAGGATTTTCTCATAACTTTGTATATGATTTTAAGATTTTAATGAAAGTTCTTATAATTCATATGATGATTACTTAGGATGTTCTATAGATTTTACTAAGGATGTGATTGTAGGATTTCCTGCAACTACATAACAAATTTCTTAAATGAGTATTGCTAAAATCGAAATTTTTGTACTGGGTTTAAAGGGAAAAAAGAGATTACTTCTTACTTGCAGAGAAACGGAGAAGAAAGCGAAAAGATGAAGTTTTTGAGGAGGACCCAAACAAGATTCGAGGATTCTGAGTTAAGCAATTGCTCATGTGATTAAGAGAAACAATTTGATTAACTAAGGTTCTAGGGAAATGCACATTCATTTATTTTTATTTTTGTGATAGGATGGATGGACCTCCTCCAGTGCCCCCACATGTCATTTATGGCAACAAATATGCGATTGTGATTTTGAGTCTTGACTTAAAAAAAAGAAATGTGAAGTTGGAAAAGAAAAAATTGCCATATTGCCGTATCCAAGAGCATCCACATGGAGCATGGACTTATTCCATATTGCCATATGTTAACTATCTTGATTTAACATCGTTCAGATTTTAAAATGATGAGTTAGTGACGCTGCAAGATCAACGATGCACAATCACAAACACATTTGCACATAGAATTGAAAAGATGAGTAAGGTATAATACGTCCATTTGGCTCTGTCACTGCTTCTTTTTAAAATCAACTTCGTCGTTGTCATTATTATCAACTTGGGAAAGTCTTGTGCTAACTTCCAAGCAAATACTACCTAATACCGAATATGCGAGCTTAATTAACAACAAGTTAGTAGATTGAATACTGGTCAATGTGCTATAAGATAACAAGTATTTCACTAAAAGCCACAAATGGATGGCTTATCAAGATGTTAATGGGTTTGTATACTTCGCAGATGGTTTGCCTGTCCTGAGTCAATGTCATTTTGTTCCAAGTCTTTTTTTTTCTTTTTTTTTTTACCTCTATCCACCTCCCTCAACAGCTCATAATAGGAGTCTTCCTCATCTCAGACTAATTAATAAACACCAATGAGTTAATCACTACACTGCTTAAACGTAATGATATAATTTAATATATAAACACTGCTCTTGTTCTATAAGTAGATGTTACAATCTGGTTTTTATCATTCACAAAGCAAATTAGTATCAAGATACTAATTAAGTACATGATAATACCAGTACTCGACTCTCAAAATTTCTAGTTATTATGGCATCAGCCAAAGTTTCATTTTTCCTTGGTTTCATCATTGCTTCACTTCTTCTCCTATCAATGTAAGTAGTCTTTAAGTTTCCTTCGTTTGTTTCACCTACTCTTCCATAATTTATAATTTTGTGTTGTTACGCCGTGTAACAGGAGTTTGGAGTCTTTGGACGCTATTTCTCATCCGTGTTCAGGACATGAGGGGCTTGTTCCGGCTGAAAATGGAGTTTCTTGTGGTGAGAGTGGTATGTATACGGTTTCTTCGGACTTCGCCCATAAAGAGGTTGCCTGCGACCCCGCCTGTTGGCCCGACTGTGCTTGCAAATGAATCGTTTTAAGTGACCCAATAACCTATATGGTTGTGTTGTTGTTATATATGTAATTCCTGGTTTGCTTCTTCTAGCTAGATGTTATTGTTGTTTGTTTATTATTCCATGTTATTGTTGTAATAATATGATTGCGCTGTCTTAGATAGCAAAGAATAAAAATGACAGTTGGTATCATTTCTTTTCCTTAAGAACCTGAACATCCGAGTGAGCAAAGCCATTTTTATCTTGCAAATTGCCAAAGTTTGATTGCATTCTTAGATGGCAAATTATATATATATATATATATATATATATATATATATATATATATATATGTGTATATATATATATCGGAATACCGCTGAATTTCCCACCTGCTATATCTGACTTCTCGGGCAACCAGAAGTAAGTGACCTGGTTAAAAGCATAAGCTTTAAGAAGTCAGAAGCAAGAGAAGAGAAAAAACCGCAAAAAGGTTCTGTTTTGCCTCTAGAAGTTTACATTATGTCTGGCAGTCGAAAGCAGAACTACTTGATGAAACAAAAATAATTTTCAGAAATCTGGAGTGAAATAGGATTGGTTCGTAAAAAGCAGGGACGGACCCAGAAAGTATAATTTTCTTTTAAGACCTGGACTAGAAGCCTTGTTCGAGCAATTTTTTTTTTTTTAGGATTGTGGACTAACAAGACTATCCGGGCTTTAGCCCCCTTTAGCACAAGGGTAGGTCCGTCCCTGGTAAAAAGGATTGTTTCGCAAAACAAAACACTACAAATTTCAGAATGATTTAAAAAAAATATATGTTTTGCCGAAGGTGTTACGATACACGGAAGATTTCGAAAATGAATCAAATTTTAAAGTGACTTTTAAAAGCAAAAATAAATAAAAATCAAATTTCAAAGTGACTTTTAAAAGCAAAAAAAAAAAATAATTAACATAGCACAATTAGATTCCAATTCAATTTCTTGGTTATTCTTTAATTTTCCGAATATTAAATTTGCAGATGTTTTAGATAGAAGGTGACTGCAAAAGACATCATCATATATGCCCAAGGAACTCTCAGCTTTATCAAATGGCAGAACGAATAAATTATCAGAGAATCAAAGAACATATTTGGCTTCTCCTTGCTCTTTTTAGGATTTAACTTTCATTTATAGATAGTGAAAAATACTAGAACCCCCTATTATATGGGTTCAATATATAGAAGCCCCACAAAATGGATCCTTCACTATCAACTCCATATGAGTTCATTTCACAGACATTTTCACCGAATATATGGGCCTGAGCCTAATTTTCCCTTACCGAATATATGGGCTAGATTTTGGTGCGGGCCATGTATACACGGCCCTATACAGGCCCAGTTAACATAAATAGAACCAAAACCGAAAACGAACTTTTTAAGATGTTGGAATATATGACTCTTAACCTCACAAAATCCGATCGACTGATATATATGCCCGTTGATTTGTTCCAAAAAAAAAAAAAAAAAATTCCGCAACCTTGGTTTGCCTGCCAATCAATCTTACCCAAGAAAAGAAAAAAATCTTGGTCCATGCATCCCTGCATGCAAACCTAACTGAGAAGGTGGTATGACCACACAAATGGTGTGGCATGCGCATGACAAGCAATGTCTAACAACTAAACTTCTAAACTCTTTTTCTTAGGGGTGTAAATAATACCCGAAAATACTCGGCATGTCTGTATCCGTCCGAGTCCGCCTGTATCCGAAATAGCCCAAAGCCTGTTATGGCCTGTCATGGGCCACCCGGCCTGGATTAATTTATTAGGCGGTCTCGAACTTTGCAATTAATTATAATGCCTGGCCTGATACCCGACCCGATGCCCGGCCTGAAAACCTTATATGTGCCATTAATCATTTAATATCCTCTTAAAAAGACTTAAAAGTTACAATTTTATAATTGTCAATTTTGTGTCAAGAAAAATAAAATATATAGTTGTTTTTACTTATAGTTAACCTTTTCAAAACACTAATGGTAATATATTTTGTTACTAGAAAGTTTATTGTACTCTAATTAATTATTTATTATAGGCTAAAATTAAAAATTTGTCATTGTAATTTAAATATAAAATAATACTATTATTTACGGCATGCAATGTTAAAAAGGAAAGGATATTGTATTAAAAATAAATAAATTTAATACCGTTCATTTGAAAATTTAAACTTAAAAAAGAAAAGAAAAAATATTCAAAATAGTGGCCCGTCCGGCCCGATCTGACCTGCCCGTATAAAAAACGGGCTTTGGGCAGTCTTTAGGTACCAAATTATCTACTTTTTCCCGACCTGCCCGGCCTGAATTTGTTTACGGGCTCACAAATATTAAGCCTGGCCTGCCCGGTCTATCTTAATTTTTGGACCGGGTGGCCCTGCCTGCCGGAATTAACACCCCTACTTTTTCTCTATATACCAAAATATAAAAAGGTTGCAGTTTCATGTTTGGTATCACCAAGAAGGATATCTAGCTAAAGGTTAAAAGAAACTTTAAAATTGCAATGGCAAGACTCTTCAGTATTTCAATTTTAGTTGCCGTCCTTTTTAATGGAGCAGCAGTACTGGCAATTGCAAGAGAAGCACCACTTCCATCAGAAGAACCACTTTCTCCTGCTTACTATGATTTCCCAGCACTACCACCAATGTCAGACCAATGTGAACAGATGATTGATGAGATTTCAGATTCGTGTGTACATTGAGCAGGCTCCTGATGAGTAAGACCTTACCAGTAGCACAAGATGCAGGCTGTTGCAGGGAAATTATTCAAGGAATTACCAAGTTATGCTGGGATGCACAAATGGAACTTATCAAAGCTCATCTTCATCAACGCAGATATTCTAAATATTCTATCAACCTTTATCCATGGTCAGACAACACTTGGAATACATGTCTGAGCCTCACAAAACCTGATTGATTTATACGACAGTTGATCATGTTAATGAAATGGTTAGGCATTTTTAAGAAATAAATATATTAAAAGTCAAGAAATCTAAAATCATCAGTTATTTTAATCAAAATCTTTTGATAATTAGTTCATAAATAAGTTTATTTCACCAATTACAGCAGCTCAATTATTATTATAACAAACACGAAACAACAACATACAACAGTAGCACAGCTGCAACATCCGTTGTACAAAGATCATGAGTCTTGACATTCCCTGTAACACGTGCAGACGTGCTTTCTTGTTTCCTCCTCATATGTTATCTGAGCACACCTAAATTCGAATACAGGGTTAATATTAAGCACATGGATTTCTAACAGGTGCCAACTATAGAGATGAAAGTGAAACCCAAAATTGTGCTTCCGGTCGGCCTTGATCTTCCTCATAACTGTGGATACATAAAATTGTACGAGGAGGCTGGCTCAAATCCAACACAATCTTTAAATAAATGTTGATTTGATATTTTTATTTAGTCTCACTACTTTGCATGTTAAAAAGCACCACGTTAAGAAATACTTCTCTAGCTACTTAGTTCTGGCAGGATTTCCTTGTTGTTTTTGCCAATTTGTCTGCTACTTTGTTACCATATCTATAAGGGAAAATTAGGCTCAGGCCCAACCCATGGATAACCCATAATATGAGGCCCTTAATTAAAAAAAGTTTAAATCTAGGCCCCGATTTTTTAAAAGACCTTGATACCCTTATGCATATTGTCAAGCCCATAATTAAATAAAATTTAAATCTAGGCCCAAAATTATTAAATCTAGTCCCGAAATTATTAAAATACAGTGCGAAGGTGTAAACAGAAGTTACACATGCATATGGCATGTGTAACCAGAAGTTACACATCCTTATAATATGTGTAATGCAAAGTTACACTTGTATATATATGCAAATAAATAGACATCAAAAAAAAAACACAAAAAAAAATGTTATTACTTTAATATTCATTTACAATAATTTCTTAGCATGTGTAACTAGAAGTTACACACGCATCTGTTTAGTGTAATTGAGAGTTACATATGTGTCTATCTAGTGTAACTGAGAGTTACATATGCATCTGACTTGTGTATTCAGCGTCAACTCCAGTTCCAGCGAGACCATTACCACGTTTAAGCAATTAGCTTTTATGAAGTTATCTAAAACCTGAAATATAACAACAAGCAATCAGTATTTATACGATTAAAATGAACAGTACATAAAACAATGTATATTTCAGTTTCACAAGCATCTGACTAGTGTAGCTAGCGGTTACACATGCATCTGAATTGTGTAACTAAGAGTTACACATGCATATAACATGTGTAACTAGGAGATACACATTCATCTGGCTAGTGTAGCTAGCAGTTACACATGCATATGACTAGTGTAACTAGGAGTTACACATACATATTGATATGTGTACCCAAAATCAGTATGTGTAAGTAAAAGTTACACATCTAATTAACATGTGTAACTTGCAGATACACATGCATCTGAATTATGTAACTAGGAGTTACACATGCATCTGACTTAGATATGTCAACATAAAATCAGCAAATCCATCTCTAAATGAATAACACTAGCAAAAACGAGAGGTGACTATCAAGCAATTACCAGTCATAAAATAATACAGTTAACCTTGCAAGTGAATGAGAAGCTCTTAATTAAGATATCACTGCTTCAGCAGAAAGACGTTGTTAGCACTGTATTAACAGAAAGACGTTTTACAGCGCTAGTCTAGATGTACCTAAGCCATTTTCATATTATCGATGACGAAGGATATTTTAAGCAACAGAAAGTAAAGCTTCAGACAGTAATTATACTGGCAGAATAATACAAACACCTGGGAACCTTGTGCTAGCACATTAATATCGCAAAAAATGATCACACAACTGATTCAGCAGGGTATAGATATGAACCCAGGAAAACAAAATGCATGTGTAATCAGTAGTTACACATGTAAACAATAGTTACACATGCATATTAGCATAAGTTACACATACAAATCATCATGTGTAACTAGAAATTACACATCTAATTATTATGTGTAACTATAAGTATAACCTGCATCTAATTAGTCTAATCTGCATCCACTACTACTCCCTACTACTAGGACTTGATGTTCTTTTCTCAATTTCATAAATATAACCACTATAACATATCCCATCATTATTATACATTGTTTGAGGCATGTAATTGAGATCTAAAATGTGGTTTTCAAGAATTATCATCTCATATGAAGGACAAATGATTAAGTCAACAGGGTTGAGCTTTTACCTCTGAGGTGGCAACGACACACTATTCCCAGATATATGAATCCCATGCTTCTTATGAAACAATTCATCACCCTGAAAATTGCAGCACAGTAGTCGGTACCAGACAATACAAGATCCCTAAAATTTTCAAAGTGAAAACCAAAATCAATATCCGAATGTAAAAGCAATTCAGCACAAGAAACATATTCATCAAGCTCGCAAATGGAAATCAAAACATGTATGCAACATATAATGCGCATCAGAAACTCTTGGCGGCATATTATCCATCAAAATTTAACAGCAAAAAGTATATAAATGATATTTCATCAATTACAAGTCATTACTCAAACAACATTTGGTTATAATGGAATCCCCTGATTGTTGATTCCAAAAGACCACTACAGCCATAATCTGAAAAACAAGCCAACACCTAACTTTTCTAAATGTTCTCAACTTTTATAACATAGTTTTGTAGTACAAAGTTCTAGTATAACACATCAATTCCTATTTATGCTTTTTTATAACGTCACTCCTAATAGAAAAAATATCTTGTAGGACTCTGTCAAAAATAAAAGGTATTACACATCCAAAAAAGGTCAGTAAGGATACAAACCTGAAACTAGATACTGAAAGAAAAGTCAAGTTATCAAGAACACTTACAAAACCCATGGATAATATCGAAGTTCATAAAAAAAAAAGTAGACAAATTGAGCTCTAAATTCCCCATTTTAGCACTGACACTGACCTGAAATGTATTGGTTTTCCATATAACCCAAAACATAAAAGTGCATCTTCAGTTTCGTCCAAGACAGTAAGCCCTCATCCTGCACTTCAAAAATAAATTACAATTAAGAGATCCGTTGCAATAAGAACTTAAGTAGATGTGTAATACGACTTGTGTAACCGGAAGTTACACATGCATATGGCATGTGTAATCGGAAGTTACACATCCAATTTGATTGTGTAACTAGTAGTTACACATTCAATTAGTATATCCTCGGACATATACTGATGATCACCAACAACAACAACATATGGCATGATTCAGTCTATTAAAAATAGTATCTTACTTCACTAATTCTAAATAAACTAGGGATACTCGAAACCCAAACCATGCATAATTCAAAATTCACATATCTCAAAACGTTAACTCAAAATGTTAACTGCAAGGTCTACTCAAAATGTTATTCCAGTAGTTGATAAAGTGAGAGTCAGGGTTTATGTCAACATAGACATAAATAATTCTAATCAAGTTCTATATTTAGATGCAAATTTCAATATGTTATTCCAGTAGTTGATAAAGTGAGAGTCAGGGTTTATGTCAGCATAGACATAAATAACACAGAAGATGATCTATGGAAATGACTAATGCAGGGTACAGAATGATTGAATGTTTGTGACAGAATTACTAGTTACACATAATTTAGCATGTGTAACTACTAGATACACATCTAATTATCATGTCTAACTAGTACATACGCATCCATTTAGCTAATGTACCTAGAAGTTACACAATAATCCAATAATTTTGCTTTCCCCCCTGTTAAATAACAATGTATAATGACTAGATAACGCCTCAAGATCATGCCAATTCAATACCCTGACAAATGAAACGAAAATCACTCAATCATTAGCATGTGTACCTATAAGTTACACATCTAATTAGCATGTGTAACTAATAGCTACACATACTTGAGATATTGAACCCAAGACCATAGTGATATAAAATTTCCAAAGCATCTTCCATACCACAAACCTAGTAAAGAAAATATGTGGGAAAACATTCATAAACGAGTACTCAGGTGGAAACGCTAGGAAATACCGACACTCATAAACTTGATAGAAGAGAAAATGAGAGAAACCTTTCCAACCATATAACTACTCTTTTCATAAAAACCTGCAATATAACATAAACTTTATATCCCAGGATGTGTAACTGCTAGTTACACATCCATATAACTATTCTTTTCATAAGAACCTGCAATATATATAACATAAACTTTATATCCCAGGATGTGTAACTAGAAGTTACACATCCTGGTAACTATTAGTTAGCAGAAATCATCATTAATGCATAGTTTATATAATACATCTCAGATATGAACCATTCATTAATGCATAGTTTATATAATACAAGTTGTTGTAAGCATGTAATTGTTTAGTCAATCATGTTTATAGACTTCATGCTAAACAGGGAGTTCCAGTACAAAGAGATTGTATTTATCGAATGAACTAAAAACTGAGAATCCATCTTACCTCAAGGTGCAGGTTTTGCTACTTCTCCAAAAGACGTATTCCAGCATGATTCATCCCAATCCCATCCAAGGAGTGTGTACCATTAAGCTGATAAAAGGTCCACCAATTAAATTAAGACAAGGACAGGTAGTTACCAAACAATAATAAGATAATTTTTAAAGAAGTTCACAAATTAGGGAGAGATTCATACACAACTTTCCAAAGACATGAATTTCCTACGGTAGTAAACTCCTTCCAAAATTGACCAATCTAATCCATATCTTCTCTTATTGTGGTTATCGATAACATTCATTAGCCATTGCGTAATGAACCCTCCTACTTAGCCATTAATGTAGGGATATAATAGCACAAGACCAATGCAAACTGTTGGCGTCTCCACAGCTTTATCGGTTAATAACACCACTTGACTTCTTCCTTACTCAGATAACATTCATCCCAGAACCTCCAGAATCCATGACAAATACCCACCTGGTTCACCGACCTTCACAACTAGATTCAACTGCCAAATACTCAACCATGCTCAAGCCATAAATACAACCCCAGTTCATATCCATGTAACATCCACCATACTCACACTTTCTTCTTTTCTCTGCCTGAGATCTTCACAACCTCAATTATCTCTTAAATCCATCATAAATACCCACACATACCACTGCCTTTGCTTACTGGTGGCTTTGATAAGAAGAACAAAATCAAGTTATCGTAGAACCGCCCATTTCCAGCTATTTTATGTCTTGAAATTCCACAAATTCTTCACCTAACGGCTGCCAGAACTTAAGGCAAAAAAATTGCAGCAAAAACACTTGCACAGAGACTTACCAAGAATCATATGAACTTGAAATGGTGAAGAAGGGATAATCTTCCTGCAACATTTCCACATCCAACACAAAACACAATCATAAAATCGTTCAAATACACTATCATTGCAACAATCCCCTTCATATATATCCCACGAAAATAATCAGTAGTAACAACTTCAGCTCTTCGTTATTTTATTGCTTGAAAACAATAAGCAAAGGCAGGCATTCAATATAGTATTCAGAGATATGAATGAAACTAATAATCTGAACTGAGATTCATTTCAAATTGAAAAATTCGTAATATCAAAAATTGAAATTAAACCTAAAATTAGATCGAAACTCAGTGAAACTTACTTCCGATTCTGACTAGTATGACACATCTAATCAATCGATTGAACCACAGATCCCTTACGAGTATCGCCATTGAACAGTTTCTCATTGAACCGAGTTTCTGACACAACATAATGAGTCGAATCTGAGTCAGAAACCAGTAATCAAAGTCGATCTTGCGATATTACCAGCAGATTTTTATCTAAATACTTGAACTACAGGTTTTAAGTTTACATAGCCTCAAAGAATAGCTGAAAACGCATTATGAGTTCATTTCACAGACATTTTCACCGAATTTTTATGGGTTTTGGCTTACGAAATGAACGAATCTGAGCTTAAAATGATGAGAAGTCCATGATAATTTCGAAATATGAGATCAGGGAGATGAAATGAATGAAAAAAAATGAAGATCGGTGAAATTTGGAGACGATGAAGAAGTTTTCTAGGGTTTTTGCCAGAGCCGAGAGAGAAAAAGAACGGAGAAGAGAGAGAAAATAAATTGATAAATGAAAATATGTGTCGATATTCCTCTTGTATATATAGTAAAGGGTAGTCTTGCCATTATTAAAATTCGGAATAATTAATTATGGGCCAGATCTGAAGAAAAATTGATATTTTGGGCCTAGCAGTATCATTTTCCTAAAGTATGGAGTTGATAGTGAAGGATCCATTTTGTGGGGCTTCTATATATTGAACCCATATAATAGGGGGTTCTAGTATTTTTCACTTTTCCTTAAGTGTTGCAATTAGATGATTAGAAAAACCAGTAGGTATCTAAAAAATGATCATGACAATCCTTTCTAAATATATAGTTGTGATTTGTGAACGAATATAACAAGATGTAAAGTATTAACTAACCGGGAACACTGGACAACTTAGTTAGACCGGAGAAACACCGTCAGACATGAGGTCAATAATACATAAGTTTGTCCACCAATATAAACGGTGGAAAAAATACGAATGGAGAAATGAATTCAACTAACGGGTGGTAAAAAAAGATTATCAGGCAAAACCTAAAATCCTACAAATTTGGTGTAAAGAGTGTGACAGATCAGAAAATTTTCTCCTCTAGCGCTGCGCTTGACAGGTTAAACTTCCAGATGTGCTGCTTATATTGGTTAACCGGGCTGTAAGATATATTTCGCTTTTATTCTTAGTTTTTTAGTTGTATTGAGCCAAATTTCTCAATAATTCGACTAACATTTGCTTAGTAAAAATGAAGTCGGCCAGAAAAGTTGGTGATACTGGTTACTCGAGTAGCGGAATTCGGAGTTTGCCAAGAGAATCAAACCCCAATCCTTGGAAGAGAAATTTTTGTGGTTGGTATCAGAGCAGTTCTGATACATTCGAGACACGAAAATTTTTGGCAGGGACAAAATCCGATGGGGGACCAATCATAAACTGACAATTATCCTTTTATTTTTGGACGATTTCCAACAAATTTATGTTGCGATTTTATACTCCCAATTTACCCTTCCCTTATATATCGGTATAATCTTATTGACTATATATTGAAAGCAAATATGTGCTCCATGTACATAAGATCTTGAACTAAAATATTCCTTGAGCGATAAAACATGAAGTATATATTTTTTTCCAGAAAAATCGTACTACCTCTCTTAAAAGAATTAAAAGACCATTGATAATCGTCAAATTGTATTCTCTATCTAATGTAATGAATCTAATGTTCATGAGGATTTACATGATTAACTAACTTTTCATTTATTTTCTAATTCGGGTAAAAAAAAATCAACTTAGAAATCTCATTGTAATCTTTTTCCAAATCTGATTTGAGATACATTGATTTCCAAACATGATCTAAAATAATGTTACAATCTCATTCATAATCCATATACAACAAAAACTCGATATATTAATAGACTTGGGACTTCACAAAATTATTAATATATGGAGTTTATTGATATAGGGAGGTATACCAAAAAAAAGTTGCTCGACAAGAAGCTTTAAACATGCTTGACAAGTTGGAAATATTTTAGCTTCAAACAATAAGGTGCACATAGTAACGAGGTCTTAAGCATATGTAAATCAAAATATGCGATAACAATCTAAACACTTACACAATTTTCTCAAACAACTATAGATACATATTTTTCTTTATCTTAAATTTTGGTGTAACAAGATCTATAATTTTCCGATTATGTCTATTATATTAATATATGGAGGTAAATTCCTTATGGTGGGACTAGAAAAATCTATTAATATTAAAATGTGGAGTTTATCACTATTTATAACTGGCCCAAGTTGGGACCATGATTTTTTATTACAAAACTAGTCATAAAAACCCAAGGTGACCAAACTTGTGGTACAGAAACCCCACTCAAATGTTGGGATTCATTAAAACTCCATCTTAAACTAATTTATATAAAAACCCCAAAATTTTAAAAAATTGATACAAAAACCCCAAATTTCAAAATTGGTTTCATCAAATTTTATGATGAAACCAAAAATTGGTTTCGACAAATTCTATGAGGTTTCACCAAATTTTGGTTTCATCAAAATTTTATTTTTTGCGGTTTTTGTGTTATTTTTGTTTTGGCGGGTTTTTTGTGGATGGATAGTGACTCCTTTGAGGTTATAACTCGCGGACCGTTTTTATTAATATATGGATTATCAATATATGAAGCTTTCATTGTATCTAGAACTTGACTAGGATGAAGAACTCTCGTCAAACAATATAAGTAACTGCAAAGTTACAACAAAGTTTTGCAATTTCAATCTACAGTCAAGATAATCATCTTTGAGGAAATTCGTTTAAATCAATGTGAAGATTTCCAAGCATCAAAATCTTTAGTGTTTTTTTTCTTCCAAGAATCAGAGTCGTATGAGTCTTTCAAATTGAAGAGATGATAGCCAATTTTGGAAAGAAAACAAATACTTCCAAACTTATCTCATATTTTGAATTAACTAAAATTTAATTCAAAATTAATTTTAATATTTTTTTTCCAATTTTTTATCTATGTTAGGCGTTAATTTAGGTTAGTATTTTGTTTATATAATTAACAAGATTACCATATATACATGAAGGGTAAATTAGGAGTATAAAATCGTGTTAGAAACCGTGCAAAAATAGAAGGATAATTGTCAGTTTCTGATTGGTCCCCGTACCCCATCGGATTTTGCCCCCATCAAAACTTTTCTCTACACTATGTGAGTTTGGAACTCCTAAGCGTTTTCGTTAAATTGCAACTATTAGTAATCCTCTTCGCTTCTAATTTTTATTTGGAACTTTGGAAAAAAGTTCCTTTTGGGGGTAGTGATGTGATACACCCAAATTTTTTACTTAGGGTTAATCATATTCTATCCTCAGAGTGCCTGAAATTCTAATATTCAAGTGCCTTTACCACTCTTATGAAACAAAGGGAGTATCATGTCTTTTTTCACCTTGAGAAAAAACTAAGGGGTTGCACAACCAATTAAGTATTATGTAAAGTCGGTTAACTTAATTGTCTGATCACCAACTAAGATAAGCATAAACTTCATTAGCAAATATTAACCCAATACGTGTATCAATACGTGTCTCATCTTTGCTTTGTATCACATGCTTTATGTAGGCTATAAATAGCCATACTTGGAAGTGTACGAGAAGTACTATGAAATAATAAAAACTCTCCTTCATTTTTCTCTTCCATTAGTGTCTTCAGGTCCCGTGTGTACTATATCTATGTTTACATGCAACATACTAGCTAAATAGCTTAGCTAGGTATCTTAACTGAGATATCAGCATTCTGTTTAATGTAATTGTAAACGGTTTGGTACATAAAATTACAACACGTTATCAGCACGAATAGCTCGATGCCGCCAATTGATAAACCAGTGTTCGACGATGTTTATGTCGAGCTGCCGGGGATGATACCCACAAAGCCATATAATCAACTTCACAATTTATATTTGTGTTTTGAATTGAACTTGTGTTTTTGATTATATATGTGGATAGTAGTACTGACTATGTTGCTTCTATTGATCTAGGGTAGTAACACTATTAATGGAAGCAAGTTGTTCTACAAGTATTGCAAACTTGTACGGATGTTTTTGGGTAAGTGCGGGATGATGAGAACCGCGACTCCGTAAACTTTAATAATTTTCCGCTATATTATTTTTGTTATGGTACTTAAGGTTTTAATACCAGCGAAGCGAGAAATTGTTGTATCCCTAGAGGATAACATAAATTTAATTTCTCTTGCTCTAAATAATCTCCAGAGATTTTGAAATAATTCCACCAGAAGCTGGAATATGCAAAAGGCACGCTCCGCTAGCCCATTGGTCCCAGAAGTGACCCGTTACAAAAGTGCTAGCCGTTTCTATCGGCGGTCCCTGAAGCGACCAACTAGGGAACTTTGTTATAAACTGTTTATCCATTTGCGCACTTGTAAATTCATATTTCGTTGACCCTGGAAGTGACGAAGTTGGAGATTTGTTAATATTGTATTAGTACCATATTTGTTTGGATGTTTATCCTTTGTTTTAAGTTTTGTCTATTTTCTTTGCTTATTTTTGTAAATAATGGATTCCAGAAGCAATCCATGAGATGTTGTCGACTTCAGAAGCAGTCCAACATACATTTTGTTCATTCCTGTAATAATCCATAAAATAGACTCCAGAAGTGGTCTATCGATATAGTTGGATTCCAGGAATTAGCCAAAAAACTTTGGGTTCCCGAAGTATCCCATGGTTACCAAATGTTTTTGTTGATGACTCTATTATTTTTCTCTCGTCTATCTTTGCCAAAGGATATGGATTCCAGAAGTGATCTATCCAGTAAAGATATGGATGATGGAGATATTTGTTTCAAAAACAGCGGAACAACAAATACAAATTTTCGAACCACTTTTATAACCTTGTAGAGGTTTTGCGAAATGTAAAATATCATTTCAGGTTCGAATAGTATGATAGACGTCTGCGGAAGAGCGTATATCATTTTATCTGATGGTGTATTGTTTGCCTTATATTCTATCAGGTTCCAGAAGAATCTGCTGAGTTTTAGGAATATTTGGTATACCACCTTGAAATAATAAATGAGCATTTTTATGGAGTATTTTGTTACTTCGTTTGTTTTTGTGCCAGAAGCACGTTTAGAGAAGCTTGAGGCTCTCTTTTTTATGGGGTGTGCCATATGAAATCTCTATCCGTAGAATCTCACAGTGTCATTAGCCAGAAGCTTAATGACCTCGACTTTTCATGCTCATGCATGGTCGTTATGGACACCAAAGTTCTACCAAGATGAGTAGACGATTTAAAATGCTCATAGGCATCTTTTACAGAACCTGAAGATTCTATTAGATGGGGATGTAAATTGTGTTGTTGGTCCCTGAGACAATTAGTTGTTAAATTGCATCAACATTAACATTATGGTAACCAGTTGCTGAATCACCAACATTAATCCCTAGAAAGGATTCAAGGTGGCATATGCAGAACTTATTCACCCTGCAGTATGGACAATTATTTCAATACTTTATCGTATTGACATACACATCCACTAGATGGTCTCTCGTGTTTGCTAAGATGCTCACACTATTTGTTTGGTTGCATACCTATTTTCTGGACTTTCTTGTTAAGTCCATTTAATTTGGTGGTAAATTTATAGGATTTTGATGCTTTTCCTTCAATTGGTATTATATCGAACATATAAACAACACATGTGCATACTCAACATGGTCTAGTTGAGTTCTTTGTTTAAGCATCTTTAGTTTATTGCTCGACCAACTATTTACCATCAATTACATCTTGGGAAGCAACCTTACAACTTACGTATTTGTTCCATAACGTCACCTAGCTATATATGTTGGTTTTGATTCATAAGACATTTAAAACCATGTGTTGGTAATGTCTTATTAAAGATGAGACTGTATTCCCGCCGTTAGGGGGAGGAAGTAAACCGTTATAAGGAACGGCGTGAAATATCTCATCTCTTGTCGAGCCTGCAGCTGTTTTTGGGATACCTATTGTGTAGTTAAATTAAAACCTAAAAACTATTATGAGCAGAATTGCCTTTGAAAATCAGGCAATTATGGAACCAGAAGTTTCCAGAAATGAGATAGTAATGTTTCCGCCATGATCAAGAAAACTAAAATGCCATCAGAAATTGGCATGACAACCCGCCACCAGAAGTTTGGCAAGATTAGGGTTGATAACCTTTAAGGTTCTCCCACTTTAGTCAGGGGGAGAAACGTCACCATAAAAGGATGGTGCAAATTATGATAACCTAAAAGGGTTTTTCCCGCCTAAACCAGGGGGAGAAAGACTGCCATCTGAAGATGGCACGTCTTATGTCGACAACCTTAAGGGTTTTCCCTTGAAGTCATGGAGATGACAAGAACCACCTAAAGGTTGCAGTGAACAATGTTGACAAATTAAATAGGTTATCTCATTAAGTGTTTATTCTGATCAAAGAAAGTTTGGCTGCCACTAGAATTGGCGTGAAACATCTCATTTGTTTTCTCACACCAAGATATTGGACGTAATTGAGGTGTTGGAGATTACTCGTGATTAAAATAAATAACTGCAGTAGCTCCGGGAAATTATTGTTCGTCACTTGCTTGAGAATGCAGACACAAGAAGTTGTCACAGCAGGTAAATCATGCATCTCGCAGTGACCAAGTCGTGTGTTAAGACACGTTTGAGGCACAGATGACTGCCTCATATATGCCTTGTAAAATAGATTTTGATCACTCTTATAATATGTGGTGCTCTTGAAGAGACTACAGATAGTGCTCCTCGAGACTATCAGAATATGATCCACACTCTCTAAGTATATACCTCATTAAAGATGAGGGATGATAATGCCCCTGAAGTGGCGCTGGTACCAGTCTGTGAAAATTTTAAGTATGCATGCATTAGAGAAATGTGTGGGATCTATATAGTTGTCTATTATCTATTTACAATGATGGTTATGTACCTCTTTGCAGAGGAACATCGACATTGTGATTGGTAGGCATATGATCTGTTCCCCTCAAATTAAGGTAGAGGATGGAATCTCTCGAAAAAGGGAAATATTCGGATCCGACTCACACCGTAAAATCATTAGGACTGAATATTACAGGTTGGTGTTTGAGATAAAGCGCAGAGAGAGTAATATAATCGCTCAAGGTGCGATTTAAGGGTTTCCTGCTGAATCCCAGGATTGGTTCTATGATATTCTCCTAATGTTGATGCACTTTAGCGTGGTAGTCTCTGGAAGACTCTAATTGCATCTAGCTATGACTTATGGTTGGTGATTGTATTTGAATCCCTGAAGGATTCTAGTTTTAACTCTGGCAGCCTCCTGACCTTGTGAATTATGTCAGGCTTGAAATTTTAGTCATAATCACCATTTTGAAGAGGAGAAATTTATGAACAATCCTTTGTGTGAATTTTATGTTCTTTGGTATAGGTTTAATATCCGGATGAATTGATGATATCATCTTCGGCTTCTTGAAAAGCCCTTCACAGCGCTAAAATCCACGCTTGAACTACATTTTGAGATCTCACTGAAATTGAAATATTTGCTCGATCTGAAGTTCGAGGACATCCTAGCATAATAAAACTTGTCTACTGGAGTATCTAGTTTTGATACTCATGGTGCTTCTAAATTAGCACCGTTAATTTGGATCCCGTAGAGTGGAAAAGTGATCCATCTGTTACGTACATAAAAATAATACTTTATGGTCCAGAAGTACCATATATGAATATAATGCATGCATTATCTGTTATGTTCTAACTTTTGTTTTGCAGGTTACCTTTTAGAGGCTGAAGTTGATTCTACGGTATTTATGAGTTTACAAAAGGCCTTTCATTGTTATGCCTGAAGCGTAAAATTGAATTTGTTGTGCAATGGTGGAGGATTTAAATGCGAGGTGTATATTGCTAGTGGTGCACTCGGCGCAAGACCTGCAGTCATTCCTCCATAAACTACAAATGGTAAAGCAGTTTTCTGAAGGCTATATAATATTTGCACCACCAATCGCTTTAAGAAGTCATGCTTCAGGGGGAGTAAACTCGTAGAATCATAGGCTGGACTTAAACGCGTTGTACTCTTTTTCCTTCACTAAGGTTTTGTCCCAATGAGTTTTCCTTGTGAAGGTTTTAACGAGGCAGCATATGCGTATGCAGCACTGTTATTGGGCGACGTCCGTTGTACTCTTTTCCTTTGGTCTGGTTTTGTCCCACATGGTTTTCCAGACGAGGTTTTTAATGAGGCAACATTTGCATCAACGTCGACATTATTTTGAATTCTAGGCGCTCAGGTTTTGTCCCAAGTGGTTTTCCTGACGCATGCGTGTAGGTTTTGTCCCAAGTGGTTTTCCTAACGCATATCTGTCGGAGGAAGTATTTCCCGACACTCAGGTTTTTGTCCCAAGTGGTTTTTCCTGATGAAATTCTGACGGAAGTCATGGCGATGACCAATCTCACTCTAAGTTCAGGTTTTTTCCAAAATGGTTTTCCTGACACAGTTTCGGCGCCGGGAGAAAATGTGTGACTACCATCATCACTTTAAAGCTACCGATTGTTGTACTCTTTTTCCTTCGACCAGTTTTTGTCCCAGTTCGATTTTTCTGGCAAGGTTTTAACGAGGCAACATCAGCGGGTTTATCATTGTTCTGAGAACTCATGTTTTCCTACGTTCAGGTTTTGTCCCTCTGGATTTTCCTGACGAGGTTTTTAATGAGACAAAAACTGAGAATGGTGACTGTCATGTAAAGAGATGGATATCCATAGAATTTTTGGCGGAATCAGTGATCGGATTATCACATTTTATTCTCAAGTCAGGTTTTTACCGCACACGGTTTTTCTTGATAAATTATATAAGAAGCCAAACAAGATGCACCGACAATATTGTTGTGAGCCTCCATTAAGGTCTTGTCCCAAGTGACTTTCCCGATGCAATTTCGACGAAGGGAGAAAATCGGTGGTACCGCTTAGACGACCAGTTTTTAACAGAAATTTTTTGACCACATAGTGATCTTAGATCGGTGATCATCCAAGGGGGAGTATTATGTAAAGTCGGTTAACTTAATTGTCTGATCACCAACTAAGATAAGCATAAAATTCATTAGCAAATATTAACCCAACACGTGTATCAATACGTGTCTCATCTTTGCTTTGTATCACATGCTTTATGTAGGCTATAAATAGCCATACTTGGAAGTGTACGAGAAGTACTATGAAATAATAAAAACTCTCCTTCATTTCTCTCTTCCATTAGTGTCTTCAGGTCCCGTGTGTACTATATCTATGTTTACATGCAACATACTAGCTAAATAGCTTAGCTAGGTATCTTAACTGAGATATCAACATTCTGTTTAGTGTAATTGTAAACGGTTTGGTACATAAAATTACAACATTAAGTGTAGGGTAATCGGGAATTCATTTTGTTGATGGTTCTAGGTGCTCACATGCATGCACCCACACTTAATAAGGAGGTCATGTTGAAATGCACGACTGCACAAGTATTTCGAAAACACCGCCCTCATTTATCAAATTTGTATTTGTATTTTACGATTACATGGTGCAATTTGTTTGTTTGTTTTTCTTATTTTCTTTTTGTCCTCTTCTACTTTCAATTCTGGATCCAAATAATCATTACCATCGAAGAAAATCGAAAGCAACAAGGAAGATGAATTATTCGAACACGTACAATATGGATATGGATCATGGGATGAACGAGTGGACTCGACACAATCTAGTCATTATAGACATATCCTTTTACCAAAAACCAGAAAAGCCGATATATTCAACATAACACAACCACGTGTCAATCTCTAATCTATCCAGACAGTTTTGTTTACGTGTAAAACACTCCCTTCCATTCAGATATACAAGACGCCAAATCTCCAACTACTAGCTCCAAATCTCTCCACGTGTCATCACCAAAACTCCCCCCACCGCACTTCTTCTTAAACCCTCTCCCCACTGAGCTGAACTCGCATGGAGAAAAAGAATCTCTGGGCTAACACAAAACAAAACAAAAAAAATGGTGGAAAACAAAGAAATGAATCAAGAACACAAATTCAAGCTAGTTGGGTACAAGAATTTCATAAGACAAAACCCAAAATCAGACAAATTTGTTGTGAAAAAGTTCCATCATATTGAGTTCTGGTGCAGTGATGCAACAAACACATCAAGAAGATTCTCATGGGGTTTAGGTATGCCTATTATAGCTAAATCTGATTTATCAACTGCTAATTACATTCATGCTTCATATATTCTTAATTCCGGTGACCTTAATTTCATTTTCACTGCTCCTTACTCGAAAAAGATATCAGAAATGAATAATCAAGAAAATACTGCTTCAATTCCTACTTTTAATCATGAGAAAGCTAGAGATTTTAGTAATACACATGGGTTTGGAGTTCGGGCGATTGGGATTGAAGTTGAAGATGCTGTTGAGGCGTTTAATGTCAGTGTGAGTAATGGGGGTGTTGGTTCTGCGAAACCGATGGAGATTGGAAACGGGGTTTGGGTTAGTGAGATTAAGATGTATGGTGATGTTGTATTGAGGTATGTGAGTTTTAATCGTCAAGAAAATCAAAATCTGATTGGTTCTGATTATGTTTTATTGCCGGGGTTTGAGAAAATGGATGAACTTTCGTCTTTTAGGGGTTTGGATTTCGGGTTGAAAAGATTGGACCATGCGGTTGGGAATGTGTGGAATTTGGCGGAGTCGATTGCGTATGTGAAATCGTTTACTGGGTTTCATGAATTTGCTGAATTTACAGCTGAGGATGTGGGCACAGCTGAGTCTGGATTGAATTCGGCTGTTTTGGCTAGTAATAATGAAATGGTGTTGTTGCCGATGAATGAACCGGTGTATGGTACGAAGCGGAAGAGTCAGATACAGACTTATTTGGAGCATAATGAAGGTGAAGGGCTACAGCATTTGGCGTTGGTTAGTGGTGATATTTTCATGACATTGAAGGAAATGAGGAAGAGGAGTAGTATTGGTGGGTTTGAGTTTATGCCTTCGCCGCCACCTACTTATTATAAGAGTTTGAAGAGTAGGGTTGGTGATGTCTTGAATGACGAGGAGATTAAAATGTGCGAGGAGTTGGGGATTCTTGTTGATAGAGATGATCAAGGTGTCTTGCTTCAGATTTTTACAAAGCCTGTTGGGGATAGGTAATTTTCCTTGCATTTATTGTTCTGCATTTATTTTAAGAGCGCATATGGTGTTTGTTTGTTTGTCTGCTCATAGATGAAATTGAGTGTCTGACTTTTGCCGAGTTTGTTTTTGAGGACTCAGGGCGTTCTAGACGGATAAGTTACGGCTTTGGATAAAAATGTGTTGCTCATTCCCACCTTTGAACTTAACCAAATCGATGTATCATAAAGTTGCCATCTCAAGCTTAATAACATAGCCTATGGGAGATCGGGTCTGCTAAGAGTTGTATCAGACTGATTAGCATTGACTGCACTTTAATAGGTTATGATGGGGTGTGCTAATTTAGTTGTATTGACCGAATCAGAATGGAGCAAACTGCACTTCCAAAGGTTGCATGTATATTTTGTGTTTTCTGTTCGAGTTAGTCCTGATTTAAGGAGGCATTAAAGGGAGGTTCAAAATGCATTTGGAACTGAAATTCCATGATTTGGGGCAACTAACATAACACATTCTTTTCGTTAGCTTTAATCAGAGACCTGCAATTTTAACATTTTTACATGTTTTCCTGTTTGATTTTTTTGTACTTCGGTCTTTGTTGGTGTTACGTGTTCTGATATTGTTCCATTTTGTTGTTGGACAGGCCAACTATATTCATAGAGATTATACAGAGATTAGGATGTATGTTGAAGGATGAAGAAGGCAAGACTTATCAGAAAGGAGGTTGTGGAGGATTTGGTAAAGGTAATTTCTCAGCGCTATTCAAATCCATTGAAGAATATGAAAAAACACTCGAAACAGTCAAACAACCCGCAGCTGGGGTTTCAGCAGCTACATCATGAAGGTTGATTACATGATAAGCAAAACAGTTCACCCTATATGTACTCAGGGTGGCAGTGCAAGAACAGCAAAAGGGTCCATTTATATTGGAATAAGCAGTTGCTGGAGTAACAATTGAGCGCAATGCCGCAATGTACAATGCAGGTGTTTAGGGATATGTATTGTAATTGGTTGATTAATGCTAATATAAATCTTTGATTGCTTGATACTTTGAGTGCATTAGTAGTTCTTTACCTGCCTGTCACGTTAGAATTCGATTTCCCAGGGTTAAAGTCATGGATGATGGATCGATCCTTGCCTGTTAGTTCTCTTCTACAGAGCTTTTAAACAAGGAATTCTTGTACCAGAAATGGAGAATACGCTCACAAGTCACAATCAACTGTCGTTACTGTCCTAAATTGCACGGTGGAAGACTCTCTTAATGACTTCCTTAAATTGCGAAAGGAAACTCGTAAAAAAACTAAGGAAAAAAACTGAGAAAATGATCTATTACTGGTAGATGAACAAACTGAGATTACAACTTATAATATCATGATTCAACAACTGACCTCTCTTGCACAACAAATTGAATATAATTTTGAATCTCAGAAAATCACAAGTAAAACTTAAAGAATCACAAATTATACATAACATATTCAAATGCTTCTTCAATCTTCACATCATTAAATTTCAAACATTGTTGAAATTGTCTTTCTTGGTAATAAGTGGAGGAGTGGCTGAAGGATAAGAAGTATCAGAACCATGTGGTGGTGGTGTTGGCACACCATAAACCTGTGAACTGTTGAGCAATTCTTGTCTCCCTTTTGATCTTCCAAACAGAAAACATCCAAAACCAAGTAGAATTGTGAACAAAATGAATGGTAGAGATATCACCAAAATGAAACCCATTTCTTCCCCGAATCCAAATTCTTCAGAAACAATTTCTAGTGGATAGTGAGTATTTGAGAGCTAGAAAGGAATATAAATAGATTGGAGGATGGGGAAAAGAAGCTTTAGTTCTCTCTAAAGCAAGAAGAGTCTTGTTCTTCACTATATATATAATGACAACCATGAAAGAGAGAACAGAAAGAAAAATGATCTGTTTTTTGTACCAGGTAGGTAATGCTGATAAATGCAATCCCAACGTTCAAATTCCTAACGGATACTTTTGGTGCTGTAAAAAAAAAAGCCACGGATGTTCTTGGCTTTCAATTTGTTGGCGAATTTAGCATCTGATTCCACCACCGAGGGACCGGTCCTTTTTTCTTTTCTTTTCTCGTCTCTCTTTTTTAGTGAAAGTCTCTTAGGTTGTGCCAGGGTAAAACACCGACGATAGTTGCCACTTGCCAGTGTATTAAATGTTTCTCATTGCGGTGGTCATATGCCCTCATAAGTTGCGGTAAGCAACTATAATCACATGAGCATAAGAAGTCTTTTTTTGGTGTGACCTCTCTGGAACAAACTAGAAAACAACTCGGAATGATATACCGTGGTGGTGAATGTTTAAAGGTTTAAATCTAACAATTCAAAAGGATAGCTTCAGAAATTTCATCTTCATTGCTCAAATTTTTAATTCCTTATAGAAAACTTCTTCTTTACATTGAAACAAGAAAATGAAAATGGTGAGAAGAAGCCAGAGAATCGCTGGAAGGAGAAGGAGTGAAATTGCAGAGTCATCTAAGATGGGAGAAAGAAATAATAAAAAACAACAAGTTCATCATCCAGATCAACGAGAACCTGTACAAGATAACGCTATTGACTATGACAGAGTGAGTGTTCATACTTCACAAAAAGATTCAATAGAAGAGGCCCAACAAAGGACTGGAGTGGGAGGACTCATAGAAGGAGATGATGAAGATATGACAATCGCAGAACTTCGACAGAGGTTGGCTGAAGAAAGAAGGCGAGAGGATGAAGAGCGTGCGAATTTGATGCGTCAGAATAATGAGTTAAGAGAAGAGAATATAAGATTACAGGAGTAGAGATCGAGAAGTATGACTCGCTCAAGGTCGAGATCAAGTACATCAAGACATAGTCAATCTAGTTGAAGAAATGTCAGACAACAAACACGTTGGGATGATATTGTAGAAAACAGTTAAGAAAATGATGATTTACCCGATCGACAAGATGAATATCGCGTAGATCAACAGCCAATAGATGATCGGTACGTACAACATGGTGAAGGTCATCGAATGCAAGAAGATACACTAGTGTAAAATGGAAGTTAAACCACTGGCAATAGAAGAGGTAATATCATCAAAAACGACTGTGATCATTAGTTGTAATATATTAGTGGTTTTTTCCAAAACGACTGTGTCTCACAGAAGTTGATATCTTTAAAAATACTACTTTCGCTGACAGTCAATTGATAACACTGACATTAACAGTGGTTTCTAAAGTTTTAAATTAGAAAATATAAAATTTAATCGTCTGTTTCCACCGGTAGTTTATATGGGCTGAATACTTTTTAAAAGTCTGATTCGTCTGAATCCCAGTCTGACTAGGCTTTCATCTGACTGGCCTGAAATTTGAAATTTATTACAATTTATAAAATCTGATTCACATTTCTGACTGGCATAAAATTTGAAATTCACTAAACTGAACTTTAATAGATGCTCATTTGAAACATTCACCATTCAATCCAAATTCAAAATATGTTTAAAACAGTAACTCGATTTATATTAATCGAGTTGATAGTTAGGTCAAAAACCACGAAAAGTTTTACATGGGTACTGAATTCACACCATTCTAAGTTATAATTATACTTGAGCATTCTGAACTCCAAAAAATATAACGAAACTTCTTTCTATTTCAGTAAGTATTGGTCCAATTCACCTGTGTGCATTGAGGCTGCTGCTGATAAACACCTGCAGGAGGTCCTACCATTTCAACAGCTCCATCCATGGTTTGAGACTGCTGAAGCAGATGGTGAACAAGTGCTCCACCCATTTTCTGTGTTGGGTGATATATCCCAGCAAAGGCTGGGTGCCCAGTTTGAGATGGAGCAAATGCTATGTGTTGTCCCTGAAGAAGGTTGTAGAAAGAACCAGCCCGTATTCTAGAAATCTCTCTCCCTGGTGCAGGAACCCAGACAACTGCACCACCTTCACTCTGCAAAAAAAAGTGCAACTAAGTTATACAACAGCAAATCTGAAGGTCACTGACAAAAGTAATAGAAGATGTAAAGCTTTCACAAATAATGAAATAAATGAATGAAAATGTTAATTACCAGTTAAAGGACCAGAAAGTAAGAAACTACATGGACATCTTTCTTTTCTTTGTTGGAACAAGTATACATAGACTCAAAAAATAACTTTAATCAAGGTAGCAGGTTGAAATCATATAAACAAGTATAAGTGCTGCAAGCATTCAAGCATTCAGTCGAGAGATATTACCTAATCTCCATCCAATACTCGTCGTCATCTAAAGATATTGAAGAAATAAGGTTGATTCATGGATACAGCAAACACATACGGATCTTCATAAGCATTCACCTTTAGGCCGGATCTCTTGGGAGATTCTAATACAAGATGCCAATGCTTTCTAGTCTCATCAGCGCAATAAAAGACTTGGGCAGCTTGAGAAGCATGGATGAAGGGTTCGTCAACTTCTTTAGAGCTTCTCTTAAACTTTTCGAAATTGACGAACCTCGAGTTTGTCTCTGCATCCACATATGATCCAGTTGTTTTGTCTTCGACCCGGACCCAATCACAAAGAAAAACAACTTCTGTGAAATCTTCATAATCGAGTTCAAGTATCTTTTTCACAATGCCAAAGTAAGAAGTATCATCACCCACCAAGTTGGTATCTTTGGCGCTTGCTCTGAAGCTGGTGAAGGCATCGATGGTCACTCCGCTGTTTTGTGTAGTCATATATTGCTCTGCCTCTGCTGTATAAAACAGATAACCTTTCACCGAATACGCTCTATAGGAAACTGTCTTGAAGGAAGGTCCAAGTAAGAGCCTATGAAAATCTGTCACGGGAGTGCCTAGAAGTTGATCTCTTAACCAGAGAATGTAATCCTGATGCTTGCTCCTTGATCTTCGGTTAAAAGTATTATTGTATGCCTTGTATTTCCTGTGAAACAATAAAGACAATTATACATGACAGGGTTACTTCACACTATACAAATTATATGGTCAAAATGGTGTAAAGAAATTGTTCAGAGACAAAGTTAAGGATTCTACTTACTCTTCCCATTCAGTATTTTCTTCTGAATGTCTCAATACCCAAAGACGAACTTGTTGATGCTGTAAGGAAGTTAATTGGTATGGTTTTCCTTGTGAATTAGGCGGTTCTGGACCTTCATAAACCTCACCGTGCAATGCTATCTTTCCATGACACTTATAATACTTTTGCTTACCCTCAGGAATGAACTCCATCCAATGGCGCGCTCCTTCATCGACCTCATATTGTGCAGTTATTGACCCTTCAATATAGTTTTTGTTCCGACCATAAACCTTGTAGGTTCTCATCATCCTGCACATGCAATTAGTAACACAATTATATATATGTTGCGTATACATAAGTTCATAAAGTAATAAAGAAACTGAAAGTATCAACAACTAAAGAAGTATACCTCTCAAAAGGGTACCTAAATTGATCTGGTCCCACTGTTAGTGCCTCTTCGGCCAAATGTACGACAAGATGAGTCATCGTAACAAAAAAAGCCGGTGGGAAGTACATCTCAAACACACATAAAGACTCCACAACACGTTCGTGCATTAGACGAAGCGCTTCACGATCAATAACCTTAGAACAAAGAACTTTGAAAAACAATGACAATTGACGTATTGCCTCACGCAAAAGCTTATGATCTTTGAAACAATACATTAGAAAAATTGGCATCAAACCCTGCATAAGCATGTGGTAGTCGTGGGACTTCAAACACTTAAATTGTAACTCTTTCATATCCACTTTCTTTTTCCAGTTTCCACTATAACCAATAGGAACTTTCAGTTTGCTAAAAAATTTAAGACTAGTTCTCTTTCATTCTTAGGCAAGCAATAAGGAGCTGGGGGGGCGTTCTACTTTACCATTTGTTTCCGTCAACCACAAGTCAGGTTTTAAGTTCAGCAGTTCCAAATCCTTGCGCGCTGGATCCCCATCCTTTGACTTATCCTTGTGGTTCATGAAAGTCCCAAACATGTTCTCTGCAAAGTTCTTTTCTACATGCATCACATCCACATTATGACGAAGTTGCAGAAACTAAAGTTAAGATTAACTAAGTTAGCAAAACTTATAAATAACAAGAACATAATGATTAAAGTTAGAAAATGCCGGAAAATAACCACATATTCACTTACCTTCCAATATGGCAGATTGTATAGAATTGATCTCTTCGAATACGGAGAATCAACTAGTGACCGCTTTACCATCTTCCCGAATTCCTTGTTTGCTGTTGCTGTCCTATCAAACAATTCAACGCCACTCAAATGAATTGGTGCACCCCTATCTTCCTTAAATCCATTGAACTTGTCGGTTTCACGTCTGTAAGGGTGAGACCGATCTCTTAAAAATCTTCTATGACCCATGTATGCAAACTTATTACCCCATTTCAGCCTCAGAGCCTCAGTATCTTCACCACATGCCGGACAACCAAATTTTCCAGATGTTCGCAGACCAGACATATACGCATAAGCCGGATAGTCATGTATACACCACATTAAAATTGCTTTCATTGTAAAGGAAGTCTTTGTGTGCGCATCATACGTTATCTTTCCTTTTAACCATAACTCAATTAACTCATCAATTAAGGGCTGCAAATAAACATCAATGTTGCCATTGGGACCACTTGGACCAGGAATAAGTAGTGCTAACAGTGTAAAATCTTTTGACGTGCATACTGATGGGGGAAGGTTAAAAGGAAAAACCATGAAGGGCCAAGTACTGTGTGTAGTCATCATTCCAAAAGGATTAAAACCATCAGTGGCTAGTCCTAGACGCACATTACGTTTCTCAGCAGCAAACTCAGGCCACTTCCTATCAATTGACTTCCAAGAAGAAGAATCCACAGGATGTCACATGTGTGTAATACTTTCTTCAACATTAGAGTGATGGTACATCTGCTCAGCAATCCATGGAGTACCATACCAACGCTGTAAACTTTCAGTAATTGGGAAAAACCTTAGTTTCTTCACTGGCACTTTTCTAGCATTTGGATCACCTCCTTCAGGAGGTACTTGCCATCTACTTGCATGACATTTAGGACACTCTTCATAATCAACATACTCCTTTCGATAAAGTATGCAATCATTAGAGCAAGCATGGATAATCTCGACCGGCAAGTTAAATGGCTTGAGCATACCCTTAGCTTTAGCACATGTAGATGGTAACGTGTCCCTTCCGATAAAATAGTTTTCAAAAATTTTAATAATTCTGTAAAAAAAAACATTGGAACACTGATACCTTGCTTTCAAACTAAGCAGCTCAATCACTGTCGACAATTTTTTATTTTCACCACCACAATCTGGATACAGGGGTAATGCATCCAACATCCTCTTTCTGAAATCGGCATCGATACCATCTTCAACACTAGCACCAGCACCACCTTCTACATTAGCACCAGAACCATCTTCAACATTAGCATCTGAACCATCTTCATCAATAGCACCATTTTTCATGGTTACCAAGCTCAGTGCGACCTAGTGTGTCTAAGAACAAGTCAACCATTCTCGGAAAAGAAGCTTCACTCATAACATTATTAGTGGGTAACGCGGAAGCTCTAACAGTGGAATTATTCTCACGAGGTTTCTCACCATGATGGATCCACGTTCGGTATGTCACATCGAACCCATGATCAAGAATATCCCCATGTATTTCATCAAGAGTTTTTGGACGACTATTATAATTCTGACATTTCATGCAAGGACAATGAAATTGATTTATATCTTCCCCAAGACTGTCAGCTGTAAATTGAATGAAAGATTTAACACCTTCAATAAACCTCGGTGAACCCTTACGTGCAGTGAACCATTCTTTACAAGGAGGATTTATACGACGTCCTGACATCTACAAATAAATGACAAAAGCAATCAGTTCTATTACTGTAATTGATCAAGATAGTAAGAAAATGACATAAAGCAGAACCCAGTGATATATACAAATACAAATTCTAGTCAGATTATTTAATTTGAAAGAACCCCCATATTTAAGAAACATATAAAATCAGTTCAAAAGCCTAATTAACTCAGAATTTAGCTAGGGTTTCCAACTGAAATCAATTAAGAATTAGAAATCTATTTTCACCTAGTGGAGTAGTTTTAACCCAAAAACAGGATACATAGAAGCAGGATCTAAATCATCCTAAGAATTCCGCTCATATTATCCTAGCCATGAACTGGCAAAGAGAAGAGAAGTAAAAGAACAATTTTAATTTGACAGAACCCCCAAATTTAAGAAACATAAAATCAGTTCAAATACCTAATTAACTCAGAATTTAACAAGGGTTTCCAACTGAAATAGAAATCAATTAAGCTATAACTAATTATAAAGTTGAACTAAGTAGATTCCCTAATAATCTTGAACTCAAGTACATACTCTAATGTAAGAGCAGGATATTTGAGATCTGATATTGTGCTCTGAGTTGTTGAGCCTTCATAAATCCTCTGAAATCAGAACCTGACTAGTAAATATGCAACCCTAATAAATTTTTCTCAGGTAGGTGTCTTTGATTATCTTCAAAATCTAAGAGAGAATGAGAAGAAAATCTTTCTCAGATGAGAATGAGAGAGAAAGACGAGATAAGGTCTAGTTTTTCTTTACAGATTTGTTTAAAAACCTGACTATGACTATAATAGTCTAACTTGAGTCATATGACTCAGCATCACCTGACTGGGCTGAATCTCCTTTCCATGTGGGATGATATATCAGATCATGTTGGGAAAATTGTCAAATTGATTGCAACTGAAATTGGCTAGTACCTAATCGTAACTGAAATTGGCCAACACCTTAAGACTGATTGTAGTTTCACATTAAGAAGAAACTAAAGCTCATAGTTACAGTGAACAACTACAATCACTTTAAGTTTGAGAATTTTATATCTAAATTTATAATGTCCAACTACAATCAGTCCATCTGATACTCAAATTTTGAGATCACTGGACATACTACAAATAATGGGATCTGTAATCTATAAAGCCAAACTAAGATACAAACTGCAATTACTGGATTTCAGTAATTTATAAACAGCAGGCACTGAAATTGATATATGAATGCATTTGTAATCTACAAGTCAAACTTAAATACAAACTGCAACTACTGGATTTTCAGTAACTTATAATCTGAAAACTGCAATTTAAAGTACAAGCACATTTACAGAAGTTCCTGACATTGAACAAGTTATAAGTGACCATCAGAATATTTCATTAGATAATAGCAGGGCTATAAAACCTGCTGAAACTACATAATAAACCATTAAACTTGTAAATTATCCGATAATTAAGATTGAGTTTTGAATTTCTTCTTTAAAAAAGAAGAGAAGAGACTACAAAAGAAGAGAAGAGACTCAAAACCACAAGTTAGATCCCAAAATACTCGCACCGTATCAACTGTCCCAAAATACTTACACCATATCCATATATTTCTTCAAGATAGTTACATGTTCCCCATATACTTCACAACATCCCTTTGTACACCCCAAAAAGTCCCAAAAAGCTCCAAAATATTCACTTAAACTACCAGAAACCTTCAACTTCAAAAATCTGCATCAAGTACTACTGGTCAAGGTCCAACAGAGTGCTTGGGCCACAAAATCTTGTCACCATGTTTCACACTAGAAAGAGTTCCTTCTCCAACGCAGAGCGGCTCAGTGAGTATCACTACTTCATCAATGAGGACGAGAAAATAAAAATCATCATTTTCATCAGCACTCCTATCAATACGTCCGAATGCAACTGCACCCTTGCGCATATTACTTAATACAACATACTGGACTCTTTGACCATCCACATTCATCGGCTATAAACAGAAAAACATCCAATAATAAGAAACAATCCAAACTAATTGTTCTAAGTTAATCATTTTAGTTTAATTCAGACCGATGTTCATTCATTGTTTTCTAGTGCTAACTAAAGGTGCTAAGAATATATGACCCGAGTATTATTAGCATTGTTGGTGTCAGGGCTGACACTTAAGGCTCTTAGCTCCTCAACAGTCTCCTCAAGATTACGGACACGATTTTCTACAGCAGCAGTCTTCAATTTCTCCTTACGCAACAGCTCTCTACTAACTGCAGATGCACGTAACTCAGTCTTTGAGACCCCACCTCCAAAGCCTCGAACAACACCCCTTCGATCACGGCCAAGTACCTATCATCAGATATATAAAATTAGTTAGTAATAATTTTCTTATACGATACAGCAATATAAATTCATCTCTAAAACAACAATATATAATCAGCTCAACCCACCTTCGCAACTGCATCCTTATCTAGATCAGTCTCACCTCTAAACTCATCTGTTTCATTCAACTCCCTCACCTTTTGCTGCACAATATAGACAACATTATGCATAAGAGGATAACAAATAGTGGAACTAGTGAATCTAATTTATTCATTGAACATAGAACTTACAACATAATCTCTTGATGTTACTTCATAAGATACGTTTAGACGGTCCTCTTCAGACATTTCTTGGTACACATGTGTAGCCAGGTACAGGTCAACCCTTAATACCTTACCAGTAGGACTTGCTTGTTCCATTTCATGTCGGCGTTTTGCAATAGCACGCCTACCGGTACTGTGTGCAGCTTTTATCTTTGACCTTGCTCTCTTCATTCTTTCCCTAACCTCCTTATCTTCGCCTTTACTCACAATATCAACGAAGGCATCCCAGTCCTCTTTTTTCAAATTTTTGGGTATCCTTTTTCTCATTTCAGCAACACTGGAACAGTCATCACACATCGCCCTTAGTTTAGTCTTGGCATTCTTCCATAACATATTTGTCATTTTCAAAGCTTTGGCCTTGAGATATTCAGGAACCATGTATGCATTGGAGAGACTCCTCCATATTTCTTCCTTCAATGGCAGAGGAACTTGCTTCCAACTTTTAATAGATGGTGGGACGAGATTTATGGTTATTTTCCCCAGCTTGGTGGCATACGTCTTTTTGGTAGGTCCTATAGGTTGGCCTATTTCATTAAAATCAATTGGAAGACGCTGATCATCACCTATACAGAACAATACAAAATCATTAAAATTTCTAAGAAAACTTGAAATAAGTAACATATTTAGGGAAGTAAGATAAAACAACTACATTACCAATCATGTTTTCTTCACTAATTTCAGGTTCACTATCACTATTTGTCTGACATAGAGCCTCATGCCACGTCTCTGAACCTCCACTAGGAGAATGTTCACCCTGAGATGATGGATGAGACCCAGACACTCCACTTGAATTCGATCTTCTTCCATGACTGTCTGAAACATTAGTAGATGGAGACCTTCGTGTATCAACCAAAGGAGTCCAGGTAGGTTGATTTGTGGTAGGATTTCCAGACCGACGAGATATGCTGCTACTTCTAGGTCCCCTAGCCATATTATCTGATCAAAAACCCATAATAAGCAACAATACAAAAACTGCAGCAGTGGTACACAATATCATGACACAAAACCTACATGTAAGAGATTGATATCTAACCATATAAATTTAAACAATGAAACAGTGGTTCAAAGCAACTTATCAAAAGCATATTAAGTACAAAACTAAACTACAAACAATCACTTCTTACGCATCTGCAAATAACCTTTCTATCTATGCAACTAAATCGTAGCAAATCATGATAGAATGAAGAAGAACATCAATATAAATCAATCCATGCTATACAAACACAATTTCAGAACTTGAACACAACTACCTCAAAGTAGAACATGAGGAATCGTCACAAAATCAAAAGCCAACTGTAAGAACATGAAAAAGATCCTAATTCAACTATAAGAACATCATGATAACACACTAAACACGAATCAAAGTAAAGTATGAAAAGCTATTCAAGATTCTGAAACCATAGAAAAATTAAAACAAATATTTGATCGAGATGTTATACCTGGAGATCTTTGAGAAATTACTACACCTCTTCTACACAATATTAAAAACAAAGGAACTTCAATTAAAACCCTAACAGAGAAATTGAAGACAAGAACTGGACAATCTATCACGAAATGAACCTCTACCAAATTCAAATCAAATAGAATCAAAGTGAAGGAGTTGTTATACCTGAAGATTAATCTGCACATGAAGGACTTATACATTCAAAAAAAAACACAAAAATTAGATTCAAACCCTAACATCAAAGAAAATGAAAACAAAACAAAAAAATTGACTTTCTAAAACCATAACTTTACCTGATGAAAACTGAAATCGAAAATAGGGTTATGAAGAAAAGGGATTTTGAAGATACGAAGAGAACTAGGGTTTGAGAAAAGGGGTTTATAGACACCGAACAAAAATAGGGTTTTGAGAACAGGGGTTTACGGATATAGAAGAGAAATAGGGTTTAATCACTTGTTAGTCAGGGTTTTTTTCAATCTGAAATCATTTTTCTCTTTTTGATTTTTCTTTTTGTCTGTGAATTTTCTTTCCTGTGTAAGAACAAGTGAGAGAAACGTTAAAGATAAAGGTGAGAGAGAAGAAATATATACAGTCGATAGAAACGAGGATTCTCATCTGTCACCGTTGATCCATTTAGGCTCATCATCTAACCATTGCTTCTGGCGCGAAAAATCCCGCCAAAAACATGCATCATAGAATCTTCTTCTCCTCACAGTCGTTTTACAACTCAGACAAAAGCTACCTAGAGACCACCAAAAATTCGCCTCTATAAAACAACTGATATTGAAACTAGTTTAATTTTTTTTATTTTTTTTTATAAAACAACTGTGAATGACAGCATGGGTAAGTACTTCAGCCCAATAACAGTTGTTTTTGAAAAACCCAGGAAGTGGTAAAAAAACTAATTATCCACTAGTGATAATAAAGATAACAGGTATGAACAGCGAGTAGAACGATAGCAAGGTGAACAACATGATCCAGAACAAGGAAGGATGATACTACAGGGTAGACAAGTATTAAGAGATCAACGCAAACGCGAAGCTGAGGTTGAAAGATATATGGAAGAACAAAATCACGCACATGATGAGCGAGAAAGACGCAGGAGGAGAAGACAAGAAATTGAAGAACGAGAATTCCAAGACGTTGTGCGCGAAAACAACCATGAGAACCCTGTAAGAAGACGCGAGGTCAATCTCACACTTCCAAACCAGACTATGGAGGATGAGGAAGAATGGAGAAGAACTAGGTGACAAGAGAGAGAGATGATAAGGGATAGACGCGATCAAGTCGAAGAGGATGACAGATAAAGACGGAGACGCCGGAGAGATGCTGAAGAAGAAAAGGAGATGCAGGAGGCTATTCGTGAAAATAGACATGACAACAGAGTAATACAAGCAAGATTAAAAAGTCCAATGCAACAAGACCAAGTAGTGAACGAAAAAATCTTAAGAGATTAGCGGAAATGAGAGAAATGATGACAACTAGAAGAGAGGGCGGTAGGAGACAGTTGAATGAGGCAGTGAAGAAGCAGGAAAAACACCATTTGCAAGACAAATACAGATGACGGGAATACCGCCTAAATGCAGTTTACCAGCATTCACCAACATCTTTGATGGAACAACCTGTGCGATACAACACATAAAAGCTTATGTGCGAACTTTATTGCAATGGGAAGATCATGATGCGGTTCTTTGCAAGTATTTTCCGGCAAGCTTGTCAGGAGAAGCTTTGAAGTGGTTTGAAGGTCTACCTACTGGAACAATCAGATCATTCAATCATTTACAGTCAATCTTCCTAGGATCATACATCAACAACAATGTATTAAAACCAGGCATAGAGCAAGTATTTGGTTTGCGAAGAAGAACAAATGAAGACCTGCAAAGTTTAACCACAAGATGGAGAAATATGTGCAGTGAAATGGCTGGACGAGTGGATAAAAGAAATCTCATATTACCGTTCATCAATGCAATCTTCGCAACAGATTTTCTATACACACAAATTTTCAGAATTAAAGACACCATATCAATGACAGAGCTACGCGAGTATCAAGAAGAATACATCGCTCTTGAGCAAAAGCAGAAAGAAATGAAATTCTATCCTGTGGAAAATACAAGTACAAAAGCTTGGAACGCGAGTTTACTTCCTAAACTAGCGAACACAATTGCAAGCACATCTCAAGGAAGATATGAAAAAGTGATAAACGAAGATCAACAAAAAATAGTAGCAATGGGAAGTGAAGATCAAGAAGAGTGGGAAAGATAAAAACAATTCAATAATCATGGAGGAAATAATAAAATTCAAAGACTTGATAACTAGCCAGAAGGATATGGGGGCCAAAAGCACTATTTTAATCAAGGTCAAAGAGGAAATAGAGTAGTTTGGGAGCCTATAAAGATGCGGTATCTAAATGCTACAATAGAAAAAATATGGGAAGCTATAATTTTTATGGAAGAAATATCGGCACCACCAAATGTGGGAAATAAGACACCACCAGGGAGGAGAAGTAGAGAATTCTTTGCTTATCATCGCTTTCATGGTCACACAACAAATAATTGCAGGGACATAAAGAAAATCATATTGCGAATGATAGATCAAGGGAAGTTAGATAAATTTTTGGTACATCAACCTCAGAATTTACCTCCACCACCTCCAAAAGGTCGCACACAAGGTACGGAGACAGAAAGAAATACCTATTTGATTGAGGTAGGTGCGAAGTCAAAGAATCTATATTGTAATTCAATAATACATTCGTTCAAGAACATAGAAGACTTCCATGATAATATCTTGAGAAGAGTTTACGCGAGGGATAGTGATGGAAAAGAGATATTGAATCTTGCTAAGATATCGCCCCCAAAAGATTGGCAGAAGCAACTTATTTCCTTCAACGCATAAGAAGTACCTGGAGGTGGAGAACCGCACGAAATTCCCTTAGTGGTAAAGTTGGAAATCAATCCAAAAGCAAAAACTGATGAAGATGAAGAGGAAGAAGCAGATACATGGGCTATTAACAGAATACTGATAGACCCTGGTAGTTCGGTGGATATCTTATTTTACCATACTGTTTATGGGTGAAAATCGTTTCTGCCGATTTTGGTAATTTCGGTAGGTGAGTGAGAAACAAATCTAAACCCTAAACAAATGTACTGCACATGAGTACTTTAAATTCGAGAGATCAATCTGTACAACTCCGGTCTAAACCAAGAAATGGTCGTTCCAGATTTGCTTTGGTCACAAAGAGGAGGAGAAGGGCTGGTTTAGAGAGGGAAGCGAGGAGAGTGTTGAGACCAGAATAGTTCTGGAAGAGTAATACTCGACTTGTATCAGAAGATGAAATCTTGAGAAGCTAGCAAGAGTTGAAATCTTTGAGAAATCTAGCAAAGTTTCCTTTCGGAGTATTGTATTTCTCTGTGACCAAAAACTTGTTTTTTTGGTGGAAATAGGTAAGACTTATTTATACAAGTCGAATTGAAACGTACTCTGGTCTCATCAAGGAAGGAAATAAAGGGTGAGTAAATGGGAGGAGGTGGTAATCGTTAACGCATATAATTGATGTTCCGTAAAAGAAAAGTGTTTCACCATTATTTCCCTATTTACTTAATCGCTTCATCCTTATTACACTTTCTTATTGCGGGCGTAGTGTACGCCGCACGTTGTAAACCACCAAACCAAAACCCTAAAGAGCATCCCCCATTTTGTGACATGTATCGATGTCTCGAGTGTTTTCGTGGAAAACGTGTAGCATGTCACTGGTATTTGATAAGTTGTCAGGTTGCAAGTGTTGCGTGGTATATGCTAATGACATGTGTGTCATGCCTTAGTCGCAGGTTGCACATCGGGTGCAAGTGGCAATGCCAGGTTGCAAGTGTTGCGTGACATGTGTCAGTGGTGTGTGTGGCGGTTTGGCCCTAGGTTTGCACGGCATGGCACGCTAGGTTTGCAAGCGCCATTTGGCATGTGTGGGGGCTTGGCCCTAGGTTTCCATGGCATGGCATGCTAGGTTGCAATCTCCACTTTGGCATGTGCCAATGGCATGTGTGGCGGCTTGGCCCTAGGTTTGCACGGCATGGCATGCTAGGTTGCAAGCGCCACTTTGGCATGTGCCAATGGCCTGTGTGGTGGCTTGGCCCTAGGTTTGCACGGTATGGCATGCTAGGTTGCAAGCGCCACTTTGGCATGTGCCAATGGCATGTGCGGCGGCTTGGCCCTAGGTTTGCACGGCATGGCATGCTAGGTTGCAAGCGCCACTTTGGCATGTGCCAATGTCATGTGTGGCGGTTTGGCCCTAGGTTTGCACGGCATGGCATGCTAGGCTGCAAGCGCCACAATGGCATGTGCGGCGGCTTGGCCCTAGGTTTGCACGGCATGGCATGCTAGGTTGCAAGCGCCACTTTGGCATGTGCCAATGACATGTGCGGCGGCTTGGACCTAGGTTTGAACGGCATGGCATGCTAGGTTGCAAGCGCCACTTTGGCATGTGCCAATGGCATGTGCGGCGGTTTGGCCCTAGGTTTGAACGGCATGGCATGCTAGGTTGCAAGCGCCACTTTGGCATGTGCCAATGGCATGTGCGGCGGATTGGCCCTAGGTTTGCACGGCATGGCATGCTAGGTTGCAAGCGCCACTTTGGCATGTGCCAATGGCTTGTGCGGCGGCTTGGCCCTAGGTTTGCACGACATGGCATGCTAGGTTGCAAGCGCCACTTTGGCATGTGCCAATGGCATGTGTGGCGGCTTGACCCTAGGTTTGCACGGCATGGCATGCCAGGTTGCAAGCGCCACTTTGGCATGTGCCAATGGAATGTGTGGTGGCTTGGCCCTAGGTTTGCACGGCATGGCATGCTAGGTTGCAAGCGCCACTTTGGCATGTGCGGCGGCTTGGCCCTACGTTTGCATGACATGGCATGCTAGGTTGCAAGCGCCACCTTGGCATGTGCGGCGGCTTGGCCCTAAGTTTGCACGGCATGGCATGCTAGCTAGTAGTAAAATTTGATCCTAGGTGGAATCTTTTTCTTTACTTTTTGGGTCGATTAAAGAAGTAAAATTTAAAGCAGAAGTATCGCATATATAAAGTTGGTAAAAGGAAAAGTGTGCTTCATTTTGTAGAAAACCAAAGGTTCATATATATATTCAGTCCATTAATTATCAATCAAACCTAGGTATACTAAAGAAAAAAATAAAAAGGTTCAGCTGGCACTAGGGTTGCACAGGGATCGACATGTACCCAAAGAATCGACTCAGAACTGGGATACTCTGACCGGAACTGGTTGATGCGGTACATGGAACGGGAATGAAAGTTAGACCCGGTAGAGGAGTGGGTACAATGAACAGTTCTATCTTGTTCTTGATCATTACTGGACTAGAATAATTGGTTAATAATAACCGTCAAGATAAATTAATCCTAGCCATTTTTGCTAGGTATTATATATCGAGTCTATCTCCGAAAACAAGGGGTACCAAAATACACCATCACTTTTTTCTTAGGCAATATGTATTGACAAACTCAATACAACTCCGAGAGTTAAACTCAATCAAGGAATACTATTAAGAGTTATCTCTCTTTCTTGCGATAAGAACGTTTACAGTAACAAGTCTGTGAACCTAATCACAAAGAGATAACTTGGACGGTACCAAAGACAAATATCCAAGAATCAATCAAGTCATATCCAACAAACTAGGTCGGATGTCTTTATTATAATTGATCAACGCACAACCTGTGATATTTCAATTATAAGTATAAAGAATATAATGAGGAAAAAGAAATAACACAGACAGTAGAAGTTTTGTTAACGAGGAAACCACAAATGCAGAAAAACCTCGGGACCTAGTCCAAATTGAACACCAAATTGTATTAAGTCGCTACAGGCACTGGCCTACTACCAATTAACTTCGAACTAGAATGTAGTTGATCCCTAAAAGATATCCCAGCGATTAAGTTACAGTCGCGCTCCTTACGCCTCTTAAATCTCAGTAGGACTCTGCGCAATTGATTCCCTTAGCTAATGTCACACCAATTAAGAGTTGCTTCAACTCAATTGAAGACTTTAAACCAAATCTCCCTCTCATAGATTAAATATATATATGTGATTTCCTTTTACAGTCAAATAATATGATCAAAGGTATGGAAATCGACTCAAAATCCGGACTTATGCAACCCGAAGTGCAGCCTAGATTATTATTAACCTCACAAGTATAAAACCCATGGAATCAACAAAATTTGAGACGAATAGAACTTTATCGATTTCTATCAATCTTGATCAAGTGATAAATCAACAATCGATCAAGATCAGGATACACGAGTTATCAAGAAAAGATAACTGAACCTGGCTTCACGAATCCCTATAAAGACTTTGTAGTCGCTAAACCCTAAAAAGGTTAGGAAGAGGATGACTCTAGATAAAAGAAATGTGCGTGCCTACTAGAGCTGGCAATCAAGCCCAAAACCCGCGGGTTCACCCGGACCGGCCCGTACAAACCCGAACCCGGCTCAGCTAATTTCTAAACAAGTCGGGTTAGGGTTGAGAAAATATCGTCCCGTGCAAAAACGGGTAAACCCGGCCTGTCCTGTGTATCCGCGGGTAAAACCCGTAACCCGTAATTCCTATTCATATGACACGTGCCCCTCCCATCTATACGTGTCTCACTGTCTCCTCTCCTAGCCCTAGGTATAAAAAGAAAAAACCCTAAAAAATCTAATTTTTTCTTTTCTTCTTCTGTTCTTTCCTCCCTCTGCAGCGGCAGTTCTTTCTTCAGTTCTCTACTTCTCTTCTCATGATCTATTTCATCTTCTTGTTCGATATTTACAATTAACGACAACAACAGTGGTTAGCGACTAGCAGCAAGTAACTAAATTCGGTGATTTTGATGTTTGAATCTTTTGAGATGATCACTGATTTAGGTTTTAAATTTTAATTGGGTTATCTGATTTTGATGAGAAATTGAGAATCATGAGATACAACTTGGTTTATTGACTTATTGTATGTTTGTTGTTCAGAATCCTGATTCTGGTTTTGGTTCTTATTTGGACAACTTGGAATCCCCTTCAAAGGACTGTGTGGAACTGTAGATCAGTCAGGTAGTGCGGAACACCGAGGTTATCGCAGCAAACAACACGACTATACCAGCGTAAGTGTCCACACATCTACCTTTTTTTTTCTTTTTTGGAGTGTTGTGTACTTGTATTACTTGGTGGAAGATGATGAATGAAATTTACATATGATTTCTCTTTGTACATTATATATATATCATATTACAAAATCTATAAATATATCATAGTAGAAATGAAGGGTTTTTGTATTTTTGCTTTTGCATTTTGCTTTTGAAACACTGAGCTAGTAGTTAGTAGTTAGTGCAGGAATTATGATGAATGACAAGGTGCATAACATTACGAAAAAGGAATTATGATGAATGACAAGCTGCATAACATTATGATGAATGACAAGCTAAGAATTGAGTTTATACTTTATATGGAATGAAATTTGGAACTGTGTATGGTTTTTTTAAATCTTGTGATTCAGGTTTATTTTGATCTATCGTGTTTTGCACATTCTTGATTCGTTGAAAATGAAATTAGAGTTAGCCTGGTTGTGTATAATTTAGATTAAGCTGATGTTAAGACAGCAGGTGCTGTTGACATGTTGTTGTGAAGTTGAAAGTTGAAAGTTTTTCAAATGTTACATTTTAACTGATTTCAAATGTTCTGACTTGCTTTCTTTAATTGAGATATAAGAGGGTGAGGGGTTTGTGAAAGTAAATGCTTGTTCCTTATGATCACCAATCACCATTAGGCATAATGCATGTAACTTATTGTAGTCTGCTTCTTTTATTTCCTACAAGTAAGTAAAGTAATGTACTGATTTTTGAGTCTTTGAGTCTTTGACCTATTCTTTGTGGCTCCATATTCTAGGATGTCAAGTGTACAATTACAAGAACAAGATCATATTAATGATGTTATGAGTAGCGACGATGATGATGTTGAGATGGTAGATTCTGTGAATGTCTCTGCAGCTGTTGGTTATGCTTGTGCACCTAAACCTGTTTCAACTGAAAATAAATCTAGACTTAGATCTGATGTTTGGGATTTTTTTAATCTCGTGAAAAATAAAGATGGAAAAAAGTATGGAGTGTGTAAGGCTTGTAATGCATCATATAAATATGATAGTCAAAAAGGTGGAACCTCGTCTATGAGAAGGCATGTCTGCCCTGAGCGTCAGTCTAAAGACATAGGGCAGATGATCTTATCTGCAAAGAGTATCCAGCTGTCTTCTCGCGTACGCAAAGTTGATCAGATGAAATTTCGGGATCTCGTGTCAGCATTACTCATTGCAAGAAATGTCCCATTTTCGTTGGTTGAGTGGAAAGAATTTAGGGACATATGTGCTTATCTAAGTGATGATGATGCTAAACCAATATTAAGGAACACTGGGAAAGCTGATGTTGTCAAAAAACATAAAACACGAAAAGAAGGTATTCGAAACATATTGAAACTTGCTCCAGGTACGATCCAGAATTTGCTGATTTTTTGTTTTATACTTTTATGTATAAGTTACTGAGTAATTGATTATGATAATATTTGCTGATGTGCATGACTTATTCTTACAGGTAGGATGTGTCTAACATCATACATGTGGACTTCTGTTACGACTACATGGTATATAACATTAACTGTGCACTTTCTTGATCAAAATTGGGAGTTAAAGAAGTATCTTATGAATTTTTGTGAACTTCCACCACCTCATACAGGTGAAGCACTTAAGTCTTGAGATCTTTTATTTTATGTGCATGTGATATTTATATTTTACTTGAGTCTTGTGATCTTCCACCACCTCATACAGGTGAATTACTTTATTGGGAGTTTAACTTTTACCTTTCCAGGTGAAAACCTTTCTGCAAAGCTATTTGCAATGATAGAAGATTGGGGAATTGAAGACAAAGTATCCAACATCACCTTGGATAATGCAGCAAATAACGGAGCTTGTGCTAGAATTATGCAGAGTAGACTTGTAGCAAAGAAGATCTTGTTTAACAAGGGACAATACTTTCATGTTCGTTGTTGTGCTCACATCTTATCTCTTATTGTTAAAGATGGACTTGTGAAGATTGATCCATCTGTGCTCAAGATAAGAAAGTCGGTGAAGTCCCTTAAAAAGTCCCAAGTAAGAAAACAAAAATTCTTGGACTTTGTTGATGCTTTAGGAATGTCTGGAATAGGAAGGGGTATTCGCCAAGACGTTAAAACTAGGTGGGTTTCCGCTTTTCTTTTGTTATACTTATACAGTTAGAGAATTGTATTAATGTTTATAATATACTCACTGAATGTTGTTTTATACAGGTGGAATTCAACCTATCTCATGTTAGACAGTTATCTTGCGTATAGAGATGTTTTCTCTCATTTGAAGGAGGTGGATCCAGATTATAAACACTGTCCAACGGATGAAGAATGGGAGCAAATTGAAGTTGTCACAAAGTTTCTCAAGAAGTTTTATGATCTCACAAAATTATTTTCTGGTAGTAAGTATCCTACTTCCAATCTATATTTTGAAGGAGTCTGTCAAGTTCAGGTGTTACTAAAAAAAGAAAGCACAAATGAAATTGAATTCATTAGAGACATGGTAAAAGAGATACAACAAAAATTTGACAGTTATTGGATAAACCTGAGTCCTATATTGGCTATGGCACTTGTGTTAGATCCTAGATGTAAACTGCAGTATCTAAGCTTTGCTTACTCCAAGTTGTATCCTGATGTAAGAGAACTAGAAAGTAAAGTTGAAGCTGTGCATGAAAATATGAAAAAACTTTATAACGAGTATTACACCTTTTCAAGAGCTTCTGGAACTGGAATTGGAACTCAGAATGTGGTTATTCAAACTGGTGGGAATTCTGCCCATCAAGGAAGTGAGTGGTTCCAGGTAATTTTAACTTCTTGTACTCATTGTGAATCTTTAGGGCAGATGTATTGTTTTGTGTTTGTGAATCTGTGATGTTCTTCCTTGTACTCATTTCTAACTTCTTGCTTGTTTCATGCAGGAATATGCTTCAACACAGGAAAATAATGGTGATCTGCAATCTGACTTGTCAGAGTTAGATCTATATCTTAGTGAGAAACATGGATTTCAACGAAATGTCTCATTCGACATCCTAATGTACTGGAAAGGCCACGAACAACGATTTCCAGTACTTTCAAGAATGGCAGGGGATATCTTGTCAATTCCTATTTCAACCGTAGCTTCAGAATCTGCATTTAGCATTGGTGGTAGGGTAATTGATCGATTTCGTAGTTCTTTATTACCTGAAAATGCTGAGGCGGTGATAACAACTCGTGATTGGGACCATGGAGTTGGTAAGTGTGCGTAAGTAGCGCCGCGTTAGTCAGTAATATTTCATTTAGTTGAATGTCTAAATTTCAGATATAACTTTGATTGTTTTTAATCCATGTAGGAAAAGAAGATTTTGATGAGGACAATGGGATTATTGGAGAAGATGTATTAGGATTTGAACTTGGTGCAGTGGAGGATGAAGCTGTGGAGGATGGCGAAGTAAGTTCTTATGCGTCTAATTAGTATGCGTACTTCTTCAATATAAAGCAGGGTAAATATGCAAATTTCATGTTTTTGATTTGAATCTTTTCTTTTGTTTGATTTGTTTTTGCTTGAAGTGACAGATTCATATTGAATAGTTGGAGCAACTCAAAGATAGACATGGAAAATGAGAAATTTAGAATGTTTTTTTGGACAGAAAGTTATCACAGTCTCTCCAATTTGTATAGGAAAGAGAGTGGAGATGTTCTTTTTTGGACATTTATCACTTTTTTTGATTGACCACAATATATATTTTGTGCAGGAAGTGGTTATTAATATCTTTATTGTTGGAAAGTCACAAAGTACAAACAAACAATGGTATTACTACGGTCTTGAAGGGTGTTTTTCTTTGTTGAAGATATCATGAACTAATGATTAGTACTATTGTACTGTGTTCCTTTTAAAGTACAAAACTACAAAACTAATGTGGTTAAGTTACTTAAGTATTTCAATTTTCTTGATCTTAAATTTTGGTGCAACAATTCTGTTGATAAGTTGATTGAATTGAATCTAAATATCAAATGAATTAGAGATTATTGTTAGGTTGTAGAGAAGGAGCTTTAGATGGCCTGAATATGGCCGGAAATATACCAGATATCGGAGGAAACTCTGTCAAATTGGTTTCTGGTGAGTTGACTCAGTCACATAGTTGAGTAACCAGAACGAGTCAAGTAACCCGCAAGCTTAACCCGTTACGGGCGCGGGTTGAAGAATTGACCACCCGTTACGAAAGCTGACCCGCGAGTTTTAACCCGTATTAACCCGAACCCGTGTAACCCGTAACGGGCAAGCCCCCGACCCGCCCGTTTGCCAGTTCTAATGCCTACCCTTTCCATAGGCTGCCTCTGCCCTGCAAAGAGGTTAGAATCATCCGGACAATGAAGAGAACATCAGACTTGGTGACGAAGAAAGATAAAATTAACTTAATTTTGTTCGCTAAGTTAAACAGTTGAATGTTTTAGACTTTATTATCACGCTTGTTAAAATTCACGTCCTTCTCAACACAACTACCATAATAAATCAAAACATAGAGTTGACGGTCATGTAAATACTCGTAAGGAAACAAAAGCAATATCAAACCCCTTGCAAATGTCATTGTAACATGATAATAATACCACCAGGTGATAATTCAATGATATGGGTTCGAAGCTCGTCAACGTCAAATTCTTCTCCAAATAGAATGAACACATGTAGTGATGTTAGCACCGGCTAGAACCAGTATTTAAAGACCATTAAGTCCAAGACAATAATAAATTAAAACTAGGATTTTTGTTGAACTTTTTCTAGGGGTTGGTTTGTACGTGAGGAGCTAGCTTAGAATATGGGTACGCAGCTGTACACCTATTATAACATGCCAAGAGGTACGAATGAAGTTGCCCATTGTTTAGCGAAGGAACCAATGCAAACTCTCTTTAGAGCATCTCCAACGGTGGGTGTTATTAATCCTATGTGAAGTTTCTATTTAGATTCTTATTTGTGGGGTTAAAAGATTAGTGATTTTCTCATGAACCATCTCCAGTAGTGTGGGGTGTTAGTTTTGGGATTTGTTTTTTGGATAAAGATAGATATGATTCATTTTTTCTTATTGGGTTAGAAAAATTTGTTTAATAATAATAATTAGAAAAATAGTCAAAAAAAAAGATGACATGGAGGTCATTCCCAAAGACTTTCTCCAAGACCTTCATATTTATTTTGACACCCTTCATGTTTTATAGGACCTACCGTTGGAGATAGATTTAATCTAAATGAGAGTCTAAAATCCTATGTGTCAAAAATAAAATAAAACTTTCACTCTCTGTTATCTCCAACAGTGGGTGCTAAAAATCCTACATGGAATTTTTATTTAGATCCTTATTTATGGGGTCATACGTATGTGGCAAAAATAACAACGCTTTTCTCATGGACTATCTCCAACAGTGGGGGTCTTATTTTAAGGATTTGTTTTTATAGATAATGATAAAATTGTCTCCCTCTTTCCTATTGGTTTAAAAATTTTTATTTAAAGTAAAAATTTAAAATATGGTTAAAAAGATGATGTGGAGGTCATTCTCAAGGTCTAAATAAGACTTTGTCCAAGACCTTCATATTTATTTTGGCACCCCCTTCCTACTTAATAGGATCCATTGTTGGAAATAAATTTAATATAAATGAGGATCTAAAATCCTATGTGTCATAAAATAAAATAAAACCTTCACCCTCTATTGGAGATGATCTTACGGAGAAACTGGATGACATCTCTATTTGATTTAATCTATCCCATTCCATTCCTATTAAAAAAAAAAAACAGGTAACTTTTTGACATAATTCGATTCCAGGTGAAATAATTTTACCTTTCGGGTCCATTAAGGCAGTAAAACCCAAGTATAATATTGGCGGGTTGGATGAATCGGGTGGGTAAAAGGAAAGGTCTCGGGTGTCCTCATTTAGAGCGGCCCCTTAGAACAATATCACTTGTGTGCCTGACAAAACCATCGCTTCCCTGTAAACCCTAACTTGTACTAAACCCCTCTTTCATCTTCGTTCTCCTTCTGAAACCCTAGCTAAGCAAATTGAGACCAAAAATGTCGAAACTCGGGAAGAAAGCGAGGAAATTCGCCAAGAAACATCTTCCCTCTGTGATGAAGAAGAGGCGAAAGCAAAAGGCTATGTTTAAAAAGAAACCAAGTAAGAATTTCGTCAAAAAATGATTGTAAATCCTGATTTTTTTTATTATTTTTTTTGGAGTTAAATTTTAGCAGTGGTCTTATAGATTTGTTCTTGTTAATGTAGGAGGAGAGAAGAAAGATGGTCCTACACATAAAACTCTTCCTAAAAAGGATTTAGAAGTTGAAAATTATGAAGATGATGTAGCTGTTGGAGATGTTTCACTCGTGCCTGTATTCGATGGGTATGAAACCGATGAATCAATTGAAGATGGTTCTGATAGTGATGAATTTCTTCCAGAGGTTGGTGGGATAGTTTTTCAATTTTTCGCAATTTGATGATTTGAGTTTTGGTTTTGGATTTGATGATTCAATTGAATGGGTGTTTTGAATTACTGAACAGACCTTTCAAGGTGCGTATGATGCTGCAGGCGAAAGCGACGATGAATCAGGTTAGAAACCCAAACAAAGTACAAAAAATCGTGGATAAAATAAAACGCTACTTGGAATGAAATTGAAGTGAGAATGTAGGGTTTATTATCTATCATCCATTTATGAATTTGAGACATTAAACCCTTGAAATACACCTAGAATTTCTGATCGATATTCAAAAGCCCTAGTTTTTGAGAATTTTCAAGCACCCCCTTTTGATTTTCTAGAGAGAGAAATGAGAAAACCGTAAAATAGTGATGAATATTGTGATTATACATGTAGGTATGAAATATGGGAAGTTATGTGTTTTGGTGTTTTTGATCGTTGGATTGTGTGACCTCTCATTAAAATTTGTGGCTTGTAAGTGGTGTATGTTTTTACAAATACAATGATACATACATGCCGTGTCGATAGTTGTATAAAACTGTCATTGGGCTTACTATCTTCGACAACAGCAACAAACTATAACATGTTATAAACCACCACATTCTCATTCCGTAAGTGTAATTGATCTTGTATCAGAATTTACATGTCATTGTTGTTAATGGGTTTTAAATAAAGTGAATGACTAACTACTAGTACTTTTGGAACTAGTATCTGTAAAATTTATGCACTTCGTTACCTAGGGTGTATAGTTTTTTCTTTGGTAGATAATCACTAATATCTATATCCAAGCCAGTGAGAATGTTTTCAGTGGCAAAAGTAAATATCATCAGATATACTTGCTTAAATTCAATTTGGATTGTTTGATTTGTCGGGAAAATCGATGTATGGTTAGGTACTCAGAAGATCCAAAGTAATCCTGTGTTTACTCTAGTTACACTGCACTTGAGCTTTAGTTACTATCCATTTGTTTTCAGTTTGTTTGACTTTTGTTAACATTCAGATCGTGGTAACCTCATCTGTTATCAGTATTTATTTATATAGTTTTGTTATGATGTTTCTTAACTTGGCATGTACGACATATTGAATCGTTTCTGTCGTTACATCCACGAGATAATCTTAATGTAGAATTAGAAATCTGAATATAGCTATGTCTAGTGTAGGGATGGCTCCCGCCTCCCCTAAAATTTGGAAAATCTAGCAGTTGAATTTGTTGTGTGTAAGTGCATTAGTGATTTTTAGGTTTGTAACTTACTAAAGAGAGAATGGTTTTTTGCAGATGAGGGCAATGATAGGCCTTTACAGGCGCAGAACAAGGAACTTCGTTTGGAACTTGCCAAGCAAAAGAAGAAATTGGACCGCCTGATCGAAAAGGTAATGGTGCATTACTGTAAATAAATGCAACGAGTAACTTCACGAGTAGTGTGAGTTTGTTTGAGAATCTGAAACTTATCAATACTGATAATATTTGATGCTTTTGCTGTAGTTGTGAAATTGGAGCAAAGTAGTGAAAATAAGATAAGTGTGAGTAGGTTTTATATGTAAAAGATATTGAAGGGAATGTTTCATGTGGCAACAACCAAAAATTAGAACTGAGTATGTTAGGCCTTGTAATTTATGAGTGAGTACAAAATCACCCTAAAATGGAATGGAAATGATTTGGCATTCATTGACTAACAAGTACAAGGGAGTTGATATTGGATAGGGTTCGTAGACACATTGAATTCAGTAGATTATGGTGATTAGATATTATTTCAATGGACTGAGTGTTCCTTAAAGCTGCAGTATATTATTAATCCTTGCCACTGCCAGTGCTTTTATAGGCTTCCAGTATAATTGTTATGAACCTTAATGCGGTATTTGCACCCTAGAGTTTGTATTGGTAATTGGTATGCTATAAGTTAATATTCTAGTCTACAATCTATGTTATTGTTGATGTATGTGGGATTCTGTCTGATGCACCAAGTCTCCACTATGGTATATTGGTATTCCCATCAGCTTATCTCTTGGAGCATTGTCGATTTGGTTATCCCGTTGGTTTGAGAATTATATGAGTAAAAACTAGTGAGTATCTAATGTTCTTCTTTGGGCCTCAGATCAGTGGGTCGTCCCAATATCTAGAAATTGATGTAGATTGTGTTGGCAACCAACTGACCTAGTAGGACATTGTAAGATTCATATAGCATCAGTGTTTGCTATAGTAGTTGAAATTCAGTAACTTTATTTTCATTTTGGATTTTTAGATACTGGATTTAGATGTACATATCTTGAATATCTTTGTTTCCTGACATTTATTGTTTGCTCACTTGTGCATCTAGGAACCTGTTTGCCTGCCGAGGCTCATTACTTCCTGCAGTACTGGTTCTCCCGTGTCTGTTTCAGCCTATTGATGTTTGAAATCCGTGTTTTTCTTTTTTGATTCAGGATCCAGAATTTGCAGAATTTTTGGAAGCTCGTGCTGATGAACTTGAGCAAGATAGTGATTATGGTGTAAGTTGTTTGAGCTTCATACCTTCTTTGTATTGTGCTAATCTTAGAGTTATTTGGAATGAGAATTCTACCAAAAAATTTTTTTATAATAAATTGCCGGGGTTATATGTAATCTGTTACTTGTTTTGCTTCACCAGCGAGAGTTATGAAATCTGTATTGTCCTCGTTAGAGTTTTTTTTCCAATATTTTTGGGTTTGGTTGTGGCAGGATTCTGATGAAGAAGCCGAAACTAGTGACCAGGATATGGTGGAAGCTGATTCCAGCATTGGCAAGCCTTTGACTACTGCAATAATTGATTCCTGGTGTCGACTGATTTTAGAGGAAAAGAACTTGTTTGTTCTTCCTAATCTGTTGAATGCATACCGAGCTGCCTGTCAGTATGGATCTGGTGATGCCATCGATGCAATCTCACAGAGAATTCAAAGTAGCAAGACGTTTGTTAAGATAGTGAACTTTACCCTTCGTGAAGCCGATAACATATTTCGAACACATTTAGAAATCCCGAGCCCTGACTGCGAGAAGCATACTGTTCTGGGGTTGAAGAAAACTCAAAAATGGAAAGACTCAGAGCCTCTGATTCAGTCTTATCTGAGTAGTACAATTATCTTTCTCAACCATGTTACTGACTCTGAGATACTTGCATTCGCTCTAACCCGTCTGAGAGCTTCGACCATATTCTTTGCTGCATTTCCGTCACTACTGAAGAAACTCATCAAGGTACTTATATGGTTCTGTTTTCTTGGTTATTTAATTGTTAAAACTTACTATGGTTCTGTTTTCTAATCACTGATGGCTGAGAATCTACCAAACTAGTGGTGGATTGTAATGCTAAGAGGGACCTCTTGGAAACTCAGGAAGGCAATGATCCATGGTGTGAAATACGTCACCATGAAAATCTCCTGACCAGAAATTGCCTGATCGTTAAACTCCAAATGTTAGCAACAAAAGTTGCTTTGAATCACCATTAAAACTGAATCAATGTTTTGTTGTGGCTAGAATTGCGGAATGGGGTAAAGGCTGAGGTTCCTCATAGCATGGAGATTGAGTTGAGTGAGCCTTAACAGATATAATTGCTAAAAACACTTATGATGAAACTGATATTGATACCCCCAAAATGTATTCAGCAGGTTGGTATAAATAGCCCTTGAGTTTTGATTAGGCCACTACTGCATGTAGCATGAAATTAGTTTTCTTTGCTACTTCTTTATCCTGCACCGATCAGCACTGCAGCTTAGGGCCTTTCGAGCATCTTTTTCACTTTTCTATCTTTTGCCTACTGGATCTTTCATAGGATTATTGGTTTCCAGTTTTATTAGATTATACTTGTCAATTTATGTTTCAATTTTGCTAGAAACTTTTGGGATGGAAATGATAATATACCCCAAACTGTAGTAATTCAGCAGCTTCCCATTTCTAAAGTAAGTTTCTAGTAATAAAGAATCATAAGTTTTAGACCACGCTACTACCACACAGAATGAATTTCAATGAAAATAGTTTTCTTTGCCACTTGTTTTACCTGCATCTGCTAGCAGCATAGTTTCGATGGCCTTTTGAGCAGCTAGTGGTGAAAGTTCTCTTGATAGTAGTTTCATATATACTTCGGAAAATTAGTAGCTTCATGTGTATGATTGGTGTTGTGTATAATATTATTTGGGTTTAAAGAGAACAATGTATGTGCGGGTTCCTGTTATCAGTGGCCAATCCCCCGTGGTGGCAATGGCATTCAGCCCTTTTGGTTGCAATAGGCCAAATCACAAACTTGTTGTGATATGATAGTCTTTACTAATTTTGCATACAAGTATTCCCACAATGTTGTTAAGCGATGCATAAAAAAGTAGTAAAGACTATCACAATAGATTTTTAATTTGGCCTATCATAAATAGGTGCATGCCAATTCCCATAATGGGTTGGGCCAATCACTGGTGGCTAAATGATTAATAGGAACCCAGACATTTGAAGTTTCATACAACTATAGATTCAAAGGCAATATCGTCAAACACCCACTTTATTGTTAACTCTCCAAAACATTTGGTTAGTAGAAAACAGTTTGTAAAGATCAGAGATAGTAGTATGTAGTATTAATTGGGTTAAGTTGATTAATTTACATTCACTCACAACAAAACACAGTTTCTGCACTAGAGATGTGTATATGGCTAGCAATAATAATATAATAGTTGAGATAATTGTCACTTGTCCTAAACTGACATAACGGGATTTCTCTCCAAAAACAGTGGACCAATAGAGGTAGACCAAATGCGGACCAATGCATCTAAATGGTTGATGGCATTCAAAAGAGCCCATCCCTCCAATTTCAGTAGTAGAGGGCATTGGTCCACATTTGGTCCCCCTCTATTGGCCGCCTCTAGGAAGGGCCATTTCTCTCAGGATTTTCCTTGGTAGGTATAGCAGCGTTGATATGATAGTGGAAGAATTTGGATTAAATGTAGGATTTGGCCGATGTTAGTTATCTTGCCACTTCTTTATCCTACACCTACCAACAGTATAACTCAAGGGCCTTTCGAGTAGCCATAAAAGTTTTCTTATCACTGGTATTTTGACAATCAAAGTTCAGTACTCTTTGGATAACCCCATGAGCTTGAGCATCTTTCCTTGTGGTTTACATTTGCCTCGCTAGCACTAATGAAGGCAATTTGACATGCAAAAGCTTTCATCATCTTATTTTCCTTACGATGCTTAAATTTGAGTGCAGGTGGCAGTTCATCTCTGGGCAACTGGGGAAGGAAAAGTTCCATCTGCAGCATTTCTTATCATGCGTGATGCTGCTACACAGTTGAGTTTAAACTGTCTCGAGTCCTGCTTGATAAAAACATACAAGGCCTTTATTGCACGAAGCAAGTTTTTGGAGCCCACAAATTTGTTACACATAAAATTTCTTGCGGACTCCCTTGTCGAGCTTTACTCTCTAGATGTTCCGAGATCATGTAGCAAGGCATTGGTATCTATCCAGCAACTAGCCACAATTTTACGGCAGTGCCTACACACGAAGGAAAAGGTAAATGCTCTTCCGTTTTTCATCATAAGCTAAGACATACATCATAATATTTTTAATTTACAAATTTTGCTTGAACCTGAGGTACCCATCTGTTTATTGTTTTTAACTCGTGCACGATCAATATTGTTAGGATGGGATACAGACGATTCATTCTTTTCTGTTAGGTTCTTTTGTTTGAAATTTTGATGCTCATTTGTGTACGAAACCGGGTTTCTTTTAAGTTGCATTCTGCTAACGCCCAGGTGTTTGTGTCTTCAGGAAACAATGGAGAAGATATATAGCTGGCAATACATCAATTGTGTGGATTTGTGGGTTAAGTATGTCTGCGCAAACGTTGAAGATAATGACCTTCAGTTGTTGGTGTACTTAATTGTTCAAATCATTAATGGAGTGGTTCACCTTTTTTCTGGACCACGACACTTGCCTCTGAGAGTAAAATGCATTCAAATGCTCAATCAGATTTCAAGTGCTTCTAGGGACTTCATCCCTGTGACATCCTTGGTGCTCGACTCTTTGGAGTACATTGGAACTGGCAAGGCAGATGCAAAATCTGCAAAACCCTTTGACATGTCATTTGCACTAAAGGTTATATGATTTAAGAGTTTGAGTTTTTAATGTTCCTTGTTCAAGTTATGGTAGGCTGATAAGATTCAGTTTTTGATGTAGGTCCCAAAGCAGTGGCTAAAATCACGTCTCTTCCAAGAAGAGTGTGTCTTATCTGTAATTGAGCGGCTTTCAGCTCACTTTGCTCAGTGGAGCTACCATATATCATTTCCTGAGCTGGCAGCGATTCCCCTAATTCGTCTAAGAAAGTTCAATGAGAAGACTACTGTTGAAAGTCTTCGACGTCCCGTGAAACGTCTAATAGATATGGTATATCTTTCTCCCCAGTTTGCCTCGGTTTAACTTTCTAGGGTTTAGTCTCATGACATTATTTCATCGGATAAATTTATGGTAATGCAGGTTGAGCAGAATGTTGAGTTTGTGAACAAGAAAAGAGAGGAAGTCGCCTTTTCACCAAAAGATAAGGCAGCCGTTGACTCTTTTCTTCAGGAGGTTGGGTTTCTTTGTTTCGTTTTTCTTTTCTTTAAATCAAGAGCTCTCAATTCTTACTCTGTGGTGTCTTGAATGATTTTTGTGCAGATCAAAGTGGACAGCAAGCAGACTCCTTTTACTCAATACTATACTGATATCATTAAACAAAGCCTCTCCAGAAGTTCGGTCATGCAAAGGTATATTCTAATGAATCTTATCCGCAACCATTGGTTTTAGTTTCTTCATGTTTTAGTAGATTTTTGTTTACTTGGTGGAAGAACATGCTCCAAGGAAAACATATATTTCTGTCAATAATTTTTTGGTTTTCAAATGTTGTGTGTGGATCGTATTTTTCTTCTGTTGTGCATCTTCCTCTCCAGACTGGTGTCATGTTAGGGGTGTGGTATCTGTGTTCCAAGGATTGAACTTGGTGGGTTCTGATATCTATGAAGGACCTGGTAGAATCTAGGGCTATCCATTGGTTAATTAGTTACTGAAATCCTCGTAACTTCGAGGGATATCCTTTTTGTAGTTCAGGCAAATCAATGCTTGTAGTATAAATGGAACTGTTCTTGGTGTAATCTTTCTCTGATTACTTGTTGGCAACTGGTAATCTGGTAGATCAAATTGTTAATGGTGGATTTACCCAGTGGTATTCAAAATGTGGTCGGTTAGTAAGATAGAAACTTATATAATACCGTTCCTACCTTCTGAGCGCAGCATCTAACTCCCGATTTCCATTAGCCTATTTTGATAGTAAACCTGAAATAAGATGTGCATAAAACATTGATTTGTTGGCATAAAACATTCGCTTTGAAGTAACCTTGGGGTTCATTTTTTCCCCTTATGTTTTTATGGCTCTAACTACTCTAGTTATACACTTACAGTAAACCAGCACAGAAGAAATCGAAGAAAGGGAAGGCCGGTGTTCCCAAAAAGAGCACAAATAAGGAGAATGGGGAGAAAAGCTCGGATTCAACCCAGAGTGGGATAATAGAGGGAAGAAAAAGGAAGAAAGGAAGCGATGAGAGCAGTGAATCAGCTCCAAAGAAATCAACCCTAGAGGAAAAGTTGACAATAGTTAACCACGACAACGCCACCACTGAGGATAGTGCAACAGATGTTTCCAAACAAGCAAAAGCCGATCCAGTGGTTCAGAAGTCTAATGGGAGAAGAGACGTAAGAAAAGTGAAGAAGTTGAAAACCCAAGGATGAGCAATATCATATTCGCGATGTTTTTTCTTTTGTATCCTGCAAAATATGAATCAATTAGGTACACACTGTTTCCAAATGCAGTTGGAAAACATGTTGTCAGCTTCAGTTTTAGTGTATAATGCTCTTCCCCCCTGTGATTTTGTCATGGTCAGGTGGTAGCTTAATGAAGACCTACCTCCATTCCAGGGGTCAATTTTTCAGTAATAACTGTTGCCATGCCAGGAGCCAAGGAGCAAAAATGTGGCAGGCAAGTCATGCTCACTCATACAAAGTTAGCATCTCAATGTACTTGAAAAAATAACCATCACAGCAAACCGCTTTGACAGCAAGGCCATGTGCACCACCACCACCGTCCCCAGTAACATACAATTTCCGTCCGTTCGAGATGCTTCGTTTCCGATTTTGGGGAGCAAACACTCTACCGTTCGATTGTACCTTGTTTCAATAATCTAATGACACGTATATTACGCGTCAAAATTTAATTTCGAAAAATAAGGAAGAAATATTGAAATTTGCTAACGACACTTGTGTGCAACAATGAACCTGTTTTTGTGCTTCCTCCTTCATTCTCCAGTTAGAGTGTTGTGATTGAAACAATTTTGTTTACTTTTGGGAACAGGGTTTTCTTCAGAATAGATGAAGCAATCGGGCCACTTGTGTGCATAAATTTAGAATCGTTTGTCTCTGGTAGATGGTTTGGATGAAATTGAAATAGGTCCAAAAGCAGCTGTGATTCCAGTTGAATGGTAAAATTTTCAGGATGTGTCCAGTAATGCAGTACATTCTTTAACTACACTACTGGAAATTGATCATGAAGGCCTTGGCGGAGGATTTGGAATGCGGAATGCTCGTCTCCACAACCAATGCAGCTGGCATTCTACTAATTTCCCTCGAATTTTTGAAAAAACTTCATCAAATTTCAGGATGTTTAGTAAAACCATCCTACTGTCTTCTCTTATTATGAACATACTCTTCCGCAAATACCTTTGATCCATTTATAGAATGCTGCCGTCTTGACTCCTCCATCTCTCCTGAGAATCACTAATTAAGCCTGCAGTGCCTTTGAGAAATATCAGCTCATTCAAAAAGCAAATCTCACTCCTTGAAGTAACATATACTGAAATGCTGGATCTTTCTCCGATGCTCTCTTGGTTAAAAGTTCATCTAATAACCAAGTTTACCTCTAATAATTCCAGTGTCCAGTATCCAATCTGCGGGTCTTTGCAGTGGCGCATCAACCCATCTTTGGTCCTTAAATAGACTGCAAACTTCTCCATCCTAGAAAGAGGAAGTCCAGAAAATTGAAGCAAGAAATCATGTAATCACTGGCAAAGCCGCCGTCTTCTTTAATGCAGCATCACATGGTAGCTGAGGGTCACCCACATAGCTAGAAACTTCTGATTCTAACTTCTTAAGGTCTCCATACCCAAAAGCTGCTTCTAAAGTATCCGCTTTTTTCTCAGGCCACTCGAAGTGCTTTAGGACTACCCTTTCGTCAACCTTACAGAAAATAAAATAAAAAACTTCACGTTTACCAACTGTGGGAGAAGTAAACGATTACAGGATATCCCCAAATACTTGGGGAAATGAGCAATGCAATAGAAGGTGAGGCACACTCGTCACACTTAACGCAACATATTGGCACAGTCGTGGCATGCTTCTTATGATATACCAGCAATAACCATATCACTAGTCAATAGTACATAAGTGACATTTCAGTAGATAAATTTATAACTTTGTCAGTGTATACGCCGTAAGAACTAAGGACTGTTTCTAACCCAGGGGAAATCAATCTGACACCACAAAACTAAAACGCTACTTGAATCAGATACATGAGCCGATTCAAGTTCCAAATGATGGCAGTTACAATTTAACAGCCGTAGTTAAATTTGATTTAGCCATTAATCAGTCCCACGATTACACAATTCTTTATATCTATCCATTTTCCCTCAACCGTGCGTCAGAATTCAATTAATAGACAATCAATGCACACTAAATAGTGGTTGCATGCATTCCCACTCTCCTCTATATATAGCCGACCTCCAAGCACCACATATTCACACAACCTTCTCTATCTCCAAATATTTTCTACTGTCAAACCTAACACATCATTCTTTCGCAGAAAATGATGACTCTCATCAACAGCAGCAACTTGGTTCTTCTTCTGTTAGCAATTTCAGCTCTTATGGTCAGTACCAGAAAATTCGTAGATGCAAGGGAAGTGCCAACAGGGATCCCTTACCCAGGTCATAACTTAGCAGCTCGGATCAATGCGGATGATGGTGGTGCTGGCATGGTTGAGTGTTGGAATGCACTGTATGAGTTACGATCTTGCACTAACGAAATCATACTTTTTTTCATGGATGGCGATATGTATCTAGGCCTTGAATGTTGTAGAGCTATCCGTATCATAACTCGTGACTGTTGGCCTTCTATGCTTACTTCTGTAGGTTTTACTGCTGAAGAGGGCGACATTTTACGTGGTTATTGTGATGCTTCATCCTCCGCTGCTCCCCGTATTTCACATGTTTCCATGCTTACACCGGTACAGCCTCCTTATATCTCGGGCCCAAGTACTTCCGCAGTGTTGGTGGAATAGATTTTCCAACTTCAATTGGGTTATAGTTGTGTTTTTTACTTGTGCATGGATCATTTATCTATCTGAGGTCATGAGTGATTGTTTTTGTTTGAGTTTGTAGTCTTCCTTTTATTAATCATAAATAAAGCTTATGGCAGCATTTTGTTTGAGTTTGAAAAGGTATATGGTGTTAATGTCTCCTTTGTTGTCATTCACTGGTTCACTTTTTGTTGTCATCTATGCTGCATTTTCGGGCTCCATTCCCCTTCTTGACGATCCACAACCTCTTTATCTAGTGCACAAGATGCGGGAATTTGAAATTCAAAAAGTTTTGAAACCTCAAAGACAAGATTTTACCAAAACCATACTGCTTACGAATTGCAACCATTCTTCTCGAAAAAAAAAAAGAATTGCAACCATACATCTTTGGCAGGTCTGTATGAATGCTTTCTATCAAATAAACAGTGGTTCCGCCTTCAATCTGTACGCTACCAAAGTACAATGTTCATCTTTCTCTTCTTGTCTTGACGGTTCCTCTTTAGTCTGTACACTACCGATAAACTCAGTAAAACTAAGGAAGCATCAATTCAAGAGACATTTGAAAAAAAAAAAAAAAAAAGACTGATGAAACAATTCGATTGTTGGAAGATATAGGTAATCCTGAAATTATGTCAGACCAAGAAGACTGCATAACATGGCTTCCCTCTCCGATTGGTACTTTCACGGTTAGTTCATGGAGGAGAGAGTAGTGTGAGTGAGAGTGACACCTTGTTTGTTTGCAGTTGAGTCGGCGGCGTCTGGGTCTGAATCAACCCCTGACTCGCGCCGAGTCAGCAGTCAGATTATTTGTTTTCTACTTTCTAAGATTTTGACCAACTCATACAAGTTTAACCTTCTAGGATTTTGCCTCATGACAGTATTTCATTGTATAAAATTATGTTAATGCAGGTTGAGTGTGTGAACAAGAAAAGAGAAGATGATGAAAACTTAAGGATGAGCAATAACCCTCAATTATTTTTCTGTATCCTGCGAAATATAAATCAATTACGTACACACTGTTTCCAAGTGCAGTTGGAAAATATATTCAGTTTCAGTTTTAGTGTATAATTAATAATACTCTTTCCCACTGCACTTTTGTCATGGTCAGTTAGCTAATCTGAAGACCTACCTCCAGGGTTCATTTTTTCAGTAAATAACTGTTGCAATGTTGGCAAGTATGCCAGGAGCCAAGGAGCAAAAATGTGGCAGGCCTGTACACCACTTGAGTTGTCACAGTTAATTACGCCCCTATGACAGCAAGGCCATGTCCACTTGCACCACCACCTAATCCGGCCCCCACTATCCCCAGTAACATACCATTTCCGTCCCGTTGAAGATGCTGTTTCCATATATATTTGCACGAAAATCTTAACCAACACGATTTTTCTTTAGGAATTACGGATATTTCGTTATATTCAAAATCTTCACATATATCAAACCATTCAACTAAAATCTCATCAAAAAGATTTGATAACAAGACATTTTATTTTTCTTAAACCACATACACAAACACTCAACCGTTCGATTGAACCTTCTTTCAATAATCTGGTGACACGTATATTACGCGTCGAAATTTAATTTCCAAAAAAAAAATCAAATTTTGAATTTAATTTTTTTTCCCGCTCCCGAAAATCTCTCGCAAAATATTTCCCGTTTTCTCTGCATTTTTCATTCATCTCTTTGATATAAAATCCCCCTTTCAGTTTCTCTCAAACCCTAATCTCTCCCCTTTTCTCATTTCTAAACCTTCATCTTCTTATTTTTAATCTCATACCCTATTCACCCTTAAATCTCCATTTTCAGATGGCAATTACAGCTACTAGTAGAAAAAGAAGTAAAAATCCTGAGGATGATGATCCTCCACAGCCAAAGAGGAACAGAAGAACACTTAAAATCAAAGAGCCAGAAGCTGAACCTAGTAAACCTTCTCAGCCGAAAACCGTTAAAGGTAAAGGGGAAATGGTAGTTGTTGACTTACCAGATAAGAAAAAGAAATCAACAAGAAAAACTGCTGTTAGTAAATCAACGAAGGGAATAGATGGTCCATTAAAGAGTTTGATAAGAAAAGGTAAAAAGAAGGTTGGTGTAGAAGAAGATGATGATGAAGATAAAGTCTCAGATCTTGATATTCCAGACGCTGAGAATGCAGTAGACGAGGAAGAAGAAATTGAAGATGACCCTGTGGAGAAAATGGAGCGGAAGATTACAAAGTCTAAGAAACAGAACCAGAATTCTGATTGCAGATTGACCGGTGAACCTGTCCCGATACAAGAAGCGAGGATACGGTGGCCTCACCGTTATGATCCTGTCAAGGTAGTGTTTCCTATTCTTGGGTTTTTATTCAGATTTTTCTTTTTTTTATTTATTTTGTAATTTGATTTTTTCTAATTGACAATTAATTGTAGGCAAGAAAAGGTGGTAAAGGTTACCTGCACGCTAGACAGCACTTCACTAGTGCTGTTGTAGATGGAGAGACTTTCCATTTGAATGATTGTTGCCACATCCAGGTGAATTATCATACTTTTGTTTGATCTTCTATTTAGTTTGTTTTTTTCTTCATGTTTTCATGTATTCCTAGAAGAAGTATTATGTTAGTTTTGTGCTATGAAAAGGTTCCTAGAGTATTTACATGTTAAGGCTTTCCGTTTTGTAGTGCTTCATAAATTTATTGTAACTATCTATTTCAGGCCGAAGAAGGAGAAAAATATTATATTGGGAGGATCGTAGAGTTCTTCGAAACCACCAAGAAAGAACCATACATAGCTGTGGAATGGTTCTTCAGAGCTGAGGACACTGTAAGTTATTTTAGGAACACTGCTTTTTACTCTTCTGATTGAGTTTTATAATGGGATAAAATTCCTGATGTTTTCAGGTGATAAAATTCCACTCTGATAAAGTCGATGATAGGCTTATATTCTCTTCAGAGTCTGGGGATGACAATCCTTTGGATTGTGTAGTTGAGAAGATTACCATCATTCAAGCTTCTTCATATGTATGGTTTCTTCCACTTTTTTCTTTGATTGGTGTTTTCAAAATATCTCATTTCAGTTTGCAGTTGATTTTGTTGAAAGACTAATTGATTTTCTTTTGTCGGCTCGGCTCTCAGGTTGATGGATATAATTATTATTTTAATATGTCCTATTCGGAAGATTTCTGCACTTTTGAAAACCTTTCCACAGGTAATAAACATTATGTATTGGGAATACAATACTTTGCTGCAATTCTTGTTTACGGTTATTAATGACACACTGCTATTTGTAGGAATTCAAGCAGATGTTGCTTCGTCATCTTTGTCATCTAGATTTTCAAGCATAGGTAGTTTGAAAGCGGATCCCAACCAGCCTTCCACATCAAGTGCTCCTGAGAACTCGGAAATGACGCTTCTGGATTTGTACGCTGGCTGTGGAGGGATGTCTACAGGACTATGTATGGGGGCAAGTGCGTCTGGTGTCAATCTTGTTACCGTAAGTGAATTCAAACTATTTGATTTTCAGCTGCATTTGTGATATTAATCAGAAATTATCTCAGCATGTACTGCATTATTTTATTTGCTTCTCACTGAAATTTATGTGTGTTCTTCCAGAGATGGGCAGTGGATTTCAGCCCAGAAGCTTGCCAGAGTCTGCGCCACAACCACCCCGAAACGGAGGTTTAGCGTTATGCTATTATTATCATTGCCTTTCTCTTCTTATTTTCAGAACCTGTTTTCAGACATTTATCTGCCAACTCGATTTCAGGTTAGGCACACCACTGCTGGGGACTATCTAGAATTACTCAAAGCATGGACAGAGCTTTGTGAAACTTACATATTGGAGACTGGTGAACCAGCTAATGCTGATGAAGATGAAGAAGATGATGAATTAGAGGCTGACTCCTGTGCAGCGGATGATGACGTTATATTTGAAGTTGATAAGATTGTTGGGATCTGCTATGGAGATCCTAAAGAGATCAAAGAGGGCAGTGCACTGTACTACAAGGTATTACTTTTGGGATTTTCTCTAGCTTAGTTGTCTGCCTCTACCTGCTATGTTTTTACTTACTTTTGGTTCATTTATTTACCGACTTGGGCAAAAAAAAAAATTTAATAATTTAGGTGAGCTGGAAAGGATTTAGTTCTGAAATGGACACATGGGAGCCTGCAACTGGACTAGAGTATGTCATTGTACTTTGAACTTTTTAATCTTCTTCGCATTTCCTTTTTTTAACATGCTTCAGTAACAAGCTACATATGCAGGAATTGCGAAGAGAGCATCAAGGACTTTGTGATAGACGGGTACACTCGGCATATACTGCCGCTACCTGTAAGTGTCTATCCGTTTCTACTATTTTATTGACTGTTTAACCAAATTTTTAAGTTCATGTTATTGTTTTGGTACAATTATCAACTGTTATTTTTCTCTTATTTTAAACGGGTTTATAAGTGAGAACTATTTCATTATATATGTTTTTAGGATTATCAATAAATTGTTGTTAGAATTACTAGTTGAATTTCTTTTCTAAAATTGTTGCTTGCATAGCTTTGCAGGTTTGAACTTAGAACTTTTTGATACTGTGTCGTCCTTTATCATGTTTCTATAGTAACAAATTTATACATTGTTCTGTACTTTTTATAGGGAACTGTCGATGTGATTTGCGGCGGCCCTCCCTGCCAAGGGATTTCAGGCTTTAATAGGTACCGGGAAAAAGATGAGCCTTTGAAGGACATTAAGAATTTTCAACTTGAGGTGTTCATGAATATTATCAAGTTTCTCCAACCACGCTTCACATTGATGGAGAATGTTGTTGACATCATGCGGTTTGAGAAAGCATACCTTGGCCGGCTTGCGGTGGCTAGGCTTGTTGCAATGCAGTACCAAGTCCGTCTTGGTTTTCTGGTAGCAGGAAAGTATGGGCTTCCTCAGTTTCGAATGAGGACATTTATATGGGGTGCCCGTACTACTGAGGTAAAGTTGTTGTGTGGAATATAGTTTTGTCAAATATAATTTAGACTTTACTTTTAGATTTACTGGATACAAAGTTGATAATTGGAATTTTTACATTTTACATTTTCTTATTGCAGAAACTACCTCAGTTTCCTTTACCCACCCACAAAGTTGTATCTCGCGGCTTTTGTCCAAAGGAGTTTGAGGTGTGTATGTATGTGATTTTTTCCAGCTTAGAATTGTTAAGCGTATTTATATTATCAAAAAGTTTATGTTTCCTTTATGTGAGTGTAGAAATGTAATGTCAAGGTGGATGAAGATGAAGAAAAACTCTTGAAGGATGCATTACTGCTTGGTGACGCAATAAGAGATTTGCCTGAAGTAAGCAAATTTGACCGCTGCTTTCATTGATTGTTATTCAGTTTACGTTGACAGTGATATATTCACAATATTTCTTCTTGTTTGTAGATTTCTACGCACGAAGATAGAGATGAAATGGAATACGGGGAGGATCCTATCACTATCACCGACTTCGAGAGGATGTTAAGACGGCCAAAGCACGGTAAGTTTTTCTGTATTAGTATTTTCAAGTTTAAATTGACATGTTAAGACATTTACAAGAGCATTGTGTTTTCTTTCAGCGTTGATGGGGTCTGCTATCCCTAAATCTAAGGAATCGCCGCCAAAGCTCTATGATCACCGTCCTTTGAAATTGAGCAAGCATGATAACATTAGAGTTTCCCAAATCCCACAAAGAAAAGTTAGTTTTTGGTTAACTTGGTAATTGAGTTTCATCTTGTATACATTTGTTGAATGATTGTATTATTTGGTGGATCTTCTAGGGGGCTAACTACAGGGATCTTAAGGGGGTGGTGGTGGATGCAAATAACATTGCACGCCGTCATAAACGCATTAAAATCATGCTCGCCCCTAGGAAGCCTCTGGTAAAAAATGGTCCAAACTTGTTTTCTTATCACATGGTTATTCTGTCAATTCATTCTGAATATGTTCTTAAATTGCTTCAGGTGCCCGAGTACGCTTTGAAATATGTTAGGGGAACGTCCAAAAAGTAAGCATTGGTTAGTTGTCTTTTATTTAGCAAATATTCTTCTTTAGCATGTCTAATTCTTCATGGCTGCTTGTATTTTTCAGGCCATTTGGGCGCTTGTGGTGGGACGAGATTGTATCTACTGTAGTGGGGAGAGCAGAGCCTCACAACCAGGTGAACCTGCTTTTATTTTAATGCAAAATTTATTCTTATTTATGCAAATTTTATTCTTACTGGATAAGCAAACATCGCAAATTGTCAGAAATTACCTATTGGTTTTGACAATGTACAACTATGCATGGCTCGTGATCTTCTGTTATCTTTAGTTATTATAACTTCATTATGTCCTGAATGCTAAACACGTCCTTTCCGGATTACATTTTGTCTTAGCTTAATTGTTCCAGTGGATGGGTTATGTTAAATATTATTTGACTAACTTGTGAGACTTTCGTCAGGTCATTTTACATCCCCAGCAAGACAGAACTCTGTCAATTAGAGAAAATGCCCGTTTGCAGGGCTTCCCAGATTATTATCAGTTCTTCGGGAAAGTAAAACAGAGGTATAACATTCATTCTTGTTATCCCTTTACTTTACATTTCTTTTTGGTTTCACTTCAAACTGTATCTAACGATTCATTATACATAATATAGGTATATCCAGGTGGGCAATGCAGTTGCAGTACCAGTCGGACGTGCACTCGGATTCGCTCTCGCGAGGGCAGTTAACGAAATTCCTGACGATGGACCTGTTTTCGTGCTTCCACCTTCATTCTCCAGTTAAATTCTTGTTAATGGAAACAATTATGTTTACTTTTGGAAACAGGGTTCTAGCATTACTGAACAATTTTTTTGCTGTCTATTGATATTCAATCCTGAGCAGCAGCAGCACTCTTATTTTTATAGTATTTTAATTTTAGTCAATGAAGAGTTCTTTTACCTTTTCTTTATAAATATCCTGCGAGTTTATGTTTTCAACCACTAGATTAACACTAGGAAGACAAAAGTTATCGTGAAGGGGTGACTTTTGTGCATAAAGTTAGCCTAAAGGATTTGTCCCTGGAATCCAGATGCTTTGGATGTAATTGAAATAGGTCCAAAAGCACTGTAAGAATGGAGAAGGTTTTGATTCCAGTTGAAGGGTAAATCGTCAGGCTTGTGATTTCAGGGTTTAACCACACTGCTGGAAATTGAACATGAAGGCCTTAGCAGTTGATTTGGAATGCGCAGTGCTCACTTCTCACTACAAACATCCTGAGCTGTAGATATTAACTTTGTCAATTGTATATATGCCATAAAATCTAACCCAAGGGAAATCAATCTGACACCACAAACCTAAAACGCTATATGAACCCTGAATCAGATATATGAGCCGATTCAAATTCCAAATGATGGCAGTTACAATTCAACATGCACTAAAATTGCATTTACTTAATTAAGCCATTAATCAGACCCACTACTACATAATTCTACCTTAATTTCCAGATCTCCCTCCCATGTCTATCCATATTCACTCAAATGTGTGTTAGAATTCAATTAATTACACAATCATGGTAGCATTCCCACTATATATACCCGACCTCCAAGCACCACTTCTTCACACAACCTTCTCCATAATCTTCTTCTGTCTAATTTGACTCATCATTTTTCCGCAGAAAATAATGACTCCCATCAACAGCAACTTGGTTCTTCTTCTGTTAGTGATTTCAGCTCTTATGGTCATCAGTACAACAACATTAGTATCTGCAAGGGAAGTGCCAACAGCGATTCGTTACCCAGGTCACAACTTAGCAGCTCGGATCAATGCGGATGACGGTGGTGCTGGCATGGTTGAGTGCTGGAAAGCACTCTACGAGTTAAGATCTTGCACTAACGAAATCATACTTTTCTTCATGGATGGCGAGATGTATCTAGGTCTTGAATGTTGTAGAGCTATCCGTATCATAACTCATGACTGTTGGCCTTCTATGCTTACTTCCGTAGGTTTTACAAACAAAACTAGATATTCTAGGTAATATTTTCCACACATAACTTGGTGGATATATACAACAATATATAGAGATTTACATACCCAAAATAGGGTCAATTTACAATGAATGAGAATATTACAATTACACAATTAGTTGGTTAATTGAGGCATGAGGAGATAAAATCTTGCAGAGGATCAGCTACAATTATGTTGATAGTTGTATCCTTAACATCCCTTCTCAAGTTGTGCATGAGTTTGCCGAATGTTCAACTTGTTGCGCAACGAATCAAACCTTGAGTTAGCCAATCCCTTCGTAAAAATGTCAGCTACCTGGTCTTTGGTAGAGATGAACTTGACTTGCAGCTGTTTATTTGCCACTCTTTCTCTTACAAAGTGGTAATCAATTTCAATGTGTTTCATACGAGCATGAAACACAGGATTGGCGGTTAGATACGTGGCTCCAAGATTATCACACCACAACGAGGGTGATTGAACTGTAATGCCTAGTTCTTTTAGAAGAGATTGAAGCCACATTAACTCAGAAGTAGCAATAGCAATACCCCTGTATTCAGCCTCCGTGCTTGATTTTGAAACAGTCTTCTGTTTTCTGGCACTCCATGAGACAAGAATTCCTCCAAAGTAGATGGCAAACCCACTAGTTGATCTTCTGTCGTCTAAATTACCGGCGCAGTCAGAGTCGGAATAAGCATGTAATTGAGTGTCAGATGATGGTCGTAACACTAAGCCATAATTCACAGTGGGCTTTAGGTACCGTAAAATTCTTTTCACAAGCTCCCAATGTTCTTCAAAAGGATCTGTCATGTATTGACACACTTTATTGACAGCCACAACAACACCTGGACGGGTCAGATGAAGATATTGCAATGCTCCACACACACTGCGGTATAAAGTTGGATCTGCAAATCGTGTAGTTCCTTGTCTGCTGATTTTTGCATTCACTACAAGTGGGGTAGTTACTGGCTTTGCTCCCTCCATTTTCGTACGTTTGAGAAGATCAGAGACGTACTTCTGTTGACTGAGTAGTACACAGTTTCCTTGTTTGATCACTTCTACTCCTAAGAAGTAACTGAGTTCACCTAAGTCTGTGACTGCAAAAACAGAATTCAAGTCAGTAATAAGTTTGTTGATAAGTGACTGATTTGAACCTGTGGTGATGATATCATAAACGTAAATAAGTATATAGGTGATCTCATTATGTCACTGTCGTATGAATAGAGAGGTGTCTGCAATTGAGCTTTTGAAACCAAGGCTAGTCATATGGGTGTTGAGCTTGGAGTACCATGTACGTGGTGCCTGCTTGAGCCCATAGATGGATTTGTTCAACTTGCATACATGATTTGGATAATCTTGATCCACATATCCAGATGGTTGCTTCATAATCACTTCTTCTTTTAGGGCCCCATGGAGAAAGGCATTTTGAACATCTAATTGACGCATATTCCAGCCATGTGTGACTACAATGGACAGAACAAGACGAATAGTGCTAGGCTTTATGACAGGACTGAAAGTTTCTGCATAATCAAACCCTTCCCTTTGATTGTAACCCTTAGCTACTAGCCGAGCTTTTCGTACATCAATGGTGCCATCTGGTTTTTGTTTTACTCTAAAGACCCATTTAGAACCTATGATGTTCATCCATTTCTCATAAGGAACTAAACTCCACGTTCCATTGCGTATATGAGCATTGATTTCTTTGTCCATTGGAGGTCGCCAGTTAGGATCTTTAGAGGCTTCAGTGTAACAAGACGGAGCCATAAACTCTGGTAGATCCAAAGGATGTTTTGTTGTAGCTAGGCAGAGTTTCTTAATTGGTTTTCTGATGCCATCCTTTGCTCTTGTCACCATGGTGTGTTGATGTGGTGGTCTTTGCGACTGAACAACTATATTCTCAATAGGGACTGATCTATCATCTGCTCCCTGAACTGATGCAGATGGTATAGGGACTGCTGAGGACTGTACACTTTGTTCTAACACTGGAGGTTGTTGAATAACAACATCAATTGGACCTTGCTGAGCTGTATTAGGTTCAACTGCTAAAGAGGGATTTGTAAAAGTGTGTGATGTAAGTAATTTAGTAGATTGTAGAGAATGTTGAGTTTCAGAGGAGCTTACTTGTTGCTTGGCAGCAAATGGGAATTCTATTTCAACAAACTTGACATGACGAGAGATGTAGATCCTGTTTGTTGATACATGAAGACATAGATATCCTTTGTGTGCACCACTATATCCAATAAACACACAAGGAAGAGATCTTGGTTCTAGTTTGTTTGACACATAAGGCCTTAGACATGGGTAACAGAGACAACCATAGACTTTAAGAAGAGAAAAATCTGGTTTCTTGTTGTGTAAAAGCTCTAAAGGTGATTTAGATTCATGTTGTGAAGCTGGGATACGATTAATGAGATAACAAGCAGTGGTAAAAGCATCTGACCCCAGTACGACTTAGGCATGGAAGCATGAAAAAGTAAAGCAAGACCTGATTCAGTGATATGTCTGATACGACGTTCGGCAAGACCATTTTGAGCGGATGTATGAGGACATGAAAATCTGTGGACAACACCTGAGCTGTTTAGAAAAGCTGTAAACTTCTTATACTCTCCTCCATTATCAGATTGAAACACTTTTATTTTGTGTTCAGTTTGATGTTCAATTAGCTTTTTGAACTGTATAAACACAGTAAACGCGTCTGACTTTCTAGCCAGGGGATATATCCAGGTATAATGAGAAAAAACATCAAGTAAAAGCAAGTAATATCGATACCCAATTCTTGAAACAGTTGGGGAAACCCACAAGTCAGGTACAACTAAGCTCAAAGGCTTATCAAAAATAGAAGAGCTAATAGGAAAGGGAAGTTTATGGCTTTTGCTAACATGACATGAATGGCAAAACTCAAACTTTTTATTAGAAACAGGAAGAGAAAAATTCTTGATAACTTTCAAAACCGTACGCAGCATTGGATGGCCAAGACGTTGATGCCATATTGGAATTGTAGGTGAGACAAGAGCAGTTGGTGAAGCTTTAGCAATCTCTCATACACCATCAAGTATGTATAGCCCATTTCTACTGCTGCCTCGCAACAAGATTGTCTTGGTGAGTAGATCCTTCACAAGAAAGAAACTAGAGTGAAACTCAAAATAAACTTCATTATCTTGACAAAATTTTGAAACCGAAAGCAAGTTTGTTCTGATTTCAGGGACATGGAGCATATTATTGAGGGTAAAATTTCTATTATTATGTGAAAATGAGGCATTACCAATATTTTCAATATGTAACGCATTACCATTACCCACATGGACTTCCTCAGTTCCATCATATTCATGACGAATAGCAAGATTGTTAAGATTTGCAGTAAGATGGTGTGTTGCTCCAGTGTCCGTAACCCAATTGTTGTCATTAGCTCCACCAGGTAGAGCAAGATAGGCTGTTGGACGACCATTTTGTGCTGGTCCATTGTTTTTCTTGAACCAACAGTTGCGTGTAGCATGATTTCTCTTCTTGCAGACCTGACATGGTCTGACATCATCTCTTTGATGATTGTTGTTGTTGTTTCCCTTGGAATAGCTTTGTCGATTGTTTTGAGGCTGATTCCTTCTCTGATCAGATCGTGAAAAGGATCTTGTGTAGCTGGAAGAAGCCACATGAGCCATTGGTTGTTGAAGCATGCAATTTGTTGTTCTAAGCGCATATCAAATGACAGAAGATGCACATGAAAAGTGTCCATATCAGCAACTTCAATCGTGCTGAGTGTAGTAACAATGGAATCGTACGCCTGATCTAGGCCACTTAGGATAGATTGTTGCATATCTTCCTCACTTAGAGGGTTACCAGATGCTGCAAAAGCATCAAACAACTGCTTACATTTAGAAAAATACTCTTGCATTTTGATGTTACCTTTTTGGAGACTGTGGAGTTGTCTCTTGAGATGCAGAAGATGAGCTTTGGTCTTTGGGGTATATCTTTTCTCTAGAGCGTCCCATACTGCCTTGGAAGTTTTGAGTCCAGTGACCCTTCCTAGAACACTTTCTGTAAGAGATGAAAGAAGCCAACCGAGCAGGATTTGGTCCTGTTCTTCGAACTTGATATAGGCTGGATTTACTGCTTGGATGTTGGGCAGATGTTGTGGTGGTTTTTGTTAAGTACCATCAACATATCCTTCCAGTCTGTAGCCTTTCAAAAGAGGCTGAAATTGAGCTTTCCATAGAGTGTAGTTCGAATCATTAAGCTTGATGTTGATTAAATGGTTAACATGGATCTGATGCAGAGTTGAAGTTTCTGGACCTGACATTGAAACTGAAAATGAAGATGAAGGTGAGGCGTGGTTTTTAGGATCGATTTGGCTGATACCAAAACAGAACTAGATATTCTAGGTAATATTTTCCACACATAACTCGGTGGATATATACAGCAATATATATAGATTTACATACTCAAAATAGAGTCAATTTACAATGAATGAGAATATTACAATTACATAATTAGTTGCGTTAATTGAGGCATGAGGAGATAAAATCTTGCATAGAATCATCTACAATTATGTTGATAGCTGTATCCTTAACATTTACTACTGAAGAGGGCGACATTTTACGTAGTTATTGTGATGCTCCACATTTGGATGCACCTCGTTCTTCACCCATTGCCATGCTCCCACCGGCACCGACTCATGCGCAGTCACCTTACGCCTCGGGACCAAGTACTGTCCCAGTAGTGGTTGAATAGACAATATTCCAATTTCAAAGGACTGGTACTTGATCCTATATATCTATACATGTGTCCTTCAATTGGGTTTCATTTGTGTTTTTACTTGGTGCCTGGATAATTATCTATATGAGATCATGAGCGATTGTGTTTGTTTGAGTTTGCATCTTTCCTTTTCTTAATCATAAATAAAACTTATGGCAGCAGTTGTTGAAAATGTTTATGGCGTTAATGTTTCATTGTTGTCATTCACTGGTTTGCTTTTTTGTTGTCATACTTGGTCTTGGTGTACTTGTACCATAACTCCCTCGCAACTCATGCACTATTTTTCATTCTTGCACTACGAGGTTTATGGTACCTCTACTTCTTCGTTGGATTTGATCTATTTTCTTAACTTAAACATGAAGGCCTTGGAGGATGAATTGGAATGCGTAATGCTCGCTTCTCCACATCCAAAGCAGCTGTCATTTTACTAATTTCCTCTTGAGTTCTCGAGAAACCGAGGACTTTGGCCACCACCCAATTCTTGTTCATTTTCAGTTTCTTTAGCACAAGTAGTAAAACCATCTGACTGTCTTCTCTTGCTTCGTACAAACTCATCAGCAAACAACTTAAATCCACTTATGAAATGCCGCATTTTCGGGCTCCACACCCCAACCTCTGGGAGAAGAGTTCAACTAGATTTTGCTTGAGGACAACAGTGGGAAGACTTATTTTCGATTGTAATTATTTACAGTCTGGCGTTCTATAACAGACTGTGTTTTTTCTTTTTGTTTCTGTTTTTGGTTTCTTTGTTGGGGTTAGGGGTCCTTTAATCCCGCTGATCGTGTCAAAACCAAAAAAAATAATAATAATAATAAAGTGTGTGAAATGTCGAAGTGTAATAAAAGATTGGGAAGTTGCCCTAATGACTGACCTTAGTCACCTATGCTGGTTCAACCGCAAGGCCATTCCACTAACCATAACCACCACATCGGCTATAAAAGGCTAAAATGTCGCCCCCACTATCCCCAGCAGCAACACACCACCATAATCACACACTGGAAAAGAAAATGTAAAATACTCTCATTCTCCTTCGTTTTCTGGGAGTTAGCCGATTTTTCAATTCTACTGACAGAATCATTCTGTCATTAATGATTAATCACTTTTTCTCAATCATTCCATCATGATTGTAATCATTACCAAATCTGAAACTTAATAATTTTAGTTATGTAAGTCCTAACTTGTCGGAAAGTTATTGTTTCTCAAAATCTGTTTACAAAATTTTAAAATTTCACTAGCGCTGTAAAATTTTTCTCTACCAACTTCTAACAGCTAAGAAATTTCTCTATTCTTTGCTGATCCTTATTCGGATTCAGTAAATGAATTCTTAAATCCTGTCTGTTTCTAGATATCTCTTCCAACTTTCCTGTTCATCAACTGCTTTTGTAACTGCTTAAAACTGCTAAAATAACTGTTTGTTTTAATCAGTTCTTCCTGGAATTTTTATATAAGCCACTGTGGTTTTTCGATTAGTTCTTCGTCCCTCTAAAACTGCTAAACAATGTCTTCAAACCAAGAAAATTTTCAACACAACCTCCATAATGACCTGCTACAGTATTTTGCTAATCTTATGGCTCAAGAACATTCATCTTCCAAAATCAACATTATTACTTTCTTCCCTGGTTCCAAGTTAAATCACAATATGTGCTTGGTACTTAAGATCATTACCAATAAATCTCTTCAGATCACCACTGTGAGAGAAATTCTACAAAAATTCTGGAAAACCAACCATCCCTTCTACGTCTCCGTTTTCACTGATGATACCTTCTTAATAAAATTTGACTCTCGTGTTGATACAGATATGATTAGGGAAAATTGGGAAAATGCCCCAATATGGGGTGCAATGTTGGAAATCTGCCCCAACGTCAAAAATAGTTGGAAAAATGCCCCATTTCGTTAAAATTTCCATCCAACCCAGTTAAGTCACATGTGTATGACAACCATCACCACCAGAACCACCACTAAACCGACGCCACCACCACCCGAACCTTAAACCTTGAACCCTAAACCTTGAATCCTGAATTTTGAACCCCAAACCCTGAATTCTAAAGGATATATTTGGCTTTTTTTTCGCATGTATAAGCTTACACATGTGACTTAACTGGATTTCTAACGGAATGGGGCATTTTTCCAACTTTTTAAATGTTGGGGCAGATTTCCAACATTGCACCCAGTTTTGGGGCATTTTTCCAATTCTCCCATATGATTATGGAGGGGATACCATGGATCATTAAAGAAGACATCTATGCTTTAGAAAGATGCTCTCTAGGTAAACTCCCTAAGGATTATAAATTTGATAGGTTGAATTTGGTTTGCAAATCCATGGATTACCTGTAGAAAACTTGAGCGCGATGTTCGTGTATGAATTGGCGTCTCAGATTGGTGTCACTCGGCCTAATCCTGTCCATGAAGCAACAACTTGGGGACAATTTGCAAGAACGAAGACTCGTATTAACATCAATCGTCAGCTTCCACAGGCAATACCATTCGCTTTGACAAACAATCCAAACTATGAAGTTATAATCAAATATGAACGTCTGCCAAAGTTTTGCTTATTTTGTGGTTTCATTGGCCATCTGATGTGCAACTGCCCAAAAGTGAGTGATTATAAAGATTTCGTATTCCAGAATCATCCAGAACACCTCCACAAACAAGCAATGGAAATGATAAAGCATGTATATCATCCTTCAATCAATGTATCTGCAAAAGCTCAAGCAAAGGAAATTCCAGAATTTAAAGATATATATATTGTTGGTGAATCTACTACATCTAAAGCAAGGGAAAATGCATTCCTTTCCCCATATCAGGATCGATTTGTTCCAAATACTTATATGGGTAAGACATATTCTAATACTGAACATACATATGAAAGAACTAATCTGGTCTTTGGATTTCAACAGGAATTCCGTGTTACATCAGAAATTGTTGATCCCACTAATATCTCTCAGATTGGAAACTTGTCTGTGACTCCTAATTCTTTGAGGGGACCTTCTTATGTGGAGGAACAACAAGTTGAAGAGAGTCGTATGTCAATGATGTTGTTGATGAGTGCCAAATATTGTATATTTTTATCCCTTTTTGTTGGCAATTAACTTATCTTTTGTGCATTAATTCTACATTTTATCCCATATTCTGTATTTTCATTGTTTTCAAGAATAAATATTTTTCTTACTTAATTTTGCATTTTTAGGTAATAAATAAAGTCTGGATGACTTGCGGAGCGGAAAAGAGCTGAAGAGTTGTGAAAAGCCGGAAGAAATTACGCAAGGAAGCCGCAAAGAATGGAGCGCACGTCCAAAAAGCTAGGAATGGGCTCAAGAAGGAAGAATTGTTCTTAAAGAAGATATGGGCTTGGCATACCCAAGGCCCAAAACCCTTACCCAAACCCATTTTCTATATCCATACCCGCCTCCATTCTCAACCGTTAGATCGGATCCATCTCATCATCCAATGGTCGATCCTTCGTAGAGCATCAAAATCTGAAGTCTCTGAAAAACACCATAATACCTAAATTCCAAGCCTTCAGATTAGATCACATTTAGATCCTACGGTCGCTTCTTTGCCTGCGCATCAAATCTCGATACTTCCGCTAAACACTACAGCACCTAACCTCGATCTTCGCCGTTAACTTCGTTGTATCAAGACATCCGACGGTCGCTACCAGATTCTTCAGGGGTAGCCATCCGATTCACCTACCAGCTTCGCATCCAGTGACTCAGATTCGCCAACATCGAATTTTGATATCCCGCCTAACACCCAAGTATCGAACACCTATACCCAACCAAACACTCCCTACATCCCAAAACACTCGAGTCTTCTCCTCCCTCTCAACCTCTCTGTCTGCAACTCCCTCTCCGCATGCTCTCACTGCCACCACCACCATACCCTGCCGCACCACCACCCTTCCATCGCCACTTCCTCCACTGTCACCAAACACCACCTACACGCCGGAGCTACCTCCCCTACCTCTATAGCCATCTAACTCATTGATTTTTCACCACTGAAACCCTAGGTGATAAATCAATAAATTAGGTGAGGCTATAAGACGCAATTGAAGACATGGAGAGGAGCAGAGAAGAGAGAATAGGCATGGGTCGACATCAATTCAGGGATTAGGTGAGTGGACTTTTCAATTCAAAAATTAGGGTTTGCAAGTTAGGGTTTCGAAATTTGGGGATATTTTGTAAACCTATAAAAGGCAACTGATGTGTAGAGAGAAGGGTGTTCTTGGATTAACCAAGTAACCAATTAGGGTTAAATTTCAGTTTTGATATTTTAATTTTAATTCAATTTAGTTCCAGTTTCAATTTAGGTTTGTTTTAATTTTCAATTTCAATTTCAATTGTTATGTTTTAATTCCATGTGTGATGTTTAAATTCCTGTTTTTATGGTTTAATTTCATGTTAGGGTTAGTTTTAATTTCATGTCAGGGTTAATTTCAATTTCATGTTATGTTAGATTTTAATTTTAGTTTCAATTTCAATCTTGTGCTATGATAATGATAGACTGTTTAGGGTTATGATCATGTTTAAGTATAACTGTTAGTATTATGTTAGTGTAAATATCACTCTTCTTTGCTCAAATGTTAGGCTTAGTTTACTGTTGTGTGTCAATGCTAGGTTAGAGCCTTAGAGCATTGAGTTGATTGAGCAGTGGGGAGAAACTAGTGCTCACTAGTGACTGTGAGCAAGCTGGTTCTCTTCCCACTCTAGATGAATGCCTAAAGCCATTGCCTTGGCTTTGCTTTTTTTTTCCTTTTTTTTTACTTCACTGTCTTCTTCACACCCTGCCCTTGGCTTAGGCCTTGGTTCCATTGTTCTTGTTTAGTTTCATTGTTCTGTCACTGTCACATTTACTTCACTGCTTTGGTTTTTCTCTTTGCTTCATTTCCATTGTCTCATTATTTCACTACCATCTTCATTGCTTTGTAAATATCACAGTTTCACTGCCACTATTTGCTCTTGCTTCTCTTTTGTTTCTCCTGTTCTTGTTACTGCATTCACTGCTTTTACTACTTGCTACTGCCTTGTCTCCCCCTGCTGCTGTGCACTGCTTCTGCTGCTGCTGTGCACTGCTTCTGCTGCTGTGCACTGCTTCTGCTGCTGCTGTGCACTGCTTCTGCTGCTGCAAAAGCCACCACTGCTGCTGCTGCTTCCTCTCCAAGGCCCAGACCACAGTTCAGGTTAAGGCCTAAGGATCAGTTCACTACACTGAGCCCAAGACCAAATTCAAAATCAAAAGCCCAAGGCCCAGTGCAATTCAAAAGACCAAAAGCCCATAAGTTCACAATTGAACTGTAAATCCCAAGTTCACAGTTCATTCCAACATCATTCAAAGGCCCAAGGCCTAAAGCACTTCATCATTGCAACAACCCATTAAGCCCAATTTACTCAAAGGGTATTCAAAGCCCAACAGTTCCAAAGGGTATTCATAACCCATTGGTACCACAACCCTTTGATACCTAAAGCCCAATAGCCAACTAGAACCCAAAATAGCTAGAAACTCCAAAACACCCCCAGTCTCTGTGGATCGACCCGTACTTGCACGAGCTACAACTGACGACCGTGCACTTGCGGTATTACTGTAGGCCCGTTTTCATTTCACTTCAATTTTTCACGCTTCTCCGGGCCCACCAAGTTTTTGGCGCCGCTGCCGGGGACTCGGGTTGTGTTTTTCTTGTTGTTTTATTAGCTATTTTTGCATTTCACTGCATAGCATTTGCATCTGCATCTGCTTCACTTCATTTGCTGTTGGACCTGCTGTTCTGAACCTGTTTTTCCTCTGCTGGGACGCCACCAAGGAAAAGAACCAAAGCCCAACTGGGTTTTTGCAACAATATCAGAGCAGCTGGGCTGTGCTTAAAAGGTAACCCATTTAAGAGAACCAAATTGTGGGCTTCCAATTTTTAATTGTGGGCTTGTAATATTAAAGCCAATTTTTGGGCTTTTTATTTTCTGTTGGGTTTGTAATTAATTTTTGTGGGCTTGTTTGTTTAATTTGTGGGCTTGTATTTAATTTTTGTGAGCTTGTTTAATTTGGACTTGTATTTTGTATTCTAGGTTTTTAAACCCAGCTGAGCTTGTAACCGATCACGCTAGGTTAACTCGTTAGTGGGCCGAGTACCCAAATTCTAGGCCGAGATTTTGGACTCAGTTTCACCAAACGTTTTCAAACCAGCTGAGCCAAAGCAAACACAAAACCAACAGTGGGCTTGCTCCCATTCAAAAACCAAATTTTATTTTCTTTTCAAAAAAAACAAAAAAGAAAAAAAAAATATATCAGAAAAATACAAAAAAATCAAGTATTTATCAATTCCATCCTCTCTTGTTCCAAAAATAAAAGAGAGTAGTCAATGTAAATAAGAGTCATGTAAAGAGTCATTTTGTTGTTTCATTGTAATAAGCAAGGAGGGTGTATGCCATTGATGTACAACGCGAGTAATTGTGAAATACCTCCAACTCATTCACAATTCTCGTAAAGTCCGGACAGCTAGCTAGATTTCGACCTTGGTTCTTAGCCTGAGAAACTATCTCTTGGTGATTAGTAGTCATAACTTCAGATCTTTCTTTACACATGTGTAGATACACTTTACACTCTTATCACATGTCTTTTTTTTGTTATCAGTGCTAGGATTGTGCCTTACATAGCTAGATTGACATCTCCATTTTGTTGTGAGCTTAAACTGTTTTGCACATGTCACATTTGATGGAATATGAGCTTATATTTTGACCTAGAACTTTGTAGGTACGTTCTAAGCAAACCTTCACGAGACTTCAACTCGTCCACTAGGGACACTTAGTGGTTTAAAAGGCTTAGTGCATACGCTAAATGCATTCGAGAGACCAGCGACAGTGGTATAGGTAGGATTTCCTTAGTTTTGTTTTACTTGAGGACAAGTAAAATTCAGGTTTGGGGGTATTTGATGAGTGCCAAATATTGTATATATTTATCCCTTTTTGTTGGCATTTAACTCATCTTTTGTGCATTAATTCTACATTTTATCCCATATTCTGTATTTTCATTGTTTTCAAGAATAAATATTTTTCTTACTTAATTTTGCATTTTTTAGGTAATAAATAAAGTTTGGATGAATAGCGGAGCGAAAAGAGCAAAGGAACGGCGAAGACTCCCGCTAGGAGGAAGCGAAGAATGTCGTGCACAAGACCAAAAGGCTAGAAGTGGGCTTGAAGAGGAAGAATTGTTCTTAAAGAAGATATGGGCTTGGCATACCCAAGGCCCAAAACCCTTACCCAAACCCATTTTCTATATCCAAGCCCGTCTCGGATTTCAGCCGTCAGATCGAAGCATTTCAGCATCCTACGGTCGCTCCATCATCGCACATCAAACTCCGAAGCCCCCGCTTTACATCATGGTGTGAAATGCAAAGACACACAGAAGCTTGCAAGTATACAAGGCCAAGTTATGATATAGAAGGTAAGCAGGGGGTCAGTCCACAGGGAGTGGGAGCAAACTAGAGAGAAACCTAAGCTAACAATGGAGACAGGACACTATGGCAGTGAGCAAAGCAAGGTAATGTGGCAGATTCAAAGAACTAAAACAGTTACACAACAAAGCAGCACAGCAGAATAACAATAGCAGGGAACCAAGGCTATAAGCCAAGGGCAAGGTGAGGATTGTGCACTGATTTCAGTGCACAACAGCTACAAATTGCAGGAATTTAAACAAGAAAAACAGGCAAGGAGAATAACTGATCAGGAAGCAAAATAGAACTGAATAGAGGTGACTGCAAAGGGATTGGTGGTTAAGCCAAGGCTTAGGATCCACCTTGTGTCCTAATCAAATAACATGTTTCTAGGTTGAGTTTGATCCTATGCATACATCTAGAAATAGAAGAATACTAAATTGCTCAATAGTTTGCCCCTAGCATTGGCTGTCTTTTGACAGCACAGCCAATCACAGGCACTATGAGCATTGGTATCTCCCATTTGCTCAAGCAAAACAGGGCATCAGGAGAACTATCCTAGCAACCTGTCAATTGACAGTACACAAGGCTTCAACTGAGCCTTAGCTTAGTGCTACTTAGCTCATGCTCAACATGTTACAAACATAAGCATTCATCATACGAAATAATTCAAACATAACATAACAATCAACTGTAATTGCATAAGAAGACTGAAATTGGAATTGCATAAAATTTTGTGGCAAATTCTCTACTGGCTAGTCCAGAGAGCATCCCCTCTAATTCACAACCCTTACACCTATTTATACCCCAACCAAATCCCCAAAAATCAGGACTACATCAGTCCAATTAGGGTTTGGTGAAAATACAAATAAATCAAATAAATCCTACTAACTATGATAACAACCCTAATTGGACTACCCATGCTTCAATTAGACGTACAATTGATTCCCCAAAAAATTCCCAAATCAGAAAAATTAGGGTTCTTATAAAAATTATTAAAATTTTTACCTAATCACTGTTGACATGGTGGATGTCGACCCTGCCTCCAATCCTTCTCCTGATGCTTCTCTTGTTCTTCCCATGCCCTAATTGCTTTTCTAGCTCATCTATTCATCAATTTCTCTTCTAGGGTTCCTGTGAGAGGAAAAGATCGAGGAATTGATGTTATAAAAAGCTAGAGGAGTAGGGGAATGATGGCTCGAATGGTGATGGTTGAATGATTTGGGAGGGATGGTGGAGTGATTTGGGGGAAGGGTCACTGTTGCAGAAGAGGGGAAGAAGATGGATTCGATGGATTTGGGAGAAGGGTGTGTTTGGCTAATGGGTGTAGGGTTCGGTCGCTATGGTGTGTAGCGGGATCATCGAGTTAGATGTTTGGCGATCTCGACCATGGGATATGGAGATGAAAGATCAATCTGACGGTGAGATGAAGTGGATCCTGTAGCGACCGTTGGATTATACAATACAACAAATAACGACAGCAGATGGAGTTAGGTGTTGTAGTGTCTTGCAGGGACTTCAGATCTTGATGCACGATGAAGAAGCGACCATTGGATGATGAGATGGATCCAATTAACGGCTGAGAATGGAGGCGGGTATGGATATAGAAAATGGGTTTGGGTAAGGGTTTTGGGCCTTGGGTATGCCAAGCCCATATCTTCTTAAGAACAATTCTTCCTTCTTGAGCCCATTTCCAGCTTTTTGGACGTGCGCTCCATTCTTTGCGGCTTCCTTGCGTAATTCTCCCGGCTTTTCACTACTTTTCTGCTCTTTGCTCCGCAATTCATCCAGACTTTATTTATTACCTAAAAATGCAAAATTAAGTAAGAAAAATATTTATTCTTGAAAACAATGAAAATACAGAATATGGGATAAAATGTAGAATTAATGCACAAAAGATGAGTTAAATGCCAACAAAAAGGGATAAATATATACAATATTTGGCACTCATCAAATACCCCCAAACCTGAATTTTACTTGTCCTCAAGTAAAACAAAACTAAGGAAATCCTAACTATACCACTGTCGCTGGTCTCTCGAATGCATTTAGCGTATGCACTAAGCCTTTTAAACCACTAAGTGTCCCTAGTGGACGAGTTGAAGTCTCGTGAAGGTTTGCTTAGAACGTACCTACAAAGTTCTAGGTCAAAATATAAGCTCAGATTCCATCAAATGTGACATGTGCAAAACAGTTTAAGCTCACAGCAAAATGGAGATGTCAATCTAGCTATCGAAGGCACAATCCTAGCACTGATAACAAAAAAAGACATGTGATAAGAGTGTAAAGTGTATCTACACATGTGTAAAGAAAGATCTGAAGTTATGACTACTAATCACCAAGAGATAGTTTCTCAGGCTAAGAACTGAGGTCGAAATCTAGCTAGCTGTCCGGACTTTACGAGAATTGTGAATGAGTTGGAGGTATTTCACAATTACTCGCGTTGTACATCAATGGCATACACCCTCCTTGCTTATTACAAAAACAACAAAATGACTCTTTACATGACTCTTATTTACATTGACTATTCTCTTTTTATTTTTGGAACAAGAGATGATGGAATTGATAAATACTTGATTTTTTTGTATTTTTCTGATTTTTTTTTTTTTTTTTTTTTTTTTTTTTTTTTTTGACAACACTTTTGATACATAACAAAAGGAAACAAAAGATTACATGACACTTTGCAAGAGGTAGCCCTTTTTGATGCACCCAGTTAAATTCGATGGTTGTCTTTCTTAATGTAACCTCCACCTTCTATCCCAACCAACCAAAGAACAAGCTAGTCAAGTTTCGTTCAGTATTCTAAAGTGATTGGCAATCGTAACTTCCTATCAAACACCTTGAAGATCGAGGCCATACATGTATTGGTAGATCGTGCGCGTGCAAATTTCTTATCACTATGTGAATTGTGCTAGAATCAGGGTGCCTAAATATCTAGACTAAGACTCCTAATAAAAATACATATTTGCACAAGAGTCAACATTTCAAGGTAAATGAGCTCCATTTTTATGATTTTTTTTTTTAATTTTTTTTTTTTTTTTTTTATTTTGATTTTCAATTTTTTTTTTTTTTGGAATTTTTCAATTTTTTCAAAAAGAAGAAGGAGTTTTTTCAATTATGGCAAATTATCATGGTATCTACTCTATACCCCCAAACCTAAACTAAACATTGTCCTCAATGTTTCAAAATATGGAAAGAATTATAAAACAATATATGAAGAGGAACATGCTGAGTAGAGTAAAAGGAGAGAGAATACCCGATTGTACGGCGCAGCTCGATTAAAACTCCGTTATTCAAGGCAAAAATCCATCATATTAGGAGTCACAATGGATGAGCACAAAATATACAAAAGGAAATTTAACTAACACATTATCTACAAGAAAATTTGGTTTTTAATGGGATTGGACTTTTTGGAAAAAATTTGGTTTTGTTGGGAAACATTTGGTTTTGATGGGAAAACGAAAAATTTTGGTTTTTAGGGAAAGATTTGGAAAACTTTTTGGTTATTTAGGGAAAGAGTGGACCAGTTTAGTCCACATAGACTGGGTCCTCCAGGTTGGTTGTTTCAATGTCGGGTGGAAATGGCTCAAGGAATGGCTTTAATCTCTGCCCGTTGACTTTGAAAACGTTCTTGTTGGAGACATCCTCCAGCTCTACAGCTCCATGAGGAAAAACTGTGCGTACTAGGTACGGACCCTTCCATCTGGAACGCAGTTTTCCTGGAAAAAGATGTAATCGGGAGTCATACAGCAAGACTTTCTGACCAGGAGTGAAGGATTTGCGTAGAATACGCTTGTCATGAAATCTTCATCTTCTGCTTGTACAGCTTGGCACTGTCATAAGCCTCATTTCTCAATTCTTCCAACTCGTTGAGTTGAAGTTTCCGTTGAATTCCAGCTTCGTCCAGAGAAAAGTTCAGCTCTTTGATTGCCCAGTAGGCACGATGTTCTAATTCCACAGGTAGATGGCACGGCTTTCCATACACTAGACGATAGGGGGACATGCCAATTGGTGTCTTATAAGCTGTTCTATAGGCCCACAAAGCATCATTCAATCTCAATGACCAATCTTTCCTGGACGGGTTGACCGTCTTCTCCAGAATGTGCTTAATTTCCCTATTAGACACTTCCACTTGTCCACTAGTCTGAGGGTGGTACGGAGTAGCAACCTTGTGAGTTATGCCATACTTGCGTACTAAAGACTCAAAGTACTTGTTACGAAAATGTGAACCGCCGTCACTGATGATAGCTCTAGGGGTACCAAAACGTGCAAATATGTTTTCCTTTAGAAATGAAAGTACCACCTTGTGGTCATTTGTTCTGGTTGCTATGGCTTCTACCCACTTAGAAACGTAATCAACTGCGACTAGGATGTACAACTTGCTGTCAGACATGGGAAATGGACCCATGAAGTCTATCCCCCAAACATCAAAAATCTCCACAATCAAAATGGGGTTCAATGGCATCATGTTTCTCCTCGAAATGCTTCCTAGCTTTTGACAGCGTTCACAAGCAACACAATAATCATGGCAATCCTTGAACAATGATGGCCAATAGAATCCACACTGCAAGATCTTTGCAGCGGTTTTCTTGGCACTGAAATGGCCTCCACATGCTTGGTCATGACAGAAAGATATCACATCTTTCTGTTCAGTGTTGGGGACACATCTCCTAATGATTTGGTCTGGGCAGTACTTAAACAAATATGGGTCATCCCAAAGGAAATGTTTGACTTCAGCCAGGAATTTAGAGCGGTCTTGTCTCGACCAACGTGAGGGCATCCTACCTGTAGCGAGGTAGTTAACAATATCAGCAAACCAAGGAAGGTCTGAGATAGACATCAGCTGTTCATCTGGGAATGATTCTCTAATCAGCTCACATTCATCAATAGACTCTAAAGTTAATCTAGACAAATGATCAGCAACCACATTCTCACAACCTTTCTTATCACGGATTTCGAGATCGAATTCCTGTAATAAGAGTATCCATCGAATAAGGCGAGCTTTAGCATCCTTCTTGGAAAGAAGATACTTCAAAGCCGCATGGTCTGTGTATATGATGATCTTAGACCCTATCAGATAAGATCTAAACTTGTCTAATGCGAAAACGACGGCAAGCAATTCCTTCTCGGTAGTTGAATAATTGAGTTGGGCATCATTAAGGGTTTTGCTAGCATAGTATATCACATATGGTAGTCTATCAACTCGCTGTCCTAAAACAGCACCAACAGCATAATCAGAGGCATCACACATAAGTTCGAACGGAAGCTTTCCAATCGGTGGTCGGACTATAGGAGCGGTGGTGAGAAGGGTTTTTAATTCCTCCCATGCCTTCACACAAGCAGCATCGAAATTGAAGGCAACATCTTTGGAGAGAAGACTGCACAGAGGTCTGGAGATTTTGCTGAAATCTTTGATGAATCGCCGGTAAAAACCAGCATGACCTAGAAATGATCTGATCTCCTTCACAGAGCAAGGTTGTGGTAGATGTTGAATGAGGTCAACTTTAGCTTTATCCACTTCAATTCCTTTTCTGAGATGATGTGTCCTAGAACTATTCCTGAATTCACCATAAAATGGCATTTTTCCCAATTTAGAACAAGGTTCTTTTCTTTACATCTGGATATCACGAGGGCAAGATGCTTCAAACATTCGTCAAACGAGGAACCAAAAACAGAGAAATCATCCATAAAGATCTCGAGAAAACTATCTATCATGTCAGAAAAAATGCTCATCATGCAACGCTGAAAAGTAGCAGGTGCATTACACAACCCGAAGGGCATACGTCTATAAGCAAACGTCCCAAATGGACACGTGAATGTAGTTTTTTCCTGATCTTCTGGAGCAATGTGAATTTGGTTATAACCGGAAAAGCCATCTAGAAAACAGTAGTGACTGTGTCCAGACACACGTTCTAGCATTTGGTCAATGAAAGGGAGCGGGAAGTGATCCTTCCTTGTTACTGTGTTCAACTTCCTGTAGTCGATGCATACTCGCCATCCTGTGGTTGTACGAGTAGGGACTAATTCATTCTTGTCGTTCTGAACTACAGTAATGCCTGACTTCTTAGGCACAACTTGAATGGGACTAACCCATTTGCTATCGGGAATTGGGTATATGATACCCGCATCAAGTAGTTTCAGGATCTCTCCTTTGACTACATCTCTCATGTTAGGATTAAGTCTCCTTTGCATTTCCCTCGATGGTTTGGCATTCTCTTCAAGGTTAATGTGGTGCATGCAAATGGTGGGACTAATTCCTTTGAGATCTGAGATGGTCCATCCTAAGGCCTCTTTGTGTTCCTTAAGTACTTCTAAAAGCTTACTTTCCTGTTCCGTGTCTAAACATGATGAAATAATGACAGGTAAAGTATCAGAAGAACCTAGGAATGCGTACTTCAACGTACTAGGCAATGTTTTCAATTCAAGCTTGGGTGGCTCAACAATGGATGGAATAAGCTTGGAATCAGAGAGTAGGGGTGGTTCCACTTCATATTTCCTTTCAGTGACGTCCATTTGAGGTACAGATTCGAGCAGAGATAGGACGTCACTACAGTATGCATCATCATAGGAATCAGGGTTAAAGTTCTCCATACATGCTTGAAAGGGGTCGACGGATAGAATGTTAGTCAACGAATCTTGCATTAATCCTTCAATCATATTAACTTCATGCACATCATCATCATCAAGATTCACAGGTTGTTGACTAATATCGAACACATTCAATTCTACCGTCATGTTACCAAAAGACAGTTTTAACACTCCATTCCGACAGTTGATGATCGCGTTGGACGTAGCCAAGAAAGGACGTCCTAAGATGACAGGAATGTGACAGTCTGGGTTTTGTACAGGTTGAGTGTCTAAGACAATGAAGTCTACGGGAAAATAGAATTTGTCAACCTTGATCAAAACATCTTCGACCACTCCACGAGGAATCTTGACAGATCGGTCTGCCAGTTGTAGAGTGATAGATGTTGGTTTCAACTCCCCAAGACCTAACTGCTCATAAACAGAATATGGCAGTAGGTTAACACTTGCACCTAGGTCTAATAACGCTTTATTGACCGTGTGTTCTCCTATAGTGCAAGAAATTGTTGGACATCCTGGATCCCTAAACTTGGGTGGAGTTTTGTTCAGAATGATGGAACTTACCTGCTCAGCTAAGAAAGCACGTTTTTGCACATTGAGCTTGCGCTTTTGAGTGCACAAGTCTTTGAGGAATTTGGCATAAGCAGGGATTTGCTTGATTGCTTCAAGAAAAGGAATGTTGATGTTGACTCTCTTGAACAGATCTAACATCTCATTGTAATGGGTACTTTTCTGTTGATAGATCAATCTTTGAGGAAATGGCAACAGGAAATGAGTTGGCAAAGGGACATTCACAGCAGTAGAATTGTCAGATTTTCCAACTTGCTCAGATTCTTTGGTTTTCTGGGGTTGTGGAGACAGTGGAATTTGTATCAGATTCATTAGGTTCGCCCACGTTGTTCTCGATGACTTTACCACTTCGGAGGGTGGTAATGGCATGGATTGATCGGTGAGGTTTCAGTGCAGGATGTTGTGCCTGTTTGAAATATCCTCTTTGGATTTTGTTGGGGTTGGCTCGGAAGTTTACCCTTTTCTCTCTCACATATTTGATCCATCTTTTGATCTAGATTTTTCTGACTTTGCATCAAACTCTGGAACATTTCCTCTAGGGTGGATAATCTCTTGTCGGTATTGTGTTGAGGATATGATTGTTGTTGAGAGTTTGATTGTTGTTGAGGGTTTCTCGGGTGTTGATAACCTTGATTGTTCTGATATCCCTGATTGTTTTGATAGCTCTGATTGGGTTGAGATGGTCCTCCTTGAGTGGGTCCTTTTGACCATGAAAAGTTAGGGTGGTTTCTCCATCCTGGATTGTAGGTCTGTGAATAAGGGTTATGCTCTGGTTTTTGAAACATGGCATGTGCCTGTTCAAGCCTAGACTCCTGGACTGCAAGCAAATCGGACAATTTTGGAATTGATGGTTGGGGTCGTTACAAGCAGCACAAACAGACGAAGCGACATGTTCTCGGAGAGTAGTGGTGGAAGGTTTTGAATTTTTATGTAGTTCTAACTCTTCTAATCTCCTAACTATTGATGCCATGTTTGCTCTACCCTCAAAATCCGCTTCAATCCTAAAAGCCTTTGCTTCGGATGTAGTCTTTCTGGTTTCACGGATGGATTCCCACTGTTGCGTCTTTTCAGCTACTTCAATCAAGAAGTCCCAAGACGCGTCAGCAGTTTTATCTACGAATAGACCATTACACATCGACTCAACCGTTGTTCGGGTGGACACATCTAGACCTTCATACAAAATTTGCACAAGTCTCCATTTTTCAAAACCATGATGGGGACATTGGAGCAATAATTCATTGAATCTCTCCAGGTATCTAGCTAAGGTCTCACCTTCTAATTGCACAAAGCTATTCAGACTTTGACGAATTGTCGCAGTCTTGTGGTTCGGGAAAAACTTTTTGAAAAACTCCTTTATGAGGTCATCCCATGTCATGATGGATTGAGGCTGTAAAGCATAGAGCCAGGCCTTTGCCTTATCTTTCAGGGAGAAAGGAAAAAGCCTTAACTTCAGGGTTTCGTCGGTCATTTGAGTGAAACGCAGAGTTCCACAAATTTCCTCGAATTCTCTCACGTGGTGGTACGGGTTTTCATTCTCAACACCTCTAAAAATAGGAAGCATCTGTATTGTGCTTGATTTCAGCTCATAATGGCCATTAGCCTCGGGCAGCAAAATACAAGAAGGTTGACTGGCTCTAGTTGGGTACATATAATCCTTGAGGGTACGGGGTTCTCCCATTGTTTCTGGTTGATCTGGACTGTCTCCCTCAGAACTTAGAATTTCGATAGGTTCGTCTGGGTTAATTCTAACAAGTCTGTTTGTCTGGTCTCTGTAGGTCACAATCATGTCCTAGTAGGTACCTTAACTAACATGTTGGTCAGACAGAGCAATCGGAAACAATTTGGCCCACAAGGGTTATGAAGATTTGGTTTTGAATGGGTTTTGGTAAAAGGGATTTTGTTTTTTTGGTTTAAAATTGGGCTTTAAAATTTTTGAACTAAACCTAGCATAAGCACAACTCATAAAAAATAAAATAATTAAGACAAACCCATAAAAGAAAAAAGAAAATAAAAGAAAAATAAAGAAAAAAAAAAAAAAAAAAAAAAATAATTACAGTCCCAAATAAAAAAAAGAAAAAGAAAATAAATAAAAATTATTACAATCCCAAATAAATAATTAAATTAATTATTACAAGCCCGAATTTGAATTTAAATGAGGCCCAAGTGGGTTAACTCATGGGTTAGGCTTACTTGTTTTTTGGAGGGAAGCCCAAAAACAGGCTTTTAGTCCCCTTTTAGTTGCACAACCCAGTTGGGCTTTATGATCGTCCTAAGCAGCTCACGTTCAAGCCCAGCAGAATCTGCAGCGAAGCCCAGGAGCAGAAGTTGCAAGCCCAGCGAGATTGAGGTTACTAAGCCCAGCTCAGTTGGTTCAAGCCCAGCAGCAAAGGTTGGATCAGAGCCCAGCAGCAGAGGGTGCACAAGCCCAGTTGACAGCTTCAGTTGGCAGCCCAGTTGGCTTGGCAGCAGGCTTGGCAGCAACAACAGCAGCAGCAACAGAGAAAGCACCAGCAGCAGCAGCAGCAGCAGCAACAGCAGATGCAGCAGCTTGGCAGAGAAAGCACCAACAGCAGCAGCAACAGAGAAAGCACCAGCAGCAGCAACAGCAGCAGCAACAACAGCAGCTTGGCAGAGAAAGCACCAACAGCAGCAGCAACAGAGAAAGCACCAGCAGCAGCAACAGCAGATGGCAGCACCACTCCCCGGCAGCGGCGCCAAAAACTTGGTGTGAAATGCAAAGACACACAGAAGCTTGCAAGTATACAAGGCCAAGTTATGATATAGAAGGTAAGCAGGGGGTCAGTCCACAGGGAGTGGGAGCAAACTAGAGAGAAACCTAAGCTAACAATGGAGACATGGCACTATGGCAGTGAGCAAAGCAAGGTAATGTGGCAGATTCAAAGAACTAAAACAGTTACACAACAAAGCAGCACAGCAGAATAACAATAGCAGGGAACCAAGGCTATAAGCCAAGGGCAAGGTGAGGATTGTGCACTGATTTCAGTGCACAACAGCTACAAATTGCAGGAATTTAAACAAGAAAAACAGGCAAGGAGAATAACTGATCAGGAAGCAAAATAGAACTGAATAGAGGTGACTGCAAAGGGATTGGTGGTTAAGCCAAGGCTTAGGATCCACCTTGTGTCCTAATCAAATAACATGTTTCTAGGTTGAGTTTGATCCTATGCATACATCTAGAAATAGAAGAATACTAAATTGCTCATTAGTTTGCCCCTAGCATTGGCTGTCTTTTGACAGCACAGCCAATCACAGGCACTATGAGCATTGGTATCTCCCATTTGCTCAAGCAAAACAGGGCATCAGGAGAACTATCCTAGCAACCTGTCAATTGACAGTACACAAGGCTTCAACTGAGCCTTAGCTTAGTGCTACTTAGCTCATGCTCAACATGTTACAAACATAAGCATTCATCATACAGAAATAATTCAAACATAACATAACAATCAACTGTTAATTGCATAAGAAGACTGAAATTGGAATTGCATAAAATTTTGTGGCAAATTCTCTACTGGCTAGTCCAGAGAGCATCCCCCTCTAATTCACAACCCTTACACCTATTTATACCCAACAACAAAATCCCCGAAAATCAGGACTACATCAGTCCAATTAGGGTTTGGTGAAAATACAAAATAAATCAAATAAAATCCTACCTAACTATGATAACAACCCTAATTGGACTAACCCATGCTTCAATTAGACGTACAATTGATTTCCCCAAAAAATTCCCAAATCAGAAAAATTAGGGTTCTTATAAAAATTATTAAAATTTTTACCTAATCACTATTGACACTGGTGGATGTCGACCCATGCCTCCAATCCTTCTCCTGATGCTTCTCTTGTTCTTCCCATGCCCTAATTGCTTTTCTAGCTCATCTATTTCATCAATTTCTCTTCTAGGGTTCCTGTGAGAGGAAAAGATCGAGGAATTGATGTTATAAAAAGCTAGAGGAGTAGGGGAATGATGGCTCGAATGGTGATGGTTGAATGATTTGGGGAGAGGATGGTGGAGTGATTTGGGGGAAGGGTCACTGTTGCAGAAGAGGGGAAGAAGATGGATTCGATGGATTTGGGAGAAGGGTGTGTTTGGCTAATGGGTGTAGGGTTCGGTCGCTATGGTGTGTAGCGGGATCATCGAGTTAGATGTTTGGCGAATCTCGACCATGGGATATGGAGATGAAAGATCAATCTGACGGTGAGATGAAGTGGATCCTGTAGCGACCGTTGGATTATACAATACAACAAAATTAACGACAGCAGATGGAGTTAGGTGTTGTAGTGTCTTGCAGGGACTTCAGATCTTGATGCACGATGAAGAAGCGACCATTGGATGATGAGATGGATCCAATCTAACGGCTGAGAATGGAGGCGGGTATGGATATAGAAAATGGGTTTGGGTAAGGGTTTTGGGCCTTGGGTATGCCAAGCCCATATCTTCCTTAAGAACAATTCTTCCTTCTTGAGCCCATTTCCAGCTTTTTGGACGTGCGCTCCATTCTTTGCGGCTTCCTTGCGTAATTCCTCACGGCTTTCCACTACTTTTCTGCTCTATTCCGCTCCGCAATTCATCCAGACTTTATTTATTACCTAAAAATGCAAAATTAAGTAAGAAAAATATTTATTCTTGAAAACAATGAAAATACAGAATATGGGATAAAATGTAGAATTAATGCACAAAAGATGAGTTAAAATGCCAACAAAAAGGGATAAATATATACAATATTAGGCACTCATCACATCACAACGCCCATCTACATCTTGGGTCGTCCGTTTTGCTACATCCCTTCATCCGACGGTCGCTCCACGCTTACCTCCGTATCGCCGTTGGATCCACCTACCATCTTCCCATCCATCGGTCCAGCTTCGCGAAACATCAAAATCCTCTACACCTGCTCAACACCCTAGTACCTAATATCTATACCCGCAAAACAAACAGCCCCTTCCTCAAACCCCATCGACTCCATCTTCTCTTCCCCCCTCTCTGCAACAGAACCACCATACCCTGTCGTACCACCACCTATTCCACTTCCACAACCACCACTACCTACTCCTCTACCACCACCAAACCTCCACCATCATCACCCCTACCTTCCTACAGCTATTACCCATCTTTATAGCCCCCTAATTCGTCAATTTCTCCCCTGCCGAAACCCTAGGTGAGTGGTTGACGAATCAGTGAAGCTAGAAAAGCAATTAGGGCATGGGAAGAACAAGAGAAGCATCAGGAGAAGGATTGGAGGCATGGGTCGACATCTACCAGTGTCAACAGTGATTAGGTAAATTTTAATAATTTTTATAAGAACCCTAATTTTTCTGATTTGGGAACTTTTTGGGGGAAATCAATTGTACGTCTAATTGAAGCATGGGTTGGTTGATTGGGTTGCTATCAGTGTGTTAGGTGAGTGAATTTTGGATTTTTGGGTACACCCTAACTTCACTGATTTTTGGGGATTATTCTTATATGTATAAATAGGGGATGTGTGGGAGGATGAGAAGGATCTCTGGACTAGCCAGTAGAGAATTGAAACAAATTTTATGCAATTCCAATTTCAGTTCTTCTTATGCAGTTAACAGTTGAATGTTATGTGTATGTTGTGTTTGAATTATTTTGTATGATGAATGCTTGTGTTTGTAACATGTTGAGCATGAGCTAAGTAGCACTAAGCTAAGGCTCAGTTGAAGCCTTATGCACTGTCAATTGACAAGTTGCTAGGATAGTTATCCTGATGTGTGTTTTGATTGAGCAATGGGAAGAGGTTAATGCTCATAGTGCCTGTGATTGATTGTTCTGTCAAAAGACAGTCAATGCTAGGGGCAAACTAGTGAGCAAATTAGCCTTCCTCCCATTCTAGATGTATGCATAGGATTTTTAACTCAACCTAGAAACATGTTGTTTGATTAGGACACAAGGTGGATCCTAAGCCTTGGCTTAACCACAAATCCTTTTACAATCACTTAATTTCAGTTCTATTTTGTTCCCTGCTAAATTTACTGTTTTTCTTGTTTAATTTCCTTGCAATTTGTAGCTGTTGTGCACTGATGGCTTACAGCCTTGGTTCCTTGCTGTTTTTATTACATGTCATTTGCTTGCTTGGTTAACTGTTTTCCCATCTGCGATATTGTTTGCTTCCTTCATTGACAGCTTAGGTTAAACTTTTAAGCACTCCTACTCCCTATGGACTGATCCCTTTCTTATCCCTATATTATAAAGCTTGACCCTGTATACTTGCAAGTTTTGTGTGCAACCCCATTTTCACACCAGTTGTCAAGGGGAAAACAAATTATGCAGGGAAACAGTGGCAATAATTCTTCGGTAGAAAGAAATGTTAACTTGCCAAATTCTATTAGGCTTGCAGATCATGACAAAATTGTCATAGAGAGCCCTATATGTCTTAATCCTATTGTGGCATAGCAAAGAATCATCCTACCGGGGACTGAAAAAAGTTGTTGCTAAACCACAACCAAAGTTGACTCACAATCACACTGATTGGAAGGTGCAGGCTAGAACTCAAGGGCAATCATCTGCAACTCCTCTTGAAGAAACTATGGGTTGTCAAGGTTCAAAGCGAAATCAAGATGAAGATTACGTACGAAGAAACTCTCCTCAGCCCAAACTTCAAAGAAAATCTTCTTCAAAGTACTCTTCTGTTAATGGTAAGGCGGCGAATCCTCAAATGTCGGGGGATAAATGTTGATTTTCTCTTGGAATTGTTGGGGATTGGGGAATAACCCAACAATTAGAACTCTTCATTCATTTCTCAGAGGTACTGACCCTTCTATTGTCTTTCTTTCTGAAACAAAAATGTCAGAAATAAATTCTCAACACACAATACCTCGTTTTGGCTATGAAAACTATTGCATTGTTCCATCAGTTGGCAGAAGCGGTGGTCTTTGGTTGTTATGGAAAGAAGATCTCAATATAGAAATTATTTCGAGCTCTTCTAACTTAATTCATGCTTTAATTCATGATAGATTTTCATCAGACCCGTGGCATTTATTCTGCATCTATGGTCCCCCTGTTGCTAATCAAAGACCAAGTTTTTGGTCTTCCCTTACTCAATATGTTCAGAATTTTGATGGGAGAAAGTGTTTCATTGGTGATTTTAATGTTATTGTCTCTGGTCAAGAAAAAAGTGGCGGATCACCTGTTCTGAATTCAAATATTGCCTACTTCAACAATTTTATCCATCAAAACCATTTACTGGATTTGGGTTTTTCTGGACCTGCATATACCTGGAGCAATGGAAGAGGTTATGAAAGTCATATAAGGCAACGTTTGGATCGTGCTCTAGCAAACCCGGAATGGTGCATTGCCTTTCACTCTGCTGCAGTTCTTCATTTGCCGTGAATATCAAGTGATCATGCACTTATAGTGCTGAAAACTTCTAGAAACTTTCCGAGAGCTCCTCCCAACTATAAATTTGAAGCTTATTGGCTTACTCATCCAGAATTCCTGGAAAAAAGTAGGTCAGTGTTGGAGTCAAGATGCTAGTGAATACATCCAATCAAAGATGCGTAAATTAGGTGGTTTTTTGACAGATTGGAGTTGCAAAAGAATAGGCCATGTCAGACATAAAATTGCGATTCTGAAGTCCAAACTTCCGAGGGTTCAAGCAAAAAGACCTACTTCTGCTACCATTCAACAAGAAAAACAAATCATTGTTCAGCTGAATGAGTATCTTATTATGGAAGCAACATATTGGGATCAGAGAATGAAGAAAAATTGGGCAAAAGATGGCGATAGAAATACTAGACATTTTCACCTGTCCGTTCAACGTAGAAGAAAGAAAAATAATATCAGTCACTTGAAGAAACCTGATGACTCTTGGGTTACGGATCATCTAGAATGTTGGTAACTCACTGTCAGGGTTTATTTCGTGAAGAATCTTGTAGGGATCAAATTCCGTTTTCTTTGCATACTTTATCTCCGGCATTAAATGTGGATAATGCTGCAATATCAAGGTCTCCAACAACTGAAGAAATTTGGTCTGCATTAGTTCAAATGGGATCTTTCACGACACCAGGTCCAGATGGATATTCTCCTGTTTTCTATAAAAAATGTTGGTCGATAGTTTGTAATGATGTTGTGAATTTAATCAAATAGATTTTTAGGGATGCTGTGTTTCCTGAACTTCTCAATCACACTCATATTACTTTGATTCCAAAAATAAAAAATCCAGAGACTCCTTCAGATTATCGTCCTATTTCTTTATGTAATGTGCTTTACAAATTGGTGGCGAAAATTCTTTCTGAAAGAATTAAACCTTATTTGGATGAGTTTATCAGTAGGTCTCAAAATGTCTTTGTTCCGGGAAGGCAAATTCTGGACAACATTATTGTGGCAAAGGAACTTCCGAATTCAATGAATTATTCATATGCGGTTAATGGCCATTTTGTTCTCAAGGTTGATATGGCGAAGGCATAAGATAGAGTCAATTGGAGATTTCTTAGTGATATGCTACACTTGATGGGAATTCAAGGTATTTCACATTCACTCATTATGAACTGTGTTACAAAGCTTCTTTCTCTATCAATTTGAATGGATCTCCTCAAGGTTTTTTCACCAATGAACGAGGAATTAGACAGGGATGTCTGCTGTCTCCTTCCTTATTTATAATTTGTTCTCAGGGGTTATCGATTCTCATGCATCAGTTTGAGGTTCAGGGCTTATTTCAGGGTTACAAACTTAATGCTTGGGCTCCAACAATCAGCCATTTGATGTTTGCTGATGATATATTATTTTTCGGCGAACATTCAAGAATTAATATAAGCAATCTGAAAAAGATTCTTTCCCAGTATGTAAGTCTCTCTGGCAAACATATTAACTTCATTAAATCTTCTACATTTTAGTATAGGAATTTCTGACGCGCGAAAACAAACTACCATTCAGGACTTGGGTGTAAGGGAGATGAAGATCGATGATAAATACTTGGGGATATGTCCTTTAAAATCAGATTATAGGATTGCTTCTTATGATTTCTTGTCAAAAAAATTTGGTTCACGATATTCTGGATGGAGACAGCATTTTACCAATCATGCAGGTAGAACGGTTCTTTGTAAATCAACCTTAACTGATATTCCAGTTTTCTATATGGGTTTCTGCTTATTGCCAAAAGCTGTTACAAACCATTTAGACAAAATTGTGAGAAGTTTCTGGTGGGGGCACTCGGTTGATACTAAGAAGCTTCACTTCTTTAATTGGAAAAAAACGGGTCTTCAGAAAGAATTGGGTGGTTGGGTATTCGTAATGCTGAGATGATAAACATATCCCTGATTTGGAAACTGGTTTTGAGATTCCTGGAGGAAGATGATGCTATGTGGGTTCAATTGCTTTCGGAAAAATACTTAAGGGATTGCAGCTTTTGGAGGGCAGAAAAGAGTGATAGATGCTCGGAAATCTGGGACAATATGATAGAAGTTAGACCCATTTTAGAAAACAAAATCCTTTTGGCAGATATCTAATGGGAGAAAAGTTAGGATTTGGGATGATCCTTGGATTCCTAATCAAATGGAAAATCTTATTCCTAGAGATATGACGATTAACAATGATATTCAGCGGGTTAGTGATCTTATAAACCCTGCTACAAACTCGTGGAATTTTCAACTTCTTCATGAAATTTTCACGCCAGATATTGTCTATTGTTATTAATCCTGAGGAAGAAGATATCTTAACTTGGACATGTACTCCGTCAGGTAATTTCTCAGCAAAATCTTGTTATCGTCTTCTCTCGAATGATATTCCGGTCTCTTCTGCTTACAGTCAGTTTCCTTGGAAACATTTCTGGTCTTTTACGAATATCATTCCAAAAATACATATTTTTCTCTGGAGGATTTTAAACAATGGAATTGCTGTAAAGGTAAATATCCACATATTTAGTAACAATGGTGATATTTTATGCTCCTTCTGTCAAGATGCTGCGGAATTAATCTATCATCTTCTCTTTGATTGTCCAATGTCAAGATTAATATTTGATAGAGCGTCTCTTCCCCTTAACGTAAATGGGTTTCATGAAAATGTTAACGACATCATAAAAGCATGGATGGAACAAGATGATTTTTACAGTTTCACTCATAAAGTCTGTAATCTTTGGAACATCTGGAAACTGAGAAATAACATGGTTTTTTCGGGTGTGAATTTCTCCATTAACCTTGTTCTCAGGAAAGCTTCTCAGGATTTTAGCCTTTGCTCGACTGATAATCCAAATATGGCAGATGAGGAGAATGTAAACTTTCAACAACAACTATGGAATCCTCCAGAAGTATATTATGTTAAGATCAACACTGATGCTGCTTTCATACCCAACAAAGGTGCAGCAGGGGCTGTAGCCCATGATCATAGAGGTGTGTTCATGGGATGTGAGACAACAACGTTTGATGCTACTTCTTCTGTTCTGGAAGAAGCTATTGCGTGCAGATTAGGGTTTTCTCTGGCAAAAAGGTTGGCCGTGGCAAAGTCATCTTTGAAGGAGATGCAAAGAATGTTACAACTGCAATTTTAGGTGATCCGCATGATATTCCTTGGGGATACGGTATGTTATTAGGGACATAAAACAGGAAGCTTCTTCTTTTGCTGATGTTAAATTTCAATTTGTTCCAAAAGCTGCTAATAATATGGCACATGTGTTATGCCAATATGCAATGCAAGAAAATGTAAACCATAGGTGGTATTATTCTTGTCCACCTCCTTATATTTCTTCAAACCTCAATTCAATGAGGTAGTCTAATAAATTTGTTGGGCTTTCTTAAGCCCGTCTTCCCTTCAAAAAATAAATATTTGGACGAGTAAATCCAAAAATCTCAAGAGCCTAGAGTTGTCAATTTATAACCCGGCTTGCGGGTTGACCCTAATCCGGCCTGTTTCAACCCTCCCCGGCTTGGCTTGTTGTCTAAACGGGCCGGGTTAGGGTTGGCATATATAACCCTACTAGAAAACAAGCCGGGCTAGGGCCAATCCGCGGGTTACCCGTCAACCCGTCAAAATTAATAAATATATCCCTCAATCCCACCAACTCTTTAAAATTCATGATTTGCAAACATATATTAGAATTAGTTAATTTTAAATCAATAAATAAAGCTAATTTTGGATTTATCCAAACAAATATAACAATTTTTAGATTTTAAATAATCAATCAATAAATTAAATTACAACTTAGATTCATCAATCACATATTTATTCAGGATGTCCTAAATTGATAAAAAGACTAGCATAATTTAAACAGTGAGTTAGTCTTACTCACATTAATTTAAACTTATAAAATGATAAAAAAAAAGTAAAATGCTTAGTTTATGTTAGGGTTCTCTGCCTAAGAAAACTAAAGCGCGGTAATCGGCTATATCGTTGATTAAGTGGCAATAAAAACGTCCACTTTACAACTCAGTGGTGGGGCTTCTAGTTAAACACCAAATTGACCTACGTTCGACCTTTACTAAATGAATAATCCTAAACAATCCTAAATTTTAAATTGATAACATTAACAAGCCAACCCGTCAGGATTGACCCGTCTAGGACTAGGGTTGGGATTTTGAGCTTGTTCGTGAATAGTACTAGGGCTAGGATTGACTCTAATCCTAGTACGGGTTGGCAAGCTAGGGACCCTAGCTTGGCCCGTTTGACAGCTCTAATCTTGCCAGCTTTTTCGGGAATAGCAGATATTTTCGCCGTATCCGGTGTCTATCAAATCGTCTAGTCACCATATACCCACCGCTCATCCAACACCCTCATCAAAAGAAACGATAACATTAAACACATTCTACTTTCCTTAAACCACTTACAGAATATTCCACCGTTAAGATTATATCTACAACCGGTAGTCTAATTACACGCAAATTTTCGCGTCAAAAATTTAAAATTTTCCAAAAACTAAATCCAAAATTTGAATTTTCAGTTTTTCCCGCCCACGAAAATATCGCCCAAGATACATTCCCCCTTTTCTCTGCCCTTACATTTGTCTCTCTCTTCAAATCCCTAAAAATTTCTCTCACTCCTCAGAAAAAACCCATTTCTCTCCGTCTCTGAAACCCTAACTCTCCCATTTCCCCCTCTCTAAACCTTCATCATCTCCCTCAGAAACTCCAATTTCTTACTCCAAACCTCCATTTTCATACTCTATTCACTCCAAATCTCTATTTTCTTACCCCCAAACCCTTTTTCTTGAAACCCTATTGAACCCTAAATCTCCATTTTCAGATGGCAATTACACCTGCTAGCCGGAAAAGAGGAAGAAAACCAAAGGAGGATGATCCTCCAGAACCTAAGAGGAATAGAACAACGCTTAAAATCAAAGAGCCAGAAGCTGAACCTAGTTCTGCAGTAGATCTAAAGACCAAATCAAAAGAGGCGAAAACAGCTAAAGGAAAAGGTAAAGAGGTTGTTCTTGATTTACCAGACAAGAAGAAGAAATCAACAAGTAAATCTGAGGCGAAATCTGAAGGTAAAAGACCAAGGAAGAGAACAGATGGTCCGTTGAAGAAATTAAAGAGTGTGATAAGTAAATGTAAGAAGAAGGTTGGTGTAAAACAAGAAGACGAAGAAGAGGAGGTTGCAGATCTAGTTATTGATAACCCTGAGGATGCCGTAGATGAGGAAGAAGAAATTGAAGATGTCCCTGTGGAGAAAATGAAGAGGAAGGTTAATAAATCTGAGAAACAGAATGAGAATTGCCGTTTAATTGGTGAACCGGTACCTATTGAAGAGGCTAGACAAAGATGGCCTGTCAGATATGATGCAGAAAAGGTTGTGATTCTGGTTCTTTACTGGTTTTTAATTGTTTGTTGATTTTGTAATTTTGGTTTTGGGGATTTTGACATGTTTTGATTGTTTGATTTTTTTTTTGTGTAAACTGTAGATAAGGGAAGGTGGTGAAGGTTATCTGCATGTGAGACGGCACTTCACTAGTGCTCAAGTAGATGGTGAGATTTACCAGTTGGGAGACTGTTGTCATATCAAGGTGAATCATCTATGCATTTGCTTGATGTTTCTATTTAGATTTTTCATGGTCGAGTTTATGTTTTTCGCATTTTTTCATGAGTAAGTACACCAAGGTGTAGAAGTTTATGTGCTCTGATTGCTTACAAGAATCTATTACTGATCTGTTTTAGACAGAAGGAGAATTGTATTATATTGGGAGAATCATTGAATTATGTTGATTGGTTCATAATGTTGAATTGACTTTTTCATTGCTGAATTTTCATGTTTTGTGCATTTTGGGTTTCATAATGTTGATTGATAAGTGTATTTGTTATAATGTGATGGTTGAATGTATGTTTTTGTATTTTACGAGAATCTAATATTATATGATCTATCTCAGGCTGAAGATGGAGAGCCAGATTATATAGGAAGAATCGTTGAATTCTTTGAAACTACTAAGAAGATACCTTACATTGCTGTAAAATGGTTCTTCCGAGCAGCAGACACTGTAAGTTATGTTAGGAGCACTCATTTTCTCTTTTCTTTGAGTTATGTGCCACTGTTTTGTAAGTCTGCAAATTTTCCGATGTTTCAGGTCATCAAAGAACACTCTTACCTAATTGACACAAAACGCGTATTCTCTTCTGACTCTGGAGATGACAATCCACTCAATTGTATTCTTTCCAAAATTACTGTTGCTCAAGCATCCTTCTTGGTATGTGTTTTTTCTTGGTTTTCTTTGTTCGGTTTACATTTTAGTTTATTGAGTGGCTGAATTTCTTATGTTGGTTTGCTTTCAGGTCCCCGACTGTCATTATTATTATGACATGTCCTATTGCGAAGAACTTCGTACGTTTGAAAATCGACAAACAGGTAATGAACTTTATCCACTAATAGTTCCCTCCAATTCTTGCTTGCAGATACTAACAACTTTCTTCTTTTGTAGAAAATGGGAAAGAAGCTAGTACATCATCCACTGCAGTTTCAAAGGAGGGTTGTTCGAAAGTCTTTGAGGAAGATACTGCTGAGCCTGATAAAGTTATGATGCTTCTTGACATGTATGCTGGTTGTGGTGGAATGTCCACAGGCCTGTGCATGGGTGCAGCTGCATCCGGTGTCAACCTTGTCACTGTAAGTAAAAAGAAATGAATTCAGCACATTTGGCATAGCCTGTTTATTTCACACTGAAACTTAACATTGTTATTACAGAGATGGGCGGTAGATTTTAACGAAGACGCTTGCGAAAGTCTTCGCTACAATCATCCTGAAGCCGAGGTATCATGTTTTGCTTCCATTATTGTCTTTTCTCTTCCCATTTTCAAGAATACATGTTTTCAGATAATTAACTGCCAATTGATTTTAGGTGCGAAATATGAAGGCGGAAGACTTTCTGCATTTGCTCTATGAGTGGAAAGATCTCTGTGCTCGTTTCCATTTGTTGGGGACTGATTATAACAAAACAAAAAAACCAACTGAGAACAAAGAGAAGGAAGAAACTGAAGAAGAGGCGCAGAGACGTCCTCCAGATGAAAATGGAGAATATGAAGTTGAGAGGATAATAGGTATATATTACGGAGTTAACCCCGATACAGATGAAGGGACTGCTGCCTTACACTTTAAGGTATTAGTTTTGCAATTTCTAATACTTAAGTTGCCAGCATCTTTTTTGTAAATTCTTGCTCATTTCTGACATTTTTATATAATTTAGGTAAAGTGGAAGGGGTGGGGCTCCGATTGGGATTCATGGGAGCCTTTTTCAGAGCTCACGTATGTTACTGCATGTTGAGCTTTCTACATATGTATCTTCTTTGTTTTTCCTATTTTTACCTGCTTCAGTCTGTCAGTGCATTGGTTTGATATTAGTTTCATATGCAGGAAATGTGAGGACTGCATTGAGGAATTTGTTACTGCTGGATACCAGTCTAATATATTGCCTCTCCCTGTAAGTGTGTATCTAGTTTTACTGTTTGCCTGACTGATTCTTCTCTAATCTATGTACTTTGAGATGTGGTCATTTTATTCATCCCATGACTTAGAACTTAGAAGCGTTTGTGTGTACTTCTGTTATCCAATTTTTTTAATTTGTGTTTTTTTCGGGTACCTTTATCAAGATTTACTTTTAAAGGGTTTATATTATCTTGCAGAGTAATTGTTGGCCAATTTTTACTAATCACTAAAATTGTTGCAAGGCCTTGAATTAAGTCTTTTCATCTTAAAATTCTTGTAGTAGAATACTGATGCATGTTCTCCAAACCCCAAGCATGAAAAAGCAATCTATTTGAATTTAGCTTCCCTTATATTAATGACATGTCTGATGTCTGTGGAGTTTAATAGTTCCTAACATGACCCACACACTGGGTGCAATATAAATAGCAAGGTTGCTCTGTCTTACATAATCATCCTGTATATAATGTTAGGCAGTCTTAATCTTAGTAACTTGAGGTTTCTAGTGTATTGATCAATTTAGTTACAAAGGAGTAATCACTAATGCCAGATTCTTTTACTGATTGGTTCTGCCTCATGTGCACTCCTAATGCTAAGATATATCAATTTCTCTTTTGAATTTAAACCTCACTTAATGTCCCTGTCATGTAACTTCTTGATTTGAGACATTTCCAGGCCTTTAGCATAGTGTTAAGATGAAACTGGTATACTTAAAATACTTAAAGTAAACTTCTTGGCCTTTAACTCCTTCTGTGAATATTTTAAGTAGTCTACTTTAAGATACTGGTTTATTTTGTGTAGCTATTTATGATTGTATCTTAACAAATTTATCTGTTGTTCTGTTTGTCTTTTAAGGGTACTGTGGATGTAGTATGTGGTGGACCCCCCTGTCAGGGAATCTCTGGGTTCAACAGGTTTAGGAATTATGAGGAGCCGTTAAAGGACCCCAAAAATTATCAGCTTGTTGTGTTTATGGATATTGTGAAGTTTCTTCAGCCAAAGTTCACTCTCATGGAGAACGTAGTAGACATCATGAGATTTTTGGGTGGAACGCTTGGTCGGTATGCCATGGGAAGGCTTGTCGCAATGCAGTACCAAGTTCGTCTTGGTTTATTGATAGCTGGAAGTTATGGGCTACCACAGTTTCGTATGCGCACCTTTCTTTGGGGTGCCAAAATGACAGAGGTAGAATTGCTTCGTAAATAGTTCTATAAACCATCATTGCAACTGTTTAATTTAGTTTTACTGGATATAAAAATTGGTTATCAGAACTTTATATTTTACTTTTCTTATTGCAGAAACTACCACAATTCCCTCTTCCGACCCATAAGGTTATTGCTCGTGGGTTTAGCCCTAAGGAGTTTGAGGTATATATGCATGTGATATTCCATCATAGAATTGTTAAATGTATTTGTATTTATCAAATAATTAATCCTTGCTCGGTTTGTGTAGCGAAATGTTGTAAAGGGGAATGAAGAGTATACTCTGCAGCTGAAGGATGCATTGGTTCTTAAAGATGCAATTTTTGATTTGCCTGAGGTTAGCAAGTTCGTTTTCTGCCTCTATTGATTTTATCAAGTTAACGTTGATAGTGGCATATTTACAGTATTTCTTTTGGTTTGTAGATTACAACTCATGAAATCCAGGATGAGAGGGACTATGGTAATGATATTCATACGACAGACTTGACAGACTTTCAGAAGATGATTCGCTTGCCAAAGCACAGTAAGTTTTTCTGTAATAGTGTTTTCAAATTTAAGTTAGCCTATTGGATATCTTTCAAGAATATTGAATATTGTCCTTCCTTTCAGAGTTGATGGGGTCAGCTTACCCAGAGGAATCAGGGACTTTAAAGCTTTTTGATCACATGCCTCTGAAACTAAGCGAAGATGATAATCTTCGGGTTTCTAAGATCCCCAGGGAAAAGGTTAGTTATTTGTTAACTTGGTGAAATCAGTTTTCATCTTGTAATACATATATTGATTGTATTCTTTTGCCGGTTTTTATTGGTACTACAAAACATATATTGATTGTATTGTTTTGCCGATTTATTAGGGCGCGAACTTCAGAAACCTCCCTGGAGTGATTGTTGATGGGAACAAGGCATGTCGTGATCCAAAGATGGCCAAAGTAATGATTGAAAAATCTGGAAAGCCATTGGTAAACAGCTCTTTTGATCTTATCTTTTTTTCTAGTTATTCTGCCAATTCATTAGTTAAACATATTCTTACATAGTTATATTACTGCAGGTACCTGAGTATGCCATAAAATTTGTCAGGGGAACTTCCAAAAAGTGAGCATTTGGTTCTTCACTGATCAGTTTAAAGAAGAACCTGTTTTAGCTCAATTCATTTACCATGTCTGCTTGGTTTTCAGGCCATTTGGAAGACTCTGGTGGGATGAAATCGTGTCTACCGTTGTGACACGTGCTGAGCCACATAACCAGGTGAGCATGGTTCTATTTTTTTATGCAAATCTTGTTTTGGAAGTGTTTTAAGCTTTTAGATAATATGCTAAGATTATAGGTTATAACAGGGAAACAAAGGTACAAAAATGTTATGTTTGTGGGGGTGTTGTTTGATGTTTAAGGACACTGAAACTGATGTTCCATCTAGTCTTTAGTTTATAACTTATAACAGTAAAACATATTTTGGATATATTCCACATGATTCACTGTTAATCTTAAGCATAATCCTTCCAGATGTCTAATGCCTTCTTTTAAGTTATGGGTTTGCTATATAATAAGTGGATGGTTTATGTAAACATCAATTTTTTGACTTTTGCGGTTTTTGTCAGATAATATTGCATCCTGAACAAGACCGGGTGTTATCAATCAGGGAGAATGCTCGTCTTCAAGGTTTTCCAGATTTTTATCGTCTGTTTGGTACTGTGAAGCAGAGGTATAATTCTCACTATTGATTGTTTTTCTCTTTTCCTCTGATATTTCTTTTTGGTTCTCCTTCAAACTCTATCTAACGATTCTTTGTACATTATAGGTACATGCAAGTTGGAAATGCCGTGGCTGTACCAGTAGGAAAAGCTCTGGGATTTTCTCTTGCAAAGGCTGTAAACAATACTTCTGGCAGTGGACAGGTTTTTGAACTCCCTCCATCCTTCTCAAGATGAACAGGATTAAAACAGTTAGAGTTTGACTTCTGTAAAAAGGTTCGGTGATGACGCCAAATAACAATTTGAATGAGGATTTGAGTAATTCTTGTGGGTTCTTGATTCAAAAACACATTGATTTATCTCTTTGCTGTCTCTTGTAGTTGTAGTACAATCCTGAGCAGCAGCACATTTAGCTCTTTAGTACTGTAACTTTTGGATCTACTTTCTTCTGAAGAGAAATTCGGTTTTTCATATCCTGTGTGTGCTTATGTTTTCAACTATACTTGTGATAAGGCCACTAGATTAACACTTGCAGGATGAAAATAATTATGAAGCAATAGAGCCCTTTTCGAAGGATTAGTCTCTGGAATTTAGATGCTTTTGATGAAATGTCACCTTAAGGGATTGGCTCGGTGTGATAAATTTTTGACACTAGACCGGCTCTTAGGACCCCTGGGCCTGATGCTTGTACTGACAGCTTTACTACTATAAATTTCACTTGATGTGGTGAATCTGATTCTGATTAGAGACTGCTTCAGCAATACTAAAAGTTTTCCCTTCTACCCTAGCTGACTTAGACCCATTAGTAAACTCATCTAATAGATTATGTAGTTGAATCATATCATATTGCTGCCGAACAACACATTTCTACATGGCTGTGTGCATCATGGCCATGGTAACTTTTTTGGGAGATTCCTTTATTTTTTACATCAATCAGTTGCAAGAATTGAATCACATACATAAATAAGAGATTTGATAGTGGTTGAGGAAGAATGGAGAAACAAATGGTCAATGTCTTCCATCTGATCTTTGCCAGAAATGTGCATTCAATATTTATGCACTCAATGTGAGCCCCAACTTTTTTAAGACAAGCTAGCCCGCTATGAATCAATCTCCAGATGAAAATGTGCACCTTTGGAGAGCAAGGTTATTGGCATTCATTCCAGAACTTCTTCCAAAGGAAGTCAGTATCAGCTAGCAAGACTTGAAGTTTCACCTTGATTATTTGAAATCAACTTATCTTCGGTTTGAATCTTCTCAATTTCTGCAGCCTGCTCCTCAGTTAAGGTTACTATTGCTAGTTGAGAGTAGTTCAGGTCCAACTTGAATAAGAAGAGATGATAGATATCTGGCAGGACGAAAATGAGGGGGTAAATTGTTCTCAAATGTAGAATAACCATCCGAACTCAATGAAGCTGCCAATAGTCTTCTTTTCCCTACCTTTTCTTATAAGTTCTGGTCCGTTCTAAGATCCTATAACTACCGATATTGATGTGAGCAAAACAACAAGATATTCATCTCTTTCTTCTAACAACATCCAGTTAGAAAACTGACTTGCAAGTTGTTCTTTAATATGTTGAAATACAATGTTAAATGTGCAGTCCACAACTTAATTTGTAGAATTGTGTTCTTCAGCACCACTATGATCATGCTTCAAAAAAAAAGAACCACTATGATCTGATTTTTGGAACATTTCCATATCGGTTTGTCCGAACCTACCAAATTTCGTTAAGCAAATTTAGAGCCTAATTGGAGTTGCATTGGAAATTCTTATCCCAATTGTTTGTGTTATTGATTTAACTTTTTGGGATTTGAATGATCTGGAGACAATATCATCCCTGCCAGATAAGGCAGGTTGGTGTTTTCTTAGCTCATCCTTGAAGCTTTGCAAAACTTCAAGACTGAGTCTTTGCACTAACAGCACTTTGATGATGATGATTTGATTCAGTCTGCATTTTCTCAAAGTCGCTCTTCGTTGTTTTTACTGATTTCCCTTGGAGCAAACTGAAGATAAGTTGGTTTGAAATGATTTCCTTGTCTCAAGAAATCTGGGGCTCACATTGAGGGAGTAAATATTGAATGCATTTTTCTGCCAGGAATTAGATGGGAGACATTGACCAATATTTGTTTCTCTCGAGCCATTCTCTTTGCTTCACCTCTCAGCTTAAAAATCTAACTGAACTCATTGCTTCTGGGCAGTACCTTTATCGAATTGCTATATTCATGGATAGCCTAGCAAATTCTAGTTGGAATTTCTGCGAAGCCACTTCCAGGTGGAAATATTTTGACAATCCATAGTCAGGCCTTTTGATATATGCTGCACCTGTACTTCTCATTCTTTCGCTCTTGGGTGTTAAATTTAGCCTTTGTTGAATGGAGTCTTGTCCTTTCATTATTAGTTTTTGTGTTTTCAATTTCAGAACCTAAAATTTGATTAGTGAATAACAAAATCACAGGAGAGGCTTTAGACAACAAATTACAAAGGATTCTACTATTTCAGAAACAACAATAGATTACAGTTACCATCACAATATCACAGGCCAACTACAACATTCAGAACAACCCACGACTCTGCTTGCTCCGGGTCCGGCTAGAAACTGGAGCAGCAGCAGCATTAGATTGGTTATTAGAACTGAATCCATGATATGACAGAAATGAAGTATCGTAACTAGAACTGCCCAACAAGACTGGCTCAGAGGGTGAATTGGCTCTTGTAGATATCTGCAACTGTTCAGCTTGTGACAGAACTGGACTCTCATTATTTGACAGAATAGACAATAGAGGGCCTAGAGGCGGCTCAGACGATGAAATAGTGGGCGGGTGTTGCTGAGGTTCACTTGGAGACGATGAAATGGTGCAACTCCCATCTCTTGGAGAACGACCTCTAACAACTTCAGAAGGCCCTGCAACTCCCATCTTTTGGAGACTATGTGAGACAGTTTCTTCTACTAAATGAACTTGTGCACAGTTCTTCAGATCATCCAGATTGAAACAGGAATTGCGGAAGAATTGAATACGCATCCACTGACCTTCCAGATTTGGCTTCATGCATCCAGTGAGACTTGAGCTTTCTCTCTTCTTCCCTATCTGCCTCGTGGTTTGCATCCAGCTTTACTTGCTCCGTATTCAGATGAGTTCTGATAAGTTGTTCCTTCTTGATGAACTCCTTATCTACATTCTTCAGTTCAATAATTCTAGCGTCAATACCGGGATGCATCTTACGAACAAGAACTGATGCATTTGAGTGCTCGTTCCGTAACTTTCTTGTCAAATCATTCTTGATTTTGTCTCTTGCTTCCTTGAATTGTAGACTTTTCTTGGATTGATTAGCCAAGAGCTTTTCTACCCTCTTGGAGTAAATCGTTTCAACAAGACTAATCCTCTTGGAGATGTCAGAGCTTGGTGGTTCAGTGGCCTCTTCAGAATCTCGAACCTGTTGTTTGTTGGCGACAACTTCATTCTTTGGTGATCCATTAGCTTCTCCAGAATCATTTATCTGTTCTGTTCCTTTGATCTCCCCTTCGAGCTCTTGCTGACCAGACATTATTGATTGACTCCATCTCCTTGCATACACTTGAGCTGTTATCCTTGCAGTTTGCACATCCATGCAGCATGATGCTCTAAGACACCCAACGTCCTGACGCAAAGTAAAGAAGAAGCAAATCAAATCCAAAATGCAGAGCTCCCACGGGAGTAAGCTCTAAAATTTGACCTGTAATGAGTATAAATGTGCAAGCGAACAATTGAACCAACCTCTTCTACTACTAGAGGAACTGGGTTGCCAGGTAAAACAGGTCGATAACCTTGTGCAAGATGAATATCTTGCTCAGTTCCATCCTTCCGGGTGCAACTTTTAGAGGGCTTGCCATTCTGAGGACATCTGACAATGGGTGCTAGCCCACAAATCTCCTAACAAAAAGATCAATAAAAGAAGAAAACTGTAAGCACATTGTAAAGGAAGTTTGATTCTCTATTCGTTTGAATATTGTAAAACGGCTACGAACATTCAATTGAGCAGATTGCACATACCTTGTCCAGTTCCGAACAGCTTGAAATTGCTGGTAGTCCAGTCTGATCATCTGTGACCCTTTTGAAAGAGAAAAAAGATATCAACAAATGTGCATATGCCGTCTCTAGTTCTAGTTAGAGACTAACAATCAGCTTCAAAAAAGTGAACTTTTTACTTTTCAGGATACCAAATCACAAAATTTGATTCCGATACCAAGTAACAATGCAGACCCTAACACTAGCACAGCATTGTGTCTTATCAAGCAGGCATATGAACCCTAAAAATCTACCAACAGCCTCAAACAAACATGAAGGAAGAAGAGATTTATGATATACTACCTTTGTCTTTTAAGAGAATTAGAGCAAGGGGTTAGTTCTCCACTCAATTCCATGGCCTCATCACCCCATTGTTGCAAATCACCTGGTCTTTTCAGCTTATTGTCTAACAAAAATCAACAGAAAATGTGATTAGAAACCCCCAAAATAGCTGAAAAATTAGGTTAAAAAAACCCTCAAATCGGATTACTGAATACCTGGATTTCGATCCTTGATACCTTCGACTGGAGGAGCTCTATACATCTTTCTCAAGAATTCAAAGAAACTTGAATTTTTTTTTTTTTTTTTAATTCTTGAAAAGGCAGGAGAGAAGATGAGAAGAACAAAGAACAGCAGCTTTAATTTTGTACATTTCTCCAGGTTACAGATGCAACAAATCATGTCAGAAAGTGATGGTAACATACTTTGCCCGTTGGGTTTTAAGTTTTTGTTTTTATCCGAGTCCATCTAGGCTAGGAGACCTTGTGGTAAAAAGAAAATGAATATCAACTGTTACGGTCAGTAATTTTTTTTTTTTGACAACAATTCAGCAACAAAATTCGAATTCACTTGCTTTTAGCATTGTTTGTCTGGATCTGGATCGAAATTTATTTATTCATTTCCGTATCTGGTTTGGTTTGAGTCAAATGCTAAATCGTTTTTTGTTTTCTTTTTTAGATGTCTGACTCGGCTAATATATCCCGACTCTCATAGATATTTGAGGTAGGTGTGATTTTTCACCTTGTCGGGCAATATTTGGTTGAGTCAGAAAAGAAAAAAAAAAATTTACATATGCAGTTTTGATTGTACGAACTTAAAGTTGGATAGTGGTCAATAAAAATTATCCAACGCTCTCGTTGGATATTTTTATAAATATTTGCCACTATGAAAGGAGTATCCAGGGAGTGTGAGACAACTAAAATTATTTTTTGGGTTCTGAACTTGAAAATCTAATTCGGCTTTCCAGAAGATTTGTTCGTTTTTATTATTGGATGATGTCTGTTGGAGATGAAGAGATATCTCCAACTGACATGAAACCCCTCTATGAATTACAAAGGCTTTCTCCCATTTCAACAATTTTTTTTTTTATGATTCCTTTATTCTCTAATTAAGCATCATTAGATTCTATGTATTGTGTTGTTGGTTTGGTCAAGTAGCACAAATCTTGAATCCAACAACGTTGTTAGGGATTCATTACATCCAGAAAGCATTATTTTACTGATTAATTGTACTCGCCAATTATTTTGGAGGATCGAAATTTGCTGAAAAGAATGGCAAGGCCTTGAAGTTGGTGTTACAACATTCTTTTATGTTCTCTGAATTTCATCCCATATTACCCAATTTTTCCAACAAAGAGTTCAATTATTCAACAACAAATTCAGAAGTTCATTAGCTAAACATCCCTCATTCCATTTATCTCTTCTACTTCAGTAGTTATCATGAACACTTGCGTGCTTGCTTTGCTTTTATCTCACAACGTAACCTATAGGAAAATGAAACTTTTCTGCTTGTTGTGCTCCAATCTTAGTATATTGGCGTACTTGCTCTGCTTCTCTCTTGCAAAGATTATTCTGAGTCAGTGACCTCAGAGATATTGTTGTGGTTCTTTATTCAAAATTTTATGCTTGTTGTGCTCATATCTTAGAATATTGGCATGCTTTCTCTTCTTCTCTCTCGCGATGCTTACTCTGGGCAGTGATCTTCGCGATATATATGTGGTTCTTTCTTGAAATTTTTTTTCTTGTTGTGCTCCCTACTCAGCACAGTGGTGTTCTTGCTCTTCTTCTCTCTCGCGACATTTTCTTTGAGCAAATGATCATCGCATATACTCTCAGTATTGTCTTACGTTTTTCATATTACTAACAACAAACATCTTGTATTTACACGATATAAGTTTCTTAAATTTTTTGTTTCTCATATGTAATTATGGTGACACTTTTACACGTTTAAAAATATAAAATATATGTGATGCTTTATGCATTCCAAAATGTAAAATACACATATATCTTACAACCGTATTTGAATAATCCTTTGTTTTTCTAGGTTTTTGGTCATTGAGTTTTTTAGTTAGATCACAATTTGGTTTTTATATATTGTTACAAATGAAACGAGAAACCTGGAGTTCTCTTTTGCGAGTTGTTAGTTTTTCATCCTAGTCTGATTTATGTGTGATAGATTTATGAAAGCATAAACATTCGATGATACTGCTGAAATACATGAGACGATATACAAAGATAGTAGTGTTGCTCGTAAAGATATCCCAAATCTTTCAAAGTTGTAGTGAAATGGGACAAGACTATATAGTTTTGTAAGCTTAAACTCCCAATTAATTTTCTTGCTCAGTTAAAAAAGGTTGTATAGTGTGTATTTATAGGCTTACATGACCGACCATCAAGGATCTTCTTATTTAGCTTGAAAGGAAATTCAAACTATATATTGTTATTTTATTTTTACTTTCTTAACCAAGTTGCTAATGTATCTCCGTAAGTAATTGATTGTCTAAATACTTAACAACCGACTATATTTGTAAGGTCACACCATTGATGTCTATCAGACACATGAAGACTAGCTACTCTAGAGAATTCTAGACATTACGAATTACAGTCAGACATCCTCTTTAAATTTCTAATGGTCCTCAATTTTGATACTCACCCAATCTTTATCTTCTTATCCTTGTAGGTATTTTTTTTTTGTATATCATCATGTTCATCTCTGTAACTTCAATATGTTTTTGGTCTTTTTTTAGTTCTGGCTAGTCTTAGTAGTTTGCTAGCCTCACACGTTAGATATATATATCTCTCAATGGATACATGTCCACCAATATTATTATTAGTATTATGGTGAAAAATCTATCTTATAAGAAACATCCTTATTGATCATAATTGAAAAAGCGTGGGTCTAACAATCACACTCAATATTTCGTTTAAGCAATTTGTATGGACAAACTCCAATATAATTCCAAGAGAATCAACTAGACAGTCAGACTTAATCAATGGAAATATATCCAAGAGTTGTATCTCTGGTTCTCAATGTAATTAACAAATCAAACAGATAAAATCCTTGAGTCTGATTATTATGAGAAATGACTTGGATGGTATCAAAAACCAATATCCAAGTGTCAATCAATTCAATCAACAACCAAATGTCGGATTCACAACTGATTGAACTTACGCACAACCTGTGATATTTCAATTATATAAACAAATATAATGCGGAAAAGAAATAACACAGACACTTAAAGTTTTGTTAACAAGGAAACCGCAAATGCATAAAAACCCCGGGACCTAGTCCAGATTTGAACACCAAATTGTATTAATACGCTACATACACTAGCCTACTACAAGTTAACTTCGGCCTGGAATGTAGTTGAGCCCTGACCAATCTCATACTCATCAAGGTACAGTCATGTCCCATACGCCTCTGAATCCCAGTAGGACTCTACGCACTCGATTCCCTTAGTTGATCTCACCCACAACTAAGAGTTGCTACGACCCAAAGTCGAAAACTTGATAAACAAACTCGTATCATGCAGAAAAGTCTATTGAATAGATAAATTTGTCTCTCATAGAAATACCTATGAGTTGTGTTCCGTCTTTTGATAAATCAAGGTGAACATGAACCAATTGATGCACCAGATTTATATTCCCGAAGAACAACCTAGTAATATCAATCACCTCACAGTAATATTAATCGTATGGTAGTGAAACAAGATATTGTGGAATCGCAAACGATGAGACGAAGATGTTTGCGACTGCTTTTTATCTAGCCTATCGGAGATTAAATCTCGAGAAAATCTTAGACAAGATAGTACTCAATACGATAAAATAAAGTAAGATCATAACACACAACTAAAGAGAAAATAGTTGGGTCTGTCTTCACAATCCCAATGAAGTCTTTAGGTTGTTAACCTATAATGGTTTTTGAAAAAACCTTGGTTAAAGGAGAATCGACTCTAGTCGCAACTATTATCACACTGGAGGTGTGGGAATTAGGTTTCCCAGTTGCTAGAGTTTCCTTTATATAGTCTTCAAATCAGGGTTTGCAATCTACCTTGGTAACAAAGCGTTTAATATTCACAGTTAGATGAAAGCCTTATTAGAGTCAAGCTAATATCTTTCGACTGTTAGATCGAACTTAGCTTGTTATACATAAATGAAAAGTGACTTCATTTAGATATGGGTAACCGTACCTAAAAGTGTACACCTTGTTGGCTCAACAATAGTTTACCGAAATTAGCCATATGAACACTTTCATATCAACCTTGTTCATCTTAATCATAACTAGTTCAAATGACTCAAATGAAACTAGTTCTAGAGTTGTTCAATTGTTTATATTCTCATAGAAGTATACAAGACACAATTGATGCAAAATCGATTTTGTTTCACTCGAATCAATTCACGAACATTATAGCCACGGTTTGTGAAAGATTGCATTCCTTAATTTATAAATGTATTAGTTCATGAACAATCCAATTTTGGAACATAACCTACTCAAGTATGCAAACGTGTGCGCATACCTAAGTAGTCGGACTTAGTATAGGTTCGCCAGTATGCGAACGGGTACACATACTGTCGTACGCCATCAAACTTAGTTGCATTCCCGGACTTGAACTTTACGCCGGTACGCATACGGATATGCATACTAAGTTCCCGGAATATCAAGTAACCAACCAGTATGCATACGGGTATGCATACTATGGTTCCCGGACTTGGAATAACTTGCAACAGTTAGTATACAAGTACGCATATTGTGTTGTATCCAATTGTGGTTAATTTTTCTAAAATCTTCAATTATTGAAATATTCTCAGAAGATGGGAATAGTATCACACAAACTAATATCTTCAAAGTAATTTTCAAGTAATTGTTCTACACCAAATGATTGACCCACACAAATCATACAAGATGTTACCAGGAGATTTTCACATGATCATATTTTGACTTTCGTCAAGAATATAAGATGAAATTGGTTAAAGCAAAAGCTTGCCAATATATATTTCTAGAAATATGTAAGCGAGTTTAACTCATCTCAAAATATTAAATGTGTATAATCAAAGTCTATATAGCTATACGACTTTGGTCTCAAATAGGAGATAGAGTAGATATAATTTTAAGTGATAGGTGAGTTCAAGTCTCAACATACCTTTTGTTGATGAACTTCCACAAGCTCCCCCTAATAGTTCGTCGTCTTCAATCGATGAAGGTTGTGAAGTCTAAAGCTCAAGTACACTTTTAGCCTAATCCGAGACTTAGCTATAAGTAGACTAGAAATCAAGACTTATAGTTTTGGAAAATAAATTTGACAAACAAGCTTGAGATAGAAACGTTTGTGAGTTCGACCGAGCAGCGCTCTAATAATCTCCCCCTTTGTCAATTTTAATGACAAAACTATCAATACATATGGATTACAAAATAAAAAAACTTTGTAGCTTCTCATCCAAATGCTTGATTTCCTTGGTTCTTCAACATTACTCGAAATCCTCGTCACTTCCAACTACTCCAGTGTGAAAAAGCGTGGGTCTAACAACCACACCCAATATTTCGTTCGACAATCTGAATAAAAAAAAATACTTTCAAGAGAATCAACTAGACAGTCAGATTCAAACTATAGAAAATTATATCAAAGAGTTTCGTATATGAATTTCTTAATTCAATCTGCAATCAGCAAATAAGAATTGTGAGGCCGATTGAATATAAGAGAAGTAACTTGAACGGTACCAAAAACCAATTTTCAAGGATCAATGAATTTCAATCAACAACTAAAGGTTGGATTTACCAATTGATCGATTCAATGCACAACCTGTGATATTTCAATTATATAACAAAATACAATGCGGAAAAGAAATAACACAGACACCACAATTTTGTTAACTAAGAAACCGCAAATGCAGAAAAACCCCGCGACCTGGTTCAGCTTTGAACACCACACTGTACTAAGACGCTACAGACACTATCCTGATACCAATGAACTTCAGACTTAAATGTAGTTGAACCCTAATCAATCTCACACTGATTCAAGATACAGTTGTGCTCCTTACGTCTCTGATCCCAGCAGGATACTACGCACTTGATTCCCTTATATGATCTCACCCACAACAAAGAGTTGCTACGACCCAAAATCGAAGACTTGATAAACAGATCTGTCCCACACGAAAAAGTCTATTGGTATAGATAAATCTGTCTCCCACAGAAATACCTACGAGTTTTGTTCCGTCTTTTGATAAATCTAGGTGCACGGGAACCAATTGATAAACCGGAGTTATATTCCTGAAGAACAACCTAATATTATCAATCACCTCACAATAATCTTAACCGTATGGTAGCGAAACAAGATATTTTGGAATCACAAACGATGAGACGAAGATGTTTGTGACTACTTTTAATCTTACATATCGGAGATAAATCTCAAACAAATCTTTGAAAAAATAATACTCAATCACGATAGAAGAAGTAAGATCAGAACACGCAACTACAGGGAAAATAGTTGGGTCTGGATTCACAATCCCAATGAAGTCTTTAAGTCGTTAATCTACATGGTTTCATAAAAAACCTAAGGTTAAAGGAGAACCGACTCTAGCTTATACAACTAGTATCACACATGAGGCGTGGGGATTAGGTTTCCCAGTTGTTAGAGTTCTCCTTTATATAGTTTTCAAATCAGGATTTTCAATCTAAGTTCCCTTGGTAACGAAGTATTCAAAATTCATCGTTAGATGAAAACCTAATTAGACTCAAATAAATATCTTTCAGTTGTTAGATCGAATTTAGTTTGTTATACACAAATGAAATGTACCTTCATTTAGGTTTAAGTAACCGTACCTAAACGTTTACACCATGTTGGCTCAACAGTAGTTAACCGAGGTTATCTATATGGACACTCTCATATTAACCTTATTCATCTTAACCATAACTAGTTCAAATGACTCAAATGAAACTAGTTAAAGAGTTGTTCAATTGCTATATTCACATAGAATTATACAAAAACACAATTAAAGAAAAATCGGTTTGATTTACGCGAATCAATTCATGAAAATTATGGCCATGGTTTGCAAAAATGCATCCCGTAATATATAAATGTATTAGTTCATGTCACAACAGATTATAGAAATTTAACCACTCAAGTATGCAAACGGGTACGCATACTTAAGTAGCCGGTTTGAGTTTGGGTTCGCCAGTATGCGAACGGGTACGCATACCTTAGTACACTTCCAAAACCCAACAGAAATTCCCGGACCTATACCTTGCGCAAGTATGCATACCGGTATGTGTACTTGGTACAGGAAATTTCACAACTACAAGTACGCATACGGGTATGCATACTATAATTTCGGTCATCGATCACATACATGCAAGAATGCGCACTATGTTCATAATCTAATGATGGTTAAGTATTCTAAACTCTATTTCAATCATTGAAACTTTCTTAGAGAATGACCATAGCCGTTTTCACACACTATTAGCATCAAAGTAATTTTCAAGTTATTGAAATAATCATAACGAAACATTCCAAGTCTACACCAAATGATAGTATCACACAAACCATGTAAGATGTTATTCGTCCAATAACAACCACACCCAATATTTCGTTCGGCTGAATAAACAAAATATACTTCAAGAGAATCAACTAGACAGTAAGACACAATCTAAAGAAAAGTATATCAAATAGTTTCGTATATGAATTTGTTAATTCAATCTGCAATCAGAAAATAAGAATCGCGAGGCCGATTGAATATAAGAGAAGTAACTTGAACGGTACCAAAAACCAATGTTACAGGATCAATGAATTTCAATCAACAACCAAAGGTTGGATTTACCAATTGATCGATTCAACGCACAACATGTGATATTTCAATTATATAACGAAATATAATGCGAAAAATAAATAACACAGACACCACAATTTTGTTAACGAAAAAAAACGCAAATGCAGAAAAATCCCGCGACCAGGTTCAGCTTTGAACTCCACACTGTATTAAGCCGCTACATACACTAGCCTACTACCAATGAACTTCGGACTTGAATGTAGTTGAACCCTAATCAATCTCACACTGATTCAAGATACAGTTGTGCTCCTTACGTCTCTGATCCCAGCAGGATACTACGCACTTGATTCCCTTAGATGATATCACCCACAACAAAGAGTTGCTACGACCCAAAATCGAAGACTTGATAAACAGATCTGTCCCACACGAAAAAGTCTATTGATATAGATAAATCTGTCTCCCACAGAAATACCTACGAGTTTTGTTCCGTCTTTTGATAAATCTAGGTGCACAAAAACCAATTGATAAACCGGAGTTATATTCCTGAAGAACAACCTAGTTTTATCAATCACCTCACAATAATCTTAACCGTATGGTAGCGAAACAAGATATTTAGGAATCACAAACGATGAGACGAAGATGTTTGTGACTACTTTTAATCTTACCTATCGGAGATAAATCTCAAGCAAATCTTTGCAAAATAATACTCAATCACGATAGAAGAAGTAAGATCAGAACAATAAACTACAGAGAAAATAGTTGGGTCTGGCTTCACAATCCCAATGAAGTCTTTAAATCGTTAACCTACATGGTTTCATAAAAAACCTAAGGTTAAAGGAGAACCAACTCTAGCTTATACAACTAGTATCACACAGGAGGCGTGGGGATTAGGTTTCCCAGTTGCTAAAGTTCTCCTTTATATAGTTTTCAAATCAGGGTTTGCAATCTTAGTTACCTTGGTAACGAAGCATTCAATATTCATCGTTAGATGAAAACCTAATTACACTCAAGCTAATATCTTTCAACTGTTAGATCGAAATTAGTTTGTTATAAACAAATGAAATGTATCTTCATTTAGGTTTAAGTAATCGTACCTAAACTGTACACCATGTTGGCTCAGCAGTAGTTAACCGAGGTTAGCTATATGGACACTCTCATATTAACCTTATTCATTTTAACCATAACTAGTTCAAATGACTCAAATGAAACTAGTTAAAGAGTTGTTCAATTGCTATATTAGCATAGAATTATACAAGAACACAATTAAAGAAAAATCGGTTTGAATTACGAGAATCAATTCATGAACATTATAGCCACGGTTTGCAAAGAATGCATCTCTTAATATATAAATGTATTAGTTCATGTCACAACCGATTTTAGAAATTTAACCACTCAAGTATGCAAACGGGTACGCATACTTAAGTAGCCGGTTTGAGTTTGGGTTCGCCAGTATGCGAACGGGTACGCATACCTTAGTACACTTCCAAAACCTAGCAGAAATTCCCGGACGTATACCTTGCGCAAGTATGTGTACCGGTATGTGTACTTGGTACACGAAATTTCACAACTACAAGTACGCATACGGGTATGCATACTATAGTTTCGGTCATGGATCACATACATGCAAGAATGCACACTATGTTTATAATCCAATGATGGTTAAGTATTCTAAACTTTATTTCAATCATTGAAACTTTCTTAGAGAATGACCATAGCCGTTTTCACACACTATTAGCATCAAAGCAATTTTCAAGTTATTGAAATAATCATAACGAAACATTCCAAGTCTACACCAAATGATTGTATCACGCAAACCATGTAAGATGTTACTCGTCAATTTTCATATGATCATATTTTGACTTTCGTCAAGAATATAAGATGACCTTGGTTGAAGCGAAAGCTTACCAACACATATTTGTAGAAATATGTAAGATAGTTAATCTCAGCTCGAAATCTCAAATGTGCATAATCAACAACTATATAGTAATACGAATTTTGGAGTCCAAATTTGTGCACCCCTCCAAAACCGGGGTGAACATTCCGGCTGCTTTTATTGGTGGTCAGTTTGGTCGTCAAACCAAATTTACTTCAGAAAAATACGATAAAATTTTCCATATAGGAATATTCTCTCTCTTCTGTGTATCGTTGAGTTCATCTTCATCGTATTTTCTGTTCATATTAATGACATTATAATTTGAACTCGTTTTCTTGTTGAACCTATTTCTACAACATCAATGTTCCAGAAACAAAGAATATTGGAGTCGAGTTCTCTGGGAAGAGCAATCTAACATTCACAAAAGAAATCTTGTTTATACTGTATTAAAAAATCACAAGACTCGAATACTGATTTTCCTAACTTCTCCATGTAGACCATGGATTTATAAGATATGGGTTTTTTTGGGTTCTCATTATTTTTTGTGATTAATCAAAATAGGTCTTGTTATCAATATGATCAGTCATGTGGATGTAACAAAAGCAACAGACTAGGCCAGATTCTTTAATTCTTTTTTGAGGAGAAATCAAGGATATTTCATTCATCACATCTATTACATTAATTAGAATCAAAATTGTCATTGTTATCAATTGAATTTGGACAGGAAAATCATCATAAATACATTAGTTCCTTTAAGAAGATGACGGGTAGTAATTTAAGCTTTTGAATAAGCACAATGTAACTAGAGATAATTCACAGATTGAGGATAATAAAGAAGAAGCCATTGTTGTACATGGTTAACAAAGAGAATTAATGGTAGAGGAGAGAGAGAGAAAAAAACAAAAGAGGTTTGAATGAATGCCAAGAAAAATCAAGTATTAAGATGGTAATACCAGAAACCGGTAAAGAGTTCTAAACCAATTAGAGAGGCCGGAACGTGCACCCCGGTATTGGAGGGGTGCACAAATTTGGATTTTGTCTCAACATAGGAGATACAACATAAATAGACTTTCCAAGTGATAAATGAGTTTTACTCTCCACATACCTTTTGTTGATGAAGTTCCACAAGCTCTCTTTAGTAGTTCTTCGTCTTTAATTGTTGAACGCCGCGAAGTCTAATGGTCAACTATACAATCAATACTAGTCTGAGACATCACTATAAGTAGACTAGAAATCAAGACTTATAGTTTTGATTACTAACACTGACAAACAAGCTCGAGATAACAATGTTTGCGTGTTCGACCGAGCAGTGCTCTAACACAGTGATTGTGAACATGTCAACTCAACATCATAGTTGTTGAAGACCCGTAATAATAACAGTGAGAAAACAATAACTCCCAATCATTGTTATACAGTGTCATGGTATTATCACACGCATCAAAGTCCAATTGCATCACAACTTTGACAATAATATTATGGTGATATGTATCACTCCCCCTTAGTCAATACTTCATCCTTCAATGAAAACAACTCCCCCTTACATAATGATTTGTAAACCATATGTATTTTTAGTGTGAACTACACAATAACCCCCCCCCCCCCCCCCTTTTTGTCAATATAAATTGGCAAATATACGAAAACTTGTGGAATCATAATGAAATTCTCATAAAGATACTTCATGACTAAAAGAGAACATATCAACTTTGTTTTGATGATTTCACATAGTCGAAACTTATTGCATTCATCAAGGAGTTTATAAAATACAAGATAACTCCCACAATATTCCACATCAGCACTCGCATAAATATTTGGCAGTTAAGCACAAGTTCACTTAAGAACTCTTCCGCATAAAATGTCATTACCGAAGGAACAACAAGAGCGATCTTACTTTTGCAAGAAAAGAAGAATTTCTTTGGACATTAAAAAATTACATGAAGCACAAATTTGTATCCAGAAAACTCAATTAAATTAACTACAAGATAACCCATGATTAATTTAATAGAAAATGCTCAACATTAGCGAACTTATGGAACCGCACAATACCTACACATAGAAGTGGATCAGGGAAAGATCAATACTGCAGAATACTCAAAGATGCATTCTATTTTCATTAATATTTGCATAATGATATCATAAACTTAGTCTTTGTTATCAAAAGTTCATTATATTTCCCATCAATATTTGCATAACGACATATAATAGGCCTAACTTTTGACATATATGGGACAATCATAGTTTGCAATATATAAAACCGATAAAGATTAATATTGCAAAATCATCTTCCAAATAAACTTTAGAATTTAAATAAAGAAATCTAAAACATTGCAACATGAAAATCGTTGGCAATAGCTATGTGTACTCACAATAATTATTCTTCCAAACCCCAGTTATCCTTCTTAAAACACAAGAATTAGTTTTCATAAAATGTTTCCTGGACATCAAGACAAACTCGTAATGCACATATAAGTTGATTTTTCCTTAGAGGGTATAATCAATATTTTTCGCACGGATTTACACCAATAATAGCTACCAAATGCGTATAAAAAGATTCTTAACAAAGAAGAACATACAAAGTCAATAATGACCATGCACCATAGTTCACATAAGATGATTGTGAACATTCAAGAATCCCATAGCAATAAGTACTACTGCCCATTCTTGAATTTTCATGTTTTTGATTTAACAACAACTTTCTTGTAAAGGCTACAAATGATCTTAGAATAATAGTACTCCAAGAATCCAAGTGCCCAAGTCCAAGAGAAGTGCAACGAAACAGAGCAAAACAATCAAAAACAAAACGGGACAAATATCAATATTAACTCATCTAAATTCAAGAATTCTCATCTCCATTTTGAAGAGAATTCAAAGAGGAAGGTCATTCCAAGTTTTGACAAAGAAGTTACGGCTAAACCAAGTTTATGGAATATCAACGTCTACAGGCCAGTATGCATACCGGTTTGCCAACGAATTTTCGTGACATGGATCAGTATGCAAATGGGTTTGCCAAATAAAATCCCTAGATTTTGATTTTAAATGATGGTATGCACAACTGGTATGTGTATCATGAATCCCAAACATCCCGAACTACTATTTTCAAACCTAAACATTTAAGAACCTTTAACACAAATCAAGTTAGGTAGAATGAACGATAAGCAAGGTACATAAATCATTATAAGTTTTCTAAGAAAATAATAAAAACACAAATCTTGCTCAAGTTTATAGAAATACCTTTTTAGAAGAATCCAATTGAATTATAAAACCTTACCAAAGATTTAAAATCATACGTAACGCAACATGTGCGCCCCAATTCTCGTGCTTCCCTTACTGTATACATAGTAGAGCATTTCTTGGTGAGGATGCAATTCCAACATAATCAAGTTGTGTTGAGGTGAACAATGTCTTGCTCACCATGGCACAAAGAAAGAGTTTCTTTCCAACTACTTTTGCATTCAACAAAATTGAGAAATATCCAAGAATCTGTTTTTACAAGTTTTACAAAAGACTTTAGAGAGATACAAAATAATTTGAGTCTCTCTGATGTCTCATTTTTAAAACTTAATAAAAACAGTGATAATGTTTAGTATTGCGCAGGGAAACTCTTTTGGTGTAAGGAGACATCCTGACATGTTTACAAAAAATAAACAAAACAATTATAATGACACATTGTATCATGGTTTGACTGATGAATATAGTCATGTTCTGAGATGAGACAATATGGTATATGAGATTTAGACTCATCTTGTATTATATCCAGTCTGTTTCAAATTTTTGGGATACAAATGAGTATTAGTCTCATTAATAAGTAGATCAATATCAATCACAACATGAAGATTATTCACCATAACTTGGTTTAGTTTATCAAGAGAGTCTTGTTATTTCTAGAGATATAACTCAACATCAAACGATAAACTTTCAAGTTTTTCTTCAATTGCTAAAAACACTTCAAGGGACTTTAAACCTGGCAGAGGTTTGGATATAATTTCTTTAACATATTTTATTAAATCTGTCATGGAAGAAAAATCAGAAATCCCTGGATCTGGTGGTACGTTTATTGAGATAACACTTTTGTCCATAGAGTAAGATTGCTACAAACACAGACTTATGAGGTCTTTAACGTGTTTGCCTTCTTTGATACCAATTGGAAAAGTGGGCGGGGGTGGGGGGGTGGCGGGGGTGGGGTCTAACAACCACATCCAATATTTCGTTTAGGAAATATGTATGGGTAATTTCCAATATAATTCCAAGAGAATCAACTAGACAGTCAGACTCAATAATTGAAAATATATCCCAGAGTTGTGTCTCTGTTTCTCAATGTAATTAGCAATCAAACAGATAGAATTCGTAAGCCTGATTATTATGAAAAATGACTTGTACGATATCAAAATCCAATATCCAAGTGTCAATCGATTCAATCAACAACCAAAGGTCGGATTCACAATTTCATTGAACTTACACACAACCTGATATTTCAATTATATAAACAAATATGATGCCAAAAGAAATAACACAGACACCGGAAGTTTTGTTAACGAGAAAACCGCAAATGCAGAAAAACCCTGAGACCTAGTCTAGATTTGAACACCGCATTGTATTCTGCTGCTACATACACTATCCTATTGTAAGTTAACTTCGGGATGAAATGTAGTTGAGTCCTAACCAATCTCATACTAATCAAGGTACAATCGCGTTCCTTACGCCTCTGAATCCCAGTAGGACTCTGCGCACTTGATTCCCTTAGTTGATCTCATCCACAACTAAGAGTTGCTACGACCCAAAGTCGACGACTTGATAAAAAAATTTGTATCGCACTGAAAAGTCTATTTAATAGATAAATTTCTATCCGAATAGAAATACCAATGAGTTTTGTTCCGTCTTTCGATAAATCAAGGTGAACATGAACCGATTGATGCACCGGATATCAATCACCTCACAATAATCTTAATCATATGGTAACGAAACAAGATATTGTGGAATCACAAACGATGATACGAAGATGTTTGTGACTGCTTTTTATCTTGCCTATCAGAGATTAAATCTCGATCAAATCTTAGAGAAGATAGTAATCAATACGATAGAATAAAACAAGATCAGAACATGCAACTACAGAGAAAATAGTTTTCTCCGGCTTCACAATCCCAATGAAGTCTATAAGTTGTTAACCTATAATGGTTTTTGGAAAAACCTAGGTTAAAGGAGAATCGACTCTAGTCGCAACTAGTATCACACAAGAAGTGTAGGGATTACGTTTCCCTGTTCCTAGAGTTCTCCTTTATATAGTCTTCAAATCAGGATTTGCAATCAATATTATCTAGGTAAAAAAGAATTCAATATTCGCCGTTAGATGAAAACCTGATTAGACTCAATCTAATATCTTTCGACCGTTAGATCGAACTTAGCTTGTTACACACGAATGAAAAGTGACTCCATTTAGATATGGGAAACTGTACCTAAACGTGTACACCTTGTTGGCTCAACAATAGTTTATCGAAAGTATCCATATGGACACTTTCATATCAACCTTGTTCATCTTAATTATAACTAGTTCAAATGACTCAAATAAAACTATTTTTAGAGTTGTTTAATTGTTTATATTGTTCAATTGAAGCAAAATCGATTTTGATTCACTCGAATCAATTCATGAACATTATAACAGCGGGTTGCAAAAGATTGCATTCCTTACTTTATAAATGTATTAGTTCATGAACAAACCGATTTTAGAACATAACCTACTCAAGTATGCAAACAGGTACACATACCTAAATAGTCGGACTTGGTATGGGTTCACCAGTATCAGAACGCGTACGCATAGTGTCGTACATTATCAAACTTAGTTGAATTCCTGGACTTGAACTTTACGCCGGTAAGCATGCGGTTATGCACACTAAGTTCCCGGACTTTCAACTAACCAACAAGTACACATACGGGTATGCATACTATGGTTCCCGGACTTGGAATAACTTGCAACAGTTAGCATAAAAGTACGCATACTGTGTTATATTCAATCATGGTTAATTGTTCTAAACTCTCATTTCAATCGTTGTTACATTATTAGAAGACGAGAATAACTATCTCACACAAACTATTAGCTTCAAATTAATTTTCAAGTGATCGAATGATCAATACGAAACATTCCGAGTCTACACCAAATGATTGTCCCACACAAATCATACAAGATGTTACCAGGCGATTTTCACATGATCATATTTTGACTTTCGTCAAGAATATAAGATGAAATTGGTTAACGCAAAAGCTTGCCAACATATATTTCTGGAAATATGTAAGCGAGTTAAACTCATCTCGAAATATCAAATGTGTATAATCAAAGTCTATATAGCTATGCGACTTTTGTCTCAAATAGGAGATAGAGTAGATAGAATTTAGAGTGATAGATGAATCCAAGTCTCCACATACCTTTTGTTGATGAAGTTCCACAGTCTCTCCTTAGTAGTTCTTCGTCTTCAATTGATGAACGACGTGTAGTCTAAAGTTCAATTACACTTTGCTATAAGTAGACTAGAAATCAAGACTTATAGTTTTTGCAACTAAACTTGACGAACAAGCTTGAGATAGCAATGCAAGCGAGTTCGACCGAGAAGTGCTCTAACAATAATGAATTTTCATATGCATAAGTAACATCCACACCATTCCCATGACACATACTCAAAGATGTGTCATTTGCATAAGATGAAGCCCCATCTCAAGCCTATGTTACGTGTTTGGGGCATTTTGGCCCAGGATAGAAGTTGCACCACAGTGGTGTATAATGTCAATGGGAGTCTAGCCAAGTGCAATATTGCACCACCATGGTGCATCACGCCACTGAGATGTTGGCGAGTGCAATACTCAAGTTATACATCAAGCCAAAGATGGAAATATCGTCACCGTGCATGGTGCATTACTCAAGGGTACATGACATAACAATCATGAATAGTGAAACATGCATGTAAAAGTGCTCCCAACTTTAATTTCTCGAAATTCCAATAAGACATATATGAGGAGGGGTAGTTATTCATTGAAGGTGCATTAAGTGAGAATACACCAATAAGATATAAAGCTTACCAGGTAAATCCTATATGATGCGAAAGCATCATTATGGCGCGTTTCTTACTCGAGAGAGCATCATAATGCTTCGTGGCATTGCGAAACTAAGAATACACCATCATGGTGCAAAACAAATAAAAGGACAATGATGCACACTCTTGAATCAAAATCAATATGCAATTTAGGAGAGCTTGCATAAGCCACTTGCATTACAAAGATGATGCACGACAATTACGACAAGATAAGTGCATGCTTTCAGCAATGCCGACGCAAAGTAAGAAAGCTGAAAACATGCGTGCAATGGCCTATGTGCAAGTCCAAAGCATACCTCGTGTATTAACATGATTCAGAATCCAATGAGGCATGCAAAATGCATTAACCTTTATCTGCTTGCACCCTTCGCAAACAAGGTGAATTGGAACGTGTGGAAGTTACATTTAAATTATCATGCTTGTGAAACATCCTTGCAACTGTAAATGAATGTACATTTTCCAGGTGTGAAGTGAAGTTTCAAGACTCATCACTACGTTTTACGAGTGGTGCATCGGGAAATCTCGACCTACGTTACTGGTCTCCATAGGTGTAATATCTGGTAATGTAAGACGTCTAACTACGTAAATTACCCCATCATTATCAATGTTTATGCATAAAGGTCTTAAATTATTATTTGATGTATTAAATAAATTAACCATTCTTTTCTTAGCTGTTATTCTCTAATTTTAGATATTTCATTATGGTATTCTAACTTGGTGTTCCATATGAGTTTTCATTTATTTATTTTATTGGATCTTTGATCACCTCATTCACTTCCACTACGTTGTGACGCATATTCAAGTTTCTAGACAATACATAAGGCCTAGTCCTATGGGCTAGATATCTAGCTGTTAGATTGGCCATCCACGTCAGCATGGGAAATCTCCTAAGTCTTATGGGATGGCTAATCTAGCAGCTAGAATAGCAGCGGGACCACCATATAACGCCGAACCGTTCGACGCTCAGTGCTGAACGGTTTGGCGCTTTAAATCTCAGCCGTTAGATTAGAAAATTTTCTCCCAGCGCTGAACGGTTCAGCGTTTAGACCACTTTTTGAGCGCCGAACGGTTCAACGTTTCAATCTCGCTGATAGTTGGACTGCGAGCACCTGATAGGAGAGAGAACTATCAACAATCACTGTTAACTTTTTTCCAACACTTATTTTTTGATTTGGAACTCTTTTTGGCCAATCTAGCACTCCAATCTAGCCCATAGGGGTTAGATTCAAGATATGATGTAATTGATTAGCTCTAACTGAATTTCAGAGATAAAATTCGGGAATTCATAGCCGGAAAAAAATGGGAATCGGTGAGATTTGGGGTGACTCAATTATCGTCCGATTCCATCCTTTCTGGAAGCAAAGTACTCAACACAGATTTTATTAAGAGTATCTGTATAAATAAGTAATAAATGTGGTTAATATCTTTCTTTTTTTATATATCTTCTTCGTTCATCTAAAGGTTAAATTCCTTAAAAGATTTCTACTTCATAAGTTCAATCTTTCCATTGGTTTTCAAAAATACTTTTTATTGATTTTTATTTTAGTTTCCAAAATTTTAAGATCTCTTATCCGCCCCTTTATTGTTTCCTATAAAAAATGGAATCACAAATTCTATGTGATTCTTGAAAATTAAGTTTCAAAATTCGATATTCTAGAAAAATTCTTAATTTCCTTAATACTTTGATTTTTTTTTGAGTGCGTACGAAATTTCATCGACAAAAATATGGGACCAGGCAATCCCGTCTTTCATTAATCAAATTTTCTACCTTAACTTTGTGGATACCATATATCCACGTTAAATTGTAACATGACCTTGAATTAATAAAATGCATGCTTCAAAAAAAATAACATAATAATAATAATTAAGCATTTACTTTGTTGCAATATATATTGTTTACATTTTTGAAATAAAATCCTAAAGTTGTTGAAATCAAAATAAGTTATAACAAATCAAGGTGCGTGATTGGTTTGTTTCACCCAAGGTAGTTAATTTCGGATTCCGGTTTATCTCGGTCCCGAGCGAGACACTGGTACAACATTGTCTCGGGGAGATTCCGTTTTCAAATTTCGGTGTAATTTCGGTTCCAACTTTTATAATAAGAAGTGTTTGTTGCCAGGTTCAATTAATTCCAATCCTAGTTTGAGTCAGACTAGAAGATTGAGGGAGTATTGACCCACTTAAAAGAAACATAGTATTAGTAAATCTGGTTGTTCACCTTCCTCATCATCAACACCAAATGATAATTTTAGGTCAAGAAATTCAAACACAACAACAAGCAATAATACTAGTGAGTGAATTAATCTGTTTAATTTTTGTACTTGAGATTAATCCATTCAATTTAAAAAAAAATTATATATATATTCCGGCCGAAAAACGCGTTTCCGGCCGAAATTAACAAAATCTCGTCTTTTTGGACCGAAATCCGGAATTTCGCCGAAATTTCGACCGAGATGGCCGAAATCGACTACATTGGTTTCACCCACACCATTTAAAGGAGTACGCACAAAAAAAAAATCTGATCAAATTCATTGCATGACAAAGCAACATTAATGGTCATTAATGAAAAATTTAATCATATTATTCTTTCCCTTTTATAAAACCAAAAGACTATAAAAGAATTCTTTTGAAAAATAATGAAGAATATGTGGCGCGATCTTATTGGTTTTTAAAAATACGGACCACTTTTTTATTATATACGGACCACTTTTTTATTATATCTTTGGTAATTTAAAGGTTAAATTCCTTGCACGATTTCTACTTCATAAGTTTAATTTGGCTTTTAAAAATACTTTTTACTATTTTTTATGTAAGTTTCCAAAAAAAAATTCATTAGTTTTCAAAAATACTTTTTACCATTTTTTACTTAAGTTTCCAAAATTTTAAGATTTCTTATTCGCCCCCTTTATTGTTTCCTATAAAAAAAATGGAATCATTAATTTTATGTGATTCTTAGAAATTAAATTCTAAACTTTTAATATCGAGGATATTCTGAAAAATTCTTAATTTCCTTAGTATTCTAATTTTTTGAATGCGTGCGAAAAAAATTAAGCATTTACTTTGTTGCAATATATATTGTTAACATTTTTGAACTAAAATCTTAAAGTTGTTGAAATTAAAATAAATTATAACAAATTATAGCAACATTAATGGTCATTAATGAGAAAGTTAATTATATTATTCTTTCCCTTTTATAAAACTAAAAGACTATAAAAGAATTCTTTTGAAAAACAAAACCATCTACAATGGCTTCTTTCTTCGTCAATGTTGTTCTTTTAACAATATTGTTTGGGTTTTCATCATTGACGGATGGCTTTGGAAGGCATAGTGACAAAACTGATGTAATCGTTGTGAATAACTTATCTCCAAATATAATGCTTAACCTCCATTGCAAATCTGCTGATGATGATCTTGGTGAACATAGTGTGGCTTTTGATACCGCTTGGTCCTGGTCGTTTTATGTCAATTTTATTGATACGACACTCTACTGGTGTAACTTTTGGTGGGTGGATAATAATGGTAAGTCTAGACAAGAAGGATTTCAAATTTACAAAGCCAAAAGGGATATGAAAAGATGTCATCACTATTGTAGGTATGAAATTCGACCGGATGGTGTATATGGCTTCACCGGACGAACGGAGCCTTATTTGTTTTATAAATGGCCATAACCATAGTCATGATGAGCCGTGGCATGTAATAATTGTTCTCTACTTAATGAGAAACAGATGATAAGAAAAATCTCATTTTGGTGTCGAGATTCAAATTTCTTCTTTTTTTTATTTGGAAATTAATGAAGTATTATTATTATTGCGTAATCTGAAATGAAACGAAAGAAGCTTCGTTTTCCATATTTTCTTCCTCGTAATAGAAATCTAAGGATAGAGACTCAAACAACTATAGAGTGACTTCACCTTCTTAATTGAGAAATTGGGTCAATTATCCAAATATTTTAAAAACATGGTTCTAACGGATGACTAAAAATTAGTATGGTTGAAATGGACACCAAAAAATAGCAACAATGAATTTGGATTCATCCCGGCTTAAGCTTTAAAAATAGCGAGAGTGAAACTGGATGCATTCTGGTGTAAATCAAAATAATAAAAAGTATTTGAAAATGGATAGGATGAAAATGTTTACATCCTGGCTATTTTTAGATTCTCGTCCATTTAAACAGTATCAAATTTTACGTGTCTTTTTCACCCAGAAATTGTCGTTATTGGGTTAATTGACCAATTTTGTGTTCTCTTAATTTGTATCGGTTAAGAAAGAAAATGAAAAGAAATATTTGTATTGTCAAAGGATTTTTCCATGTCTATCTTGCATAGAATACCATGCTCTTTAGATTTGAATCCAGACATTTATTAGCAATGTGAACACCATCAAAAATTGTGTTTGTCATTAAGATCATCTCCAATGTTAAGGGTGGAGGTCACGAAAAGGTATGACACATAGGATTTATCACTTTGTTTACCAAAAATTTATCTACAATGCTAGGGTGGAGGTTAATTAATAATGATGACATGGCTGCCATCTCATAGGAAAGGGGAAACAACAAAGTCATATCTTCATCTTCTCTAGCTATGACCCCAGGTCTAAAGACACATCATCATTTTTTATTCCAAATTTTACTTTTTTCTTAATTAGGAAACATTAATATTCCAAATTTTAGGGTAATAAGACCTTGGCATTGGAGATGAAAGTTTAGGTAGAAGGTCTAAATTTTATTTATTTTAGTCACATAAAAATAATCCCCAACAAAAAGGTGTTATTAAGACCTCCACATAGGATGACCTTCACCCCTAGCATTGGAGACGCTCTAACGAAAACCCCCATGATAATCATAAACAAGAAATGCCAATCACCAAGTGGTCTGGTGGTTGGCGTGCTCCCTCCCATTGCGGAGGTAGAGGTTTGAACCCTGTAATTGTTGAAATCCACTCCAAATTAAGGAGTTTGCATGTAGTCTAGATACCACTAGTCTAGGGCATCAAAAAAAATAATCAAAAATAAGAAATGACATGACAGTCTCTAGCCTCTCTGCAAGAACCTTGGATATGAACTTATATGCACTTTTTATCTCTAAATTTGTATAAGTATTAGGTAGAAAAGAATTAGGATTACCTCTAAGTTTGTAATTTATAATCTGCCTCAAAAAAGCTTTTTTTTCTTTTCCATATCTCCAAACCCATTTGCAATGAAGTGCTTTGTTGACTAGCTTCAACTTTTTATTTCCAATCCCATCTCTGTCCTTCGGAAGCATAGCGTTAAATAACTTTACACATCTCCTCTTTCTAGCAGCAATTGAAGACCCCCCCAAAAAAGTTGTGTATGATCCTCTCAATTTCAGATGTAGGAATTTTCAAAAGAGACAAGTAATAAATGGATATTGCAGCAAGAACACTATTAATAAAAAGTAATTCGTTGACCTTTAGTGAGATATCTTCTTCTCCGGATGTTTATTCTCCATCGACACCTCTGGATCAACACGTCCCAAATTGTTTGGATTTTGGACATGCTTCATAACGGGATTCCCAGATAGTTGATAGGAAACTCGGAAAATACGAGGGTATCCAAATACACCATAATATTTTAATTTCAACCTATAAGTCTGATATCTTGTGTGATCGTCTGTGGACAAAATCGAGACAATACGACAACAAGATATTTACTTGACAATAGTTATAGTACTTAAACCTATTTACTATAGGATCATTGTAAAGTAATATAGATTAACGTACAAGTGTATTTACTTATTATAACAAAACAATTATAATGTGAAAGTAAAGCAAATAACACAAACAATATTTTGTTAACGAGGAAACTGCAAATGCAGAAAAAACCCCGGGAGCTAGTCCAGTTTTGAGTACTCCCAGAATTAAATCGCTATAAAAGAACAAAATCCAACTTCGTATTGTTGAGACCAAGTAAACTACCCTTTGTTACTTAGTTCTCTCAATATTCCTACGTCTTCGACCTTTTGGTCACGCACGTGAATTACAAGACAATTATCATTATCTTGAATTGCTTTACCCAGTAGAGTCTTATGTACTCAACTTCTTTTGATTGTATTCCAAACAGTAAAGGAATTGTTTGGTAACCACTCCAATATAACCCTTTGTAAAAAGATATGTTGAGTTGTTAACAAAGTCTCTTATGTTTAATCTAATAGACTCATTTGTCGTGTAAGATCAATCCAATCCAAATCAATAAATTCTATTCGGATTCACAACTATCAGGTTCGAATGTTAAAGATGATAGTTGCCGATCTAAACGACTTTATGATCAAGTCTATCAAGAGATCAACCTGATATAAGTCGTATCCCAGCCGATCAACTTGTGTGCACAAAATTCACAAGATACGAAAACTAATTAGATAAAAAAAATCGTCTTCGAATCTTCGATTATCTATAAAGTACCTGTACACAAAAACTTGAATCTTCTTGTGATCAATCACACATAGAACGGAATCTGTTAACAATGGATTATCACAAGATGTCTTTAGATCTAACAATAGTTCTAAATATTATGTCGATACTTTGATCAAGTTTGAGTGACCCTTATGTTAAAATAGAAGACTCTCAAGAATAATCAAACTAGGTGCAATCAAAGTTTCAACAACCGTTAGTCAATCAAATCAATAATCGAAAACTAAAATAACAATCGTGTTTCCCACCAACAATACTCATAGAGCTACTTGATCTCACAAAGAGTTGAATATTATTGAAGGTAAGATCAACCTCATCCGTTCTTCTAGTAATTTTGACACAATATTAGATACCCCTACTATTAATCTAATGGGCCTAAAGTTGTGTAAGAACACAACACCATTACACTTAGGAAGAAGCTTGAGATTAGTACAGTTTAGCCGCCAGTCAAGAAAATTCTTTTATTACCAGTAAAAGATCATGCTTAATTACCACCTAAGTAATCTTAAAGAAACCCATACTGAACCCATCGGACCCCGGAGCCTTATTAGTGCCAAGATGCCAAATTACCCGTTTCACTCCATCTTCAGAAAACACTCTTTTCAAAGTAACGCCCTCCATTACAGAAATAGATGGAAACTCAATATCGTCAAAGCACAGTCTTACAACACAATCTTCAGTAAATTATTCAATATAAAATTCAGTTGTTTCCTTAGTAATTTTTCACCTTTTCATAGCAAATTTCACCGTCAATGTTAAGACAATAGATATTACTACATCTATATTTATAAAAAAAATCTGATGTAAATACCTTTAATTCTTTTATGCATCTTTAATCTATTTTTCATTGGCTCTTATTCAGTTGCTGATGACCTACTTCAACTCAACATTATGAATCTGAGTAATAAACTTCTCTAAATCGGGCTTATTATTTTGTAAAAAATATCCATAACAAACATTAATTGAGAAATCATCTCTAGATAAATGAAAATAAAAAAGATATATATAAAAGACATTCACTTAGGGATTCTCCTTTTCATTGATAGATCAAAACTAACCCTTTTTTGGATTCATTATGGATAAAAGAACATTTGATTGCATCATTGAAAACTGGTACAAAGAGTTAAAAGTTGGCTAGGAAATACTCTTTTTCAACCAAGCAAAATGGTTTTAAATAACTCTGTTTTATGTGGAATGCCAATATATAATATGGGTTCTTTTGTGTTACCAAAGAAAATCACAGCTAGAATAAAATACCATTTAGAGAGACTTCTAGCGGGGGAAAACATTCTAATTTAATATTCTCTGTAAACCTATTGTTGTATTTTCAAATGTTGTTGTAGATAGTGGTAAAAACTAGGTTCTTTCGAACTTGTGAAGGTAATTTTTTTCTAGATTTAAATAAATAAAATTATATGCACAATATTAACAAAATATGGGAGAGAATTTTTACTGGGGGTCAGGATTCCACCATCCACCAAAATTTATGTGATTCAATAACAGTTCTTATCATGCAATTCTAGACAATATAACTCCAATCAAAGGAAATTGTGATTCTAATCATTGCCTAAATTAGATTTTGAAAACATCCATTGTTAATCGCGAGCATGAAGTATCAAAAGCAATTTACTAAGCATACTCCATCAAGAGAAAACACAATTGATTAATAAAAATCATTTTCTCCATATTTATTCGGTGCAAATAATCATAAAAGAGTTGCATAAATAAATTTAAATAAATTTTACCACATAAATTTTGGAAGAACGGCTTCCTCCGTCACCCCTGGGATTGGGTTTAGCTACTCATGATGAAAAACCTCTCAAATTGATTCATTGATACTCAAAAGTTGTTTACAATCAAGAGAAAATGGAGAAAAACGGTTTACAACAGTGTTTGCGACGCATATAAAGCGTTCAAAATAAACGATACAACAGAACTGTTGTTGTTCCTAAGTCGCGAGAAAGGAATTGGAAACTGTCGCACTTAAGCGACACTTTTCAACGACTTCCTCTTACTGTCTAATGTTCTTCGTGTTCTTCCTTGCACCAGCATGAAGCTTTTCGCTGTGTACTCTTGTATTGATTCTTCTCGACTCCTAAACTATCCCAAAGACTCTCCAACCCTTCTCAACTCTTTAGCCTTGTATTTATAGTGTTTTAGAACAAAAATATCCGACCATAACACCGTATAATCTCCCATTAATCCCGCCATTGCTCGCTGCCCATATTTAACAATAATTTCCATTTTTGGCTTCTACACACGTAAACTTTGATCCTGCACACTCTATTTAGCCTTATACATGCCTCATAAGTCATCCAACTCCTCCAAAACACTTCCATGCACAACCAAAACACAAACAACACCGTGTACAGGTCGTGTTCACTCCGTGTAGCTCTGTTTTGAGATCGAGAATTAAATCGATATTTCCAGCCAATTCCGATCAAATTAGACACCCAAAATATCTTCCTTAGGCTAAATCACATCTTTCTGCCAAAATTCAGCCATTGAATCGACCTACAACTACTTCATTTCTTCGATCGAAAATTCTCCTGTGCTATGAATATTTTTCCCGCCAAAATCGAAATTCAAATGAAGAAGAGGGTGTCCTGGGGGTGCCCCTTAGTAATTAGGTTACCCCTTATCCAAAAGCGAGAGTCCGAATAACACGTGTCCTCCGGGTGCCAAAATCAACTTTTCGAGCCGAATTTTCCAAAAATATTTATTTCCAAAAAATACCTACAAATACATAAAATAACAAAATTAGTACAAAATCGAGTGCCAACAATATATAGTATTGAGATCAAATTAGACACAAAAATGTGTCTATCAAATACCCCCAAACTTATTATTTGCTAGTCCTCGAGAAAAAATTATTCTTGAAAAGTGACCGAGTTAATCTCGGGTGGGTTTATCAGAGGTGTACCCACAAAAACCAATACTCCAGTCCCTAGCTATCTACGCAGAACCTTGGAAAGCACTAAAGAACCTCCTTGGTTGGCATACAATTATTGACTCTAAGAGGAAGAACCCTGATGCGAAATTCCAATTGCTGTACACGAGTTTGCACTCAAGCATACTAAAATTCATATAAGTGACAGAGCTCTACTAAGATAGTTTCACGATGGACATCATACTCGGAGTCAGACTAATCACATGAAAAGATTAAGAAGATGGAAAAAGAAAAATGTAGATGGTTGAAAAGTGAACGGTGTTTCCCATATCTGTCTGAAGGCCTCTGCCAAGTGAACCTAACCTAAATGACTGAGATACCGGTCTGACTAATATTAACACACTGGCATATACAAGGGAACCAGTGGTCAATAACTTAAATCTAGATCAACAAACTGGCAAATACAAGGGAACCAGCAGTTGACTACAATAACAATAACCATTTTTTTTTTAACTTAACGGCATGAATAGATCTTTTGGATCCAAGCGCATGCTTCTTGTCAGCAGATTACACGATAGTTCCCACGGGTCCTGCATTCCACGCTTGCTTAGGCGACGGAAACAGGGAGAACACACGCATATTGCTATCCAAGTGTTAATACTTATTCCGATTGGTCTAACTGGTCCGGTCTTTTTTTTTTTTTTTTTTTTTTTGAAAAGGTAACTCAGTCACTCTATTTCACCCTAGCAAAGGTAACAACTTGAATCGTGTGCCCCACCAAATCACTTGAAACAAAAGAAAACTAAAAATAGAAAGTGAAAAGGACTCGACAAGATATGGCGAAACTATCATGTTATTTCTAACACCTGAGCTCTGTGCTTTTATGAATAGACTCTGTAGATGTTTCCATCTAGTCAGATTGGTTCCTCAACTCCTAAAACAAAAATGTTTCCATCCACTTAGATTGGTTAGTGCTATCCTAATACGCATAAATTTCTAGGCTCTGGAGTTTATTTATTGCAACTAAAAAGTTTCTCCCATACCCCCAAACTTAAATCTAACATTGTCCTCAATGTTCTAAAGATGAAATTAAAAGCATGAACAAGGAGAAAGTTACATTTGAAGCAAAAGAGAAGGAAGGATATTACCATGTGCAGATATTGGGTTACCTCCCAAGAAGTGCTAAGTTTAAAGTCTTCAGCCAGACTTAGGAAAGGATTAGTCAACTCGAACCATAAAGTAGCCGAATAACTGTGGGTCTTAAAACAAAAAGAGCTGAAAAGGAAACTACATAACCAACGAAATGAACAACATACATGCCCTTATCTAGTTTCCTGATAACTATCTAATTGTGGTTCAGGTTCAGGTTCTATGAAAGGGTCTAAATAATATTTTCATTGGCTGCGTTTCTTCATAGGTTGGATCCAAATTATTAGGTCCTAGAGTCTGGAAAAACTCAAATAAGAACTTGGGCACAATAATAACCTAAATAATTGCGGATCCTCTAAGTCAATAGATGACTTACAAATTGACCACAGTGAGATAGTGGTCATTCTTAAGCAAATGTGTCGATTCTAATTTCCTAAGCATTTAGGTTTAGTCTCACGACTTAATATTCGACACATTTGAATATAAACGTTCCCACATTTGGAAGAAAACTATTTGGTGGGAAAACAAAATCAATCTTGGTATTATTGCCTGGGTTAACCACATCAACCAGAGGATGGGTTTCTAACAGTTGAGACTCTTGTTGGATATCATTAGGTTCTGGAAAACGATTATGAAGATAATCTTGTAAGATGGTTGAGGCATTGATGTCAAGTCCAAGTGAGGGACCTTACTAAGAGTTAAAGCACATGGAGAATGATACTCACCCCCAAACTTAGAGTTTTCGGCGTAGATAGACTGGTCAACCTCCCTAATTTCTAGGTCGGCAATTGATTTTTCTAAGTCAGGTTCATCCTCGCTAATCTCTACGAGTTCATCTAAGACTATTGTTTCTAAATCGTTTGAATCGATCTCAAGATAAACTGGTTCCTCTAAACCATCATCGGTTTCGTAAACAGGACATACTACATCGTCTGAAACGAGGGTATCTCTAGTCAAATCCTCGTCCTTTTGAATAGGTGAATAATTTTTAAAATTATTATGATCTGAACCAGAAATAATATAATCATTATAAGGCTCAAATGGGGTAACAAATTCCTGATCACTATTCCCACATATTTCAGATTCTTCATCATCACTATCCTCATCATCATGATACAATTTTTGAAATTCAAGAATTCTCAATCTTTGTTCCAAACTACATGGTCTATGTTTATAATATTTCTCATAGATCGTTAGAGGTGATTCCTCAATAAAAGTTGGAGTATCCATATATCGCTGCCCACGCATATATTCACCAAGAGTCATTTCCGAAGACGTCTCTTGATAACGAGAATTTCTAGACATATATTCTCGCAACGTCATCGCAGGTGGCGTCTCCTCAAAAGGATTCATCACCGAAGAAATATAAACTACAGAGGGATTCTATACAATCACAAACAAGGCCGACTCGACTCCACCAAAGCAAACCTAAAGATTTCTAGCAAACAAAAAGCATGATGGCTCCACTTAGATTGTTTCTAGACCAGCTTCTATCTTTCAAAAGGGAATTCGTTGCAATTTGAGCAAACCCCTCTGGAATCAATCCGAGTCAAAGTAAGTTGAATTGAGGCGAGGGAAGCTCAGTGGAGCTTTGATACCCAAGGCCTCGCCGCTATCACAAGGCGGCGCAGTCACGCATTCAACCCACAGAAACCATCATGAACTTTGGAGTGTGCTTAAAGAGCAACCAATATTTTTCGAACGAGTTTCCTATTAAGCTCGTTACCCTATCGGTCTCGTTCTATTCCAAATTTTAAGCTTGGGTTCGCGTTAGGTTTCGTTTTCCTAAGGCGGGCAAGAAGGGAACGGTGATGAAATCCGAACCCTTATCTTGTTTAGGCCAGGCCTTGCCCTTTACTAGGAAAATAAAGACAGTCCGGTTCGTCCTCAAACAATTATCACCTTAAGGCAGACAGTAACCCGCTTGCAGGAGATTCGCGGGTGTTTCGATTGGACTTACCTCCCGTACCAGACGGGCGACGAACCGTTGTCGTCGACTCGGGCCACGACTCCTATGTCGTGTGCGAACCCGAGGGGCCGAGACGATATAGTAATCGTCGTCCTTCCCTGCACACAGTTTATATAATAATTTTTTTTTTTATAATAATACCCTTCCGTAGGGTTAAAAAAAGAATAAAGTCCAATTGTCCAGAATAAAGTCCAAAGTCCAAAATAAATAAAAAAATTTTTTACAGTTTTCCTCACACACTCTAAAAAAAAAAACAAATTTAAAAATTAAATCCTAAAATTGTCCTTTTTTCTTCTCTTTTCGCTTTTCGCTTTAAGCTTTTTCCTCTCCAAGTCCTTAGTGCTCCACTTCGAACCTGTAAATTAAATACAAAAAGACAAAGTAAAAAGGAACAAATAATAAAAAAAATAAACCTAAAAATTCTACCTAAGCACAAATCCCCGGCAGCGGCGCCAAAAACTTGATGTATTTTCAAATGTTGTTGTAGATAGTGGTAAAAACTAGGTTCTTTCGAACTTGTGAAGGTAATTTTTTTCTAGATGTAATTAAATAAAATTATATGCACAATATTAACAAAATATGGGAGAGAATTTTTACTGGGGGTCAGGATTCCACCATCCACCAAAATTTATGTGATTCAATAACAGTTCTTATCATGCAATTCTAGACAATATAACTCCAATCAAAGGAAATTGTGATTCTAATCATTGCCTAAATTAGATTTTGAAAACATCCATTGTTAATCGCGAGCATGAAGTATCAAAAGCAATTTACTAAGCATACTCCATCAAGAGAAAACACAATTGATTAATAAAAATCATTTTCTCCATATTTATTCGGTGCAATTAATCATAAAAGAGTTGCATAAATAAATTTAAATAAATTTTACCACATAAATTTTGGAAGAACGGCTTCCTCCGTCACCCCTGGGATTGTGTTTAGCTACTCATGATGAAAAACCTCTCAAATTGATTCATTGATACTCAAAAGTTGTTTACAATCAAGAGAAAATGGAGAAAAACGGTTTACAACAGTGTTTGCGACGCATATAAAGCGTTCAAAATAAACGATACAACAGAACTGTTGTTGTTCCTAAGTCGCGAGAAAGGAATTGGAAACTGTCGCACTTAAGCGACACTTTTCAACGACTTCCTCTTACTGTCTAATGTTCTTCGTGTTCTTCCTTGCACCAGCAGGAAGCTTTTCGCTGTGTACTCTTGTATTGATTCTTCTCGACTCCTAAACTATCCCAAAGACTCTCCAACCCTTCTCAACTCTTTAGCCTTGTATTTATAGTGTTTTAGAACAAAAATATCCGACCATAACACCGTATAATCTCCCATTAATCCCGTCATTGCACGCTGCCCATATTTAACAATAATTTCCATTTTTGGCTTCTACACACGTAAACTTTGATCCTGCACGCTCTATTTAGCCTTATACATGCCTCATAAGTCATCCAACTCCTCCAAAACACTTCCATGCACAACCAAAACACAAACAACACCGTGTACAGGTCGTGTTCACTCCGTGTAGCTCTGTTTTGAGATCGAGAATTAAATCGATATTTCCAGCCAATTCCGATCAAATTAGACACCCAAAATATCTTCCTTAGGCTAAATCACATCTTTCTGCCAAAATTCAGCCATTGAATCGACCTACAACTACTTCATTTCTTCGATCGAAAATTCTCCTGTGCTATGAATATTTTTCCCGCCAAAATCGAAATTCAAATGAAGAAGAGGGTGTCCTGGGGGTGCCCCTTAGTAATTAGGTTACCCCTTATCCAAAAGCGAGAGTCCGAATAACACGTGTCCTCCGGGTGCCAAAATCAACTTTTCGAGCCGAATTTTCCAAAAATATTTATTTCCAAAAAATACCTACAAATACATAAAATAACAAAATTAGTACAAAATCGAGTGCCAACAATATATAGTATTGAGATCAAATTAGACACAAAAATGTGTCTATCACCTATATCTCATGGAGGTTTGGGGTTCAAAGAAGCTAACAAAGCTATGATAAGTAAAATTGCTAGGAGACTTGTAAGTAAACCAGATGACTTATGGGCTAAAATTCTTAAAGATAACTATTTTAAGAAGTCAGGAGCTCTTCAATCCAAGAAAAAAGATAGATCCTCCAAGATTTGGAAATGCATATTACAGGGAATATAACACATTAAGAAATTTAGTACATGTACATGGGAGGTTGGGGATGGTCATTCAAATAATATTTGGGAAGAAAAGTGCTTACTTGGGAGGGATACCATTTATCTGAAACTGTATATACTTCATGATATCACTTGTATGATATTTGAAAAATCAAGTATTAAGATGGTAAAACCAGAAACCGGTAAAGAGTTCTAAACCAATTAGAGAGGCCGGAACGTGCACCCCAGTATTGGAGGTGCACAAATTTGGATTTTGTCTCAACATAGGAGATACAACATAAATAGACTTTCCAAGTGATAAATGAGTTTTACTCTCCACATACCTTTTGTTGATGAAGTTCCACAAGCTCTCTTTAGTAGTTCTTCGTCTTTAATTGTTGAACGCCGCGAAGTCTAATGGTCAACTATACAATCAATACTAGTATGAGACATCACTATAAGTAGACTAGAAATCAAGACTTATAGTTTTGATTACTAACACTGACAAACAAGCTCGAGATAAAAAATTTTGCGTGTTCGACCGAGCAGTGCTCTAACACAGTGATTGTGAACATGTCAACTCAGCATCATAGTTGTTGAAGACCCGTAATCATAACAGTGAGAAAACAATAACTCTCAATCATTGTTATACAGTGTCATGGTATTATTACACGCATCAAAGTCCAATTGCATCACAACTTTGACAATAATATTATGGTGATATGTATCACTCCCCCTTAGTCAATACTTCATCCTTCAATGAAAACAACTCCCCCTTACATAATGATTTGTAAACCATATGTATTTGTAGTGTGAACTACACAATAACCCCCCCCCCCCCTTTTTTGTCAATATAAATTGGCAAATATACGAAAACTTGTGGAATCATAATGAAATTCTCATAAAGATACTTCATGACTAAAAGAGAACATATCAACTTTGTTTTGATGATTTCACATAGTCGAAACTTATTGCATTCATCAAGGAGTTTATAAAATACAAGATAACTCCCACAATATTCCACATCAGCACTCGCATAAAGATTTGGCAGTTAAGCACAAGTTCACTTAAGAACTCTTCCGCATAAAATGTCATTACCGAAGGAACAACAAGAGCGATCTTACTTTTGCAAGAAAAGAAGAATTTTTTTGGACATTAAAAAATTACATGAAGCACAAATTTGTATCCAGAAAACTCAATTAAATTAACTACAAGAGAACCCATGATTAATTTAATAGAAAATGCTCAACATTAGCGAACTTATGGAACCGCACAATACCTACACATAGAAGTGGATCAGGGAAAGATCAATACTGCAGAATACTCAAAGATGCATTCTATTTTCATTAATATTTGCATAATGATATCATAAACTTAGTCTTTGTTATCAAAAGTTCATTATATTTCCCATCAATATTTGCATAACGACATATAATAGGCCTAACTTTTGACATATATGGGACAATCATAGTTTGCAATATATAAAACCGATAAAGATTAATATTGCAAAATCATCTTCCAAATAAACTTTAGAATTTAAATAAAGAAATCTAAAACATTGCAACATGAAAATCGTTGGCAATAGCTATGTGTACTCACAATAATTATTCTTCCAAACCCCAGTTATCCTTCTTAAAACACAAGAATTAGTTTTCATAAAATGTTTCCTGGACACCAAGACAAACTCGTAATGCACATATAAGTTGATTTTTCCTTAGAGGGTATAACCAATATTTTTCGCACGGATTTACACCAATAATAGCTACCAAATGCGTATAAAAAGATTCTTAACAAAGAAGAACATACAAAGTCAATAATGACCATGCACCATAGTTCACATAAGATGATTGTGAACATTCAAGAATCCCATAGCAATAAGTACTACTGCCCATTCTTGAACTTCCATGTTTTTGATTTAACAACAACTTTCTTGTAAAGGCTACAAATGATCTTAGAATAATAGTACTCCAAGAATCCAAGTGCCCAAGTCCAAGAGAAGTGCAACGAAACAGAGCAAAACAATCAAAAACAAAACGGGACAAATATCAATATTAACTCATCTAAATTCAAGAATTCTCATCTCCATTTTGAAGAGAATTCAAAGAGGAAGGTGTTAGGCCTTGAAAGGGGGTATAGAAATTATCCCCGGCCAAAAACTTGGTGGGCCCGGAGATATGTATAAAATTAAAGCGCAGAGAAACGGGGGCCTACAGTAATACCGCAAGTGCACGGTCGTCAGTTGTAGCTCGTGCAAGTACGGGTCGATCCACAGAGATCGGGTGTGTTTTGGAAGTGTTTTAGCTAATTGGGTTCTAAGTTGTTGTTGGGCTATGAAGCCTTTTGGCTTAAATTGGGCTTTGAGTGCTAATGGGTTTGTTCACAATAAAATGAACTGAGCTTGGGCTCAGTTGGTCTTTGAAGTGTAATTGGGCTTTGGCCTTACAGTGAGTTCAGGCTTTTGGGTTAAGCCCACAATTGATTGAATTGGGCTTTAGCTCTAACCTATCAATACACTAGGCTTTGGCCTTAAACTTAGGCTTGGGCTGAACTGGGCCTCAATGAACTAAACCTTGGGCTTTGGTTTCAGTCAAGGATCTGGGCCTTTGGGCTTCACTGATTTGAACTTGGGCTCAGTTGGATGGGATCTGAGCTTGGCTGCAGGAACTGGACTTGGCTTGGCAGCAGCAGTAGCAAGACTGCACAGCAGAAGGGCAGCAGCAGCAGCTGCAGGGTAAAAGCAACAGCAACAGCAGCAGAAGTGGCAGAGAAGGCAATGTAGCAGCTGCACAAGCAGTGCACAACAGCACAAGGCCAAGAAGAAGGAAAAGCAGTTAACAGGAAAAAGGAGTAGCAGCAGGGGAAGCAAATAGCAGCACTAAGGCAGTGCAATGCAGTGAAAGAAGTGGCAGCAACAGCTGCAGCAGTGGAAAGGAAAGCAACACAGTGGCAAAGAAGAAGGAAACAGAGAAGCAACAGACAAGGTAGTGAAGCAAAAACTAAACAGATTAAAAACTAAACAGATTAAAAACTAAACAGCAACAAAAAGATGACAATACAAACCAAGGCCTAAGGCCAAGGGCAGGGATGTGGTGAAACTGAAATGGAGCAAGGCTAAGGCAGAATACAGGCAAACATATAGAATGGGAAGAAAACTAGCTTGCTATGAGCACTAGTTTCTCCCAATGCTCAATCAACAGTGCAACCTAAGCATACACAAGGAATGGCAAGAAAATCAGCTTGCTATGAGCACTGATTTCTTCCATTGCACAATCACATCAATGCTTCTAAGGTATCTAGCCTAGCATTCCATCAATTGTGACAGCAAATTAAACATGACAGGAACATTAACAAACATCAACAGGAGAAAATAGCATTAACAGGACACAAGTAATAGGCATTAACAATTTTTATAACATAACAGAAGCATCCTAAGCATAACAATTAACAGGAGACAAACAATTAACAGGAGACAACATAAGCATAACATGAACATAAGCATAACAGGAGACAAGCATAACATGAACATAAATGAAAGTGAAAATATTAACAGAACACATTAACATTTAACAGGACATGAAAGTCCTGGATGTTGGCTACTCCAAGCATCAACAGTGAACAACAGTGAAAAGAATTAACAGTGAAAAGAATTAACAGTGAACATCAAGCATTAACAGTAAAATCAACAAGTGCTGCAACATTAACATTAACAGGACATGAAAGTCCTGGATGTTGGCTAATCCAAGCATCAACAGTGAACAACAGTGAAAAGAATTAACAGTGAAAAGAATTAACAGTGAACATCAAGCATTAACAGTAAAATCAACAAGTGCTGCAACATTAACATTAACAGGACATGAAAGTCCTGGATGTTGGCTAATCCAAGCATACTCTCTCTCACACACCCATAGTCCCAATTTATACCCAATTACATCATTAGGGTTTTCCCCAATTTTCCCCCAAAATCAGTGAAATTAGGTTTTTCAAATTACCTAATTTTATGGCACAATTTCTCCCCCATGCGTCGACCCATTCTTCCTCTGACTCTCCTGCTCCATTCCCACGCGCCAATTGCAACTCTAGGTTACCTAATTTATCAGTTTTTTCACGCCTAGGGTTTCAGGAAGAGAAGCGTGAAAAAATGAGAAAATAGGGAACTAGAGGGCTAGGGGGAGATGGGTTTTGGTTGTTGGTCGATAGGGTGATGATGGTGGAGGTGTGGTGGTGGCAGTGAGTTGGTGGCAGAGGTGGAGAAGGTGGTGGTGTACGGTGGTTCTCTGCTGTGGAGATGATGGAGGAGAGGTCGACTGAGTTTGGGGTAGGGGGCGTGTTTGGTTAGCTGGTATAGGTTCGGTTGCTAGGGTGTTAGGCGGCTTCATCAAATTTCGATGTCGCGCGAAGCTTAGCCGTGGGATGTGGAGCTGGTAGGTAGATCGGACGGTGATGCGGAGGCAAGCGATGAGCGACCGTTGGATGAGGAGATACAACGAAACGAACGGTACTTGATGGAGTTAGGTACTGTAGTGTAGGGCGGAGATATCAAACTTCGATGAACAGCAAGGGAGCGACCGTTGGATTCAACTACCATCTAATCTGAAGGCTTGGAATTTCAGCGCTGTGGTGCTTGGCAGAGACTTCAGATTTTGATGCTCTATGAAGGAGCGACCGTCGGATGCTTCTGAGAACTGATCTGATGGCTGAGAACGGGGGCATTTTTGTGTGTAGAAAATGAGGTTGTGCGCACCATTCTTCGCGGCTTCCTTGCGTGATTTCTCCCGGCTTTTCACTATTTTTCTGCTCTTTTCGCTCCGCGACTCATCCGAACTTTATTTATTACCTAAAAATGCAAAAATTAATTAATAAAAATATTTATTCTTGAAAACAATGAAAATACAGAATATGGGATAAAATGTAGAATTAATGCATAAAAGATGAGTTAAAATGCCAACAAAAAGGGATAAATATATACAATATTTGGCACTCATCAGAAGGTCATTCCAAGTTTTGACAAAGAAGTTACGGCTAAACCAAGTTTATGGAATATCGACGTCTACAGGCCAGTATGCATACCGGTTTGCCAACGAATTTTCGTGACATGGATCAGTATGCAAATGGGTTTGCCAAATAAAATCCCTAGATTTTGATTTTAAATGATGGTATGCACACCTGGTATGTGTATCATGAAGCCCAAATATCCCGAACTACTATTTTCAAACCTAAACATTTAAGAACCTTAAACACAAATCAAGTTAGGTAGAATGAACGATAAGCAAGGTACATAAATCATTATAAGTTTTATAAGCAAATAATAATAACACAAATCTTGCTCAAGTTTATAGAAATACCTTTTTAGAAGAATCCAATTGAATTATAAAACCTTACCAAAGATTTAAAATCATACGTAACGCAACATGTGCGCCCCAGTTCTCGTGCTTCCCTTACTGTATACATAGTAGAGCATTTCTTGGTGAGGATGCAATTCCAACATAATCAAGTTGTGTTGAGGTGAACAATGTCTTGCTCACCATGGCACAAAGAAAGAGTTTCTTTCCAACTACTTTGCATTCAACAAAATGAGAAATATCCAAGAAGCGGTTTTTTACAAGTTTTACAAAAGACTTTAGAGATACAAAATAATTTGAGTCTCGCTGATGTCTCATTTTTAAAACTTAATAAAAACAGTGATAATGTTTAGTTGCGCAGGGGAAATTCTTTTGGTGTAAGGAGACATCCTGACATGTTTACAAAACATAAACAAAACAATTATAATGACACATTGTATCATGGTTTGACTGATGAATATAGTCATGTTCTGAGATGAGACAATATTATATGAATTTAGACTCATCTTGTATTATTCCAGTCTGTTTCAAATTTTGGGATACAAATGAGTATTAGTCTCATTAATAAGTAGATCAATATCAATCACAACATGAAGATTATTCACCATAACTTGGTTTAGTTTATCAAGAGAGTCTTGTTATTTCTAGAGATATAACTCAACATCAAAAGATAAACTTTCAAGTTTTTCTTCAATTGCTAAAAACACTTCAAGGGACTTTAAACCTGGCAGAGGTTTGGATATAATTTCTTTAACATATTTTATTAAATCTGTCATGGAAGAAAAATCAGAAATCCCTGGATCTGGTGGTACGTTTATTGAGATAACACTTTTGTCCATATAGTAAGATTGCTACAAACACAGACTTATGAGGTCTTTAACGTGTTTGCCTTCTTTGATACCAATTGGAAAAGCGGGCGGGGGTGGGGGGTGGCGGGGGTGGGGTCTAACAACCACATCCAATATTTCGTTTAGGAAATATGTATGGGTAATTTCCAATATAATTCCAAGAGAATCAACTAGACAGTCAGACTCAATAATTGAAAATATATCCCAGAGTTGTGTCTCTGTTTCTCAATGTAATTAGCAATCAAATGATGAGTGCCAAATATTGTATATATTTATCCCTTTTTGTTGGCATTTAACTCATCTTTTATGCATTAAGTCTACATTTTATCCCATATTCTGTATTTTCATTGTTTTCAAGAATAAATATTTTTATTAATTAATTTTGCATTTTTAGGTAATAAAGTCTGGATGACTTGCGGAGCAAAAAGAGCAGAAAATAGTGAAAAGCCGGAGAAATCACGCAAGGAAGCCGCGAAGAATGGTGCGCACAACCTCATTTTCTACACACAAAAACGCCTCCGTTCTCAGCCATCAGATCAGTTCTCAGAAGCATCCGATGGTCGCTCCTTCATAGAGCATCAAAATCTGAAGTCTCTGCCAAGCACCACAGCGCTGAAATTCCAAGCCTTCAGATTAGATGGTAGTTGAATCCAACGGTTGCTCCCTTGCTGTTCATCAAAGTTTGATATCTCCGCCTTACACTACAGCCCTAACCTAATCTAGCACCGTTCGTTTCGTTGTATCCCTTCATCCGACGGTCGCTCCTCGCTTGCCTCCGCATCACCGTCCGATCTACCTACCAGCTCCACATCCCACGGCTCATCCTCGCTGTTCATCCAATTTGCTACAACCGCCCAACACCCGAGCAACCTAACCCTATACCCATCGCCAAACACTCCCCTCCTTCTTTCCATCGACTTCTTTCTCACCTCCCTCTGCAAACCACCATCACCCTGCCACAACCACCTTCTCCCTGCCGCGCCACCAAATGCCCTGCCACAACCACTCGAGCTCACACAACTGCCACCCTATCATCCTACACGTGATTGATAGCTTCCCCCATCCTTCTAGCCCTTATCCCATCAACTTATTACCTAACCTAAACCCTAGGTTATGGGTTGATGGATTAACGTGTGCTAGAGAGAAATTGAAGGCATGGAGAGGTAGAGGAGGACAAATAGAAGAATGGGTCGAGTTTAATTTGATGTTGCACATCAAATTAGGTAAAAAAATCAAACCCTAGTCCTGTTAATTTGGGAATTTTTTTTGGGTAGAACCCTAATTGTGTCTGTGGGTATAAATAGCCTTGTGGGTGTTGTTGTAAAACTTTATGCCTGGAATAGCCGGCGTCCAGGACTTTCATGTTCTGTTAATGTTGTTTTCTCTTCAATTTTGTGTTTCATGCACTGCTCATGTTCTGTTAATGTTATACTTTTAATTTCCTGTTATGTTCCTGTTAATGTTAATCCTGTTAGTGTTTACTCTGTTTAATGTGCCTTTGTTAGTTTAAATGCTCAACTGTTGTTTCAATTCATTGTCAAGAAGTGATGGTATGCTAGGTTAGAGCTTTCAGAGCACTGAATTGATTGAGTAATGGAAGAAATCAGTGCTCAACTGTGCTTAAGATTGATTGTACTGTCAAAAGACAGTCAATGCTAGGAGCACATCAGTTGAGCAAGCTGATTATCTTGCCATTCCTTTTTTTTGTATGCTTAACTCTCTTGCATTGTCCATTTCAGTTTCATTATCATCCCTGCCCTTGGCTTAGGCCTTGGTTCATTTTGCATTGTTCTCTGCTTGTTTAGTCATTGTCTTGTAAATTTCTCCATTGTCTTTCCTGTTAACTGCCTTTGTTCTTCATTGCCTTGTTTTGCCCTGTTGTTGCCTCTCTTGCACTTGCCTTGCACTGCTGCTGTGCACTTGCCTTGCTGCATTGCACTGCTGCATTGCACTGTTTTCTTCCCCTGCACTGCACTGTGCACTTGCAGTGCTGCTGCTTTCCTTCCTCTTTGCTGCATTGCTTGTTCTGCTGCTTTCCTTCCTCTTTGCAGTGCTGCTGCTGTGCAAGGCAGCAATTCTTGTTCTCCTTGTTTTGTCACTGCATTCTAGTTGGATGCTGTTCTTGCTGCTGCTGCTGCATTCACTGCCTTGTGCTTCTGCTCCACTGCTGCTGAGTTCTCAGTTCTAAGCCCACTGTCCATTGTTTGTACAAACTGGAGCCCAGGTTTGAACCAAAAGTTGAAGCCCATTTCATCATTGGGTGGAGTTAAGCCCAGTCTACTGTGTACATAACTGAGGCCCAATTCAATCAACTGTGGGCTTAACCCAAAAGCCTAACTCAAAAGACTAAGGCCAGTTCATTCTTAGGAATAAGGCCAAAGCCAACTTCAATCACAAGCCCATTTACATTTCAAAGACCAACTGAGTCCAAGCTCAGTTCATTTCATTGTTAAAAACAAACCCATTAGGCCCAATTTATTCAAAGGGTATTCAAAGCCCAACAATAGCAATTTAGAGCCCAAATAGCTAAACACTACAAACACTCCCAATCTCTGTGGATCGACCCGTACTTGCACGAGCTACAACCGACGACCGTGCACTTGCGGTATTACTGTAGGCCCGCGTTTTATTGCGCTTAATTTATACACCTCTCCGGGCCCACCAAGTTTTTGGCGCCGCTGTCGGGGATTGGTGCTGTGTTTTTCTTGTTGTTTTATTAGCTATTTTTGCATTTCACTGCATAGCATTTGCATCTGCATCTGCTTCACTTCATTTGCTGTTGGACCTGCTGTTCTGAACATGTTTTTCCTCTGCTGGGACGCCACCAAGGAAAAGAACCAAAACCCAACTGGGTTTTTGCAACAATATCAGAGCAGCTGGGCTGTGCTTAAAAGGTAACCCATTTAAGAGAACCCGAATTGTGGGCTTCCAATTTTTTTAATTGTGGGCATGTAATATTAAAGCCAATTTTTGGGATTCTCTTATTTTCTGTTGGGTTTGTAATAATTTATTTGTGGGCTTGTTTGTTTAATTTGTGGGCTTGTTTAAATTCTTTCATTGGACTTGTATTTTGGACTCTGGGTTTAAACCCAGCTGAGCTTGTAACCGATTGTGGGCTTGCTTCCACTCAAGAGTGGACCTCGAAACCAAAGTTTTAAAACAAACGTCGGGCCTTAACCAACTGGGCCAAATTAAACTTTCAAAATAAAACTTAGTGTTTCGTGGGCCGCAGCCTTCCTTCCATTCCATTAGAGGACCAACAGTGGGCTTGCTCCCATACAAAAACCAAATTTTATTTTTTTTTTTTTTAAAAAAAAAAAAAAAAAAAAATTCTTTGCTCCCAATTTTAAAACCAAATTTTTACTTGCTCCCATTTTAAACCAAATTTTTCTTCTTTATCCCATCTTAAACCAAAAGTTTTATTTTACTCCCATTTCAAAACCAAATTTTCAAATGTCTCCCACCAAAAACAAAATTTTCCCATAAAAAATCCAAACCCTTTAAAAAACCAAATTTTGGGCTTTGTAACATAGTTACTTAGCTTTTGAGCCAATCATGTCTGGATTTTGGTCTGCTCCTGGGGATGGAAATAAAACTCTTAGAGAACTTGCTTATGGGAATGTGCCACGTTATGAACCTTCCACGGACCATGATGTCAATAGTCATAGGAATTATTATGGACATTTTCAAAGTCCCGAGCCGCAATACATGAACCCTAATGACTATTCATACATGCATCATTCATCGCAACGTGAAAATGAACATTTTGCTAGTGCCTCACTCACACAATCATCACTTATGGATCAAATAGAAGCTCGAATCACAGCTTTAGAAATGCAATCACATGAGGAATCTTTCACATCTAATTTTCTTAGGCAACCTGAAATCTATGCATGTCCCGCATGTGGTAGTTTAGACCACCTGTTGAGAATTGTCATATTTTGCATAATTTTAGGCAATCTAGAGAAAATCCAATGTATGAAATGCCCATAAATTGTGAGAATGGTAGTCATTGGGACCATAATCAATCCTTTGAGGGTTGCGATCAATATTTTGTAAACCCTAATGACCATGCACACATGTACCATTCACCACAATTTGAACATGAAGAATTTTGTACTCCCATGAATTTAGACTCCACCACAGAAGCTTTAAGACTCTGTAAGCAAGACTATGATAGATCTACACACGAATTCATGCACATTTAGATCAGATTTTGCTTCACCGACAAAAGGAGGAAATTCATGAGGAAATGTATGTTGTCCCTAATGAAGTGTCAGTCCCATTCATGTAAATAATGTTGAATATGAACCTAATTTAGAGGAACATGAATCGACTAATGACACCACCACTGTTAATGAGGACCAATATGCATGCTACCATGATGATGATTATGATGATATGTTAGAAGAACATGAAAATATTGTGGAACCTGTTGGTTCAAAAACATATGGCTTCTCGCCCTCGACCTTCATGAATGTTGTTCTTTCTAATACTCATTGTAATTCATATGATTTTGTATTGACATGGGATTCGTACAATTATTCTGTGAAGATGAGCATGACATAGGAATAGTTGAATCTTCTGTAGACACTAATATGCATGAAAAATATTTGATGTGTCTGATTCTCTACCTAGGTCACATTGTGATATTTCTCCTGATTTGCCGATACATGAGAATAAATTGTTGATGATGTTGATTCTGATTGTGATCTTGCCAATTGATTGATGATTGTGAGCATGATGTGACATGTGTAGATGAGTTAGGAGATTTTGATTTGATTGATAATGATATGCCTATTCTTCTACCTAAGTCACAATCTGATGGCCTTCCACCCAACCTAGATTTGGTTTGTACCAATATTGTAAAACCAATTTTTCTGAAAATTCCTAATCTAGGATTGGAACTGTATGCTTCCCAAGTCCTCTTGGACTATTTCGCTTCTAAGTATAATATCTTTGAGGAACCACAGTTGGAAATTGCATGTTTGCCCGTCCCTAGCACAGTTCATTTCGAGCTAGACCTTGTGCATGATGAACCCCCGAAACTGCGCGATTTTGTTTTCAAAATTATATCTTCTGTAAAATCCAGGTTTGGGGGTAGCTCATTTTGTTTCACAGCTTCACTTGCATGCCTATCATATATATTGTGTGAAGCTGTTGAAACCTTTACACTTTGTCTTTTGGGTTGATCCTCAACTCTTTAGATTTTGGTGTATGGTGAATTTTTGTATATAATCCAGTAGATAAAATTTCTTAAAACCTTTGTTCCTTTGTATATATTTTGCTAATCCAATATGATCTCGGCTGAAATATGTTGGATTTTTGCCTTGAATAACGGAGTTTTAATTCTGCTTTCGCCGAAATCGGGTATTCTCTCTCCTTTTACTCTACTCAGCATGTCCCTTTCCATATGTTGCATTTTAATTCTTTCCATATTTTGAAACATTGAGGACAATGTTTAGTTTAGGTTTGGGGGTATAGAGTAGATACCATGATAATTTGCCATAATTGAAAACGAACTCCTTCTTCTTTTTGAAAAAATTGAAAAATTCCAAAAAAATTGAAAAATCAAAATTCAAAAAAAATTAAAAAATTGAAAAAAATCATAAAAAATGGAGCTCATTTACCTTGAAATGTTGACTCTTGTGCAAATATGTATTTTTATTAGGAGTCTTAGTCTAGATATTTAGGCACCCTGATTCTAGCACAATTCACATAGTGATAAGAAATTTGCACGCGCACGATCTACCAATACATGTATGGCCTCGATCTTCAAGGTGTTTGATAGGAAGTTACGATTGCCAATCACTTTAGAATACTGAACGAAACTTGACTAGCTTGTTCTTTGGTTGGTTGGGATAGAAGGTGGAGGTTACATTAAGAAAGACAACCATCGAATTTAACTGGGTGCATCAAAAAGGGCTACCTCTTGCAAAGTGTCATGTAATCTTTTGTTTCCTTTTGTATATATATCAAAAGTGTTTCCTTATTCCAAAAAAAAAAAAAAAAAAAAAAAAAAAAAAAAAAAAAAAAAAACGATGTATATATTAGAAAAAAAAAAAAAAAAAAATAAAAAAAAAAAAATCAAGTATTTATCAATTCCATCTCTTGTTCCAAAAATAAAAAGAGAGTAGTCAATGTAAATAAGAGTCATGTAAAGAGTCATTTTGTTGTTTCATTGTAATAAGCAAGGAGGGTGTATGCCATTGATGTACAACGCGAGTAATTGTGAAATACCTCCAACTCATTCACAATTCTCGTAAAGTCCGGACAGCTAGCTAGATTTCGACCTCAGTTCTTAGCCTGAGAAACTATCTCTTGGTGATTAGTAGTCATAACTTCAATCTTTCTTTACACATGTGTAGATACACTTTACACTCTTATCACATGTCTTTTTTTGTTATCAGTGCTAGGATTGTGCCTTCGATAGCTAGATTGACATCTCCATTTTGCTGTGAGCTTAAACTGTTTTGCACATGTCACATTTGATGGAATCTGAGCTTATATTTGACCTAGAACTTTGTAGGTACGTTCTAAGCAAACCTTCACGAGACTTCAACTCGTCCACTAGGGACACTTAGTGGTTTAAAAGGCTTAGTGCATACGCTAAATGCATTCGAGAGACCAGCGACAGTGGTATAGTTAGGATTTCCTTAGTTTTGTTTTACTTGAGGACAAGTAAAATTCAGGTTTGGGGGTATTTGATGAGTGCCAAATATTGTATATTTATCCCTTTTTGTTGGCATTTAACTCATCTTTTGCATTAAGTCTACATTTTATCCCATATTCTGTATTTTCATTGTTTTCAAGAATAAATATTTTTATTAATTAATTTTGCATTTTTAGGTAATAAATAAAGTCTGGATGACTTGCGGAGCAAAAAGAGCAGAAAAGTAGTGAAAACCCGGGAGAAATCACGCAAGGAAGCCGCGAAGAATGGTGCGCACAACCTCATTTTCTACACACAAAAACGCCTCCGTTCTCAGCCATCAGATCAGTTCTCAGAAGCATCCGATGGTCGCTCCTTCATAGAGCATCAAAATCTGAAGTCTCTGCCAAGCACCACAGCGCTGAAATTCCAAGCCTTCAGATTAGATGGTAGTTGAATCCAACGGTTGCTCCCTTGCTGTTCATCAAAGTTTGATATCTCCTCCTTACACTACAGCACCTAACCTAATCTAGCACCGTTCGTTTCGTTGTATCCCTTCATCCGACGGTCGCTCCTCGCTTGCCTCCGCATCACCGTCCGATCTACCTACCAGCTCCACATCCCACGGCTCATCCTCGCTGTTCATCCAATTTGCTACAACCGCCCAACACCCGAGCAACCTAACCCTATACCCATCGCCAAACACTCCCCTCCTTCTTTCCATCGACTTCTTTCTCACCTCCCTATGCAACCACCATCACCCTGCCACAACCACCTTCTCCCTGCCGCGCCACCAAACTCCCTGCCACAACCACCTCGAGCTCACACACTGCCACCCTATCATCCTACACGTGATTGATAGCTTCCCCCATCCTTCTAGCCCTTTATCCCATCAACTTATTACCTAACCTAAACCCTAGGTTATGGGTTGATGGATTAACGTGTGCTAGAGAGAAATTGAAGGCATGGAGAGGTAGAGGAGGACAAATAGAAGAATGGGTCGAGTTTAATTTGATGTTGCTACATCAAATTAGGTAAAAAAATCAAACCCTAGTCTACTGTTAATTTGGGAATTTTTTTTGGGTAGAACCCTAATTGTGTCTGTGGGTATAAATAGCCTTGTGGGTGTTGTTGTAAAACTTTATGCCTGGAATAGCCGGCGTCCAGGACTTTCATGTTCTGTTAATGTTGTTTTTCTCTTCAATTTTGTGCGGTTTCATGCACTGCTCATGTTCTGTTAATGTTATACTTTTAATTTCCTGTTATGTTCCTGTTAATGTTAATCCTGTTAGTGTTTACTCTGTTTAATGTGCCTTTGTTAGTTTAAATGATCAACTGTTGTTTCAATTCATTGTCAAGAAGTGATGGTATGCTAGGTTAGAGCTTTCAGAGCACTGAATTGATTGAGTAATGGAAGAAATCAGTGCTCAACTGTGCTTAAGATTGATTGTACTGTCAAAAGACAGTCAATGCTAGGAGCACATCAGTTGAGCAAGCTGATTATCTTGCCATTCCTTTTTTTTGTATGCTTAACTCTCTTGCATTGTCACCATTTCAGTTTCATTATCATCCCTGCCCTTGGCTTAGGCCTTGGTTCATTTTGCATTGTTCTCTGCTTGTTTAGTCATTGTCTTGTAAATTTTCTCCATTGTCTTTCCTGTTAACTGCCTTTGTTCTTCATTGCCTTGTTTTGCCCTGTTGTTGCCTCTCTTGCACTTGCCTTGCACTGCTGCTGTGCACTTGCCTTGCTGCATTGCACTGCTGCATTGCACTGTTTTCTTCCCCTGCACTGCACTGTGCCCTTGCAGTGCTGCTGCTTTCCTTCCTCTTTGCTGCATTGCTTGTTCTGCTGCTTTCCTTCCTCTTTGCAGTGCTGCTGCTGTGCAAGGCAGCAATTCTTGTTCTCCTTGTTCTTGTCACTGCATTCTAGTTGGATGCTGTTCTTGCTGCTGCTGCTGCATTCACTGCCTTGTGCTTCTGCTCCAGTGCTGCTGAGTTCTCAGTTCTAAGCCCACTGTCCATTGTTTGTACAAACTGGAGCCCAGGTTTGAACCAAAAGTTGAAGCCCATTTCATCATTGGGTGGAGTTAAGCCCAGTCTACTGTGTACATAACTGAGGCCCAATTCAATCAACTGTGGGCTTAACCCAAAAGCCTAACTCAAAAGACTAAGGCCAGTTCATTCTTAGGAATAAGGCCAAAGCCAACTTCAATCACAAGCCCATTTACATTTCAAAGACCAACTGAGTCCAAGCTCAGTTCATTTCATTGTTAAAAACAAACCCATTAGGCCCAATTTATTCAAAGGGTATTCAAAGCCCAACAATAGTAATTTAGAGCCCAAATAGCTAAACACTACAAAACACTCCCAATCTCTGTGGATCGACCCGTACTTGCACGAGCTACAACCGACGACCGTGCACTTGCGGTATTACTGTAGGCCCGCGTTTTATTGCGCTTAATTTATACACCTCTCCGGGCCCACCAAGTTTTTGGCGCCGCTGTCGGGGATTGGTGCTGTGTTTTTCTTGTTGTTTTATTAGCTATTTTTGCATTTCACTGCATAGCATTTGCATCTGCATCTGCTTCACTTCATTTGCTGTTGGACCTGCTGTTCTGAACATGTTTTTCCTCTGCTGGGACGCCACCAAGGAAAAGAACCAAAACCCAACTGGGTTTTTGCAACAATATCAGAGCAGCTGGGCTGTGCTTAAAAGGTAACCCATTTAAGAGAACCCGAATTGTGGGCTTCCAATTTTTTAATTGTGGGCATGTAATATTAAAGCCAATTTTTGGGATTCTCTTATTTTCTGTTGGGTTTGTAATAATTTATTTGTGGGCTTGTTTGTTTAATTTGTGGGCTTGTTTAAATTCTTTCATTGGACTTGTATTTTGGACTCTGGGTTTAAACCCAGCTGAGCTTGTAACCGATTGTGGGCTTGCTTCCACTCAAGAGTGGACCTCGAAACCAAAGTTTTAAAACAAACGTCGGGCCTTAACCAACTGGGCCAAATTAAACTTTCAAAATCAAAAATTAGTGTTTCGTGGGCCGCAGCCTTCCTTCCATTCCATTAGAGGACCAACAGTGGGCTTGCTCCCATACAAAAACCAAATTTTATTTTATTTTTTTTTTTAAAAAAAAAAAAAAGAAAAAATTCTTTTGCTCCCAATTTTAAAACCAAATTTTTACTTGCTCCCATTTTAAACCAAATTTTTTCTTCTTTATCCCATCTTAAACCAAAAGTTTTATTTTACTCCCATTTCAAAACCAAATTTTCAAATGTCTCCCACCAAAACCAAAATTTTCCCATAAAAAATCCAAACCCTTTAAAAAACCAAATTTTGGGCTTTGTAACATAGTTACTTAGCTTTTGAGCCAATCATGTCTGGATTTTGGTCTGCTCCTGGGGATGGAAATAAAACTCTTAGAGAACTTGCTTATGGGAATGTGCCACGTTATGAACCTTCCACGGACCATGATGTCAATAGTCATAGGAATTATTATGGACATTTTCAAAGTCCCGAGCCGCAATACATGAACCCTAATGACTATTCATACATGCATCATTCATCGCAACGTGAAAATGAACATTTTGCTAGTGCCTCACTCACACAATCATCACTTATGGATCAAATAGAAGCTCGAATCACAGCTTTAGAAATGCAATCACATAAGGAATCTTTCACATCTAATTTTCTTAGGCAACCTGAAATCTATGCATGTCCCGCATGTGGTAGTTTAGACCACTCTGTTGAGAATTGTCATATTTTGCATAATTTTAGGCAATCTAGAGAAAATCCAATGTATGAAATGCCCATAAATTGTGAGAATGGTAGTCATTGGGACCATAATCAATCCTTTGAGGGTTGCGATCAATATTTTGTAAACCCTAATGACCATGCACACATGTACCATTCACCACAATTTGAACATGAAGAATTTTGTACTCCCATGAATTTAGACTCCACCACAGAAGCTTTAAGACTCTGTAAGCAAGACTATGATAGATCTACAACACGAATTCATGCACATTTAGATCAGATTTTGCTTCACCGACAAAAGGAGGAAATTCATGAGGAAATGTATGTTGTCCCTAATGAAGTGTCTAGTCCCATTCATGTAAATAATGTTGAATATGAACCTAATTTAGAGGAACATGAATCGACTAATGACACCACCACTGTTAATGAGGACCAATATGCATGCTACCATGATGATGATTATGATGATATGTTAGAAGAACATGAAAATATTGTGGAACCTGTTGGTTCAAAACATATGGCTTCTCGCCCTCGACCTTCATGAATGTTGTTCTTTCTAATACTCATTGTAATTCATATGATTTTGATATTGACATGGGATTCGTACAATTATTCTGTGAAGATGAGCATGACATAGGAATAGTTGAATCTTCTGTAGACACTAATATGCATGAAAATATTTGATGTGTCTGATTCTCTACCTAGGTCACATTGTGATATTTCTCCTGATTTGCCGATGCAGAGAATAAATTGTTGATGATGTTGATATTCTGATTGTGATCTTGCCAATTTGATTGATGATTGTGAGCATGATGTGACATGTGTAGATGAGTTAGGAGATTTTGATTTGATTGATAATGATATGCCTATTCTCTACCTAAGTCACAATCTGATGGCCTTCCACCCAACCTAGATTTGGTTTGTACCAATATTGTAAAACCAATTTTTCTGAAAATTCCTAATCTAGGATTGGAACTGTATGCTTCCCAAGTCCTCTTGGACTATTTTGCTTCTAAGTATAATATCTTTGAGGAACCACAGTTGGAAATTGCATGTTTGCCCGTCCCTAGCACAGTTCATTTCGAGCTAGACCTTGCATGATGAACCCCCGAAACTGCGCGATTTTGTTTTCAAAATATATCTTCTGTAAAATCCAGGTTTGGGGGTAGCTCATTTTGTTTCACAGTTTCACTTGCATGCTATCCTATTATATTGTGTGAAGCTGTTGAAACCTTTACACTTTGTCTTTTGGGTTGATCCTCAACTCTTTAGATTTTGTGTATGGTGAATTTTTTGTATATAATCCAGTAGATAAAATTTCTTAAAAACCTTTTGTTCCTTTTGTATATATTTTGCTAATCCAATATGATCTCGGCTGAAATATGTTGGATTTTTGCCTTGAATAACGAGTTTTAATTCTGCTTTCGCCGAAATCGGGTATTCTCTCTCCTTTTACTCTACTCAGCATGTCCCTTTCCATATGTTGCATTTTAATTCTTTCCATATTTTGAAACATTGAGGACAATGTTTAGTTTAGGTTTGGGGGTATAGAGTAGATACCATGATAATTTGCCATAATTGAAAACGAACTCCTTCTTCTTTTTGAAAAAATTGAAAAATTCCAAAAAAATTGAAAAATCAAAATTCAAAAAAATTAAAAAATTGAAAAAATCATAAAAAATGGAGCTCATTTACCTTGAAATGTTGACTCTTGTGCAAATGTATTTTTATTAGGAGTCTTAGTCTAGATATTTAGGCACCCTGATTCTAGCACAATTCACATAGTGATAAGAAATTTGCACGCGCACGATCTACCAATACATGTATGGCCTCGATCTTCAAGGTGTTTGATAGGAAGTTACGATTGCCAATCACTTTAGAATACTGAACGAAACTTGACTAGCTTGTTCTTTGGTTGGTTGGGATAGAAGGTGGAGGTTACATTAAGAAAGACAACCATCGAATTTAACTGGGTGCATCAAAAAGGGCTACCTCTTGCAAAGTGTCATGTAATCTTTTGTTTCCTTTTGTATATATATCAAAAGTGTTTCCTTATTCAAAAAAAAAAAAAAAAAAAAAAAAAAAAAAAAAAAAAATGTATATATAGAAAAAAATCAAGTATTTATCAATTCCATCATCTCTTGTTCCAAAAATAAAAAGAGATAGTCAATGTAAATAAGAGTCATGTAAAGAGTCATCTTTTGTTGTTTCATTGTAATAAGCAAGGAGGGTGTATGCCATTGATGTACAACGCGAGTAATTGTGAAATACCTCCAACTCATTCACAATTCTCGTAAAGTCCGGACAGCTAGCTAGATTTCGACCTCAGTTCTTAGCCTGAGAAACTATCTCTTGGTGATTAGTAGTCATAACTTCAATCTTTCTTTACACATGTGTAGATACACTTTACACTCTTATCACATGTCTTTTTTTGTTATCAGTGCTAGGATTGTGCCTTCGATAGCTAGATTGACATCTCCATTTTGCTGTGAGCTTAAACTGTTTTGCACATGTCACATTTGATGGAATCTGAGCTTATATTTTGACCTAGAACTTTGTAGGTACGTTCTAAGCAAACCTTCACGAGACTTCAACTCGTCCACTAGGGACACTTAGTGGTTTAAAAGGCTTAGTGCATACGCTAAATGCATTCGAGAGACCAGCGACAGTGGTATAGTTAGGATTTCCTTAGTTTTGTTTTACTTGAGGACAAGTAAAATTCAGGTTTGGGGGTATTTGATGAGTGCCAAATATTGTATATATTTATCCCTTTTTGTTGGCATTTAACTCATCTTTTATGCATTAATTCTACATTTTATCCCATATTCTGTATTTTCATTGTTTTCAAGAATAAATATTTTTATTAATTAATTTTGCATTTTTAGGTAATAAATAAAGTCTGGATGACTTGCGGAGCAAAAGAGCAGAAAAGTAGTGAAAAGCCGGGAGAAATCACGCAAGGAAGCCGCGAAGAATGGTGCGCACAACCTCATTTTCTACACACAAAAACGCCTCCGTTCTCAGCCATCAGATCAGTTCTCAGAAGCATCCGATGGTCGCTCCTTCATAGAGCATCAAAATCTGAAGTCTCTGCCAAGCACCACAGCGCTGAAATTCCAAGCCTTCAGATTAGATGGTAGTTGAATCCAACGGTTGCTCCCTTGCTGTTCATCAAAGTTTGATATCTCCCCTTACACTACAGCACCTAACCTAATCTAGCACCGTTCGTTTCGTTGTATCCCTTCATCCGACGGTCGCTCCTCGCTTGCCTCCGCATCACCGTCCGATCTACCTACCAGCTCCACATCCCACGGCTCATCCTCGTTGTTCATCCAATTTGCTACAACCGCCCAACACCCGAGCAACCTAACCCTATACCCATCGCCAAACACTCCCCTCCTTCTTTCCATCGACTTCTTTCTCACCTCCCTCTGCAACCACCATCACCCTGCCACAACCACCTTCTCCCTGCCGCGCCACCAAACTCCCTGCCACAACCACCTCGAGCTCACACACTGCCACCCTATCATCCTACACGTGATTGATAGCTTCCCCCATCCTTCTAGCCCTTTATCCCATCAACTTATTACCTAATCTAAACCCTAGGTTATGGGTTGATGGATTAACGTGTGATAGAGAGAAATTGAAGGCATGGAGAGGTAGAGGAGGACAAATAGAAGAATGGGTCGAGTTTAATTTGATGTTGCTACATCAAATTAGGTAAAAAAATCAAACCCTAGTCTACTGTTAATTTGGGAATTTTTTTTGGGTAGAACCCTAATTGTGTCTGTGGGTATAAATAGCCTTGTGGGTGTTGTTGTAAAACTTTATGCCTGGAATAGCCGGCGTCCAGGACTTTCATGTTCTGTTAATGTTGTTTTTCTCTTCAATTTTGTGCGGTTTCATGCACTGCTCATGTTCTGTTAATGTTATACTTTTAATTTCCTGTTATGTTCCTGTTAATGTTAATCCTGTTAGTGTTTACTCTGTTTAATGTGCCTTTGTTAGTTTAAATGCTCAACTGTTGTTTCAATTCATTGTCAAGAAGTGATGGTATGCTAGGTTAGAGCTTTCAGAGCACTGAATTGATTGAGTAATGGAAGAAATCAGTGCTCAACTGTGCTTAAGATTGATTGTACTGTCAAAAGACAGTCAATGCTAGGAGCACATCAGTTGAGCAAGCTGATTATCTTGCCATTCCTTTTTTTTGTATGCTTAACTCTCTTGCATTGTCACCATTTCAGTTTCATTATCATCCCTGCCCTTGGCTTAGGCCTTGGTTCATTTTGCATTGTTCTCTGCTTGTTTAGTCATTGTCTTGTAAATTTTCTCCATTGTCTTTCCTGTTAACTGCCTTTGTTCTTCATTGCCTTGTTTTGCCCTGTTGTTGCCTCTCTTGCACTTGCCTTGCACTGCTGCTGTGCACTTGCCTTGCTGCATTGCACTGCTGCATTGCACTGTTTTCTTCCCCTGCACTGCACTGTGCCCTTGCAGTGCTGCTTCTTTCCTTCCTCTTTGCTGCATTGCTTGTTCTGCTGCTTTCCTTCCTCTTTGCAGTGTTGCTGCTGTGCAAGGCAGCAATTCTTGTTCTCCTTGTTCTTGTCACTGCATTCTAGTTGGATGCTGTTCTTGCTGCTGCTGCTGCATTCACTGCCTTGTGCTTCTGCTCCACTGCTGCTGAGTTCTCAGTTCTAAGCCCACTGTCCATTGTTTGTACAAACTGGAGCCCAGGTTTGAACCAAAAGTTGAAGCCCATTTCATCATTGGGTGGAGTTAAGCCCAGTCTACTGTGTACATAACTGAGGCCCAATTCAATCAACTGTGGGCTTAACCCAAAAGCCTAACTCAAAAGACTAAGGCCAGTTCATTCTTAGGAATAAGGCCAAAGCCAACTTCAATCACAAGCCCATTTACATTTCAAAGACCAACTGAGTCCAAGCTCAGTTCATTTCATTGTTAAAAACAAACCCATTAGGCCCAATTTATTCAAAGGGTATTCAAAGCCCAACAATAGCAATTTAGAGCCCAAATAGCTAAACACTACAAAACACTCCCAATCTCTGTGGATCGACCCGTACTTGCACGAGCTACAACCGACGACCGTGCACTTGCGGTATTACTGTAGGCCCGCGTTTTATTGCGCTTAATTTATACACCTCTCCGGGCCCACCATCAAACAGATAGAATTCGTAAGCCTGATTATTATGAAAAATGACTTGGACGGTATCAAAATCCAATATCCAAGTGTCAATCGATTCAATCAACAACCAAAGGTCGGATTCACAATTTCATTGAACTTACACACAACCTGATATTTCAATTATATAAACAAATATGATGCCAAAAGAAATAACACAGACACCGGAAGTTTTGTTAAGGAGAAAACCGCAAATGCAGAAAAACCCCGGGACCTAGTCCAGATTTGAACACCGCATTGTATTCTGCTGCTACATACACTATCCTATTGTAAGTTAACTTCGGGATGAAATGTAGTTGAGTCCTAACCAATCTCATACTAATCAAGGTACAATCGCGTTCCTTACGCCTCTGAATCCCAGTAGGACTCTGCGCACTTGATTCCCTTAGTTGATCTCATCCACAACTAAGAGTTGCTACGACCCAAAGTCGACGACTTGATAAAAAAATTTGTATCGCGCTGAAAAGTCTATGTAATAGATAAATTTCTATTCAAATAGAAATACCAATGAGTTTTGTTCCGTCTTTCGATAAATCAAGGTGAACATGAACCGATTGATGCACCGGATATCAATCACCTCACAATAATCTTAATCATATGGTAACGAAACAAGATATTGTGGAATCACAAACGATGATACGAAGATGTTTGTGACTGCTTTTTATCTTGCCTATCAGAGATTAAATCTCGATCAAATCTTAGAGAAGATAGTAATCAATACGATAGAATAAAACAAGATTAGAACATGCAACTACAAAGAAAATAGTTTGCTCCGGCTTCACAATCCCAATGAAGTCTATAAGTTGTTAACCTATAATGGTTTTTGGAAAAACCTAGGTTAAAGGAGAATCGACTCTAGTCGCAACTAGTATCACACAAGAAGTGTGGGGATTAGGTTTCCCTGTTCCTAGAGTTCTCCTTTATATAGTCTTCAAATCAGGATTTGCAATCAATATTATCTAGGTAAAAAAGCATTCAATATTCGCCGTTAGATGAAAACCTGATTAGACTCAATCTAATATCTTTCGACCGTTAGATCGAACTTAGCTTGTTACACATGAATGAAAAGTGACTCCATTTAGATATGGGAAACTGTACCTAAACGTGTACACCTTGTTGGCTCAACAATAGTTTATCGAAAGTATCCATATGGACACTTTCATATCAACCTTGTTCATCTTAATTATAACTAGTTCAAATGACTCAAATAAAACTATTTTTAGAGTTGTTTAATTGTTTATATTGTTCAATTGAAGCAAAATCGATTTTGATTCATTCGAATCAATTCATGAACATTATAACCGCGGGTTGCAAAAGATAGCATTCCTTACTTTATAAATGTATTAGTTCATGAACAAACCGATTTTAGAACATAACCTACTCAAGTATGCAAACAGGTACACATACCTAAATAGTCGGACTTGGTATGGGTTCACCAGTATCAGAACGCGTACGCATAGTGTCGTACATTATCAAACTTAGTTGAATTCCCGGACTTGAACTTTACGCCGGTAAGCATGCGGTTATGCACACTAAGTTCCCGGACTTTCAACTAACCAACAAGTACACATACGGGTATGCATACTATGGTTCCCGGACTTGGAATAACTTGCAACAGTTAGCATAAAAGTACGCATACTGTGTTATATTCAATCATGGTTAATTGTTCTAAACTCTCATTTCAATCGTTGTTACATTATTAGAAGACGAGAATAACTATCTCACACAAACTATTAGCTTCAAATTAATTTTCAAGTGATCGAATGATCAATACGAAACATTCCGAGTCTACACCAAATGATTGTCCCACACAAATCATACAAGATGTTACCAGGCGATTTTCACATGATCATATTTTGACTTTCGTCAAGAATATAAGATGAAATTGGTTAACGCAAAAGCTTGCCAACATATATTTCTGGAAATATGTAACCGAGTTAAACTCATCTCGAAATATCAAATGTGTATAATCAAAGTCTATATAGCTATGCGACTTTTGTCTCAAATAGGAGATAGAGTAGATAGAATTTAGAGTGATAGATGAATCCAAGTCTCCACATACCTTTTGTTGATGAAGTTCCACAGTCTCTCCTTAGTAGTTCTTCGTCTTCAATTGATGAACGACGTGTAGTCTAAAGTTCAATTACACTTTGCTATAAGTAGACTAGAAATCAAGACTTATAGTTTTTGCAACTAAACTTGACGAACAAGCTTGAGATAGCAATGCAAGCGAGTTCGACCGAGAATTGCTCTAACAATAATGAATTTTCATATGTATAAGTAACATCCACACCATTCCCATGACACATACTCAAAGATGTGTCATTTGCATAAGATGAAGCCCCATCTCAAGCCTATGTTACGTGTTTGGGGAATTTTGGCCCAGGATAGAAGTTGCACCACAGTGGTGTATACTGTCAATGGGAGTCTAGCCAAGTGCAATATTGCACCACCATGGTGCATCACGCCACTGAGATGTTGGCGAGTGCAATACTCAAGTTATACATCAAGCCAAAGATGGAAATATCGTCACCGTGCATGGTGCATTACTCAAGGGTACATGACATAACAATCATGAATAGTGAAACATGCATGTAAAAGTGCTCCCAACTTTAATTTCTCGAAATTCCAATAAGACATATATGAGGAGGGGTAGTTATTCATTGAAGGTGCATTAAGGGAGAATACACCAATAAGATATAAAGCTTACCAGGTAAATCCTATATGATGCGAAAGCATCATTATGGCGCGTTTTTTCTTACTCGAGAGAGCATCATAATGCTTCGTGGCATTGCGAAACTAAGAATACACCATCATGGTGCAAAACAAATAAAAGGACAATGATGCACACTCTTGAATCAAAATCAATATGCAATTTAGGAGAGCTTGCATAAGCCACTTGGATTACAAAGATGATGCACGACAATTACGACAAGATAAGTGCATGCTTTCAGCAATGCCGACGCAAAGTAAGAAAGCTGAAAACATGCGTGCAATGGCCTATGTGCAAGTCCAAAGCATACCTCGTGTATTAACATGATTCAGAATCCAATGAGGCATGCAAAATGCATTAACCTTTATCTGCTTGCACCCTTCGCAAACAAGGTGAATTGGAACGTGTGGAAGTTACATTTAAATTATCATGCTTGTGAAACATCCTTGCAACTGTAAATGAATGTACATTTTCCAGGTGTGAAGTGAAGTTTCAAGACTCATCACTACGTTTTACGAGTGGTGCATCGGGAAATCTCGACCTACGTTACTGGTCTCCATAGGTGTAATCTCTGGTAATGTAAGACGTCTAACTAAGTAAATTACCCCATCATTATCAATGTTTATGTATAAAGGTCTTAAATTATTATTTGATGTATTAAATAAATTAACCATTCTTTTCTTAGATGTTATTCTCTAATTTTAGATATTTCATTATGGTATTCTAACTTGGTGTTCCATATGAGTTTTCATTTATTTATTTTATTAGATCTTTGATCACCTCATTCACTTCCATTACGTTGTGACGCATATTCAAGTTTCTAGACAATACATAAGGCCTAGTCCTATGGGCTAGATATCTAGTTGTTAGATTGGCCATCCACGTTAGCATGGGCAACCTCCTAAGTCTTATGGGATGGCTAATCTAGCAGCTAGAATAGCAGCGGGACCACCATATAACGCCGAACCGTTCGACGCTCAGTGCTGAACGGTTCGGCGCTTTAAATCTCAGCCGTTAGATTAGAAAATTTTCTCCCAGCGCTGAACGGTTCAGCGTTTAGACCACTTTTTGAGCGCCGAACGGTTCAACGTTTCAATCTCGCTGATAGTTGGACTGCGAGCACCCGATAGGATAGAGAACTATCAACTATCACTGTTAACTTTTTCCCAACACTTATTTTTTGATTTGCAACACTTTTTTGGCCAATCTAGCACTCCAATCTAGCCCATAGGGGTTAGATTCAAGATCTGATGTAATTGATTAGCTCTAACTGAATTTCAGAGATAAAATTCGGGAATTCATAGCCGGAAAAAAATGGGAATCGGTGAGATTTGGGGTGACTCAATTATCGTCCGGTTCCATCCTTTCTGGAAGCAAAGTACTCAACACAGATTTTATTAAGAGTATCTGTATAAATAAGTAATAAATGTGATTAATATCTTTCTTTTTTTATATATCTTCTTCGTTCATCTAAAGGTTAAATTCCTTAAAAGATTTTTACTTCATAAGTTCAATCTTTCCATTGGTTTTCAAAAATACTTTTTATTGTTTTTTATTTTAGTTTCCAAAATTTTAAGATCTCTTGTCCGCCCCTTTATTGTTTCCTATAAAAAATGGAATCACAAATTCTATGTGATTCTTGAAAATTAAGTTTCAAAATTGGATATTCTAGAAAAATTCTTAATTTCCTTAATACTTTGATTTTTTTTTGAGTGCGTACGAAATTTCATCGACAAAAATATGGGACCAGGCAATCCCGTCTTTCATTAATCAAATTTTCTACCTTAACTTCGTGGATACCATATATCCACGTTAAATTGTAACATGACCTTGAATTAATAAAATGCATGCTTCAAAAAAAATAACATAATAATAATAATTAAGCATTTACTTTGTTGCAATATATATTGTTTACATTTTTGAAATAAAATCCTAAAGTTGTTGAAATCAAAATAAGTTATAACAAATCAAGGTGATTGGTTTGTTTTGTACATACCATTTAAAGGAGTGTGCATAAAATAAAATCTTACCAAATTCATTGCATGACAAAGCAACGTTAATGGTCATTAATGAGAAAGTTAATCATATTATTCTTTCGGGGTAATTTGTGTTACCTCCCCTGGAGAAGATCATAATTTGAGTTAACTCCCCTACAGAATAAATATTAGTAAAACCTCCTCTCGTCACTTTTTTCATCCAAACCCGGTTAGCTGAGTCAGCTGCTTCGTACAGCTGGATGCTCTTAGGGGAGGTAACTCAATTATGATCTTCTCCATGGGAGGTAACTCAAATTATGATCTTCTCAGCTAACCGGGTTTGGATGGAAAAATGACGGGAGGAGGTTTTACTAATATTTGTTCTGTAGGGGAGGTAACTCAAATTATGATCTTCTCCAGGGGAGATAACGCAAATTAACCCTATTCTTTCCCTTTTATAAAACTAAAAGACTATAAAAGAATTCTTTTGGAAAACAAAATCATCTACAAACAATGGCTTCTTTCTTCGTCAATTTCTTTCTTGTTGTTCTTTTAACAATATTGTTTGGGTTTTCATCATTGACGGATGGCTTTGGAAGGCATAGTAGCAAAACTGATGTAATCGTTGTGAATAACTTATCTCCAAATATAATGCTTAACTTCCATTGCAAATCTGCTGATGATGATCTTGGTGAACGTAGTTTGGCTTTTGATACCGCTTGGGACTGGTCGTTTTATGTCAATTTTATTGATACAACACTCTACTGGTGTAACTTTTGGTGGGTGGATAATAATGGTAAGTCTAGACAAGAAGGATTTCAAATTTACAAAGCCAAAAGGGATATGAAAAGATGTCATAACTATTGTAGGTATGAAATTCGATCAGATGGTGTATATGGCTTCACCGGAGGAATGGAGCCTTATTTGTTTCATAAATGGCCATAGCCATAGTCATGATGAGCCGTGGTATGTAATAATTGTTCTCTAATTAATGAGAAACAGATGATAAAAAAATGAGATTTTTCTTTTTGGTGTCGAGATTCAAATTTCATTTTTTTATTTGGAAATTAATGAATTATTATTATTATTATTACGTAATCTGAAATGAAAAGAAAGAAGCTTCGTTTTCCATATCTTCTTCCTCGTAATAGAAATCTAAGGATAGAGACTCAAACAACCATAGAGTGACTTCACCTTCTTAATTGAGAAATTGGGTCAATTATCCAAATATTTTTAAAACATGGTTCTAACGATGAGTAAAAATTAGTATGGTTGAAATGGACACCAAAAAATAGTAACAATGAATTTGGATTCATCCCGGCTTAAGCTTTAAAAATAGCGAGAGTGAAACTGGATGCATTCTGGTGTAAATCAAAATAATAAAAAGTATTTGAAAATGGGTAGGATGAAACTGTTTACATCCTGGCTATTTTTACATTCTCGTCAATTTAAACAGTATCAAATTTTACGTGTTTTTTTCACCCATAAATTGTCGTTATTGGGTTAATTGACCAATTTTGTGTTCTCTTAATTTGTATCGGTTAAGAAAGAAAATGGAAAGAAATATTTGTATTGTCAAAGGATTTTTCCATGTCTATCTTGCATAGAATACCATGCTCTTTAGATTTGAATCCAGACATTTATTAGCAATGTGAACACCATCAAAAATTGTGTTTGTCATTAAGATCATCTCCAATGTTAAGGGTGGAGGTCACAAAAAGGTATGACACATATGATTTATCATTTTGTTTACCAAAAATTTATCTCCAATGCTAGGGTGGAGGTTAATTAATGATGATGACATGGATGCCATCTCATAGGAAAGGGTAAACAACAAAGTCATATCTTCACCTTCTCTAGCTATGACCCCAGGTCTAAAGACAAATCATCATTTTTTATTCCAAATTTTACTTTTTTCTTAATTAAGAAACATTAATATTCCAAATTTTAGGGTAATAAGACCTTGGCATTGGAGATGAAAGTTTAGGTAGAAGGTCTAAATTTTATTTATTTTAGTCACATAAAAATAATCCCCAACAAAAAGGTGTTATTAAGACCTCCACATAGGATGACCTTCACCCCTAGCATTGGAGACGCTCCAACGAAAACCCCCATGATAAGCACAAACAAGAAATGCCAATCACCAAGTGGTCTGGTGGTTGGCGTGTTCCCTCCCATTGCGGAGGTAGAGGTTTGAACCCTGTAATTGTTGAAATCCACTCCAAATTAAGGAGTTTGCATGTAGTCTAGGGACCATTAGTCTAGGGCATCAAAAAAAAATCAAAAATAAGAAATGACATGACATGACAGTCTCTAGCCTCTCTGTAAGAACCTTGGATATGAACTTATATGCACTTTTTATCTCTAAATTTGTATAAGTATTAGGTAGAAAAGAATTAGGATTACCTCTAAGTTTGTAATTTATAATCTGCCTCCAAAAAGCTTTTTTTTCTTTTCCATATCTCCAAACCCATTTGCAATGAAGTGCTTTGTTGACTAGCTTCAACTTTTTATTTCCAATCACATCTCTGTCCTTCGGAAGCGTAGCGTTAAATAACTTTACACATCTCCTCTTTCTAGCAGCAATTGAAGACCCCCCAAAAAAAGTTGTGTATGATCCTCTCAATTTCAGATATAGGAATTTTCAAAAGAGACAAGTAATAAATGGCTATTGCAGCAAGAACACTATTAATCAAAAATAATTCGTTGACCTTTAGTGAGATATCTTCTTCTCCGGATGTTTATTCTCCATCGGCACCTCTGGATCAACACGTCCCAAATTGTTTGGATTTTGGACATGCTTCATAACGGGATTCCCAGATAGTTGATAGGAAACTCGGAAAATACGAGGGTATCCAAATACACCATAATCTTTTAATTTCAACCTATAAGTCTGATAGCTTGTGTGATCGTCTGTGGACAAAATCGAGACAATACGACAACAAGATATTTACTTGACAATAATTATAGTACTTAAACCTATTTACTATAGGATCATTGTAAAGTAATATAGATTAACATACAAGTGTATTTACTTATTATAACAAAACAATTATAATGTGAAAGTAAAGCAAATAACACAAACAATATTTTGTTAACGAGGAAACTGCAAATGCAGAAAAAACCCCGGGAGCTAGTCCAGTTTTGAATACTCCCAGAATTAAGTCGCTATAAAAGAACAAAATCCAACTTTGTATAGTTGAGACCAAGTAAACTACCCTTTGTTACTTAGTTCCCTCAATATTCCCACGTCTTCGACCTTTTGGTCACGCACGTGAATTACAAGACAGTTATCATTATCTTGAATTGCTTTACCCAGTAGAGTCTTATGCACTCAACTTCTTTTGATTGTATTCCAAACATTAAAGGAATTGTTTGGTAAACACTCCAATATAACCCTTTGTAAAAAGATATGTTGAGTTGTTAACAAAGTCTCTTATGTTTAATCTAATAGACTCATTTGTCGTGTAAGATCAATCCAAATCAATAAATTCTATTCGGATTCACAACTATCAGGTTCGAATATTAAAGATGATAGTTGCCGATCTAAACGACTTTATGATCAAGTCTATCAAGAGATAAACCTGATATAAGTCGTATCTCAGCCGATCAACTTGTGTGCACAAAATTCACAAGATACGAAAATTAATTAGATAAAAAAAATCGTCTTCGAATCTTCGATTATCTATAAAGTACCTGTACACTAAAACTTGAATCTTCTTGTGATCAATCACACATAGAACGGAATCTGTTAACAATGGATTATCACAAGATGTCTTTAGATCTAACAATAGTTCTAAATATTATGTCGATACTTTGATCAAGTTTGAGTGACCCTTATATTAAAATAGAAGACTCTCAAGAATAATCAAACTAGGTGCAATCAAAGTTTCAACAACCGTTAGTCAATCAAATCAATAATCGAAAACTAAAATAACAATCGTGTTTCCCACCAACAATACTCATAGAGCTACTTGATCTCACAAAGAGTTGAATATTATTGAAGGTAAGATCAACATCATCCGTTCTTCTAGTAATTTTGACACAATATTATATACCCCTACTATTAATCTAATGGGCCTAAAGTTGTGTAAGAACACAACACCATTACACTTAGGAAGAAGCTTGAGATTAGTACAGTTTAGCCGCCAGTCAAGAAAATTCTTTTATTACCAGTAAAAGATCATGCTTAATTACCACCTAAGTAATCTTAAAGAAACCCATACTGAACCCATCGGACCCCGGAGCCTTATTAGTGCCAAGATGCCAAATTACCCGTTTCACTCCATCTTCAGAAAACACTCTTTTCAAAGTAACGCCCTCCATTACAGAAATAGATGGAAACTCAATATCGTCAAAGCACAGTCTTACAACACAATCTTCAGTAAATTATTCAATATAAAATTCAGTTGTTTCCTTAGTAATTTTTCACCTTTTCATAGCAAATTTCACCGTCAATGTTAAGACAATAGATATTACTACATCTATATTTATAAAAAAAAAAACTGATGTAAATACCTTTAATTCTTTTATGCATCTTTAATCTATTTTTCATTGGCTCTTATTCAGTTGCTGATGACCTACTTCAACTCAACATTATGAATCTGAGTAATAAACTTCTCTAAATCGGGCTTATTATTTTGTAAAAAAAATCCATAACAAACATTAATTGAGAAATCATCTCTAGATAAATGAAAATAAAAAAGATATATATAAAAGACACTCACTTAGGGATTCTCCTTTTCATTGATAGATCAAAACTAACCCTTTTTTGGATTCATTATGGATAAAAGAACATTTGATTGCATCATTGAAAACTGGTACAAAGAGTTAAAAGTTGGTTAGGAAATACTCTTTTTCAACCAAGAAAAATGGTTTTAAATAACTCCGTTTTATGTGGAATGCCAATATATAATATGGGTTCTTTTGTGTTACCAAAAAAAATCACAGCTAGAATAAAATACCATTTAGAGAGACTTCTAGCGGGGGGAAACATTCTAATTTAATATTCTGTGTAAACCTATATTTCATGGAGGTTTGGGGTTCAAAGAAGCTAACAAAGCTATGATAAGTAAAATTGCTAGGAGACTTGTAAGTAAACCAGATGACTTATGGGCTAAAATTCTTAAAGATAACTATTTTAAGAAGTCAGGAGCTCTCCAATCCAAGAAAAAAGATAGATCCTCCTAGATTTGGAAATGCATATTACAGGGAATATAACACATTAAGAAATTTAGTACATGTACATGGGAGGTTGGGGATGGTCAGTCAAATAATATTTGGGAAGATAAGTGCTTACTTGGGAGGGATACCATTTATCTGAAACTGTATATACTTCATGATATCACTTGTATGAGAGTTGAAAAATTGTGACACACGGAAGTGGAACCTTGACATTCTAAACACAATTTTTGATAGTACTTTTAGTTGATGAAATTCGACAGATTAAGTTATATGCTGCAAAAATTGGTTTTCTGAAGAGAAAAAAAAAAAAGTTAATATGGACTCTCACCAGAAATAGGGAGTTTTCTGTTTAACTCTTTATATACTAAACTCCAGAGAGACCTCTATTGGGGGAACGTTCTAATTTAATTTTTTGTTTAAGCCCTATATCTCAAGTTGTGGATAGGCGAGCTAATGTAGCAGCCAAAATTTTGACAAAGAAAGGGAGAAATTCAACAGTTGATCAATCATTGGCAGATTCAACACCTGTTTTTCTAATTCCTAGAATTTATTTTGATTGTATAAAGTCTTATGAAACAAACACTATACAAATGTTTTTCATCAAGTATTCCCATAAGATCTCACATTCACCCATTGTTAGGGCAGCTCACTTGTAGCTGACCTCAAACGCGACTGAATCAAATGACTAGTGGGTTATGTTTGCTTTTATAATATATTTATCCTACTTTTTAAAAAAAGGAAAAGAAAAGTGATATTTGTATAAGAAGTATAGGTGTTACCGATGTATTTTTTTAACAATTTTCATTTTTGATATATTCGATCCACATATTATAAATAAATGTTCTCCTTGAGATAAAAAATAAATAAAGAAGACTTCCACCATGTTTGTTTACTCCTGACTCATCTGAGTCGTCTGGATCTGAATCATCTGGATCTGAGTGAAATCACCTGACTCATCTGGATCTGAGTCGATATGTTTGTTTTGAGTCAGATCTGACTCATCTGACTCGGAAATAAGTGAGTCAGTGGTTTGGTCCCATGAGTCAGGGGTATTTTGTTACCTGACTCAAATGAGTCCGAGTCAAGGGTTATGTCTGAGTTAGAGGTCGAGCCAGATCTGACTCAAAATGGAAAACAAACGGTCTGACTGCTGACTCGGTCCGAATCAGGGGTTGACTCAGATTCAGACGCCGAGTCAGCTGCAAACAAACAAGTTCTTCGTTATAGAGCTGGATACGGTGACAGAGTCAGTGAGCTGGGATTTCTAACAAGTTTGACGAGCAAAATTACAAAAAGTTAACTTTTCATTGCTTTAAATCTAACTTCTCAGCTGATGTCCAAACCGACTTTTTTCAACCCGGCCCATGGTTTGAACCTTTTTCTTTAGGTCTGTTTTTGGGGGATTAGGTTGGATTGAAGAGAGAAAAAGAAATACACAAATGAAGAAATTGAGGGATTAGTTTGCTGAGAAATTTCCTTCTCCTCCTACAATTAGAAAGACAGTGAGTGGGTAATTAGCCAAATGAAGAACTGAAGGCATGAATTATTTGCTACAAATCTGAAACGGGAATGAAGGAAACTTCCTTCCTTCTCCACCTCGACCTGGTAATGGAAATCGTAGGATAGAGACTCAAAACAACCACAGAGTGAGTGACTGACTGTATCCCACTTTTCATACCTTTCTATTCAGTAAGAGATCACTAAAATGGATAATCCCATTCTTATATACATTCTTCTCTCTTCTTCTTTTCACTTTGGGATCTCTCTTTTCTGCCAAAATGGCTTCTTCTTCTTCAATTTCAATTCCAATACCTGCTGCTGGTTCAACTTCTTCAAGTTCAATAGGAAGAAGAGATGCTGCTGTTCAGCCCAAAAGGAGGATTTCCGAATGTTAGTAGTTTCTTATATATATATATATATATATATTTTTTTTTTGATAGAATTTCAACTACATTCCTGGCAATCTCTAATTTCTAGATTCAATTTTCTCATCATCTTTTTACCATGGGATTCTAATTTGTGTTTCTTCTTATTTTCAGCAATTCCTGCTGATGCTGGTTCAAATTCTATTGGAGGAGGAGGAGGAGGAGGAACACGAAGAAGAGGAGGAGATGCTGCTCATCAGCCAACAAAGAAAAAACCCAAATGTAACTATTCTCTAGATTCAATTTTCTCATCATCTTTTTATTCTTTTGGATTAATGTCTCTACTAGACTAGTTAGCTTCCATTTGTCAGATTAACCATGGGTCAAATATTTGGGGAAGACATGATTAGAGAGATACGATTAGAATAATAACAAAGACTCGATCTTGTTTCTTAGCTAATTGTGTGTTTAGACAAGTTGCATCAATGTGTTAAGTGTAAAGATTTAGGGGTTGTGGATTCCTATCGTGAAGGGGCAGACAACATGTTCATGATGTAATTCAAAGATGGGTATCTACAAGTGGTTGTAGGATATTTTTTGGATGCGATGATGATGATATTCTCAATAGTTCATCATCCAGCAACTACCATTGATGGAACGACGGTATTTGATTAGTCCATAAATTATGTAAAAACATTTTATTAACAAGTTCTTACATATGGTGATTATTTTTTTCGTTAATGGTTACAAATTATTTGAAACTCTACGCATCACCTGAATAACATTTGGTAGAAGAAAATTACTGATTCATGAACTGCTCCTTGTTTCTTCTTCTTTTCAGATTCGAAGTTTCTTCAGCAAGAACTGCGATCATACAAGCCAATTATAGGACCTAAATTGATAATTTCAGCTTTTGTGCTCTCAAGTCTTATATTCATCCCCTTGGGTGTTGCTTTCCTTATCGCTTCCAAAAGTGTAAGACCATATAAATCTCATCAAGAATGCTATCAAATTTTCGTCCAATGTATATTATTAATCTGATATCTCACTTACCACTTCTTCTTGACAGGTTGTGGAAATTGTAGATCGCTATGACACAGAATGCATACCAGAGGATTTCAGAAACGACACTCTTGGCTACATTCGGAACGCAAACATTAGCAAATTATGCACTAGGCATATCACAGTAAGCTCCACCTCTTTCTTTCCCTGTTTCCGTTTTGAAACTCCAAAAGAAAGCTCTGATTTATAAAACTTTATTACCTGTAGGTTCCCAAGGATATGAAGCAACCTATTTTTGTGTATTATCAACTCGAAAATTTTCATCAGAGCTACCAAAGGTACACATGCATTCTGTGACATAGCAACTAGCACTTATTCACATTACAATTACTCTCACAAGACCTGGATTTTTCTCAACTCTCTAGACATTTCTTTTAACTTCCTTTACTGATTTACAACTCAGTAATTAAGACAATTCTTACCTCAAAACCAAACTTCATTCACACTTAACAAAACTAGTCTAGATTACAAATTTCCATTTCCAACAGTTTTTAACTGGTGATTGTCTTTGTATTCTTCAGGTACGCAAAGAGCCGAAGTACCGCCCAGTTGAAAGATCCCTCAAAAGAGACTGAGATAAGAGCTTGCGAACTAGAAGCTAAAGTTGGAGCCAAGAAACAATCAATCGTCCCATGTGGTCTCATAGCCTGGAGTTTGTTCAATGATACATACAGTTTCTCCCTGGGAAACAACAAGACATTGGTTGTGAACAAAAAAGGTATTTCGTGGAAGAGCGACCGGGACAGCAGATTTGGTGACAAAGTTTTTCCAAGAAATTTCCAGGATGGAGCTATTCAAGGAGGGAAGCGTCTTGACTCGAGCATACCTGTAAGCATTTTATCTTCGACACCTAATGCACAAATTTACAACTTCAGTAATTAGGATTTGCTGGTCTGGTACTAACTTTTTTTTGCAACAGTTGAGCCAACAAGAAGATCTCATCGTATGGATGAGAATAGCAGCCTTTCCAACCTTCAGAAAGTTATATGGGAGGATAGAGGAGGATTTTAAAGCCGGTGATACCATCGTGGTTACTTTAGAAAACAATTACAACACATATGAATTTGACGGGAAAAAGAAACTTGTTCTTTCTACCACAAGTTGGATTGGGGGGAAGAATGACTTTCTTGGGATTGCATATCTCACAGTCGGTGGGCTTTGCTTATTTTTAGCCTTGGTTTTCACCATTATCTATCTTGTCAGGCCAAGGTGAGAACTAAACACTGGTTCATTTTCCCACACTTGAAATTTGATATCGTCCGTTGACAATGTTGTGTTGGCTGCAGGCAACTTGGAGATCCTTCACACTTGTCTTGGAACAGGGATTCTGCGGAGCGCACTAAGATAAATAACTGACTTTAAATGTGTAGGCTGGTTTGTTTTTTAGTATATTATTACAATTACAATTACAACATGGTATGTGTAAATAATAGTATCACAGAGAGGATTGTCGACATTCAGAAGTTTAATGAAGTTTGCAGTTTCAGTTCTCATGATTATATCTTGCTTTGTGTTTTAGAATTATTATTTACCCATTGACTTAGTAAACTTGCAGTCAGGCAATATAGTTCTTAACTTGTTATGTCGTACTAAAGATGTGAATCATTTGATGCTTAAGAAGTACTCAATTTATATGATCTTCACATTTTTCATGTGCTGAGTTGTGTATTTGATGCTCAGTTTCTCAACTCTCGAGTGTCTGAGGCTCTCAGCAGAGATGGTGGTATTGTGATAAATGGCATCAATCAGAAATTGTCATTTCAATCTTCGATTTTTTGTCTTTTCTTCTAAATGCAAGCTACTGTGGTATTGTGATGGGGTAGGCAGTGGGTTGTTGTAAATGCAATTCTTTGATAGATTTGTTCACTCGTGCCTGTATTCAAGAATTGAACTGCCCTTCACTTCAAGCAATCTGTTGACTGAGTGGAGAATAGCCTCCCCCCACAGGGAACTCCTACACCAAATTGATAGTCACGTAGGTAAGCCTCCAAGTAAGAATTTCTTTGATAAAATGATTGTAATCCTGATTTTTTGTTTTTTTCTTGAGTTGAATTTTTGCAGTGGTCTTATAAATTTGTTCTTGTTAATGTAGGAGGACAGAAGAATGACGGTCCTACACAACTCTTCCTAAAAAGGATTTAGATGTTGATAATTATGAAGATGATGTAGCTGTTGGAGATGTTTCACTCGTGCCTGTATTCGATGGTTATGAAACCGATGATTCGATTGAAGAGGGTTCTGATAGTGATGGTTTTTTTTTGCAATTTGATGATTTGTGTTTAGTCTTGATTGGGTTTGACTGAAATGGCTTTTGTGAATTGCTAATTAAACCTTTGAAGGTGCGTATGATGCCGCAAGTGAAAGCGACGATGATTCAGGTGAGAATGTTATAGTGCTTATGGAGCCGTTGAATTTGTAGTGTGTAAGTGGTGCATTAGTGATTTTTACGTATGTAAGTTATTAAAGAGTGAATAATTTCTTGTAGATGAGGGGAATGATAGGCCTTTACAGGCGCAGAACAAGGAACTTCGTTTGGAACTTGCCAAGCAAAAGAAGAAATTGAACCGCCTGATCGAAAAGGTAATGGTGCATTACTGCGAGTAAATGCAACGAGTAACTTTACAAGTAGTGTGAGTTTAAAACCATCCATACTGATAAACAATATTTGATGCTTTTTATGTAATTGTCTTATCAGCGCATTTTCCCATTTGTAACTTCGTGTTTGTTCATTTATTTTTCCTTTTCGTTCTTCATTCAATTGTACTTTTCTCATGTTTTGTAGGTTATCTACTGAGTTTGATTTCCGTGTTTTCTTTTTTGATACAGGATCCAGAATTCGCAGAATTCTTGGAAGCTCGTGCCGATGAACTTGAGCAAGATAGTGATTATAGTGTAAGTTGTTTGAGCTGTCATACCTTCTTTGTATTATGCTAATCTTAGAGTTGTTTGGAATGAGAATTCTACCAAAACTTTTTTTTATTAATAAATTGCCGGGGTTATATGTAATCTGTTACTTGATCTGCTTCACCAACGAGAGTTATGAAATCTGTATTGTCCTCGTTAGAGTTTTTTTGTCAATATTTTTGGGTTTGGTTGTGGCAGGATCTTGATGAAGAAGCCGAAACTTGGAAGCTGATTCCAGCATTGGCAAGCCTTTGACTACTGCAATAATTGATTCCTGGTGTCGACTGATTTTAGAGGTAAAGAACTTTTCTGTCAAAAGCTTTAATCTTCTTCTTTTCCTTATGATACTTAAATTTGAGTGCAGGTGACAGTTCATCTCTCGGCAACTGGGGAAAGAAAAGTTCCATCTGCATCATTTCTTATCATGCGTGATGCTGCTACTCAGTTGAGTTTAAACTGTCTTGAGTCCTGCTTGATACTGCTTGATAAAAACATTCAAGGCCTTTATTGCACGAAGCAAATTTTTGGAGCCCACAAATTTGTTACACAGAAAATTTCTTGCGGACTCCCTTGCCGAGCTTTATTCTCTAGATGTTCTGAGATCATGTAGCAAGGCATTGGTATCTATCCAGCAATTAGTCACAATATTACGGCAGTGCCTTCACACAAAAGAAAAGGTAAATATTTATATTTTCATCCATAAGCAGATGGGTATAGTCGCAGGAGGTCGTATTGTCACTTTTTCAGACCCATGTGATTACTTCTTCACTGGTAAAGTCAAGGCAATGACTCTATCTCTCTCTGTTCTGGTTGCAATTGAGATGTTCAATTCCTTGAATGCCCTATCTGAAGATAATAGTTTAGTAAGAATGCCTCCATGGAGAAACCCTTTTCTTCTCCTGGCCATGTCAGTCTCATTTGGGCTTCATTTTCTCATTCTATACATACCGTTTTTAGCTGTCCTGTTCGGAATAGTTCCATTGACTCTAAACGAGTGGATTTTGGTAATCTTGGTCTCAGCACCAGTGATTCTGATAGACGAGGTTCTTAAATTTGTTGGAAGGAGGAGAAGACGGGTATCTAAGAAGTACAAGAAAGCCTAAGACAGCTTAGGTAAAGTCGTTCTACGGGGGTTGGTTTAAACAATACGAAGAGAAGAAAATGCCATGTCAATTATTCGATTTATATAATCATATATGTGTAAATTTCTTGTTTTTACATGAAAAAGAGAAAGTTCATAACAGTGCTTATGTTTTTGGTCTTCTAATTGAGTAAATGAAGGCCATTAATTTCACTACACTTCCACTGTAAGTATTTATATTTTTAATTTACAAACTTTGCTGGAACCTGTACCCATCTGTTTATTGTTAACTCGTGCACAAGCAATATTGTTAGGATGGGATTACAGACGATTCATTCTTTTCTGTTAAGTTCTTTTGTTTGAAATTTTGATGCTCAATTGTGTACGAAACCAGGGTTCTTTTAAGTTGCATCCTGCTAACACCCAGCTGTTTGCGTCTTCAGGGAACAATGGAGAAGATATATAGCTGGCAATACATCTATTGTGTGGATTTGTGGGTTAAGTATGTCTGCGCAAACGTTGAATATAATGACCTTCTGTTGTTGGTGTACTTAATTGTTCAAATCAGCTTTCAAGTTCTTCTAGGGACTTCATCCCTGTGACATCTTTGGTGCTCGACTCTTTGGAGTACATTGGAACTGGCAAGCCAGATGCAAAAAATCTGCAAAACCCTTCAACATGTCATTTGCACTAAAGGTTGTATGACCTGAGAGTTTGATTTTTTAATATTGTTTGTTGAAGTTATGGTAGGCTGATAAGATTCAGTTTTTGATGTAGATCCCAAAGCAGTGGCTGAAATCACGCCTCTTCCAAGAAGAGTGTGTCTTATCTGTAATTGAGTTGCTTTCAGCTCACTTTGTTCAGTGGAGCTACCATATATCATTCCCTGAGCTGGCAGCTATTCCCTTAATTCGTCTGAGAAAGTTCAATGAGAAAATTACTGTTGAAAGTCTTCGACATCCCGTGAAACGTCTAATAGATATGGTACATCTATCTCCCCAGTGTGCCTCAGATTAACTTTCGGGTTTAGACTCATGACATTATTTCATCGGATAAATTTATGGTAATGCAGGTTGAGCAGAATATTGAGTTTGGCTTTTCACCAAAAGATAAGGCAGCCGTTGACTCTTTTCTTCAGGAGGTTGGATTTCTTTCTTTTGTTTTTCTTTTCTTTAAATCAAGAACGTGCTTGCAAATGTTTACTCTGTGGTGTCTTGGATGATTTTTGTGCAGATCAAAGTGGGCAACAAGCAGACTCCTGTTACTCAATACTATACTGATCATTAAAAGAAGCCTCTGCGGAAGTTCGTTCATGCAAAGGTATATTCTAATGAATCTAATCCGCAACCATTGTTTTTAGTTTCTTCATGTTTTAAGTTCAACTCAAGTACAGTGCACAATCTATTTTGATAGTAAATTGTGCATGTGGAATTAGAGTTGTTGGCATGAAACGTTCGCTTTTAAGAAACCTTGAGGTTCATTTTTTCGCCCTTCCTGTTTACCCTCAACTATCTATGCTGGACCCTGACTACTCTAGTTATACAAATACAGTAAGGCAGCACAGAAGAAACCGAAGAGAGGGAAGGCCAGTGTTCCCCAAAAGAGCTCAAATAAGGAGAATGCCGAGAAAAGCTTGGATTCATTCAACCCAGAGTGAGAGACTAGAGGGGAAAAAAAGGAAGAAAGGAAACGACGAGAGCAGTGAATCAGCTCAAAAGAAATCAACTGGAGAGGAAAAGTTGACAACAGTTGACCATGACAACAATGCCGAGGATAACGCAACAAATGGTTGAGCAATGAAAAGCTGATCCAGGGGTTCAAAAGTCAAATGGAAGTGAATAAGATGAAAACTTAAGGATGAGCAATGTGAAATCTAGAACCCCCAATTATTCTTTTTTGTATCCCGAGAACATTAGATGCACTATTTCCAAATGCAGTTGGAAATTATTTTCAGTGCAGTGGTTTCCCCCTGTATTTTTGTCATGGTTCAGATAGCTTAATGAAGACCTACCTCCAGGGGTTGGTTTTTCAGTAAATAACTGAGAGGCCAAGAGCAAAAATGTGGCTCATTAAGTGATGCTCACTCATACTTGCAAAGTTAGCATCTCAATGTAACCATCACAAACAGGCCTGTAAATCACTTCAGTTGTCACACTTATGCCCCATATGACAGCAAGCAAGCCAGGCCATGTGATAACCGGAGCAGGCAACCTACATCTATCGGGAATTCCAGATTCTTATCCTCTCAAGGGACATTAAAGGATACGTATGTTTGTCACTAAACCACCGTTGAAGTGTGCAAAACAGAACTATATGTGTTTTGATGACACTGGGGGGTTTCGAATTCGATTCTTTACAATTCCTTCATAGATAGATTCATAGAATAGCATTTCCTATGTCCTAAAATACAGATGAAGGCTTTCGTACTTTTCTCATTTTTAGTAGCCTAGTCACGTTGCTACGAACACTTTATAAAATGGTCATAAAACAGTTAGGAAGGGAGTTAAGTAGCAGTAGCACAAGTGCACAACTAAAATAGGCCAACCTTTGTCCCTCCAGCGTGATTTTGAATTTTATTTTCATTAGTGTTGTTGGCGGTGGTGCCGCCACTTATATAGAATTCATGATCGTCACATCCCATTCAGGATCGTTACATTGCAGTCATATAAAGGGTTCATCATTCTCTTCCGGGGTTTGGCTAAGCTTCTTATGCTTCCACCACCACCACCACTTCATCACCGCCACCTCAATCAATTTAGTTAATGAAAATGCTTTTTCAGGAGAGGGTATTTTTAGGAAAAGATAACACCGTTGTATTTATAAGTATTAAATCGGATGAAAAATACTAATATTGTGTAAATCAATTTAAAAAGTATGGTAAATTCAAAAATATAACCATTTTGTAATTGGACCAACAAGGAACAAAAAATTAGATTTAAATATTTTTACGCATGTTATTATGGAATATATATGAAATTTTTTTTTAATCTCTCCATATTTTTCGTCCATGTGAAAACACTGAAACTGGGAACGAAGGGAGTAATCGTTACGCAGAGGTGATTCCATTATTATCCATGAGATTGTAATAATTCAACAAAAAAATTCATTATATTTAATTTTTTGTTTCTCACCGGAACATGTCTTACAAATTGATCTTGTCTATGACCATTTATACAACAAATAAGGCTCACCTCCATCAGAATAACGATATACACCATCCGGTCGAATTGCGTGTCTGCAAAAGTAATGGCATATCTTGATATCTTTTTTAGCTTTGAAAATTTGAAACCCTTCTTGCCTAGGCTTACCATTTTCCTCGACCCACCAAAAATTACACCAGTAAAGTGTTTATCAAAAAAATTGATATGGAAAGACCAACCCCATGCGGTATTAAAAGCCAGACTGCATTCACCAAGATCATAATCTGCAGATTTGCAATGGTAGGTAAGTGTTATATTTGGAGATATGTCATTCCTCAGGGGTACTTCCGTTTTATCATTCTACCATCCGAAACCATCCGCTACCGATGAAACCCAAATAACATTGCTAAAACTACAAGAACGAATTTTGCAGATACAAAACTACCATTGATGTAGAAACGAGCCGTTGTGTGGAATTAATAAAGGAAAAAAAAATAAATATCATTAATTTTTCCATTAAATTGATCTTGCTTTGACATCCAATGAATTTGGCCAGGTATAACATGGTAAGTTAAAGTTAATTACATAAACAAAATTTTCAGCCGATAAAGATATTGAAATATAATCGCTTTAACAGGCAGTGATGTGTGTCTGGATGTGACTCGTGTTTCGCCTTTTACCGGTGGTGGTGTTCATACTTTTTCCTTAGGTGTTGCCATTAAGAATGTTGTTTCTTGCAAGAATGCTAAACATTTAGAGAAATGCACGTCTCATGGTTTTGGTTTTGAGACACTTACCTTCACCACCTTAGGAGAATTGGGTGATGATTTCATAGACTTTCTGAAACGATTGCACAACTATATGGCTAGCCACGATGCTAATATTCGGGCCGGAGAATTTCTTTTTCATAGGATAGATGTAGCTACTCAAATAGGTGTTGCTAGGCTTCCGACCAATTTCTTACCAGATGATAGTCTTTTTGAGTTGTAATTCATTCCAATAAGTAAATCCAAAAAGATTACCATCTAAAAAGAAAGAAAAAAAGTTTGTTTGGACATCACATGAGAAGTTTGAGTTTTGACCCGTAGAAATCAACAATTCGACTATCGAATTCTAAAATGAATTCTACATTAAATTTTGACTTATAGAAATCGACAGTTTGACTATCGAATTCTAAAATGAATTCGAGAACCTGAAAAGTTAACTTTTCGTAAAGCAAGATAATTTTCCTTCCGAATTAGCTTTTAGAGAAGCAAAATCATTTTTGCTTCTGGTATGCAAATGCGTTATAAGAGGAAATTTTAGTAACGATCTAAACCGTAAATCACGTTCCAAACGTCCCGAGCATGGAACATCAAAAATTAAAATAATTTTGCACACAACCTAGTGGTTATGGTCTCGTCAAACTTATTATAAATCCCAGCCCACTAACTATGCCACTGTAATCCATCTTTATAATGAGTTTTTTTTTTTTTTTTTTCATCTCAAAGAGAATATTATTTATAATATTGGATCAAGTACATCAAAAATGAAAATATAAATACATCTAGTATTACAAGATCATTGTAATACAAGATTTACATGAAAATTATTCCATGATTTACTTTTCTAGAATCTAACATCACTTATAAGCCACGTTCAGGACATGATACTAGACATGACAACCCTTGTAGATTTCTGGAACCATACATCACTAACACTAATATTTCTTATACATCAATTATTGCAGCGATTAAAGCTTATTCTACCAATTCAAGCATCACTTTTCCTTTTTCTAAAGTAATATAGATATATTAGAAAAACAAACAAAATCTATCAATCATTTTATTAAGTCTTGTTTGAGGTCAGCTGCAAGTGAGCTTCCCTAACAATGGCTGAATATGATGGATTAATTTCTTTCAGTGATACATGAACAACATTATATATAGTGTTTGCTTTATAAGCCTTTACATAGTCAAAAGAAATTTTAGGAATTAGAAAAACAGGTGTTGAATCTACTCATGATTGATGAACCGTTGAGTTTCTCCCTTTCTTTCGGCCGCTCCGTAGCTCGTCTGTCCATAGCTTGATAAACCAAAAAAGAAACTAGCTCAGTTGCTAAAGACTTGACTTCATCAAATATTGTAATACACGGCCACTGGATTGAACTATTCCTCCCTTGTACTACGTAATTGTTGCTAGTTATTCCCTTATAGCGTCCACAGTGGACGATCAAACCTATAACTATGGTTCAGAGACGAGACACAGCGGGACGGAGTAAAGACTAAAAGCCGAACCAAAACCAAATTCCAGACTATATTTGGTCTGAGACCAAGACCAAAACTATATATAGTCGAACGAACGTATAATGTTCGTTTGTCACCGGGCGGATATATAATGTGATCCTGTTGATGAGGCGTGCATATAATGTGATCCTCATGAGGCGTACACATAAAGTTCGCCTGATGGATGATGGGGCGTGCATATAATGTGATCCTGTGATGGGGCGGGCATATAATGTGATTCTGGTGATGGGGCGGGCATATAATGTGATCCTGGTGTATACTTTTTCCTAGCCACCAAATTTACTCTTCCACCCTAGTGTAACACCACGGACTAAACTTAAATTTGGTCGTTTTCTTTGGTCTTTGGTTATGATCGTACCACTGCAGTTGCTTTTAGACCAAATTTGTCATGATGTTGATGATGGACCATTTAACTACTTGTAGCTATTTGGAAAATTAGGATCGGTTGTTTCATGTATACTCCCTCCTCAAGATTACCATGTAGAAACGCATTCTAAACATCTAGTTGATGAATAGGCCAATTATGAGATACTGCTAGAGCAAGAAGCGGATAATGCAAGGTTTCACAACTGGACTATAAGTTTCAATAAAATCAACACCTTATTGTTGATTATATCCTTTAGCTACATGACGAGCTTTGAATCATTCAATCGTACCATCAGCTTTGCGTTTAATTTGATACCCGTTCGCATACCATTTTTAGCCTCATTGGTGATTCAATGGATCTAGCCTTTCTGTTAAGAGATCGATCTTTTTGGCAGAAGAATTCCATCCTCCGCTGTATCTCCAGTGGCGGAGCCAAGAAAAATATTTAAAGGGTGCTAAAAATATTTTTATACAAATATGTGGAATAAATTCAAAATTTCAGGAGGGCTAAATAAGAAATATAAGATAAATGCAAGGATTTTTTATTGACTTTCTTGATTTTAGGGGGCTAGAGCCAGGACTAGTCAACCCTTGGCTCCGCCCCTGCTTGACACGGTTTAGCATGGAAACGCTTTCTTCTGTTTGTATTGAGTGTTACTCAGTACGTGGCAGAAGTTCATGGCGTTTTCAGCTGCCACAAGATGGATCGTGTTATTCAAAAATGGTTGATGTGGGTCCTCCGAGCTGCTTGGGGTGTTGAGGTGTAAAATGATGTATTAATATTTTAAGGTATATATATACCTTGTCCCTGTTTTGTACCTTAGCATCCGATGGCAGTGAGGGACAACTGTTTGAAGGTTCTGGGCTATTCGTGATGGCATGCTATGCGATATTGCTCCTGCTCGTGTTGGAAGCATTGATCCGAGATTAGGATCGGGGTGGATGTTGCCCCTGATCAGGCATACGGCGCAGATGGTGCCCCTGACCCTTGTATTTAATAACAGTTTTTTTCTTTTTTTAGCGGTATGCCCCTCGCGCTGTCTCCGAGGTAGACCGTTGCATTTACTAATTTCTTGTGTTCGCTGTGAGGAAACGCTCAGATCAAGATGTGGTCGGGCCACATATATTTTGTATGTGGCCCTATTAATATCTTGACACATACTTAGATCTAAAATCTTCCTAACTGCTTTCTTTTTTTGAGAAAAAATAGGTAGTTAAGACAAAAAGATAGATGATAAAATTATTTTGGAGAAGAAAAAAAAACTCTATGTGTCATGACATAAAGATGGACCACGTACTTCAAGTATGTGGCCCGACCACATCGTAGCCCCACCGGTGAGAAATTGCTTAATTAACTCATGGTTAGTCGATAGTACGGTGAATTCCTCAAATGTGAGAGGTGGATAATACTCCTTAACTTGTTAGTTTCGTGATGTGGTGTTCTGATACATGAGGGCTCTGAAGGTTGTTTTTGTGTATGTTGTTGATCCAGCCATGGGTGTCAAGGTCAAGGAGTGATCAGTTCCTTAGGTGGACAGAGCATCTCTTACGATGTTGAATCTAAGTATAATAATTTTCCCCACTCACCTTAGTTTAGTGCCATTTTTAGCGTCGTTTTTTTATAGTGTCTTGTCTTATGTTACACTTACCCCTTAGTTGAGTTATCAGTTTGAGTCTTTTGGTTGCAACCATTTGAGTGTAGGGTGATATCTCGGTCGAGTGATTCTTCCCTTATCCAAAGACAAGTACCTCGATTCTAGATATCTCATGTTTTTGACAGGACATCATCCGATGTCTTGATTGTGATGGCATTATCTTAGGTTTTTTCCATCTTAGGTAGCTTAGGATGTCCCCCTTTCATTAAGTTGTGTAGAGCTAAATGGCATTGCCTTGGGTCTATATATCCGTTTTAGGCAGCTTAGATGTTTTACCTGCATCACTTTTAGTAGAGTGGAAAGTGTAGCCAGCACCATGCCATAATCCTGATAGTCTTTTGTCATAGTGTGGTTTTTGGATGATTATTCTACATGCAGTTGAGAGAGCTAAAAAACGAAATAAAAACCAAAGCGTAAATAAAAGGACTCTAAAATACAAAACAATGGAACAAAAATTAAAGCAAAGTAGAAAAACATGCAAAATACTTGCAATTTTATTATTCTCAAAAGGGGCTATATATATGAGCCCTTTGTACATTCAATTAAGGTTTCATAACCTTTTACAAGTAGGGATTCTAACCCTATCTTTACGTCCTAGCCTTCTATGGGCTAAGCATTGCTTGTATTCGATATTCCATGAGTGTTCTAGTCCTTCGTCCTTATATCTGAGCAGTTTGTATGCTCCATCGCCTGCCTTGGCTATGATTGTTAGTGGTCCCTCCCATATGGGGGAAAATTTTCCCGGTTCGCATTGGTAGGGTGGGATTCCTCTCCATATTTCATTTCCTTGTCCAAATTGTTTTGGAGGCACACATTTGTTGTGTTCTTGGTTGGTAAACCTCCATTTCTTGAAGTCATTTTTATTGGTTTTCCTCGGGATCGTCTGCCTTGGCAAGGATCACATCCGAGGTTTCCTCGTGGAGTTGGATTCCATTGTTCGATATGGTGTGCTTGGGGGAGAATTTGAGGACATCACGATTACTGGTGTGTCCGTGAGATGGGGTTTCTACACATTTGGTGAGGTAGTTTGTAGGAATGATCAGGTGATCTCCTTTTCCTTTTTTAGCATGTAAAGGCTCTATGATTACAATTCCCCATTTGACGACGGGACAAGGGATTATTATGAATATTGAGCCCTTGGAAGGAGCATGCCTTCTCTTCCCAACCTGTTGGTACGTTATGCGTTGTCTCGTCATTTGTTTTGTGTCTTCATTAGTACGAAGTCGGAAGCATTTTTGGATACTTGTTTCCTGGGCTGAGGTTCTTCCTTTACTGTGATCATTAATGCATCTGTGATGCATTTCCTTTGGAGTTCCTTGACCTTATCAAAGAATAGTCTTCTTAGCAACAACCCTTGATTCGATTGTATTAGTGAGTCGTTCTTGTTGGTCAAGTAGCAAGTTAACAATCTTGCTCTCAGACTCATAACCAGCTAGTTATGAGTAGGAGAGAGTGATTTTTCCCTTAGGTCCACGTATTCTAAAAAACAAAAAAATACAAACCAAATATAATCACATCCCGTCTCCCTGTTTCTTCTCCAAAGAAAATCTAGAGTTTTAAAGTCCACATCTAACGTCCATTAATTAGGAATTACAAATTTAGAGGTAATCCTAATTCTTTTCCACCTAATCCTTATACAAAGTCAGATAAAAAGTGCATATAAAATCATATTCAAGGTTCTTGCACAGAGGCCACAGACTGTTCTGTCATATCTTATTTTTGATTATCATGGGGCTTTCATTAATGACAAACGAATTTTTGAGGTGTTTACATCGCTAATAAATATTTGGACCTAAATTTTAATACAATCATGTTATAGGGTGGCAGATTTTAATTTCAAGTGTCCCTTATCCACAAAAATTGAAAATGACTAATTAATCCTTACATAGTTTAGTGTTGATAATCTAGTTTAGTGTTAATGATTAAGTTTCGCTTCAGTTAACACTAAATCAAAACAAGATCATATTTTAGAGTTTAAATTTTTTTTTCATTTTTTTTACATTTTCAGAGTTAATTATGGTTGGAGTTTTGTTCGTAACCAACCGTAAATCTGTATGGAATTTTTTTACGGTTCGTAAAAGATGAACTACCAATCGTAACTGGTTAAATTTAGGAAAAATCCAATAAAAACCAGTTACGGTTGGTGAAAAAGTGGGGGTACAACAACCACACCCAACAATTCGATTAGCAATCTGCATGGACAAACTCCAATATACTTTCTAGAGAATCAACTAGACAGTCAGACTCAATCTAGAGAAAAGTATATCAAAGAGTTTATATCTCAATCTCTCGATTTTATCTTTACTCAAGCAAATAGAAATCTGCGAGTCTTTATCAAAGAGAGATAACTTGGACGGTATCAAAGACCAATGTCCAAGGATCAATCAATGATAATCAACAACCAAAGGTTGGATTAATCTAATTGATGATCTAAACGCACAACCTGTATTATTTCAATTATAAAGATAAACAATATAATGCGGAAAATGAAATAACACAGACACCAGAGATTTTGTTATCCGGGAAACCGCAAATTCAGAAAAACCCCGGGACCTAGTCCAGATTGAATACACACTATATTAAGCCGCTACAGACACTAGCCTACTCCAAGCTAACTTCGGATTGGACTATAGTTGAACCCCAATCAGTCCCACACTGATCCAAGGTACAGTTGTACTCCCTACGCCTCTGATCCCAGCAGAATAATGCGCACTTGATTCCCTTAGCTGATCTCACCCACAACTAAGAGTTGCTACGACCCAAAATCACAGACTTTAACAATAAACAAATACTCTCACACAAACAAGTATATCAAAGGATAAATATGTCTCCCACAGATAAACCCTAAAAGAGTTTGTTCCGTCTTTTGATAATAATCAAGGTGAACATGAACCAATTGATATTTCGGTCCTATATTCCCGAAGAACAGCCTAGATTAATCAATCACCTCACAACAATCTTAATCGTATGGTAGCGAAACAAGATGTCGTGGAATCACAAACAATAAGACGAAGATGTTTGTGATTACTTTTATATCTTGCCTATCGGAGAACTCTCACGATCTCAAGCCAATCAATATGATTGTACTCGTACGATGGAAGATACAAGATCAGATCACACAACTACGATAAAAGTAGTATCGGTCTGGCTTCACAATCCCAATGAAGTCTTTAAGTCGTTAACCTGGTTTTAGAAGAAGAAAACCAAAGGTTAAAGGATAATCGACTCTAGCAAGCAAACTAGTATCACACGGACGTGTGGGGATTAGTTTTGCAGAGTTGCTAGATGTCCCCTTACATAGTCTTTCAAATCAGGGTTTTGTCTTAGTTACAAAGCAATCAATATCCACTGTTAGATGAAAACCTGATTTAGATTCAAGCTAATATTTCTCAACCGTTAGATCGAAAACTTAGCTTGTTATACACAATTGACTTTACGCTTCTAGGTTTGTTAACCGCACCCAAACGTGTACATTTTTGGTTCAACAACCAAAGATTTGATGCTTACCGTTCTCAAGAAAGTCAAAACTGCAAAGGAGATTTGGGATCATCTTAAGACTCTTTCTCAAGACAACAAAGGCAGACGTGCTGCACATCTCGAAAGTAAGTTTGTCAATCTTAAATTTTTTGATTGTGCTAGTGTTGATGATTATTGTGACAAGCTAAAATCACTGTCTGATCGTTTAAGTGATCTTGATTTTCCAATGAACGACAAACGACTTGTTATTCAATTGGTTAACGGTCTTCCGGAGGAGTACAACACCGTAGCATCATTTATACAGCAGTCCATGCCCTCATTTGATACTGCAAGATCACAGCTTCGCACCGAAGAGATACGACGAGCACAACACTCTATCACAGCAGCTCAAACTGCCCTCGCTGTTGTTTCTTCATCAACGAACAGAACTAGCTCTCGTTCGCACAACAACTCCACCAAACGTGGTCCCAAGGCCCAATCTGGTGACAGGCGTCATGGACCAAGCCCGGGTGCGTCTACTACGGCCAGCCCACCTCTTATGCCGACTCCAACAGGTCCACGTCCCTCCATGCCAGGCTACTCACCGTACTGGCCACCTTTTTGGGCAGTACCACCCTGCCCCTAACCCACTCAGGCCTGGCAGCCATTTGAACGTCAACACAGGCCACCCAACACCAACTTCCGCAACAACCAACGTGGTCGTTCCCCTGGAAGTGGTCGTGGACAAGCATACACTGCTCCTACAACTGAATCATTGCAACCAACGGACATTGCTGAGGCGTATAGCTCCATGCATCTCCAACAACCTGATGATGCCTTCTACATGGACACTGGTGTCACTTCGCATCTTACCGCTGATTCAGGTACTTTACATAACGTTTTCAATTCTAGCAATGCCCGATCCATCTTAGTTGGCAATGGCAATAGCATTCCAGTTACAGCTAGTGGTACCAAGCTTATAACCCTTCTTTCTCGCACCCTTCAACTCAAAAATACTCTCGTTGTTCCCGATATCATTAAAAACTTAATTTCCGCTCGTAAGTTCACTATTGATAATCGTGTTTATGTTGAGTTTGATCCTTCTGGCTTTTCTGTGAAGGATCTGAGTTAGAGGAAGATTATCCTTCGATGTGATAGTTCTGGAGAGCTCTACCCTATCACCAACTCTGCCGTGCCACCTACAAAATCGTCTCGGTCTTCTCCCATTTCCTTTGTTGTCTTTTCGCCAGACATTTGGCATAACCTCCTTGGCCACCCTGGCAAGGCCATTTTAGATGTCTTACGCAAAAATAATTTTATTCATTGTAATAAGAATAATTCTTCTCAACTTTGTCATTCTTGTCAAGTTAGTAAACATGTTCGATTTCCATTTTATGAATATAATTCCATTACTTTTGCACCTTTTGGTATCATACATAGCGATTTATGGACCCGTCCATTACATATCGATACCGGTTTTCGATATTATCTTATATTGCTTGATGATTTTACCATCTATGGGTCTACCCTTTGAAATTCAAATCCCAAGTTTATAGCAAATTTTTGGAATTTCGTTCTTTCGTTCAAACTCAATTTGAACGTAAAATAAAATGTTTTCAATGTGACATGGGCTGTGAATTGACAACTCTTCCTTCCATACCTTTGCTCGTGACAATGGTCTTGTTTTTCGTTTCTCTTGCCCCCAAACTTCATCCCAAAATGTCAAGGCCGAACGCATGATACGCCGTGTCAATGATATTACCCGAACTCTTATGTCTCACGCTTCCGTTCCCCCCAAATATTGGGTCTACTCTCTTCATATGGCAGTCTATCTACATAATCTTCTACCCACCAAAGTCCTTAATTTTCACTTACCGGTGTCTATTCTTTATCAACGACAACCAACGTACGAACATCTTAGTATCTTTGGTTTCCTTTGCTATCCCAATCTCTCATCCACAACTCCTCATAAACTTGCCCCTCGTTCCACTAGATGTGTCTTTCTTGGTTTTCCTCCCAACCACCGTGGGTACCGCTGCATTGATCTTACCACAAACAAAATAATTATCTCTCATCATGTAACTTTTGATGAAAATGTATTTCCCTTCACAAATCTCCATCCAAATACTTCTTCTAATGACGAGTCTCCCCCTTCCCATCTCATTCATCCTTCCTATAATCTATCTTACCCATCTACTAAAACTTCCACACTTCAACCAACTACCACCTTACCTGGACCGTACACTCCTCCTCACCGTCGGTCCAGCTCCTCTTCTGACATAACAACTCAGAACCCCCAACAAACTCCAGCCACCACATCCGTCCATTCACCTTCTCCACGTCTTTTCACCTTCCCTTCTCTGCGACACTCAAACATCTCCACTAGTTCACGTCTGTCCACTTCTACTTCTCCTCCACGTCAGTCCCCACTTCTGTCCACTTCTGCGACATTTCCAGCGTCTGTTCAACTTCCCTCTCTGTCAGACCGAACCACCACTCCCCATTTGTCCATTTCTACGTCCGTCCAAACACCTACTCCTCCAGCGTCTGTTCAACTTCCCTCTCTGTCCCCACTCCGGTCCACTTCTGCGTCTGCTCCTCACTGCACTGTCTCAACAGCTGCAGACAGCATTCCGACACCTACTGTCCCTCTTACACCACAACCTGCTCCTTCCACCGTTACTGCAAATCCACCCAATACTGTCCCTCCACCCAATATTGTTTCCACACCTCCACCTCCTACTACTTCTCGTCCTGTAACTAGAGATTCCCGTGGCATTTACAAACCAATCCACCGACTCAATCTTCATGTCCAAACTTTACGCCATATCTCCCCAATTCCTCGCTCTCACTTGTATGCTCTTAGGGATATAAATTGGAATGTCGCCATGAAAGATGAGTACAATGCTATGTTGAAAACTAATACGTGGGAACTTGTACCAAGACCACGTGATGCTCATGTCATTCGTTCCATGTGGCTATTTCGCCACAAATTTAATGCTGATGGTTCTTTGCAGCGATACAAGGCCCATCTTGTTGCTAATGGTAAATCTCAACAGTTTGGGGTTGATTGTTTTGAAACGTTTAGTCCGGTTGTCAAACCTGTTACTATTCTTACTGTTCTTACTATTGCTACTTCGTGTTCTTGGCCAATTCATCAGCTAGATGTCAAGAATGCTTTTCTCCATGGTGATCTGACGGAGACAGTTTATATGCATCAGCCTCCGGGATTTGTTGACCCTGATCACCCTGATTACTTATGTCGACTACGCAGATCCCTATATGGTCTCAAGCATGCTCCTCGGGCGTGGTTTCAGAGGTTTGCCAAGTTTATTACTAATTGTGGTTTTCGTGGTAGTGTGTGTGATCCATCTCTCTTTGTTTATCAATCCGGTTCAGATACGACATATTTACTGCTATATGTTGATGATATTGTTTTGACTGCCTCTAACAATACTCTCCTACACCTCTTCATTGATTTGATGAAACGAGAATTTGCCATGTCTGACCTTGGACCGCTACATTATTTTCTGGGTATTACTGTCTCTCGATCATCTTGAGGGTTATATTTGTCTCAGTCTTTATATGCTCAAGATATCATTGCTCGTGCCTCTATGACAAAATGTAACCCAGTGGCTACTCCGGTCGACACCTACTCCAAGCTCAGTGCTACTTCAGGTCCTGCGATTAAGGATCCTACTCTATACATAAGCCTAGCTGGAGCTTTACAGTATCTCACATTCACCAGGCCATACATATCTTACGCAGTTCAACAGGTATGCTTATTCATGCATGACCCTCGAGAGCCTCACATGCAGGCCCTTAAGCGGATCATTCGCTATCTTCAGGGCACAATTTATCACGGTTTGATTGTCTCGGTCTCCACTACTTCTGGATTAACGGCATACTCTGATGCTGATTGGGCAGGATGTCCTGATTCTCGTCGATCGACTTCGGGTTACTGTGTCTTTCTTGGTGACAACCTCGTGTCCTGGTCATCCAAACGTCAGGCAACAGTTTCTCGATCCAGTGCTGAAGCTGAATACCGGGGGTAGCAAATGTTGTCGCTGAAACTACATGGCTTCGCAAACTCCTTCTAGAGCTTCATCTTCCTCTACGACGTGCTACTATCGTACATTGTGATAATGTGAGTGCGATTTATATGTCTGGAGACCCTCTTCAACATCAGCGCACCAAGCATGTGGAAATTGATATAAACTTTGTACGTGAACGCGTTCGTATTGGTGACATTCATGTTCTTCACATCCCCTCTGAAAACCAGTATGCTGACATCTTCACCAAGGAGCTATCTCGTCAGCTATTTGTTCATTTTCGGTCTAGTCTTAGTGTTTGCTCCTCTCCCGCTCAGACTAAGGGGGTGTAATAGAATATTATCTTCTTACTGTATTTAGAATAAGGAGAATAATCTCCGACTTGACTATTTGTAATTCCCAAAGATATTATTATTGGATATATAATCAAATCCTGGAGAGCAATTCTCTCCAAGGACATTATCATCGAATCCAAGAGGCGGATATTGGCAAATATTTTTGTGGAGTCGATTATGGTCAAGGAAGTAGCTTATAACGAAATTCTCTACTGCTGTGTACCAACTAAATTACTGGGCAATGGAGGCAATCATGCCAAGACCCAAGGAACATATATGTGGCTCATCATATTATTTGGAATGCAAAGTAACTTCTCACAAACAGACGTGTAAAGCCAACTTCTCGACTCCCGGATCAACTTCTTTGGATCGCTCAAGGGTAAAAATCCAGCGACATCGATGTCTGTATGAACATATTACTTGCAAATGCTGTTCAAGATGAAAACATCGGGTTGAATTATAAGAAGAAAACTGAAAATATGACTTAATCGATCTTCTTCCACACATCAACTCAACATTTCCATTAATAGTTTCCTTTACATATCCTATAATTTCATCAAAACTTTTAGCTCTTCACAGCTCCATCATAGTGATACAACGAATCGAGCTCAGAGATACAACCACTGACAGACACAAACATACCAACACCACACATTAAATAGATCCGGACACGAACATAGTCCATAATCATTCAGCTTTAACATCATTATGACACCAAACTAAGTTTTAATTCCATTCCCTTGCTATTTGTATTGCTTACTGAGATGGTAAGCCATCTGTTGTCATTCTTCCTTTTACTTTTGTATTTCAGACATTGCTAAGTTTCGAAGCTCTTCAAATGCATGCATTGTTTCTGCATCAAACCCTCCTGCAAACTGCATTAACAAAACTAACTAGTAAGCATGCAGTAAATTCAATTTCCTCGAGAAAAATATCCAACTCATTCGTTAAATGACAGTTACCTGATGAATTCGGAAAGCAAATCTGACTCCCTGAAGTAACATGTACTCCAATGCTGGATCTTTCTCTGATGCTCTCTTTGTTAACAGTTCCATGGCGACTCTCTTCATGTATTTCTTAGCTAACTTCACCGATCCAAATTTGATCTTGCTAATAATCCCAGTGTCCAGCATCCAATCTGTGGGAATTTGATATTCTTTGCAGTGACGCATCAACCCATCTCTCGTCCTTGATAGACTGTGCACACTGCGCTCCATCCTAGAAACAAGAAGTCCAGAAAATTGCACCATATAAGATTATAGCTACAGATTTAAAGCAAGAAAAGTTCCGAATCATGTAATCCAAAGTCATACTTTTCTGACAAAGCCACCATCTTCTTTAATGCAGTATCACATGGAAGCCTAGGATCATCCACATAGCTAGAAACTTCGGATTCTAACTTCTTAAGATCTCTGTACCCAAAAGCTGCTTCTCGCAAAGTATCAGCTTTTTTCTCAGGCCACTCAAAGTGCTTCAGGACTGCCCTTTCATCAACCTTAACAGAGAACAAAATATAAACTAAGACTTAAGATATTGCAAGACTTGTTTCAAAGACGATTTTCTAAGCAATCTATTGAATTGCAAATAGTTGCACAAAAACCTCGTTAAACATTCAGTAAAAGCATTGCTGAGGGAGATATGGTGTAGAACTTACAAGGAAGCAAAGCTCGTCGTCGAGCCACTTTACAAATGCAACAACATCTTCAATGTCTTGGTACACAGCCCCATTCACCTCTCTGATCAACGAGTTCACAAATTCACCTTGAGTCTCAACATCTGCCTTAATCTACATATCACAATCATTCCATGAATTAGCACCACCAAACACCCAAATCTAAGAGTTGCAAGCAATTCGAAAACACAAAATTGGAAAACCAAAGTGTAACTTACAGCAAGTAAATGTGAGGAGCGATTCTCAATCTCATCAATCATGCTACTACGAGCATTCGAAACGTCATGTGCCTCACAAACTCCACCACTAGCAGACTCCTTTCTGGATTCCCTCTTCATAAGTGAATGATAGAATTCAACTACTTGGGGAACTCTTTGCACCGCATTCGTGTTACTTCTCATTGATAAGAGCTTTGGAGGAGGTGGAGGGGGTGGTGGAGGTGCTGGTGCCATTAGAGTTGATGCCGTCGTAAATTCTTTAACTACATTGCTGGAAATCGAACATGAAGGCCTTGGAGGAGGATTTGGAATGCGTAATGCTCGCTTCTCCACATCTAAAGCAGCAGTCATTCTACTGATCTCCTGTGAGTTCTCGAAAAATCGAGGACTCTGCCCACCACCCAATTCTTCTTCATTTTCAGTTTCTTTAACACAAGTAGTAAAACCATCTGACTGTCTTCTCTTGTTTTGCACAAACTGATCATCCGCAAACAACTTCGATCCACTTATCGAATGCCTCCGCCTCGGACTTGACAAATCCGCAGCGTCTTTATCCAATGCAAGATGTGGGAACCCAAAATTCGACAAATCCTCACCAATCTTAGGCCACTTTCTTAACTTCTTCATCAAGTGCAGCTTCTTCCCACTACTAAATTCAAACAAATCTTTGCTAGATGATCCTCCGCTGCTGACTGCAACATTCTCACCATCATCCTCAACTGAATTCTGGTTCTCGGAACCTGAATTCTGCAATTCATTTCTCAAACAAGAATTCACCCATCTCAAGTAGACAAGTTCTTCAACCTCAGTTAACCTATTCATCTGTAAACCCTCTACTTGTTTACACAAATCCTCATTTGTATCCCTTAACGTAGACGCTTCGGCTTTCACCTTAGCTAAAACATCACTCTATTGCAATTACAAACAAACAAATGCACATCCATAATCAAAATCAAATTGAACACGAAAAACACCAAAATTGAAGCACCAAATGAGACTAATTAGAAATTCAGAATCCATACCTCAGAAACATTTTCGAGTGCAGCCAATCGAGTCTCCGCAGTGGATAATCGACAACTCAAATTCCTCTTCTGCAGCTGTAATTCCTTATTCAATCTCCGCAATTCGACAACTTCCATCTCAAGATTACACTTGGAATTGACATTTTCTTGTTTCTTTGAAGCTTGCACATGATTCTCAACAATGGAAGACAAAGAAACCAATTGCTCAATCAAACTCTTGCTCTCAGTCTCCAATAATCCAACTTTCTTCACAAGATTATCAGTCTCCACCCGCTTGGATTCAAGCTCTTTCTCTAAATGTGAAACTTTAGGGTTCTTCCTGTGTTCTGATAACTCAGATTGTAAATTCTGTTCCCTTTCTTTTGATTCCTTTAACAAGGTCCTCAAATGATCTAATTCCAGAAACAAATCATGAGATCCTTTAGTAGAAGAAGGTCTCTCAGCTGGATAAACCTGAGATGGGTGTGCAGAACATGTAAATTCTCCGAGAATTGATCGTTTTGCACGAGATTGATTAGCCGGCGGCAACGTTGTCCGGTTAGTTGATGTTGAAAGTGGTAATCTCCTTGCGGGGATTGTTGTTGTTGTTGCAGTTTTTGTTTTCTTATCAGCTGAAAACCCTTTAACAATCTGAGAACCCCATGATGATGCTGATTTGAGCTTCGACGCATTCGTTGTACTCTTTAAAACAGGGTTCACTCCTCCGGCTCCTCTGGTTGGATTCTGATTTTGATCAGCAAACTTGGTTGGTTTTGTTGAATTATTCACTTCTCTCATCTTAAAAACAGAGGAATAGTACCTTTGAGCTTCTTGAATGAATAACAAGATGAATCAAGAAATTAAAGGAGACCCAGATTTTAAAATCCCCTGAGAAACAAAGGGTTTGAATGTTTTGACATAGATTGTTGCTTCATAATGGTAATATCACATTCCTTTGATGGTTGAAACAGAGTAAAGACCATTCAATTTCCATTCAATTCAGAGAGGTTCTTCAGATATTTGAAGAGAAACCCAGAGAAGAAAATGAAAAATCTGGGAGTATTGAACCCTAAAATGACTACAAATTTCGAGGATTTGGTGTGTGATTTTAGAAAGAGAGAGAGAGACCAATTTAATGTAAGTACTGAAAAACCGAGCCTTCTTTTCTTTTACTTTAATTTGAATTTTGAAATTTTGAAATTTATCTCTTAACGTTCGTATTCTGTGCCTTTGATGATGGTGCTACAGTGTAATTGAAGTAGGTGAAAAGTTTGTTTACATCAGGCACTGGCCGTAGGATTATATTGAGATTAGTGTGAGCGTTTGTTTGATGGAGATCGTGGGGTGTTGTGTGAAAGTGGTGTAGAATGGGATGTATCGGATATTTATGGGTTTGATAAGTGAAAGTGAAAAGTCAAGAAGTGGTGACAAAAACAAATTTGGGAACAAAACAAAAGGCGATATAAGCGTGCATCATTAAATGACAAACCACATGATAATACGGGTATGGATATTCCGGATATGGAGATAAGCTAGGGGCAACTGCCCCCACCCCCACTCCATATGCCAATTGCCTTCTAAAGGGTTTTTTCAATTTTCTGCCCACTTCCTAATTAGCATGGACATGACATGCTACTTAGCTAATCAAATAGGCAGTTATTAGGCCTATTCCTACGCACATGTTAAAAAAATGTTGTTTGGCATATCAGGTGGCATGCCAAACGGATTGCATCATTATGGGAAAACCGATTAGCGATACACTTTCTAGCAAGCGTTATTGACTATATCGCCAGCGATAAAGTCTTTGTTGCTGGCGATATAGTGAATAACGCTCGATATTAACTAGGTCGTTGGCGTTATAATCAATATCGCCAGCGTGTGACATTCTAACGCCTATAAATATCACACCTTCACAATTCCGCCCTCACAATTCCCTTCTCAACTCTTCTGTTTCCTTCTCAACTCTTATTTCCTTCACAATCAATTCTTAAACAAATATCGAGAGAAAAAAAAAGAAACAGAAAAGCCAAAGGATGTATACCTCAGCCAGTGGAATAAGTTTCGTTGTGGATACAAATTATGAGTTTAATAATGTTAGACAAGTAGCCGATGAAGGTATGTTCTCTAATCACCTATCTGATCATGAGGAGCGAGTTAATTCGGTAAATCTAAGAGGTGGACGGACTGAGTTACAAGTGATTTTTCAATTACTTCCCCGTGTTGTTCAAGAGAGAGTTAGAAGATATCCTTGGATACATTTATATCATATTCCACCTAGAAATCACAGGACTCGAGGAGTTCAAGTTATATTAGAAAGATGGTGGAAGACTACAAACACGTTCTTTTTCAAGGACTTTGAATGCGGTAAGTTAGTTTTTTGTATGTCTTTCATTTTTAAATTATGTATTTTGTTTTATAAAAATCAACAAACTATAGTTATGAATAATTCATCTTAATAGGAGTTTCGCCGCTAGATTTGTACATGTTAACTGGAATTCCTTGTGAAGGAATCTTACTTCCATTTAACAGACAAAATTGGATAGCTGAAGGTAGATGGAAACAAAGACTTCCTTTATACTCAAATGAATTAGAAGGAAATCCAGTACATAGACAAATAAAAGCGCATGGGGTTAAAAGTGGCTGGGTTGGAAAGTTTTTTACAACGTTATGCTAGGAATATGAAGGAGAACAGGGAACTTGGTAATCAATGTTTGTTCCCTAACCATTATGAGAAGCTCGAAAGGGTGTTTGTATTGTGGACACTAGGAAAATGTCTATTTCCAAATGCTAGCTCAGTGGTCTTAATTGGTTTTCTCGAAGCATTAGAATATTTAGAGCAAGCACCAACATATGATTGGGGTTTGTGATTTTATCAGAGATTTACATGAACCTTAGTGATTGCTCGACGTGTGTCAAAGATAGTTTTAATGCTTTTTGGGGAGTTTTGGAGGTAAGAACCAATACTATTCACAATATTTGTTTGTTATTTTCACATGGAAAATTTAATGATTCGACACTATTTTACTTTTTCTAGAGTAGAATTTTTAAAGAGAAATCTTAATTCTATGGCTGATATTGCAGCTAAACATTGTAACAAATAGAGAGTGCAGGGTGAATGGTTCAATTCTATTCTAACATTCCTCACTGAATAAATGTATCTCGTTTGGATTTAATGACTTATTTTCTTAGCAATTTTTTTTTTCTTTGTTTTAAAGCTTGAGGTTAATGAAAGACTTTCTTTGGAATGACAATAAAGGCAACAAGAAAATGTTGGTCAAATGGGATACTCTAAAGAAAGGAGAAATATGGAGGTTTGGGATTCAAAAACCTATAATGGCTTGGAATATTTCATGCAATCCACGCAACAATTTCAGATATGGTGCATGATTTCAGTAGCCATTATGTAGAGTATTTAGTTGGAAAAGAATACTAGGTCATTTCACAATAAGAAAATTTTGAAGATTGTTGTCCAACAAAAGATTAAGTATAATATTCCAGAGATTGATGATCGAAAAAAGGCTAAGTATAATCAATTTACTTGGTGTCTTGTTTTTCAAAACTTGAGTCTCCTAGTTATCTCTATGATTTTAGAGTTTTTCCTCCACTTTAGTTGAAAGTTGGGAATTCTCTTGATTCTCAGAGCTTCTGGCCCCACTTTAATAGAATTTAGACAAATAGGAAATCGCCGGAAAAATGTAGAAAAACATAAAAATCTTTGTCCTCTTTTACATAAAATTTAGACCAATAGAAATTTATTAAAGAAAATAAAAACCAATAAGGACTTAGATGTTGTTGCCCCCTTAGATTTTTACCAAATCTCAATTCCTAAAATTACGTAAATAAAAATAAAAAAAAACGAATCTAATAAAAACGATATTTACGGGAAAAATTATCATAGTTATCTGTTATTCAATTGTGATAAATACTAAAAAACAATATAAAAAAATAACAAAAAATAAAATGTATTTAATAAAATTGATATTTTACACAAAAATAATTATCCGTTATCCAATTTACACCTGCTTGAGACGCGCAAACGTTCTTGTTTATTGATAGGAGAATGGTCAGGACGTCTGTTTCGATGTTATTGTTTACTGATAGGGAATTCTTACTTTTATACTTGGTCATGCTATCTCCCGAGATACTACACGTAAGCACAATAAATACTTAGCTAAGTGTTCTATGTATGGTTATGGGTTTGGTGTTTTAACTTTCTCGACCTTGGGTGAGTTGAGCAAAGAATCAATTAGTTTCTTGAAGTGGTTAAAAAATTATATCAAAAGTCGTGATGATTACAAGATAGGAGGTACACTTTTTCATGAAAATGGATTTGCTATTCAAAAAGGTGTCGGTGCCCAGCTTGTTATCAGGCTAGCTACCTACCTACCTATTGTAATTCTAATCTTGGGTTTTTCTCAAAATCTTCAATATTTTCAAAATATAAAGATTGCATGGGTTAAATTAGTTATTCAAAATCTAAGAAGCTGCACATGTTCAAGTTCATATTCAAATAAATAAATTGCACGGGCTCAAGTTCTAAGAATGCACGAGTCTGAATTAGCTATCCCAAATCTAAAAAACTGCACGGACAAGTTCATGTTCAAAAATAAAAATTGCACGGGCTCAAGTTCGCCTAAAAAGATGCCATAACCGTGTCAGACACAAGATCAGGCATGACACTCGGCTGACACTTCCCGACACTCGATAGACACACCACATCATATGTCAGTAAAACTCGACATTGGACACTTTATGAACACTGATTGGGCACTTTCTGACACTCAATAAATGGTTCAAATTGGTTTAAAAAATAAAAATAAATTAAATATGGTAGTGATTTATTCCTTTTTAACCAAATCCAAATATTATTCGTGAAAGACATAATCATTATTTCATATTGTTACTGTTACTTAATTAGTAATCAAGTATTTAAAACTAAGAATAATTATTTTGTTGATAACAAGTTGTTCGGACGTGTCGGTGCAATATAGTCACATTAAAGAAAATAAAACTGCATAAAAACTACATAGGATGTTCATATTAAAGAAAAAAAACCAATTCTTAGGATTCAAATGGCACAAAGAAAATGTATTTGACAAAACCCATACTTACAAAACCTTTTATCACCATGGGTTCAGGGTTTTGTTATCTTGTGCACCAATGCACAAGATAACACGACCCAATCATTGCATTGGAAAAGTGAAAACGCAATTTAAAAAATAGGAGAGATGGTTTTAACTTCCATTGGAGAATGCAAAACTTCATTCTCAATAAGTCATGTTTAGTAAATCTATGTTATTTTGCATTCTCAGTACAAGTTGAACCATCTCTCATATTTTTAAATTGTTTTTTCACTTTCCCAATGCAATGATTGGGTATTATCTTGTGCATGGGTGCAAAAGATAACAAAACCCGTTCAACCATAGTTATGTTAATTGTGGAAAATAAACCAATATATATCCTTTAGATATAGAAAATTGCATGAGCTTAAATTAATCATTTATACCTCTACAGGGCCGCAAGCTAGTTTGAATAATGTCATGACCAATTAGCTTAAGTTGTATTTCGATTCGGTTGGTGAATGTCTGCTAGCATAAAAGATCCTATGCGAATCGGGCGACCGCCGTTTCGACTCACCTTCAACCGATTCCCACCATTTTTGTCGTCTAAATCCTATGCATGTCCATGATTCAAGTCCTAAATCACCTTACATCTTCATGTTTTATACCCTAATAGTTTGAATCTCTGCTTTTTCATCTTATTTTCGCTCGTATTCTTAGAATTATCTTTTCCTTTTCGAATTTTCGGATTTCCCTTTCCTTTCTCTTCATTTAATTTGTTCAACTGTTTTGAATGTTTGATTAATAATTTTATTCTTTGAATGTTTTGTTTATCCTATTTTCAGGATTTATCCCTTTTCTTCATATCAAGCCTGATTGGTGGGAGCTAGGATTTTTGGCAAAACACAAGAATGGAGGCTACGGAGTCTGACGGTGGTTCCTGATTGGTGTTCTTATTAGTTCGAAGAACAAACGTCAATTTTGAGTTGGGTGTTTCATGTCAAATTGAAAGGAAAATCTCAATTTAAGAGGTTAGATTAAAAATTTTAAATCTTAAATCGTTGAAGCAACAATCTTATTCATTACAAGAAGAATACCGGGTTGGAGGTTTAGACTAAATCGAAGATCAATATCAGATTTACTAGTCTTTAAATCCCTGAAATAAGTAATCCTTTCAATCTTAACAAGAAGAAATAGCCTGTCTCTGTGTTTTTTTGAAGTCTCAAGTGGAAGTGCATCATATTCGTTTTCTCAATTTTATTTGGGATCTTCTATTCAAAATTTTGAAGAAGACTTTCATCATAAAGAGATAAGTAATTACATAAAACCATTTTAGTTTGTTGATCTGTTGAAGGACTTTACAATTGAAGTTATCGTTGGTCTAGGTGTGACCTAAATATTCAAGCTCGAAGATTTGGCTCCTGTTTCTTTTCAGACTCCTTCATTGCCAATGTTCTTGTTGGAGCCTATGTGAATTTACCAATCAGGTCAGCTTCTTCTACCACCAATCGTTTCATTTTTTTCAATCCTTTTTGTTTTTCCGCTTCTTACTTTCTGGTTTTTTCAATTATATACTCCTCTATCATGTTTGTGTATATGCTTTGTGTTTTACTGTCTTTTTGAAAACATCTACAATTTAAGGGTTAGCTTTAGAGATTTGTTCATTCCTTTTTAAAAATTCTTATATTCGGCTTCAATGAAAATGAAAATGCAGGGGTCTAACAACCACACCCAACAATTCGTTTGGCAATCTGAGAGGACTTACTCCAATACACTTTCTAGAGAATCAACTAGACAGTCAGACTCAATCTAGATTAAAGTATATCAAAGAGTTTAATATCTCTAACTCTTAATTCAATCCGTAATCAGCAAATAGAAATCTGCGAGCCTGATTGAATATAACAGGAATTACTTGAACGGTACCAAAGACCAATGTTCAAGTGTCAATCAATGTAAATCAACAACCAAAGGTTGGATATTCTAATTGATTGATCTTAACGCACAACATGTCATATTTCAATTATATAACAAAATATAATGCGGAAAATAAATAACACAGACACTAGAATTTTGTTAACGAGAAAACCGCAAATGTAGAAAAACCTCGGGACCTAGTCCAGATGGAACACCACATTGTATTAAGCCGCTACAGACACTAGCCTACTACCAATTAACTGCGGATTGGACTGTAGTTGAACTCTAATCAATCTCACACTGATTCAAGGTACAGTTGCGCTCCTTACGTCTCTGATCCCAGTAGGATACTATGCACTTGATTCCCTTAGCTGATCTCACCCACAACTAAGAGTTGCTACGACCCAAAGTCGAAGACTTGATAGACAAATCTGTCTCACACAGAAAAGTCTATAGGATTGAATAAATCTGTCTCCCACAGAAATACCCAAGAGTTTTTGTTCCGTCTTTTGATAAATCAAGGTGAACAGGAACCAATTGATAAACCGGACTTATATTCCCGAAGAACAACCTAGTATTATCAATCACCTCTCAATAAACTTAATCGACTAGAGAAACAAGTTATTGTGGAATCACAAACGATGAGACGAAGTTTGTTTGTGATTACTTTTCTATCTTGCCTATCGGAGATATAAAATCTCGAGCCAATTATTTCAATTGCACTCAACACGATAGAAACAACAATATCAGATCACGCAACTACAAAGATAATAGTTGGTTGTGGTTTCACAATCCCAATGAAGTCTTCAAGTCGTTAACCTACAGGGTCTCGAGAAGAAACCTAAGGTTAAAGGAGAATGGATTCTAGTTATGAAACTAGTAACACACAGGAGGTGTGGGGATTAGGTTTCCCAGTTGCTAGAGTTCTCCTTTATATAGTTTTCAAATCAGGGTTTGCAATCCAAGTTACCTTGGTAACAAAGCATTCAATATTCACCGTTATATGGAATACCTGATTCAACCAAGCTAATATCTTTCAACCGTTATATCGAACATAGCTTGTTACACACAAATGAAATGTACCCTCATTTAGGTTTATGTAGCCGTACCTAAACGTGTACACCATGTTGGTTCACAAATAGTTAACTGAGGTTAGCCATATTATTACTCTCATATCAACCTTATTCATCTTAACCATAGCTAGTTCATATGACTCAAATGAAACTAGTTAAAGAGTTGTTCAATTGTTCAAAACACAATTGAAACAAATCGGTTTGATTCACTTGAATCAATCATGACAATTATAGCCACGGTTTGCAAAGATTGCGTTCCTTATGATTTAAATGTTTAAGTTCATGGACTTGAACGATTTGACAAAGTAACCACCTTAAGTATGGGTACGGTTTATGCGTACTTAAGCAACCGGATTTGAGTTTGTAAAGTTTCCAAACTCAGCAGAAATTTTCGGTTCAAAAACTTGCACCAGTATGCGTACGGGTACGCATACTTAAGGTGACTAGTTAAGAGTTTTTCCAAAACCAAACTCAGCAGATATTCTCGGTTTGAGAACTTTCGCCAGTATGCGTACGGGTACGCATAATTAAGATGTCTCCTTCACCAATTCCGTATACACACATATGCACACTCTTGGCTTCCGGTTTATGGACTTATATACTAATGTGCGAACACACTATATATGCTTATATCCAAAGATAGTTATATCATCAACTCTTTATTTCAATCATTGAAACATTCTTCTATAATGTTAATAGCCGTTTTCACACATTACTAGCATCAAACTGATTTTCAAGATATTGAAATAATCATTATTGAAACCTTCCAAGTCTTCCACCAAATGATTGTATCAGACAAACCATGTAAGATGTTACTCGACCATTTTCTCATGACATAAGATGAACTTGGTTGAATCGAAAGCTTACCAACACATATTTCGATAAATATGTAAGCGAGATATACTCCGCTCGAAATCTCAAATGTGTATACAGAAAACTATATCGTAACACGACTTATGTCTCAATATAGGAGATAGTAGAAATAGACTTTCCAAGTGATAAATAAGTTCAAGTCTCCACATACCTTTTGTCGAAGAAGTTACACAAGCTCCCTTTAGTAGTTCTTCGTCTTCAAGAGATGAACGTCGAGAGATTTAAGCTCAACTACACTATCTATGTCCTAGTTCGAGACATCTACAAATAGGATAAAAATCAACACTTATAGTTTTGATCACTAACATTCACAAACATGCTTGAGATAGAAACGCATGCGAGTTTGACCGAGCAATGCTCTAACAATCCCCCCCCCCTCCAACCCCACCCCACCCCCCCTTTATCAATTTTAGTGACAAAACTATCAATACATATGGATTACAAAAAAGATAAAAAATAAGCTTCTTATCCACATGATTGATCTCCTTGGCATCTTCAACGCGACTCGAAATCTTCGTCACTTCCAAGTACTCCATGATCCTAAAGGTTGTAAGTTCAACATCACAGTTGTTGAAGATCCGTAGCTATAACAATGAGAAAACAAATGCTCTCAATCATTGTTATACAGTGTCATAGTATTATTACACAACATCAAAGTTCAATTGTATCACAACTTTGACAATAACACTATGGTGATATGCATCATTGATAGACACATTTTTGTGTCTAATTTGTCCTCAATGTTCTGTATTGTTAGTACTCGATTTCGTACTTATTATGGTGTTTTATGTTTTTGTAGATGTTTTTGGAAAAATAAGCTCTTGCGGCGAAATTGGCTCGAAAAGTGGTGTTTTACACCCCCGAAATGTGTTAAAGGAATCCCAGGATAGAGACTAAAAACACCCCAGAAAAATTACTTAAGGCACCCCAAAGGACATGTGTTATTCGGACTCCAGCAACGGATAAGGGGTGACCACTGGATAAGGGGTGACCTTCTTCACAAATTAAAAAAAATATTTTGGAAGGAAAAAATATTTCTTTTCACAGGCAGATTTTTCGATCGGATTTTGGAGGAGTTTTTGTACGATTCAATCGCTGAAACTTCATGGGTAGATGTGATATGTCATAAAAAAGTTGGTATGGGTGTTTGTTTCGATCAAATTTGGCTGGATAAATTGGTTTAATCCAAACAGTGAGTTGGAGGATAAACACAAACTTACACGAGTTTAAACGTGTACTGCTCGTGATTGGAAGACTTAATCAATATTCTGGAGCGTGAAGAAGGTATAAAAGGAAAGAAACACAGCTGAGAACGCGTGAAAATCATAAAACAGGGAAACAAATCTTCCCGAAAATATTTTTTATCACCCGAGTAAAGAGAGGATTATCTCGAGTTATGGAGGAGATTTCTTGTGCTGTAGGTGTATAAAAAGGGTCTTGAGGTATCATAGAAGGGGTGTAGAGAGTTTGGGGAAGTTTTGGAGGCTACAGAATGAAGAAATCACGAGTTGCAGAGCTGCCATTTTTCTGCTGCTGCTGCTGATGAAGAACACCAAGAACACGAAGAACAGACTCTCCAGGACAGTCGTTTTCCAACAGTGAGAACGACACACAGTCGTGGGTCGTAGAGATACTGCGTCTGTGGCCATTACTATTTATCGTTCTTTTTGGACGCTTTTTGTGGGTCGTACTTTTGCTGTTTTACACCTTTTCATCATTTTAATCAACTTTTGAGCAACAGACATGTATTTTGATCAAGTGATTAATATGAGAAGTTAAACCCCACGCTGGGACGACGGAGGAAACCAAAATTCATCATGCGGTAAATTCATTTAATTCTTTATTTGACTATTTGCATTAAATTAAAATTAAAAAAAAAAAGATTTTTCTTAATTAATTGTCATTTCGTTTGATGGTTTATGCTTAGGATTAATTCTTTTGATATGCCATGCTTAAGATTTACAATTAATATTTTAAGAATCTATCTTAGGCAAAGAAATAGAGTCAAAATACTTGTTGAATGAGCTATAATGATATAGAATAAATAGGTGAATCACATGAATTTGACTATTTGGTGGAATCCTAGTCCCAGTACCTCTCACCATTGTTAACATTATTTGTATATTTATTTTTATTAAATTTAAAACTCGAACCTTCACAAGTCTTAGACGAACTCTACTACTACAACAACTTTGAAAATCAATCAAATTTTTGGCGCCGCCGACGCGGATTTGTGCTTAGGTAGAATTTTTAGGTTTTATTATTTCATTTGTTCTTTTTACGTTTCTTTGGGTGTGTCTTTGTATTACAGGTTTGAAGTTGGATACTAAAGACTTGGAATCAAAGACTAAAGCTAAAAGAGAAGGAAAAAGACAAAGCAAAAAAAAAAGAGTGAAAGAAAAAATTTAAAAAAAAAGAGAGAGAGAATTTTTTTTTAGAGACCTTCCATTTTTTTGTAAATATTATTATTTTTATTTCTTTTCTTTTGGACTTTATCTGGACTTTGGGACAATTATTTTAATTTTAAACCCTATGGAAGGGTTATAAAAAAACAATTTTTTTTTAAATATACTGTTTGCAGGGTAGGACGACGATTACAATATCGTCTAGGCCCCTCGGGTTCGTACATGACATAGGAGTCGTGGCCCGAGTCGACTTCAACGGTTCATCCCCCGTCTGGAACGGGAGGTAAGAATTCTAAACACCCGCGGATCCCCTGTCAGCGGGTTTACTAGATGATTTCGTATGCATATATGTTGAGGACCTGAAATCGGATTTAATTTTCTAGTAAAGGGCAAGGCCTGGCCAAATCAAGATAAGGACTAGGATTTCATCACTGTTTCCTTCTTCCCCGCCTTAGGAACACGTAACCTATGCGAACCTAAGCCTTAAAATTTGGACTAGAACGAGACCGATAGGGTAACGAGATTATTAGGAAAGTCGTTTGAAAACTACTGGTTGCTCTATTGAGCATACTTTGAAGTTCATGATGGTTTCTGTGAGTTGAATACGCCGCCTTGTGACGCCGGTGAGACCTTGGGTATCAAAGTTCCACGCAGCTTCCCTCGTCTCTATTCAACTTACTTTAACTCGGATTGATTCCAGAGAGGTTTGCTCAGATTGTAACGAGTTCCTTTTCGAAAGAATAGAAGCTGGTCTAGAAACAATCTAAGTGGAGCCATCATGCTTTTTGTTTGCTAGATAAAATAGGCTTGTTGTGGTCGAGTCAGCCTTCTTTGTGCTTGTTTAGAATTCCCTTGCAGTTAGGATGTCGAACTGGTATAGCCAATATAATGATTATTCGACTGAGCAACATGAACATTATTCTGTTTATGACCATAGTGTGAATAGTGGTTGGGAACGCGAAAATTTTGAAGGTTATGGGTCATACCATGGTAAGCCCAATTACTATCCACATGCCCAACGGTCATACGAGAAAGATTCTTATAATCCCTCTCCTCTAGATGAAGTACGTAAGATACTTGAGTCAACATGTAAGTTAACTGAGTCAACACGTGAGTTTGCTGAGTCAACACGTAGGCTTGAATTAGAGACGGAAGAAAGAACTACTCGAATTACTCTTGATTGCCAATACATTCTTTCCTATATCACCCGTGAAAATAAGGACAATTTTTATCAAGATGACGAGGTTAGAATTGGTAACACTACTTTAGATGAGGTTCAACCATTTTCATGTTATTATGATGTGGATAGTGTTGATGAATAATTTGAAATATGTAGGCATAATGATCAGGAATTTGTTACTCTAAATGAACTTTATGATGATAGTGTTATTTCTGGTTCAAATCCCGATAATTTTAATGATTATTCACATATTCAAAAGGACGAGGATTTGATTAGAGATACCACTTCTTTAGATGATGTAGTATTTCCTTTTGATTACGAAGTCGATAATGGTTTAGAGGAACGAGTTTATTTTGAGAATACTGTTTTAGAGTCTAGCGATTTAGAAACAATGGTCTTAGACGAAGAAAATGAACTCGTAGAGCTATTAAATATGAGTGAGGATGCATCACTTGAGTATAACCTAGAAGAAGCAATTGACTATTTTCAGGATTCCAACGATCTAGAAATTAATGAAATTGTGGCTAGTCTATCTAGAGATACCCAAAAATCTAAGTTTGGGGGTGATTATCATTCTCCTTGTGCCATACCTTTATCTCTTACAAAGATCCCTCAGTCGGGACTTGAAATTTGTGCCTCAGCCATCTTACAAGATTATCTTCATACACTTTTTCCTGAACCTAGTTGTGTCCATAGGAGAGCTCAGTTGTTAGAAACCCATCCTATGGTTGATGTGGTTAACCCAGGCTATGATACCAAGATTGACTTTGTTTTCCCACCAAAAATTTTTCTTCTAATTGTGGGAACATATGATTTTCAGATGTGTCGGTATTTAAGTTTTGAGACTAAACCTAATTACTTTAGGATATTAGGGTCGACACATTTTCTTAAGAATGACCATTATTATGGTCAACTTTGTGAGTCAAATATAATTGACTTAGAGGATCCCCAATTATTCAGGTTGTTGTTATGTGCTTCTAAGTTCTTAATTGAGTTTTTCCAGACTCTAATGCCTGAACCGGATCTTAGCTTTGAGGAAATCCAACCGATGAAAGCTTTTTATTTAGACCCTTTTATAGAGCCTGAACCTGAACCACAACTAGATGTAGTTGTCTTAACCAAGGGTATATTCAGTATCTTCTTGGTCTGTTGCAGTTTCCTCTTCTTGTGGGTAACACTTTTTGATCCAGATGACCCACAATTATTTCGGCTACTGCTATATGGTTCTACGAGGTGACTAATTCTTCCAATGTCTGGCTGAAGACTTTAAACTTAGCACTTCTTGGGAGGTAACCCATGCTCATGCAACACAGTAATATCTTTCCTTGACTCTTTTGCTTCAAGTGGTAACAGTTTCTCCTTGTTCATGCTTTTAATTTTATCTTTAGAACATTGAGGACAATGTTAGATTTAAGTTTGGGGGTATGGAAGAACTTTTTAGTTGCACTTTTGAAACTTCTAGCGTCACGTGGTATCTGATTAGGTAAGTTTACATACTGTTTCTCACCGAAAAGATAGAAATTGGAATGCTAGGGATAACAACCTTTTGAGACATTAGAGAAAAAGACATTGAGATCCTTGAAATTCAGGAGAGAACTTGTTCCTTTTAGAGGGTAACCATGATGGACCTAACCATATATGATGGAAAGGCAAGTAGGTCAGGAAATGCCAGAAAGACAAAGCAACCTCACAATGTAGTCTTAGTTACTGGATTGCGACTCTCTCTCAGTAGAAACTTATCATCATCAACAAGCGAGCGACATCAAAATCTATGAAGAAAGATGAAGACATTTTAGGTTTAGAAGCAACAATAGAAAAGAATAATTCAAAAATCAAAGTTGAAGTTATAAGAGCAAATGATATAAGTTGTTAGAATCCATGATACCAAGACATCACAAGTTGCGAAGATCCAAGTTTTGAAAGTACTTCTCTCATGGCCATGTAAATTGTTTTCTTGTAATTTTTGTTTCCAAAAAAAAAAAGAAAAAAAAACAAATGAAAAAAATGAAAAATGAAAAAAAATCATCGTTACGTTTTGTTCAATAAGGCCAAAGGGAAGTAGAAATTTATAAGTCAAGGAAGAAATCAAAGAGAAGAGTTAATTGTCAAGGTTCTATGAGGTTCGATAGTTTATCATCAACAGTTGCAGACCGAAGAAGACGTTGTTTCTACTGAGCACTATGAGAGAGTCGAAGAAAGATACATTTGGTTGCTTTGTTAGTCCGCTTTCAATCTGGCACAAGATCTTTCTAGCATTGGTTTAACTCATCACACGTAATTATTCCAGCTGTGTAGAAGATGTCCCTCTCATCTTTATCTCTCTCCTAATCTTATCTAGCTGTAAAGCAGCGGACGCATCTTACAATGTTTATCTAGCTGTGTAGCGGATATCTCTTTATCTAGCAGTGTTGCGGATGTGTCTCCCCTTTTCTTCAGTCAGCTTTAGAGCTGACACCTTTAATTTCTCTGGCATTCTAGTTACTTGGAGATAAGTTGAGAATATGTATGTCCTCATAGCTCTTTGGATACTTGTGACCAATTAGAAGTAATGGTTTTGTGGGTACACCTCTGGTAAACCCTCCCGAGATTAACTCGATTTTATTTTTTATTAGTTTTGCTCGAGGACTAGCAAATAATAAGTTTGGGGGTATTTGATAGACACATTTTTGTGTCTAATTTGTCCTCAATGTTCTGTATTGTTAGTACTCGATTTCTTACTTATTATGGTGTTTTATGTTTTTGTAGATGTTTTTGGAAAAATAAGCTCTTGCGGCGAAATTGGCTCGAAAAGTGGTGTTTTACACCCCCGAAATGTGTTAAAGGCACCCCAGGATAGAGAATAAAAACACCCCAGAAAAATTACTTAAGGCACCCCAAAGGACATGTGTTATTCAGACTCCAGCAACGAATAATGGGCGACCACTGGATAAGGGTGACCTTCTTCACAAATTCAAAAAAATATTTTGGCGGGAAAATATTTCTTTTCACAGGCAGATTTTTCGATCGGATTTTGGAGGAGTTTTTGTGCGATTCAATCGCTGAAATTTCATGGGTAGATGTGATATGTCATAGAAAAGCTGGTATGGGTGTTTGTTTCGTCAAATTTGGCTGGATAACTTGGTTTAATCCAAACAGTGAGTTGGAGGATAAACACAAACTTACACGAGTTTAAACGTGTACTGCTCGTGATTGGAAGACTTAATCAATATTCTGGAGCGTGAAGAAGGTATAAAAGGAAAGAAACACAGCTGAAAACGCGTGAAAATCATAAAATAGGGAAGAAAATCTTCCCGAAAATATTTTTTTTATCACCCGAGTAAAGAGAGGATTATCTCGAGTTATGGAGGAGATTTCTTGTGTTGTAGGTGTATAAAAAGGGTCTTGAGGTATCATAGAAGGGGTGTGGAGAGTTTGGGGAAGTTTTGGAGGCTACAGAATGAAGAAATCACGAGTTGCAGAGCTGCCATTTTTCTGCTACTGCTGCTGATGAAGAACACCAAGAACACGAAGAACATACTCTCCGGGACAGTCGTATTCCAAAAGGGAGAACGACACACAGGCGTGGGTCATAGAGATACTGCGTCTGTGACCATTACTATTTATCGTTCTTTTTGGACGCTTTTTGTGGGTCGTACTTTCGCTGTTTTACACCTTTTCATCATTTTAATCAACTTTTGAGCAACAAACATGTATTTTGATCAAGTGATTAATATGAGAAGTTAAACCCCACGCTGGGACGACGGAGGAAAACAAAATTCATCATGCGGTAAATTCATTTAATTCTTTATTTGACTATTTGCATTAAATTAAAATTAAAAAAAAAGATTTTTCTTAATTAATTGTCATTTCGTTTGATGGTTTATGCTTATGATTAATTCTTTTGATATGCCATGCTTAAGATTTACAATTAATACTTTAAGAATCTATCTTAGGCAAAGAAATAGAGTCAAAATACTTGTTGAATGAGCTATAATGGTTTAGAATAAATAGGTGAATCACATGAATTTGAATATTTGGTGGAATCCTAGTCCCAGTACCTCTCACCATTGTTAACATTATTTGTATATTTATTTTTATTAAATTTAAAAATCGAACCTTCACAAGTCTTATACGAACTCTACTACTACAACAACTTTGAAAATTAATCAATCACTCCTCCTTAGTCAATACATATCTCAACATGAAAACCACTCCCCCTTACATAATGTTCCGTAAACCATATGTATTTGTAGTGTGAACTACACATTAATTCTCCCCTTTAATTTTGTCAACAAAATTTGCAAAGTTACGAAAATTAGTGGGATCCTAATGAAATTTCCAAGGAGATACATCATGACCAAAAGGTGTATTAACATACCAACAAATTTAGATGCAATCATAAAGCCGAAGCTAAATGCATTCATCAAGGAGTTAATGAAAATACAAGATAACCCCTAAAAATTCCACAGCCGCACTCCCCACAAAGATTTGGCAGTTAAGTACAAGTTCAAAATGAGCTCTCCCCCATAAAATGTCATCCCCGAAGGAACAACAAAGGCGACCTTACTTTCACAAGAAAATAAGGATTTCTTTTGGACAAAAAAATCACATGAAAACATGAATTTGTATCCACAAAAATCAATTGTAATAACCACAAGAGAACCCATAGTTAGTTCAATCGAAAAAATAACAACCAAATTAACCACAAGAGAGCCCATTATTAATTCAATTGGAATACACAACCAAATCAACCACAAAAAGTGATCAATTTAATTGGTCATGCTCGACATAAGCGAACTTACGGAGCAACAACTAAAATAACCAAAGGAGAATGATTTATTTAGTTGAACATGTTCGACATAGGGAACCTCACGGAGCAACAACGAAGTTAATCATAAGAGAATAATCAACTCAATCGATTGTGCTCAACATAAGAAACCTTATGGAACAACACAGTATATGCACAAATATTGTAGATCGGAGGTCGACCAAATACTTCGGAATAAACAAGGATTCATTCTATTTTTCATCACTATTTGCACAATGATATATAATAGACTTAATCCTTGTAAACAAAAGTTTTATCATTTCTTTTTATAAAAAACATGACATAAAAGGCTTTAACTTTTGTAATGTCAAAAGTTCATTCTATCTTCCATCAATACATTCATATCGACATGATAGAGATAACTTTTGAACAAGTATGGGACAGTCACAGGTTCACGGACGTAAACAACATATCCCATAACAATTCTCAATATATAAAATCATAAAGATTAAAATTGCTGAAAAAGCGGGGGTCTAACAACCTCAAGTAATATTTCGAATAGCAATTTGTATGGACTAAATCCAATTATACTTTCTAGAGAATCAACTAGACAGTCAGACTCGATCTATATAAAAGTATATCAATAAGTTAATTTCTCAATCTCTCGATTTGATCTATACTCAAGCAAATGGAAATCTACGAGTCTTTATCACATACGAGAGAGATAAACTCGGATGGTACCAAAGACCAATATCCAAGTGTTAATCAATTTAAATCAACAATCAAAGGTTGGATATTCTAATTCATTGATCTTAACACACAACCTGTGATACTTCAATTATATAACAAAATATAATGCGGAATAAAAATAACACAGACACCGGAAATTTTGATAACGAGAAAACCGAAAATGCAGAAAACCCCGGGACCTAGTCCAGGTTGAACACCACACTGTATTAAGCCGCTAAAGACACTAGCCTACTACAAACTAACTTCGGTCTGGACTGCAGTTGAACCCTAATCAATATCACACTGATTCAAGGTACATTTGCGCTCCTTACATCTCTAATCCCAGCAGGATACTACGCACTTGATTTCCTTAGCTGATCTCACCTACAACCAAGAGTTGCTACGACCCAAAGTCGAAGACTTTAATAAAAAAATCTGTATCACACAGAAAAGTCTATGATAATAGATAAATCTGTCTCCCACAGATAAACCTAAAAGTTTTGTTTCGTCTTTTGATAAAATCAAGGTGAACAGAAACTAATTGATAACCCGACTTATATTCCCGAAGAACAGCCTAGAACTATCAATCACCTCACAATAATCTAAATCGTATGGTAGCGAAACTAGATATTGCGGAATCACAAACGATGAGACGAAGATGTTTGTGATTTCTTTTTATCTTGCTCTATCAGAGATACAATCTCAAGTCAATTATTCAATTGAACTCGTACGATAGAAAATGGCAAGATCGGATCGCTCAACTAAAAGAGAAGTAGTTTCGTCTGGCTTCACAATCCCAATGAAGTCTTTCAGTCGTTAACCTACATGGTCTCGAGAAGAAACCTAAGGTTAAAGGAGAATCTACTCTAGCAAAACCAACTAGTATCACACAGGAGGTGTGGGGATTAGTTTTTCCAGTTGCTAGATGTCTCCTTTATATAGTTTTCAAATCAGGGTTTGGAATCCAAGTTACCTTGGTAACAAAGCATTCAATATTCACCGTTAGATGAAAAACCTGATTTAACCAAGCTAATATCTTTCAACCGTTAGATCGAAACTTAGCTTGTCACACACAAATGAAATGTATTTCATTTAGTTTTGAGTAACCGTACCTAAACGTGTACACTTAGTTGGTTCACAAATAGTTAACCAATGGTTATCCATATGAGCACTTCCATATTAACTGTATTCATCTTCTTCACATAACTAGTTCAAATGACTCATAAGAAATAGTTGAAGATTTGTTCAATTGCTTAGGGCTTTATGAATAGACACAATTGAAACAAAATCGGTTTGATTCACTTGAATCAATTCATGAACAATATAGCCACGGTTTGCAAAGATTGCATTCCTTATTAATTATTGTTTAAGTTCATGAAACTACCGATTTGAGAAATATAACCAGCTTGGGTACGCGTACGGGTACGGGTACCATAGCTACCGGATTTGAGTTTAGAAACTCAGCAGAAATTTTCGGTCGAAAACTTTTGTGGGTACGCGTACCTAAGGTGACTGGTTTAACACTTTGCAAACTTACAAACTCAACAGAAATTTTTGGTTCGAAAACTTCCGCTGGTACGCGTACCCAACCTGTCTCCTTCACCAATACCGTATGCACATATATGCACACACTTGGTTTCCGGCACATGGATTTATACACTAATGTGCGAACACACTATATATGCTTATATCCACAGTTGGTTACGTAATATCAACTTTACATTTCAATCATTGAAACATTGTTCTATAATGTTATAACAGTCGTTATTCAAAACTATCGTCATCAAAGATAAACGTCATCATGACTTTTGTCAAGGGTTAAGATGAAAAGTGGTAAAAATGAAAGATTACCAACATATATTTCGAGAAAAAGATAGGCGAGTAAACTCGGATCGAAATAACAAATGTGTATGAATGAAAACTATCATACTTATACGACTTTGTCTCAAGAGTAGGAGACAAAGTAGATAGACTTTTGAGTGATAGATAAGTTCAAGTCTCCACATACCTTTTAGTCGGATGAAGTTCCACTGGTTCCTTGAGTAGTTCTTCGTCTTAGTAAGATGATTGCCATGGAGTCTGGAGCTCAACTACACTAAACTGTCGTAAACCGAGACTTAGCTATAAGTAGTCTAGAAATCAAGACATATAGTTTTGACAACTAAACTTGACAAACATGCTTGAGATAACAACACATGCGAGTTCGACTGAGCAATGCTCTAACAATCTCCCCCTTTGTCAATTTTAGTGGCAGAACTATCAATACATATGGATTACAAAATAAATAAAACTTTGTAACTTCTCGTCCACATGCTTGATATCCTTGGTACTTCAACATTACTTGAAAACTTCGTCTTTTCCAAGTACTCCCATGATTCCGTAGATGTTCAATTCAGCATCATAGTTGTTGAAGATCCGTATCCATAACAATGAGAAAATAAAAGCTCTCGATCATTGTTATACAGTGTCATAGTATTATTACACAATATCAAAGTTCTTATATCACAACTTTGACAATAATACTATGGTGATATGTATCACTCCCCCTTAGTCAATACTTTCATCTCAACATGAAAACCACTCCCCCTTACATAATGATCCGTAAAACACGTAAACCATATGTATTTGTAGTGTGAGCTACATATTAACTCTCCCCCTTTTTGTCAATAAAATTGGCAAAGGTATGAAAACGGGATCCTAATGAAATTTCCACGGAGATGCTTCAAGACCAAAGAAAAGTACATATCAACTTGTTTAGATGCAATCATAAAGCGGAAGTTAAATGCATTCATCAAGGAGTTTATAAAGATACAAGATAACCCCTAAAATATTCCACAGCCGCACTCCCCACAAAGATATGGAAATTAAGCGCAAGTTCAAAAGAACTCTCCCTCATTAGATGTCATTCTCGAAAGAACAACAAGAGCGCCCTTACTTTTATAAGAAAAGAAGGATTTCTTTGGACACCAAAAACCACAAAATGATTTTGTATCCAAAAATTCTCAATCAAACTAAGCACAAGAGAACCCATGATTAATTTAATCGGAATACACAACCAAATTAATCACAAACGAATCTATGATTTGTTTAGTTGGAAATGCTCAGACAAGAAAGCTTATGGAGCCGCACAGTATATACATAAAATATGGATCAGGGAAGATCAATATTGCGGAATATACAAAGATTCATTCTATCTTCATCACTATTTGCACAATGACATACAATAGACATAATCTTTGTAAACAAAAGATTTTAGCCTATCTTCCATCAAAAAATTGACATAATAGGCTTAACTTTTGTTTGTCAAAAGTTCATCGATCTTGTATCAATACATGCATATCGACATATGAAAGAGATAACTTTTGACATCGTATGGGACAATAATAGTTCACGAACGCAAACACACATATCCCATAACATATTGCAATATATAAAACCATAAAGATTAATACTGCAAACATCATCTTCCAAATCACTTTAGAATTTAAATAAATAAATCTAAAAACATTGCAAGATGCAAACGTTGGACATAGCTACGTGTACTCACAATAATGGCTATCCCAAACCCTAGTTATCCTTCTTAAACAAAAACAAGAATAAAAATTCTCTTAAGAAGTTTCCTAGAAAAATGAGAGTCAAAACAATTTAACACCAATAAAAAGAAGCACAAGAGGCTACTCATCATCTTCATCTTCGGAGACCATGAAGGTGGAACGAACTTTGTCCATGTCTTCTTTAATATCGGGATACTTGGTAGCAATCACAAGTAATTGTTCTTGAACACAATTTACTTTGGTATTCAACTTACGGACACCTTTGTAAATTTGGCGAAGAAGCTTCGTAGAAGAATCACTCGAGCCATCAATTGTGTCACACCTTTGCCTCTTGCATTCATATTCCCTCATTCAACTGAAGGTACATGGTCGAACAAGCTTGGGAGTTCCAACAGAATTCCCAATTGGCTCGATGGAGAAGTTGCGACAAATACTCTCAATCAAGCAAGGGAAGCCTAACTTCTTGTCAATGGATGTCATGTCTATCATTTTCAAAATAATGACTTAATCCAAAAATGTCAAGACCTTTGGTTTCCATCACAAGGTAATAGACTAATTCCGCAAACTCACGGCTCCAACGGGAATTCTCAACCGTGCAAGGACAAAGATTCGAAATACCTAATTTTCCAAAATACTTTAAAGGAAAATCTAGTTGATTAGTGGGAAATTTTCCTCTATTCCACACAACACTCTTTCCACAAAGCACTTTTGAAATACCTTCTTGTGAAGGTCGTTCATCGCTTGGTCTAGGGAGGCGAAAATCACCCAAAGGAATTCCGATAATTTTCGAAATCAATTCTTATTAACTATAATCCTCACTATATTAACCATGGTCTTGAATTCCATGTCCTTCCGGGACAACATCATAAATATTGGCATAAAAGATTCTAGTAAGAGTATCAAAACCTTCACCAAGGCCATCAAAGATGTTTCCAAGCTTGAATTTTTCAAAACAAGATAAATCCTCCTTATACCCACTTGTATTATCCAATTTCTTTTCTAAAATAAACCCAGTAGAAGAAATCTTTTCAAATACTTTGCTACAGGATTCATCCACAAATCTAATCCTAATAGAATTTTGATCAATAGGAAGATCCATTGAAGATGATGAAGAACCTAGGTTATTTGAAAAACCTTTTGAACCCTTAACATTCTTCATAATTCTAGAAGGAAATAAGGGAGTGGGCAAGAGATTACTTACTTGACTTTTATCTTGAGGAATCCCTTCACGAGTTGTTCTCCAACAAGCTTTAATGGAGAAAAAATATTGAACCCTAAAAGTTCACGAAGGCGGACAGATGAGGGAGGAAGGAGGCTTTGCGAACCGTACTTCTTTTATACCCACAGTTGGGCTTGGACCCGTTCAAAACCGCGACCCACATAAGGAATGTAGGATTTTTAGAGGTATACGTACTGGGATAAAAATACCAGTATGAAGAAGGAATATCTGCACAAAACTTTTCAAAAGCTTTTGTCACAAGGAAAATAGGAAAAAGAATTCATAAACAAAGTCAACCAGTTACTTGCCCCATTTCAAGTTATATACAAATGGGGTGATGCCATTCCTGAATTTAGGTGGCGTAGAATGCATAGAATTTCTCATGCAAATTCTTTGGTTGACACTTGTGGCCAGAATTATGAGTAAAATCATAATGATAAAACTCAGAATCCGTTGGGCTCTTTTTCTTATGACACAAAAATGACTTTTTCCGATAAAAGGTTCCTTTACCAACCTTACAGGAAACCTTTTTATCAAATTCAAGTGAGTTGGTGGTTGGATCCGTTTGTACATCATTAGAACATGATTTGACCGGTACAAAACTTTTATCTGAACAATTCAATTCTTTTATGGAATTAAGCTTTTCTAAGGATTTCAAAACATTTTCAAACGCTCTAAACAGACCCTTGTCAATTGATCCATTATGATAGTATTCGTCAAAGAGATTAAGAGTAATTCTTGTGAGGGTCCATACCTTTGCGCGTTGATCATATTTCCTTTGAAATTTCCTTTTAGAAGCTTTTTTAATTTTCCCTTTAGACTGTTTCTCATCATCTAGTTTCGAAGGTATACTAGATGGTATAAGATTATTAAAGAAGACCGTAGGTCTAAAGAGTAATAATCTTTGAACAGTTTTTAAGGAGTTCTGGTGTGCGTTACAGATGCCATGAGCAAGTCTCCCAAAAAGATTTCCCATAGGGATAGACTTTTGAGGATCGAACAAACACAAACTTATAAGGTTTAAGGTGTTTGCCTGCTCTGATACAAATTGAAAAAGTGGGGGTCTAACAACCTCACCCAATATTTCGATTAGAAATCTATATGGACTAACTCCAATTATACTTTCTAGAGAATCAACTAGATAGTCAGACTCAATGTAGATAAAAGTATATCAAAGAGTTAATATATCAATCTCTCGATTTGATATATACTCAAGCAAATGGAAATCTGCGAGTCTTTATCAAATACTAGAGAGATAAACTTGGATGGTACCAAAGACCAATATCCAAGTGTCAATCAATTTAAATCAACAACCAAAGGTTGGATATTCTAATTGATTGATCTTAACGCACAACCTGCGATATTTCAATTATATAAGAAAATACAATGCGGAATAGAAATAACACAGACACCAGAAATTTTGTTAACGAGGAAACCGCAAATGCAGAAAAACCCCGGGACCTAGTCCAGATTGAACACCATACTGTATTAAGCCGCTAAAGACACTAGCCTACTACAAACTAACTTCGGTCTGGACTGCAGTTGAACCCTAATCAATATCATACTGATTCAAGGTACATTTGCGCTCCTTACGTCTCTGATCCCAGCAGGATACTACGCACTTGATTTCCTTAGCTGATCTCACCCACAACCAAGAGTTGCTACGACCCAAACTCGAAGAATTTAATAAACAAATCTGTATCACACAGAAAAGTCTATGATAATAGATAAATCTGTCTCCCACAGATAAACCTAAAAGTTTTGTTTCGTATTTTGATAAAATCAAGGTGAACAGAAACCAATTGATAACCCGGACATATATTCCCGAAGAACAACCTAGAATTATCAATCACCTCACAATAATCTAAATCGTATGGTAGCGAAACTAGATATTACGGAATCAAAAACGATGAGACGAAGATGTTTGTGATTTTTTTTTATCTTGCCCTATCAGAGATATAATCTCAAGTCAATTATTCAATTGAACTCGTATGATATAAAATGGAAATATCAGATCGCTCAACTAAAATAGAAGTAGTTTCGTCTGGCTTCACAATCCCAATGAAGTCTTTCATTAGTTAACCTACAGGGTCTCGAGAAGAAACCTAAGGTTAAAGGAGAATCGACTCTAGCAAAACCAACTAGTATCACACATGAGGTGTGGGGATTAGTTTTTCCAGTTGCTAGATGTCTCCTTTATATAGTTTTCAAATGAGGGTTTGCAATCCAAGTTACCTTGGTAACAAAGCATTCAATATTCATCGTTAGATGAAAAACCTGATTTAACCAAGCTAATATCTTTCAACCGTTAGATCTAAAATTAGCTTGTCACACACAAATGAAATGTATTTCATTTGGGTTTGAGTAACCGTACCTAAACGTGTACACTTAGTTGGTTCACAAATAGTTAACCAATGGTTAGCCATATGAGTACTTCCATATTAACTGTATTCATCTTCTTCACATAACTAGTTAAAATCACTCAGAAGAACTAGTTGAAGAGTTGTTCAATTTCTTAGGTCTTTATGAATAGACACAATTGAAACAAAATCGGTTTGATTCACTTGAATCAATTCATGAACAATATAGCCACGGTTTGCAAAGATTGTGTTCCTTATTGATTTATTGTTTAAGTTCATGAAACTACCGATTTGAGAAATATAACCAGATTGGGTACGCGTACGTGTAGGTATACCATAGCTACCGGATTTGAGCTTAGAAACTCAGCAGAAATTTTCAGTCAAAAACTTCCGTGGGTACGCGTAGCTAAGGTGACTGGTTTAACAGTTTGCAAACTTACAAACTTAGCAGAAATTTTCGGTTCGAAAACTTCCGCTGGTACGCGTACGGGTAGGCGTACCCAACCTGTCTCCTTCACCAATACCGTATGCACACATATGCACACACTTGGTTTCCGGCACATGGATTTATGCACTAATGTGCGAACACACTATATATGCTTATATCCATAATTGGTTACTTAATATCAACTCTACATTTCAATCATTGAAACATTCTTCTATAATGTTATAACAGTCATTATTCACAACTATCGTCATCAAAGCGTATTTTCAAGATTAAAACGTCATCATGACTTTCGTCAGGGTTAAGATGAAAGTGGTTAAAGCGAAAGCTTACTAACACATATTTCTAGAAAAAGATAGGCGAGTAAACTCGGCTCGAAATAGCAAATGTGTATGAATGAAAATTATCATACTTATACGACTTTGTCTCAAGAGTAGGAGATAGAGTAGATAGACTTTTGAGTGATAGATAAGTTCAAGTCTCCACATACCTTTTAGTCGGATGATGTTCCACTGGTCCCTTGAGTAGTTCTTCGTCTTCGTAAGATGATCTCCATGGAGTCTGGAGCTCAACTACACTAAACTGTCCTAAAACGAGACTTAGCTATAAGTAGTCTAGAAATCAAGACATATAGTTTTGACAATTAAACTCGGCAAACATGCTTGAGATAGCAACGGATGCGAGTTCGACCGAGAAATGCTCTAACAATTGCAAAAATCATCTTCCAAAAGATATTGTAGAATTTAAATAAATAAATCTAAAATCAATGAAGATGAAAATCGTTGGACATAGCTATGTGTACTCACAATAATGATTATTTCAAACCCTAGTTATTCTTCTATAAACATAATTTTTTTTTTACTAGACAATAAAATCAAAGTTCATTGAGAACCTCATACCTTTCAATGAATCCATCATAGAAGTGTCACTGATTTCCTTTATTCTCTTGACCGTGGACATACCATGTTCGTGAGTTAGAACACTAACTTTACGATCAACAACCCGAGCAAGTTGTCTAACCTTGACACAATCCATGATAAGTTTCTTCTGGTTTCATATCAGAATATTTTGATTTGCAAGGATTTTGGCCTGACCATCTAAAAGTTGGTTTATTTACAGTTGGAGATTTGCAAACTCGACCGTTGAATCGTTTTGAAAACGAGTTAAATCCTTAACAGAATCATCAATCCAGGAGTTGTGGTCCTTCCTTTCAAGCATCTTCTTTAGAACCAGCTCTTGAATCGAATCACGTCCTTGAGTGTCTTCCTCCATATCAAGTTGCACAATCTCTTGATATTTTGCAAGGTTCTCCATGAATATTTTGATAGGGATGGATTAATATAGTATAAGGTATATATGTATCAAGAGAAGACACTTCTCATAAAGAAAACCCTAAAAATTCTTAGGAGTAGGACACGGACGTTCACAAGAGAGGGATGGATTTTATCAAAAGCTATTAAGAAGGGAAAAAAAACATTTGCCAATATTGCTCAATAATTCTTTAAAAATTAGAGCATGAATCATGAAGTAGGATAGCATGACTCAGATTGATTGACAACTACTTACAACAGATATACAACAAATCTTAAGACTCCCATAGTCATCATCCTTGTATCTCTCACGATAGATTCAAGGATCGGATTACCTAGAGTTAGGTAACGAAGTGAGAAGTAATATCAACATGGGAGAAGGTTTGTACAAGTTGTTTGATTGTTTTACTTGTATATTTCTTTCTTTCCATCGATTATAACGTATTCCAGAGGAATTTGTCATAAACCTTTTCAAAAGTCCATCCTAAGGATTTTTCTGAGGACAGAGCCTAGGACCTATAGAAATCGGTTCCAGAATAGGGAATTTGGAGGATTTCCATTTTCTTGATCTAGACTTACCAGACTTGTTCTTACAAACACAGGGTAAGTGTTCATTGGTGGCAGATGGATTTACACCTGAATGAGGAACATGTAACCTGTGATGATTTCTAGACAATAGATCATTTTTATAAGATTTATGGTTTTCTGTAGGTAGGGAACTCACTGTAGATGTCGTTAGACGATTTACTCCATTGACAGTAGAAAGAAGCAAATTATGAAGATTATAGATCTGTTTCCTTCTGATAAAACAATGAAGAGCATAGTGATTCCTTTTCCCACAGAAGGAACAACATCGTGGTTTAGAGACGTGATTCCCTTGACCCAAACCTTCATCCTTCACGTGCAAATTTTGCAAGTGACTCTCAGTAGGTACTTCCCTGTAGGAATTTTTCTTCGCACTAGGAAAAACCTTGTGAGAATCAGGAAAAGGTGTGGAGGATGACTTAATCATCAAAACAAAGTTTTCCTTTTTCAGGATGTTAAGTTGCAGAGATGCAATAAGTTTCTCTTTTTCAACACGAAAGTTGTTTATTTCTGATGAAAGAGCCCTGATTAAATGCTTTTCTCTAATTGAGTCTTCTCTAACAGTATTTTCAAGAGAACTAATCTTTTCACGCTGTAGAGTAGTTTCTTGAACCAGTTTTTCGACATTGTCAGAGAGATTCAATATAGCAGTAGAGTTCACGTTCTCTTTCAAGGGATTTCTCAAGTTCATCAATAAGCAGATCATTTTTTTCTTCAAGAATCATAATTTCAGAAATTTGAACATTAATGATATCAGTTGATTTTTGTAACGATCTGGTGAGTTCCATTTCGGATTCTGACACAATCCCGCAGATCTTGTTTTTCCCTCGGGATTCGGAAGAATCTACTAAGAAGTTATCCTTTGAGGCAAATCCAAGATTTTTGGTGTAATCCGAACCTTTGGAAAACATATAATATGCGTTAACTAAAGAGATACTTCTTAGGTCCTCAGAGCACAGATTGCTACAAACACATACTTATGAGGTCTTAAATGTGTTTTCCTGCTCTGATACCAATTGAAAATGCGGGGGTCTAACAACCACACCCAACAAAACAGAAAAGAGAATTTCGAGCCTCTTCTACAAAAATACTATGCTACTCTTCAAGGATGGAAATAAAAATTATTATCTCAAGCAAGAAGAACAGTGCTGATAAAATCCATTCTGCAAGGTTATCCAACTTACCAAATGCAAATCATTGCATTGCCAAAAAAAACCCTAGATCAATTGGACAAGATTCAACGAGATTTTTGGTGGAATAAAGATAAATCAAAAAGTAGAGGAGGATATTATAAATGGTAGCCGCCAATTGAAGAGTTGGGCTATGTTTACGCGATAATTTCTTATGGGATAATTTAAGTGAAAACTACAGGTAAACCCATTTTTCAGTTTTTCTCCACCGTGAAACCCACGGAGGTGAAACTTCACGCGCGCACCCATTTTTGGGAAAAAAAATCTCTCAAACCCATATTTTTCTAAACTTATGTTTTATCAGGGAGACGAGATAGAGAGGAAATTTCCAAAAATCTCTGTATCGCAAAGCGGATCGGTTTTTGATCTTCTCTCGCACCAAAAATTCATGAAGATCCCAACGTTCGTCATCACCATTGTTCACAATAGAGAAACTAAGAAAGGAAAACAATGATTGGGTACGGAATGAAGAGAAATGGTTGCTAACAGAATTGCAGGTCTTCAAAAAATTCCTTTTACATGCATCTAATTCTAGTAATTAATTTTTCAAAAACTCTAATTTAGAAATCCCTAATTTTTATGAGATTTGTTGTTGTTGATATTCATGGGAAATGAGGAATTGTGAAGATTTGGGAGACAATGAGATGGATTTGAAGACAAGAAGGAGATGTGATTGCCACTGATTTGAGGTCGAGATTACAATAGAATTGTTGTGTCATGGATGTGAAGATGGTGGTTGCTTCGATTGAGTTGAATTAAAATGCAGAGATGAAATGTTGAATGAATTGCTGAGATAGAGTAACTTTACAAGGGGATTCTGTCTGAGTTGAATTTCGTTCTTGAAGCAATAATGAATTATGAATGTTGACTGGTGTACGAGAGATATGTTTTTTCTTTTTTTTTTTTTTAAATTGCATGGAAGGAAATGAGACAGTAGTTACACCAAATTCATCCATGGTCACGTCAAGTCCCGTACAACAGGTGTTTGTAGAAATGCACTATTAGTTTTGCCTTCCAAAAGACGTCCCTCCTTACTGCCATAAGCTGACCCAGGAAAATGGAATCAATCCACTCGTTTGAACATAGTGAATGCATCTCCACTTTATTCCCAGAACGACAACACCTGTATCCTTAAACTCTCTTTATTTAATCAATTAGTTAGCGGCTCGTCATTTCAGAATTCCAGTACAGTCGCATGAAAAACAGCTGGAGGTAAATTCTTCTTTTTTCTTAACCAATTGAGTGCAACGGTTTCACAAGTCAATTTTATTTTTTGAAAGGTAGGACCATTCATTAACTGAAAAAGATGTTACATTACCAACGTTAGAAGTCAAATTACTAATGTGTTATGCATCAATTTTCTCGTTGGAAGTGAAATCAGCCAAAAAAAAAAAATGAACGCATAACCTATTATGCATCTACAAAAATGTCTGCATAACCTGTTATGCAGTCGAGAAACGGTTGCATAACACATTATGCATCAACTTTTTTGTTATTATTGAAATCAATAAAAACAAAGACTACATAACTCATCATGCATCTACAATATCATATGCATAACATGTTATGCAGTCAGGAAAATGGATGCATAACCTGTTATGCATCTGAAAATATGGCTGCATAATGCATTATGCATCAATTTTATCTGTATACACTAAAATCAACCAGAACAATGGCTATGTAACTTGTTATAGATGCATAACTTGTTATCCAGTCGAGAAAATGGTTGCATAATTCGTTATGCGTCTGCTTTTTCTGTTGGATTCGGGCATATATAGCGTTTAAGTGGCCGTATAAACCAAAATAATATATGCATGAACAAAAATATGTTGCAAAACGTGTTATGCATCTTTTGTTGTATCTGCATATTGTGTTATGCATCTTTTTTGGTGGCTGCATAACGAATATGTAGCCAGTTTTCGAAATTTTTCCCTAAAATGATGATCACCTCTGATTTTTTCTTGAATTTTTTTTTGATATTGTTGTTTGTGCTCGTTGCGTAGCTCTCTTAAAAAGATTTCCAACGATATAAAATTTGTAAAATTCCAAGGCGCGGATTTTTAGATATGTTATATCCAAGTTGTGTTGCCAATTATACCCCTGATGCATAACCCTTCATGCGGATGCATAACCCGTCATACAGACATTTTTAATGATTTCATATAATTATGGGTGTCACGGAAATAATTATGGGTGTCACAATATCTAAAATTAATAGTGGGCCTGACAATGAGAATATTATTTTTTTGGGACTGCACCTAATTTTCCTAATTTACGGGATTAAATATGGTAAGTGAAACCTACAGCCACACCCATTTTTCAGATTTTGGACATTGTGAAACCCATGTCCAGAAAAATTCAGGCGCGCACCCATTTTCTAAGAAAAAATATCTCCCAAACCCATAATTTCTGAAATTATGTTTGGGTCTTTCTTCTTCTTCTTCTCCGATCCATAACTACATAAACCAAAACTCTCTTATACGATCTTCTTTCTCTCTGCTTTTGTCTCAGTTCTTCTTTGTGAAAAGCAACGATGGGATTACTTTTTTAGAACAAACTATACCCTTCTTCAATTTCTATTCTCGGAGGAAGAAGAAAGCTAATACTTGGGTAATTATTTCACTCTTTATTATTCTCTATATCTTATGGTTTCACTACTACAATGATTTTGAATGATTTCTGATCTCCCATGTCTCACATGGTTAACACGATCTAGTTCTCCATAATCACTAGTTGATTTTATGAAATGAATTAGTGATACGACACAGAGAGTGTATTTTAGTTGGGAAAAAATTTGATATACTAAGAAATTAGGAAACCATATCTAGTAAAAGGGATTGTTAGTAATTGGTAGTGAGACCGACTGACTGGATATCCAGAAGCCTCTTTGATCTTTTGGTAAATATTCGTAGTTTTTTTTTCATTTTCGTTTTAGTTGTGCACTGCAATTGTTTGTGAATTCGTTTAAGACAAGACAAATGGCATTTGATTTCATCACATAGTCATGGAAGTAGTATATGGAGTTCCACATTTGCAACTTGGTCTTGTTGTTTATGTTGGCTCTTGCACTAAAATATAAGAAATATATATTTGAACCATTGCTCTGCCTCTTTTTGATCTGTTAACGTACTATGTAATCTACCAAGTTTAGTTCGTTTGTAGTGATTTTATTTTGTTAGTGTTATTATGTTACAATCGACTACGTGATCTATTTTCCGTAGTATGTGGAGTTGGAAACAAGGGAAATGCGGAAGTTGATGGTTGGTTGTTGCAAAGTTTGCATATCTGGAAGTTAACTTGGGAAAGTGCTCGAGTCAGAAAGCTACTAAGCTATGCCAAGTGGTGGATGTTGTTAACAAGTTTGAACATGAGGCTTATAATGGGGTTGGACATACAATTGTTTAATTTTACTCCAAATGCAGTCGAGAAATTTGGTGCCTTTTGAAAACCTATTGTAGCAATGCTTAAAACTGCATTTCGTCCAGAGTAAAGTTATGGAAATTATACACTTACGGCATGTGGACTTAAAACAATCTTACAATTATTAATGATATTTGTATGTAATTATCTTTGTCACTACCTAATTGATGACAATTATTTACCTACTGCATGTGGATAAGTACTAAACTACTTATGAGTTTGAGAAGTTGGTGTTGTTGATCGGAAAGCTACAAATATTTTTTGGTGTTGGTGTTTTTCATAATGGTTGAATAATCTGTTATGCAGCTATGAAAACGGTTGCATAACCTGTTATGCATCTACAAATTTTGTTGCATAACTTGTTATGCAATCCCGAAAATGGTTGCATAACACGTTATACATCAACATTTTTGCTAGTATTGAGACCTAAAAAAGAAAAAACAAAGACTGCATAACTTGTCATGTACCTACAATAATATATGCATAACATGTTATGCCGTCGTGAAAATGGATGCATAACCTGTTATGCATCCGAAAATATGACTGCATAATGCATTATGCATCGAGAAAATTGTTTCACAATCTTTTATGCATCGAGAAAATAAATGTGTAACCTTATATGCATCCGTAAATATAGATGCATAATGCATTATGCATCAATTTTTGATGTACGCACTAAAATCAACTAAAACAATGGCTACATAACACATTATGCATCTGCATAACAATGTTATGCAGTCGAGAAAATGGTTGCATAATTCATTATGCGTTTGCAGAATGTGTTATGCATCGTTTTTGGTGACTGCATAATGGTTAAGTATCAAGTTTTCAAAAAATTTCCCTAAAATGAGGATCACCTCCGATTTTTTCGTTAAAAACAAAAATTTGATATTCTTGTTTGTACTCGTTGCGTAGCTCTTTTAAAAAGATTTCCAACGATATAAATTTATAAAATTCTAAGGCGCGGATTTTTAGATATGTTATGTCCAAGTTGCGCTGCCAATTATACCCCTGAAAAAGATAGTATACATAACGAGTTATGCCTGAAAAGATAGTATGCATAACCAGTTATGTATTGATTCATATAATAATTTCATATAATTATGGGTGTCACGGTATACAAAATTAATTGTGGGCTTGAGAACGAGAATATTATTTTTTTTGGGTCTCCCCCTAATTTCCCCATGTGAAATCTCCGAAAAATTACTTGTTTGTAAAGATTTGGGTAACTCTTAATTACTTGTTTGTAAAGATTTGGGCTATGTTTTTATTCGGGTCATGAATACACGGCACTCTACAGGCCCAGTTAACATAAATAGAACCGAAACCAAAAAAGAACCTCAAGATGTTGGAAACTTGGAATACATGTCTTAATCCGATCGACTGAGAAATATATGCCCGTTGATTTGTTCCCAAAAGAATTCCGCGACCTTGGTTTGCGTTGGCAATCAAAAAACCCTATTGACTGAGATATATATGCCCTTTGATTTGGTCCATGCATCCCTGCATGCATACCTAACTGCTACCTGAGTGGCATGAGCATGTCTTTCTAACTGATTTTTGCTTCTAACAAAAATATAAATATGCAGCAGTTTTTAATATCGCCAAGAACAGCTAAGGGTTAAAGAAACTTAACAATTGAAATGGCAAGAAGACTCTTCAATATTTCAATGTTGTTCGTCGTCTTTTTAAATGGAGCAATACTAGCTACTGCAAGAGAAGCGCCAGAAAAACCACTTTCTCCTGCTTACTTTGATTTCGCAGCACTACCACCGGCGCCAGCCCAATGTCAGGTGCGTGTGGATGACATAGGACAGATGTCAGATTCGTGTGGGCAAACATTGGAGAGGCTCATAACGAGTAAAACCTTACCGGTTGCAAAAGATGCAGGCTGTTGTGGGGAGTATATTCAAAGAATCACCAAGTCATGCTGGGATGCAATGATGCAATGGCTCGAAGCTCTTCCTGATCAACAAAAATATTCTAGATATACCAACAACCTTCATCCATGGGCGGAGAACACCTGGAATACATGCCTGAATCTCACAAAGTCCGATTAATCTATATCACTGTTGATGTTAATGAAATGATTACACATTCCAAAATAAAATTATCAATCTTTTTTCAATAAAATTATCAAAAATCTCTTTAAAGCCAAATGTGTAAGAATTTAAGACTGATCTATTAAGACTTTACTTTTTGATGTTTCATGCATATCCTTGCACGCACTAAGAGCTATAATGGTTGTGCACTTAGATTTTGATTTATCGAGATTCTATAACTAATCTTCAATACACATACATGTAAGCTGCAATACGCGTTATGGAGCAAATTGATGAATCTCCCAAACAAAATGTTTAATGACTAAGCACATGCATTTTCTGCATCAGTAACACCTCAGAGGCCATCTACTATATATATACAACCATTATATATATACAGAACAACTACTACTTACATTGATTGAAGAAGTGAAGCAATGATGCAAGCAAGGGGAAAAAAGAAATTTTAGCTGCCATGATAGTACACTTGGTATTTTGACAGTAGTTTGCTACCAATAGATCCCAATATTGCAGGGGAAAAGGATGATATGCTATTAACGTATAGACTTCTGGAAAAATAGCATCGACTTACAACATCCGCTGTCGTGATGTTATGCTTCCCGGCAACCGGCCGGCAACATATGATCATAATCCCCATTAAGTAGATAAATTTAATTAATTAAGAATCACTTGGTATATTCTTTAGGATGGTATACATCTAATAATTGTTAGGCTCGGATAATCACAAATATAAACTTCAGAACTAATCAATATTTACTCGACTCGGTTTGCATTTATACATATTCTCTGCAAGTTAGCTGAATAGACAGTCATAGGTTTTAGTCGCAGGAAGGCTCCTACACCTTTCAGACGGACGGTCAACTATTTTACTTGCACGAAAGGCGATGATGAGCTAGCTATTAAGAAATGGAGGAGGGGAAGAGAAAAAACTTGACTTTGCTATTTGACTTGCATCATCTGCTAACTGCTAAAGAGATGAAAGGATGCTTAAAGTTTTTCCTGAAAATGTTTACTTCATCATGACTGAACTGAACACATTAGAAGATGTTTGATAAACAGCTCCGTAGCATATATATATATATATAAGAAGACCATATCACTTTGCATTTGAAATGTCTAGTCGACATTTCTTATTTATTTATAAGCAGCGGAATCATTATTACAACAGCAACACAATAAATTAAACAGCAGGACAAACAACAATAAGCAGCCTACACTCCAAGAAAAACAAGCAGCAGCTACTATGCCAATAATGAAATGAAGCTAAGACTTCAAATACACAACTTCCTATCAAATGATGGATGCAATGGCGCTGTAAAGCTTTCAAGGAACCCATCTTTTATTTTTACTCATCATGCATAACTAAAACTGATATAGTTGATCGAGCAGGAGGATACTAGCTAGTTTGCTTTGTTGATCATTAATGTAACCCATATTTATAATGTTGGTATGCTTTATTATATTATCACTAGATACAAAATTGATGATAGATCAAAGGTTTCTTTGGGTGAAATCTGTTCAAACTCTCGCATGTACCAATATCAATAGAATCGGGCGACTATTGAGTCAACCCATTTTTGAAAATCGGTTTTCAAATCTTCATGAAATATTAGTTTAATGATCTTAATCCTTCTTCTCAATTAGTTTTTTTAGTTTTATGATTAATTGTCTCGTTATGAAATCTGAATTTTTTCTTTCCTGATTTTATTTTTCATACATATCAGCAAAGTTTTCAATTTTTTCAATTAGTGTGGAGAAGGTAGTTTCTTTACATTGGATATGAGTTTCTAATCTCTTTCCTATTTTTGCAGGCTCAAAGTTGTGTTTCAGTGGTTTTCCAGTGGTGGTTGTAAACAACGGTGTAGGGGAATTTCAACCTTCCTCGGATTAGTGGTATTTTAGCATCTGCCATGAATTATTTCAGGTCTTCACATAGTGGTACTTTCAAAACAACAGTGGTGTCTTTTGTCTTCATATTGTCCGTTATTATGACACACAAATCAGTGGGATTTGCTATCACTCGTTGTAGCAGCTCGAAACTGGATCTTGATGCAGAAAGAACATCCAAGTTTCACCATTGCAGAGTCAAAGAACAGAAGGGCAAAATTGGAAATATTCAGCAGAATAGAGCGCAATCTCTGGATTTCAAAATTTTGAATTTGAAGTTACCTTTTTTTAGTCAATATTTTCTCCGTTATTCTCTGGAACAGAATGGAACGAAGAATCAGGGATATAGGATAATTTTGGAAGGCGGTTAAGCTTTCAGGGAAACCCTAAACCTAATTGGGGTGATATAAAAACTAAGAAGAAGCACCTCTCTTATCACATACACAAAAGTTTTCACAACAGAAATCAAAGTAAACATCTTCTCAAAAAAATGGCGCAACCTAGTAACCTGCAATTGGCAGCTCTATCTAGGAGGATGCAAGAAACTAACCTCAACATTAATCAGCTAAGGATCTCAAGAAGCAGTTTGATTTTGGAAACTGAGATCGATGCAGTGGATACAAATTCGAATAATTGCTTGATTGGAAAAGTCGTCTACAAATATGAGGTGAAGTATGATGATATTCTGAGGGAGGTGAATATAGTATGGAGGAGTTATAAGAAAGTTGAAGTTAGCACTATGGGACGCAACTTGTTTGTTTTTAAGTTCAAAACTAATGAGTACAATAAGGAAGTCCTGAAGAGAATTCCATGGGTTATTAACTTCATGCTTGTTGTGCTCCAGGATTATGATAACTCGATACCGGTGGAAGAATATAAATTCACTCACCAAATATTTTATGTGGTTTTTCGAAATCTAGCGCTAGAACACATAGATGATAGCATTATTAAGAAGATTATCCAGGACATTGGTCAAAAAGTGGAGGTGGATGGGAAGAAATGTGTTACAATCAGAGGAAAAGTAGCTACGTAAAGGTCCTGGTTGATTTGAGTAAACCACTAAAAAGAGGTGTATGGATTTTTAATGCTGCTAAACAAAAGGTTTGGGTGAAATACCATTTTGAGAAACAACCAAAAAAATCTGTCCTCACTGTTTTGTTATTGATCATGATGAGGCGAGATGTGTGGAGACTGTGGGGATATTTTTATCTATGGTCTGACTGAGAAAGAGTTTGAGGAGCATTGGGCTAAACATGCTCATAAGGTAGCATCCATGATGCAACAACAATAGGAGCAAAGTGAGGCAGATGGGCTTCATGGATCCGCTAGTGGGTCGGGTGGATTGATTGATGATGAGTTCGACACGAGGAAGAATAAAAGGTCAAGGGATGACTCTATAGAAGATAATTATGTTCTTTTGGATGGAAATCAAGAGAGGAATGAAGAAAATCTTTCTGCTCAGAGTGATGGAGTTTATCATATGGACAACCATGCTGTCACTTACAATAGATGCTGAAAATGGAGGAAGGAGTGAAGAAACCTATCACTCAGCCAATACTGAAATGCGATTGAGCACTGCAAATCAGGTTTGCACTAATATCTTTTCTTTTAACACTTTTAACAAATTCAGTTTTCTGTCTATTACACAATTTCATTTCCTTATTCCTCGTTTTTGTCGCTGGAATTTTTGGGTTAATCAAAATATTGTGCTTACATTGATTTTAAGTTTTAGGGTTTGCCCTGATTTTAACCTATAAAGGCAAGAAATGAAAGTCCTGTCTTGGAATGTCCAGGGTTTTGGTAACAAACACACAAGAAATCATCTTAGAGAGTTAGTTAGGTCTAATGATCCTGACATTATCTTTTTGAGTGAAACTAAAACCATGAATTTGAAAATGGAAAAATTCACTAAATCTTATAATTATATGAACTATCTCCATGTCAATCCTATAGGTGCTTCAGGGGGGTTGTTCTTTTTGTCGAAAGATTGGATTCATATTGATTTGGAAGATATGAACTCAAATTTCATTACTGTGTTAGTGAATATGGATCCTATAAGTGGTTATACTTTACTAAATTGTATGTATGATTCCTTAGATGATGTAGGATGGGATAGACAATGATAGTATTTGGACACTCTATCAAGTAGATATGATTGTCCTTGGATAGTCCTTGGTGACTTGAATTTTATTATGATACAAGAGGAAAAAGTTGGTGGCAACTTAGTTCCTCAAAGTCAGTTGGATAATGTTAAAAATCATCTAGACTATCTAGGAATTTTTGACCTATCTTTCACAAGAAATCCTTTTACATGGAGTAATCATAGGACTGGTGATTCCCTAATTCTTGAAAGGCTTGATAGAGCCCTTGTTAATCAAACTTGGTCTGAATTTTTTCCCAATTCTATTATCTATCACCTGATTAGTCTAGCTAGTGACCATGTTCCTATTTTTCTTGTCACTTCTAGGGAGGACAATAGTTCTAGAAGACCTTTAAGGTTTAATAGATGCTGGTTTAATGACTCTAGCTGTAAGGAGCTAATAACAGATAACTGGAAAACTAGTGAAAATGGGTCCAAGGCTTATAAACATTCTAAATGCTTGCATAATGTTAAAGTATCTTTAAGTCAATGGAACATGAACTCTTTTGGGAATTTTCAAACTCATATAAATGATATTCAGAGGCAATTAGATGATATCTCCACTAATATGCATGATTCTGATAATACTTTGTTGAAAGTTAGACTAGAAGAGTCTTTGAAGTACTGGTACAATGTGAGATAAGATTACTATATGCAAAGGGCTAGGGAGAATACTCTGATTTTTGATGATAAAAATACTAAGTATTTTCATGATAAAGTGAAATACAGGAAAAGAAGAACTCAAATCGATTGTCTGAAAATCAACATAGGAATTTGGTTGATTGATAAAAGCATGATAGCTACTGAACTTAGAGACCATTTTAGTAAGATGAGTAGGACTTCTAATCCTCCTACTGATAATAGCTTTCTTGATGTTCTAATGCCATGTATTACTGCTGAGGAAAATGAATTCCTAATTCATCCTCCTACTGATGAGGAGATTAAGTCCATTGTGTGGCAAATGCAGCCATGGACTAGTCCTGGGCCAGATGGCTATCCTCCTTGTAGGATCAGAATCTCGCAGCAATGATATTTCAGCGAAAATTATCAACAACACAACACAACAGCGTCGCAGAACAATTTCAGAAATGATATAATAAATGACGTCAGCTAAAATCATGAGAAAGATGTGATGATCCTGCAAAAATTAGAGAGTTTGCGAGAATGTCGCAAGCCATATCCGAAAATAAAGGACAGATTAGCTGTCATCCACTATGTATTTCCCTATAAATAGTCGTTCAACAAGAAAGAGAGAGATCTTTTTCGAGAAAGAAACAAGTAAATAGGAGAGAGAAAGTCTAGAGCAGAAGTCATTCTTGATTCCTTTATATTTTCTTGTAAGAATATTCAAAGATTCATCAATAAAATTAAGATTGTAAATCTAAAAATGAGTTGAGTATTAACGAAATCATATGAGGGGTGTAGTGTAGGATTTCCTGCAACTACATAATGGCGCTAGAAACAGGGACGTATTGAAGATTAATATTAAGATTTGTGAAGATTTAGAGTGATTGGTTAAGAATTTTACATAATTTCTTGCAATTTGTTAACATTGAAGAAATGGCTAGAAGAAGAAATACATCCGAACAACCAACTACTGTTAGAAGAAGCAAGAAAATTGCTGGGAGAAAAAGAAGTGAAATGGGAGAATCTACTAGAATGAGAAGTAATAGAGAAAATCAAATTCAATCACCAATTCAACAAACACTAGTACAAGGGAGGAATACAGATTATGATAGGGTGAGTATACACACTTGGCAATCAAATTCGGCAGAAGAAGTAGAAGAAGAGCAACAAACCAGAAACCATAGACAGGTAGAAAGAAATCAAGAAGCAGATGAAGGAATAATTCATGGAGATGAGGAAATTGGAGCGTTAGAAACGTTGAGACGAAGAATACATGAAGAAAGAAGAGCTGAGGCAGAAGAACGTGCAAATCTAACAAGGCAAAATCACAAATGAATGATGGAAAATATGAGACTACAGAGTAGAAGATCGAGAATTATTACAAAATCATATTCAAGATCGACTAGAAGAGAAATGAGGCGAAACTCACCCACAATCAATGCTGGAAACAATATTCAAGAAGAAAAATCAAATCCTAATGAAGAATATCGCGAAAATAGAGAAAGAGCTGATGATCGTTACGTTCCACAAAATGAAACTTTTGATGATGGGAAAAATGGTGGAAATCAAGAGAACGGACAACGTCAGGGACGAAATGACCAAGATGGCGAAGGAAATCGAGGAAGGAAGAAGAATTTTACATGAAAGAGAAACTCAAAGAAATCAACAGACAATTGAAGAAGAAATTGAAAGATATTATGCTGAACAAGCACGTTTAATTTGCGAACGTGAAAGATTGAGAGCGGAAATGGAAGAACAAGAGCTCCAGAAGACAATTCGCCAGAACAATCACGACAATCGAGAAAGAAGGCGTACGCAAAATCGGAATAACGGTAATATCAATGAAGAGTACGATAAAATAAAGAGGATGGCTGAAAGACATCGAATGGAATTAATAAGAAATGAACAAAATCATGAAGGGGAAAATGAGAGACATAATCATTTGCGAATTCAAGATAGAGATGAAGAAGAAACTCGCAGAAGAAGACGAGATGAGAATAATGAAGAAGAAATGCAAAATTTCGCGAGAGAATAAAGACATGAACGCAGAAGAAGAGAGGCGAAATTAAAAAGACCAATGGACCAAAATTCAGGTGTAAATAAACAAATCTTGAAAGAATTATAAGAAATGAGAGGAATGCTAAATAATAGAGGAGAAGTAGGCAGAAGACAATTGGATGGAGCTATAGAAGAAGCTGTGAAAACTCCATTTACAAGGGAAGTACAATTAGGAGGAATACCACCGAAATGCAATTTACCCGCATTAACCAGCATTTTTGATGGCACAACTTGTGCAATTCAACACATTAAAGCCTATGTGAGGTGCATGTTGCAATGGGAAAATCATGATGTTGTATTATGCAAGTATTTCGCATCCAGCTTAACAGGGGAGGCGTTAAAATGGTTCGAAGGTATACCAAAGAATACAATAACATCCTTCAATCATTTGCATACTACATTCCTAGGGGCATATGTTTGAAACACCTGACTAAAAGATGGAGAACTATGTGTAGCGAAATGGCTGGCCGTGTAGATGAGAGATATCTTATATTATCATTTATCAATGCTATGTTTGCAACAAACCTATTGTACGTCCAAATTTTCAGAGTCAAGAATACGATCACAATGACTGAATTGCGAGAACTTCAAGAAGAATACATTGCTCTAGAGGAAAGGCAAAATGAAATGGAATCATATCCAATTGCGAAACACCAGCTCACAAACAGCGAATGCAAGCTTATTACCCAAGCTAATAAACGCAGTAGCGAATACTTCGCAAGTACAACAAGAGAAGTGACGAGTAACAATCAACAGAAACTGGTGGCTATGGGAAGCCGAGATCAAGAGGAGTATGAAAGAGAAATCAATTTCTACAATCGTGGTGGAAATAACAAGATTCAAAGACTCGATCAACCACAAGAAACTTATGGAAGTCAAAGACAAAACTATAATATAGGACAAGGAGGTCACAAGGTAGTATGGGAAGAAATAAAGATGACACCTCTAAATGCAAGTGTGGAGAAAATATGGGAAGCTGTAATTTTGATGGAGAATATACCAATACCATGGAATATGGGAACGGAACCACCTCCAAACCACAGAAGCCATGAGTTTTGTTCTTATCATCATTTTCATGGACATACAACAAATGATTGCAGAAATGTAAAAAAAATTATTCCGAGAATGATAGATCAAGGAAAACTAAACCACTTTTTGGTAGGGCACCCACAATCTCAACCATTGCCACCACCACCAGAGCATCACAAAATAAACACGATGAAAAAGAAGGAAACATTCTTCATAGAAGTTGGTGCAAAAGCAAAGAATCTATTCTGTCACTCTGTCGTACATTCATATAAGACAATCGAAGATTTTCATGACAATGTTTTGAGTAGAGTGTTCGCAAGAGATAACGATGGAAGAGAAATTATGAATATTGCGAAAATCTCGCCACTAGAGGAATGGCAGAAATAAATCATTTCTTTTACCACAGAAGAAATTCCCGAAGGTGAAGAAGTGCATGATAATCCATTGGTAGTAAAATTAGAAATTAATCCAAAACCGAAAGAAGATGAGGATGATGAAGCTGAAGATTCATGGGAAATTAACAGAATTCTAGTCGATACTGGAAGCTCTATGAATATCTTATTTTATCATACTTATAAAACTATGGGTGGAAGAGATGATGATCTTATACTATCAACATATAAGATATATAGTTTTAATGGTACTGCTAACAAGCCTAAAGGGGAGGTTACTATGCGAATTCCATTGAAGGGAATATCTTCTAAAATCTTATTCTGTGTCGTTGATGTAGAATCACCCTACAATGCATTAATTGGTCGACCTTGGCTACATGGGATTCTAGGTGTAGCTTCAACTTTCCACCAGTGCATCAAATTCCCTCACCCCAGCGGTGTAGGAATCATAAAGGGAGATTGGGTTGGAGGAAAGAGGTGTTACGAAACTGAGATAGAATCTTGCGAAGGAAGAGCAAACAAGAAGTAAAATTGGCGACACAAAATCAAAGAGACACAAAAAAGTAAGAGGTTGATGGTGGATGCAATCGAAAGAAAAGAAGAAGAGATGTTGCGAAATTAATGCTAGCTCAGAATAAAAATGATGAACATACCACTACCAAGGAAGCAGTAGTAGAAAATAATAAAGAAGCAGAGGATGGCAAAGGTAATAAAAACAAGAAATGTATGAATGATTAAGTTGTTGCGACACTCTCGCAATAAGTAAAATTCTCAAAAATACATTTTATTGAATGAAAAAATTGAGATTGCGAAATGCAAATACAATATGATGATGTACGAGACTCTCGCAGAGGTAATGAATTTTACAGAAGACAATCAGAGAAAAATGACAAAAGAGAAAGGGGCGAACCTTTATGGCGTACACCCAAAAGGCAAATGTAAGACCTAAAGTACGTCATATAAGGGGGTACCTGTTGCATGGCTCAGGGAAAGGCTACACCGCCACCGGAAACTGAGTCATGGAGATTTAGGGTCAATAAATCCCATCCGGGAGAGGCACCTTGGATTCTCATCTTAAGCATATGACTTGGGTTGGGCGACTAAGGTAATAAGTACTCTCCCAAGGAGTGCAGATCTGATCAAGGCGCCGAGGTACACAGTTGAGTTAAGAGTGCCAGGGGCGTTTAAAGCGTACCTTGCCATTCTTGACAAGTCTTGGATTATACTGCACTCGGTCTGAAGAAAACCCCACTTAGGGTGCAGTCTCGTAACCATAAGACCTATAGGTAAAAGGGATAAGAGGCTACGAGAACAACTGGTTGTTATTAAGACTGGATTGGAGGAGCTAACCTTGTATGATAGAAGTACGCCTCCTTGAAGGGGCAACCAGGGGGGAGATAAGGGAGGCACCCTCCATTAGGGAGCTGCTAAGTGTCTTAAGTGTCATGAGGCTTTTTATTCGCAAGGGTATTAAGGCTTGTCATATTTGTGCAATAATCCTGAAGAGGCAATAATACAAAAGAAAAAGATAAGACGAGATCAATGGGTTTTCGCATGAAAGTGCGAAGACGTCCTGCGATTTCGTCGCACGATGGCAATGTCATGGGGCTTTATTTTCGAAAGAATATTTAGGCCTTTCATATTTTCGCAACATTCCTGAAGAGGCCACAATACAAAAGAAAAAGTTAAGGCAAGATCAATGGGTTTTTGCATGAAAGTGCAAGGACGTCCTGCGATTTTGTCGCAATGACAAGAGGTGGCATAATAAGACCTTTAATTAGGAAGTAAAAATAAGACCACACAGGAACGAGATTTTGAAAGGAATCAAAATTCACTTCGCATAAGATTGCGAAATTAAATATAATTAACTGCGAAATTGAGGCATAAAATAAGAAAAACTTATAAAATCTCTCATTTGGATACAAATAACAGAGGCAAGTATGGGAATGAATGAAATTAGAAAACGTTATCTGTCTCCATATGATAGATTTGCAAAAAAATTTAAAAATTTATGATTATATTGATTAACTGTATTGCAAGGAAGAATTGTTTTAATGAATGCAGGTCAAAATGAAAGAAACACAAATATACAGAAAGAAGGAATAAATGTACAAGTATTACAGAAATCAAAGAAAGAAACAAAGACTACTTCTTAGTTGATCCTTCATTATCTTCATCAGACTTGTTCCCTTCTTCGTCTGCGTCAGAATCTTCACCATCATCACCATCAGATTCTTCATCATCAGCTTCGCTATCAGAAATAATCAGACTGGGAGTATTCTGTGGGATCTCTTCCAAGAGACAAGGATAATCAGAATGAGGGATACTATGATCGTCACAAACCATTTGGATAGTTTGATTGCGAAAATGCATAGCATCATTCTTAAAATTCGCAACAGTGATCTTGATTTGATTCTTTAATCTAGAATACTTGTCGTTGCGAGAAGAGTTGCGATCCTTTTCAGCTTCGAGTTCCTCAATCTTTTCACGATATCTACTTTCAGAATCTGCGAGCAAAAGACAATCAATTATTAACTTGATGAAAATTCATAAAACAAAAGATTAGTAAAGAAGAGCAGTTATAACCTTCTCTGTCAGAAATCATATCTCTAATCAAGGCTGTATGCTCAACTTGGAGACTAACATTTACACCTAAATCTTTTCTGGCATCATCTAAGATTTTCGCAGCCCAAACAAATTCATCCTCATTACTTATAAGAAGACGAGAACGAATTTGATTTTCCCTTTCGCAGAGCTCGATGTTCTTGCGGTTAGCTTCATCTCGTTCAAGTTGAACTTCAAGAAGAGTCTCTTGGAATTTCGCCAAAGCCTTAGCACCTTGATCAGAGATGCGATCCTTATCATCTATGAGACCGCTAATTTTGGTTCTTAACTCATTGTTTTCTCTTTAGAATAAGAAGGAGACGCTTAAATCGGTTGGCTAAGCCTAAACTAGATCTATGGTCAATTTCTAAGAGGCGAAATTTAGATCTAAGCTCATTCTAGAGAAAGAGATGAAATTCTATCATTTGAGAAACTATTTAAGAATTATTAAGACGCTCAAGAAGGGTATCATTATCCAAGGCATTAGGAAATGAACGAAGAAGGGTAGCTTCATCAGAAAGACCATAAATGTCTGCAAAAAGGATCATTTAAATAAGATAAAACAACAGGATGAATGAATGAAGGGAAAGAGAAAAGTAACATACCATAAAGCTGATTATTAGCTTGCTGAAGACTAGAGATTTTGTTCTTATACGAAGAAGAATCAATTTCTAGTTGTCTTTTTCTCGCGAAGACATTTGACTTCAGCTTCCAATTCTTCATTCTTTGTGCGAAATTGAAGATTCTTCTTTTCAAGATTTTCGCGTCTCCTCTCTAGATCTGAGGCAACAACGAAAGAAGCTTTTCCAGCCTGCGAGAAAATATAAAAATATTAATATAGAAAGTTTTGAGTTAACAATGAAGAAGTAAAAGGATGAAAATATACCAGACTAAGAGAATGCAAGAAGTCGGGAGTCACTGATCTAGAAACTCCACGAAGAGAACTATCACCATCCAGTAAAGGGACATCGCAAATTGTAGCGAGAGATTTGCAGGTATTAGCGAATTGGCTATCTCCCATTCCTTGCAAGAATCAGAAAAGAGGCCAGAGAGCTTAGCCATAGAAGATTCAGGTGGAAATCTTCACTTGCGGCAAGATCATCATCTCTCATCATCCTTGTCACTTTCGGAATTTTCATGAGAAGGAATATTTGAAGGAGAAGAAGAACGGACTTTCCTTTTCTTTGAAGGAGGAGCAGTTGATTTTTCCTGCGAAGAGCACCTTTGCCTTTATCACCAGTCTTCGCAACATCGGCAGGTTCTTCTATTTCAGCAATAATCTTCACACACAGATAGAAATAAGAAATGGAAGCAACATATACTTTTAAAATCATAAGAGAAAATTTCTTACCTCATCTGTGTATGAGCGAAGAGCTAACAAGGTACTAGCTCCCAGTCCTGTTATAACTATCTTTCAGTTTTTGGATCTGTAGAATATCGCAAGGGTCAACGAACAAAATAATAAAAACAAATAAAGAAATGTAAAGTGAGCGAAATTGGAAGAAACATACCTATTTCTCCTTCTCGGGCCAAGAGAATACCCAAGGTTGATAGGTAGCGAGATTCTCAGGAAGAATATTTGATCCAACAATATAAGGCCCTCTTAGCATCAAGGGAAAAACACACCATTTATCATCTTTGGATTGGAGATGAGTTGTGTTCTTACCAGAATTCCAATCAATATCTTGCATAAGTATTTTCGCTTCATCAATATTATCTTTCCTTTTCAAACGAATACCCCAACGAGTATTCTCTTTCTTCATGGAGATCAGTTCATAATTTTCAAAGAAGCTCTCTACTGCATATTTCTCAGCAATTATTTCTAAGTCTGCGAATTTAGGATCCCTAAGTTCTTTGGAGTATAGAGATCCTTTAGCAGCACCACGATTAGCGAACTCTAGCATCAGACGGATGCAATCCCCACTCAACTGGAAAATAGCTCGCGAAAATCCCGAATGAGCGAGAATTTCATAAAATAGAGGGATATCTGGGTCGTAAAGAGGAATGGGGAGACCTACGAGAATTTGACCTAGAAAAATTATGATTGATTGATCATCACAATATTGATCAGAAAAAAGTTTGATAGAAAGAATTGATTTGGCACTTTCACCAGGAATGGTAGAAAGTATGAAACCTTTCTCTGCAAGATCTTTTTGGACGTCTTTTAAGTTTTTCTCATGTTTATGGCCACTTGGAGGCATATTTGAATATAGAGTATGGGAATGAATAAAAAGTAAGAAGATTGAAGAAGGAAGAACTACAGTAGTGGAATTTACGGAAGAACAATAGGGTTGCAGAGATGAGAGAATTAAAAGAGAAGAGAAAGTAAAAAGAAAGTGAAAAGAAGAGTAAGAAGAATATATAAGGAAGATTTTTTACTCGAAGAAATAAACACCATTAAGACGAAAATACATGAGTGGTTGAAAAGCAGCGGTTACAGAAGACGTGTCAAGAAACGGATGGAAGAAAGAATACGCGTGATAAATGCAGAATATGAAGAGAGGAACAACTGCGGCATTTCTCACATCATTCTCTACTTTGCATAGAAGACATGAGAATAAGAAAGATGTAGGATCAGAATCTCGCAGCAATAATATTTCAGCGAAATTATCAACAACACAACAGCGTCGCAAAACAATTTCAGAAATGATATATTAAACGACGTCAGCTAAAATCATGAGAAAGATGTGATGATCCTGCGAAAATTAGAGAGTTTGTGAGATTAACATTTGTAAGATTGCGAGAATGTCGCAAGCCATATCCGAAAATAAAGGACAGATTAGCTGTCATCCACTATGTATTTCCCTATAAATAGTCGTTCAACTGGGAAGAAAGAGAGAGATCTTTTTCGAGAAAGAAACAAGTAAATAGGAGAGAGAAAGTCTAGAGAAGAAGTCATTCTTGATTCCTTTATCTTTTCTTGTAAGAATATTCAAAGATTCATCAATAAAATTAAGATTGTAAATCTAAAAATGAGTTGAGTATTAATGAAATCATATGAGAGGTGTAGTGTAGGATTTCCTGCAACTACACTCCTAGGTTCTATTAACAAATGTGGGAGACAGTTGGACCTGATACAATTGCTATGGTTAAAAGTTTCTTTCATTCTGGGAATATTCTTAAGCAAATGAACCATAATTTTGTTTCCCTTATACCTAAGAATGATGCTCCTAAGACTACTGCATATTTTAGGCCTATAAGCTTGAGTAATGTTAGTTATAAGATAATCTCTAAACTTTTAGCTAGTAGACTCAAAACTGTCATGGATAAATTTATTAGCCCATATCAAGCAGCTTTCTTGTCCTCTAGACAAATAACTGATAACATAGTTATTGCACATGAACTAGTTGACACTATGAGGAAGAATAGAACAAATCAGGACTTATGGCTATCAAACTTGACATGTCTAAGGCTTTTGATAGAATTGAATGGAAATTTTTGATTGATATTCTGAAAAATTTGGTTTCCATGATCAATGGTGTAACCTTATTGAGCAATGTGTTTCTACAGTGTCTACTTCTATCTTGCTAAATGGATGTCCTGGTGAAGTTTATTACCTAACAAGGGGTCTCAGACAGGGACACCCTTTGTCTCCATATTTGTTCATAATATGTATGGATATTTTATCTAAAATGCTTATTGATGCAGAGAGGAAAAATGACATCCAAGGTATAAAAGTCACTAAAAACAGTCCTTCAGTTAGTCATTTGTTTTTTGTTGATGATTGTCTTGTGTTCACTAGGGTTAATGTTAAGGGAGTTAGGAACTTAGAAGCTATGCTTGATAAATTCAGTAAGTTTTCTGGCCAGGTTATAAACTTTGATAAGTCAGGAATAGCTGTTAGTCCTAAAACTGAACCTAGAAAAAAAAATCAGATACTTTCTATCCTTAAGATTAAAAACTTAGGATTAGCTGATAAGTATCTAGGAGTTCCATTGTTATTGCAGAAGAACAAAATGGAATCTTTCAAGTACTTAGGAGAATCTTATGCCAAGTGTCTAATCTTATGAAAAGGATTAGACACTTGGCAGGGTAAATACATAAATCAACCAGGAAGAACTGTACTTATAAAGTCTACCTTAGGTACATTAGCTTCACACTTATGTGTTTTTCCCATTCCCAAAAAGATGACCAATAGGTTAGATTATTCAAAGAAAAAAAACTGGAACAAGAAAGGTTCTGGGAGGAAACTTATTGGGTTGGGATAATGTTTCTAAGCCCATTGAACTTGGTGGTATCAATATTAGAAAAAGTACTTTAACACTGCTTTGTTGGCTAAATTGGCTTGGAGGATGTTAACTGAACCAGATGCTTTATGGGTCCAAATTTTGTGTCATAAGTATTTTCCTGATTCTAATCCTCTCCATGTTGTTAGGACTGAGTCTGTTTCTTCGGTGTGGAAAGGCATTTGTAGGGGTCTTGAACTGATTAGGAAACACTACTGTTGGGAAGTAAGGGATGGTTCTCACATAGAAATTTGGAAGGACAAATGGGTGCCAAATAAGGAAAATTTACTGCCTACTAACTTAGCTTCTAATGGCATAAAAACTGTTAACCAATTACTTGTGCAAGGAACAGGGCAATGGAAGGTAGACACCTTGAACTGTCTTTTTGATAATGAAACTGTCACTGATATCTGTAGAATAAGAGTTTCACAATTTGGTAAAGATACCCTCAGGTGGAAACCTACTCAGAATGGACAGTTTTTTGTCAAATCTGCTTATAATTGTATTTTACATGATATGAATGTGTCTGGTAATAGTATTTTCCCTTGGAAAGCCCTTTGGATACTTAATCTCCCTTAAAAAGTAAGACACTTCTTATGGAAATGTCTTAATGATTGTGTCCCTGTGAGAAGTAAGATTGGCAGGTACATGCCATCAGTTCCTAGTGAATGACCCTTTTGTCATCATGATATTGAAACTTCTAATCATCTTTCTATGGAGTGTGAAGTTTCTAAAAGATTGTGGTTTTCTCTAGATGCTAATATTGCAGGAGATATCGCTAATACTAGCCTGCAGGATTGTATTGCTAGATGGTTTCAAAGAACTAATATTTTAAGACCTGAACAACATAAATATGTCAAATTTGTCAGCTTTGCAATCTGGCAGATTTGGAAGCTGAGATGCACTGTGGTCTTTGATAATGGTACAGTGCAGACAGCTAATTTGGTGGCTCAAGTTAATAAAGAGTTAACTGAATGGAATTCTCTCCCTATGACAAGGAGAAGTAATACAGTTAGGCAGAGTAGAACTGTGATACCCTGGCATTTACCAGAAACTAGCTATCACAAGATAAACTTTGATGGTGCTTTTATGAAAGAAACTAAACATATGGGTACTGGACTGACAATGTTTCTTAATACAGGGCAATGCAGAGGCGCTCAATCAATTTCAGGCTTAGCACAGGATGAGGAGGAAGCTGAGGCTTTAGCAACACTGGAAGGAATCAAGTGGGCAAAAGCTTCAACCGTGGAAAAACTGTATTTGGAGGGCGACTGTCTAAATGTAGTGGATGCAATAAATGGAAGTGTAGGCAAGGTAAAATAGACTAATAATAATAAATGTAATCTTACATTAAAATTATTTCAATTAAATTTCTTTCTTATTAAAAAAAATAAAATAAAAAGTAAAAATAAATAGATATATTAATTGGGTTGAGGAAAGCTCAAGGCAACACCTTTGGGACGGTGAACTATATTATCTAAACCGAAGAAGATACGTTTTCTAGGATGACTAGCCATTAGCAAAGGAGACCAGAGGGATAAAATAAATAGACTAGAAAAAATGGCACTTTTCCTGTTGGATTCAACAAGATGGTTTACATCTAATTATTGATAAGTTAGTTCGGATTACAGGTATAAAGAATTAATTAAATTTTTAATTAATCAATCCATATTTACTTGACTCGGTTGGTGAGTCTTTGTTTGCATTTAAATTCTGTCTAGGTATCACGATCGATTTGGAACGTAGCTGAATAAAACCTTTCGGACGGCTAACCGTTTTATTGTACTCATACCAAAAATACGATGAGCTTTCAAGAAATGGAGGAGGGAAAAGAATGTTAAGGATACATCAACTAAAGCCTATATCAGTGGATTGATTAGCGCTGATCCTTTATCATGACATCTACCAGAGAATCATTCCTCAATCATTGTTGTACGGTCTGTATCAAAGGCATGATTTGTGCAATATTTCTGTTATTCTCATTCATGTAATATCTGCTATATTTAGAGTAATGTAGCTCATATAAATAAGATAATTATCCACCAAGATAAGTGTGGAAGATTTCACCAAATATTTCTTCTCAACTTGGTATCTCGCTAGAGATCATATAAGCCACGCTTAAAACCAGAAATAGTTCATCTTCATCATCATGTCAGCACCAGAAACTACAACACTCCAACAGATCCATGTCAATCACCTTATCAGTGTCAAGCTCAATGACACAAACTATTTGCTATGGAAAACTCAGTTTAACCCACTTCTGAAAGGTTATCGATTGATGGGTTATATTGATGGAACCTATCCAAAACCAGCAAGAACCCTGCCAAATAATGAAACTGTTAATGCTGCTTACACCAAATATGAAGAGAAAGATCAAATCCTGCTTGGTTGGTTGCTATCATCTCTCACAGAAGGAGTTCTTGGTCGTGTTTCAGGATTCGGATCTGCAAAAGAAGTCTGGGATGCACTTGAAAAGCGTTATGCACCCAAGACTCGAGCTCATCATATGAATCTCAGAAGACAGCTTCATAGTCTTCAAAAAGGTAATAACCCTATGCAAGAGTATTTTTCAAAATATAAACAACTATTTGATGTTCTTGCAGCATCAGGGAATGCTCTATCAGAGGAGGATATGCAACATGCCATTTTGAGCGTCTTGGATCAAGCATATGATTCCATTGTTACATCTCTAAGCACAATGGAAAAGGTTGATATGGATGCATTCTATGCACATCTGCTTACTTATGATATACGATTGGAGCAGCATATGTTTTCGCTTCAACAACCAGTAGCCCATGTAGTTGCATCCTCAAATGCTAGACCTTTTCAGAGGTCGGATCAGAGAAGAAACCAGCCACCTAATCAACCACCAAATCGACCAGAACAAAGAAGGAACCAACCTCAAACTAATCAGGATGAAGGACCATGTCAGATATGTGGCCATAAGAAGCATGATGCTCTACATTGCTGGTTTCGCTTCAAATAGGATTTTGTTCCTAGAAAGCCTAGACAAGCTGCTTATCTTGCATTACCAGGAGAAGGTGTTGTCAATCAGTGGATAACTGATACTGGTGCTACTCACCATCTCACTGCAAATCTCAACAATCTGAGTGTTCGTCATGAATATGATGGCACTGAACGTGTCCATGTTGGTAATGGTAATGCACTGCCAATCGAGAATATTGATAAAGCTTCTTTGAAAATCAATATCCGCTCTTTCAATCTAAATAATATACTTCATGTTCCTCAAATAAAAGTCAATTTGTTATCAGTTTCACAGTTTTGCAAAGACAATTCTGTATGCTTTGAGTTTCACTCTAATTTCTTTATTGTAAAGGATATCCACACGAGGACAATATTGCTGCGAGGAAGGAGTAAGAATGGACTCTACATCTTTGATGGAGTGCGAGAGATACAACAATCCAATCCATCTACCTATGTTGCAGAAACTATCCCTATTTGACATCAGCGTCTAGGACATCCGATGCTCAAAACAATTCTTAAAGTTGTTAAGCATTCTTCCCTTCCAGTTTGCAATAAAGAGTTTCAATTCTGTCATTCTTGTCATGTTAGCAAGAGTCGTAAAATCCCCTTTTCTAGTAGTACTACTGTTATTGACAAGCCATTGAGCTTGATTGTTTCTGATTTATGGGTTTCTCCAAACTTATCTAAACATGGTTTTCGTTATTACATTCTTTTCCTTGATGTCTTTTATCATTACACCTGGATATATCCTCTTCATCATAAATATGATGCTTTTCCTATCTTTGTTCAGTTCAAAAGAATGATAGAAAACCAAACCGAGCATAAAATGAAGATTTTTCAATCAGACAATGGGGGAGAGTATAAAAAATTCACATCTTTTCTCAATGAGTCAGGGGTAATACATAGGTTTACTTGTCCTCACACTTCATCACAGAATGGCATAGTCGAATGTCGCATTAGACATATCACAGAGTCTGGTCTAGCCCTATTGTTTCAAGCCTCAATGCCAACTTCCTACTGGTCAGAAGCTTTCTCTACTGCCTGCTATCTAATTAATAGACTCTCAGCTTCTCAAACTTAAATCAAAACTCCTCTGGAACTACTTTTCCATAAGCTACCAGATTACAGTATGTTTAAAGTCTTCGGATGTCTGTGCTATCCTTGTTTACGACCATATATCTCTAACAAGTTAGAACCAAGGTCAAAAGCTTGTGTGTTTGTAGGCTATAATAGTGCTCACAAAGGTTATATGTGCTTAAACCTTCCATCCAATCGCCTATATATCTCTCGCCACGTCAAATTTGAAGAGCAGATCTTCCCATTCTCTGCCAAGCAGCAGGTAACTTCAGAAGATACACTACAGAGTCAGTTATGTACTAGAATATTGTCTTCTTCTCCTCTATCTGTATTACCAATGTCTCCTATGCAGACCATGCCACTAGCTGAGCAAACGGTGGCTCTTGAAACAACAACATCAACACCATCTACGCAATCCTCAGTTCAACCATCTGTTGACAGTGCACAGCGCAACACAAATACTGGTACAACTTCTACAACAATTTTGGGTTCAACAACACAGCAACATCAACAACATTCTATGGTGACTAGATCCAAAGATGGCATCAGAAAGCCTGTCAATAGATTGTGTTTAGCAGCCACCAAACATCCTTTACAAACTGATAAGTTTTTCGAGCCAAAGTCATATACAGAAGCATTCAAAGATACGAACTGGAGACCACCCATGGATGAAGAAATCAATGCTCATATACGTAATGGTACATGGACCAAAGTACCATATGTTGATGGAATGAATGTCATCGGTTCCAAGTGGGTGTTTCGAGTTAAGCAGAAACCAAATGGAGATATGGACAGAAGAAAAGCACGGGTAGTTGCAAATGGTTTTCATCAAAAAGCAGGTGATGACTATGGTGAAACTTTCAGCCCCGCAATCAAGCCTTGCACTATAAGATTAGTTCTATCTATAACAGCAGCACATAATTGGGATATGAAACAACTTGATGTTCAAAATGCGTTTCTTCATGGTGTGCTTGAAGAAGAAGTTTACATGAAACAACCTCCGGGGTATGTTAATCGTGAGAACCCAACATATGTGTGTAAACTTAATAAGTCAATATACGTCTTAAAAAAAGCTCCGCGTACGTGGTACTCCAAACTCAGCTCTTATCTGATTGATTTGGGGTTCAAGGGATCGATTGCTGATTCCTCCTTATTTGTGCAACAATCAAAACAAGGTATTACCTATGTACTTGTTTGTATCGATGACATCATAGTCACAGGTTCTAGTTCACTACTTATCAATAAACTCATAAATGATCTGAGTACAGAGTTTGCATTTCGTGATTTGGGTAATCTCAATTATTTTTTGGGTATTGAAGTAATTCAACAAGGTGGTGCAATCATACTCAGTCAGCGCAAGTATATTGCTGATTTGCTTAAACGTACAACAATTGATGGTGCAAAGCCTGTCTGTACTCCTCTTGCAGCCAATACAAAGATACTGCGAGTCGGCAACAACAAGTTTGATAATCCAACCATCTACAGAAGTGTTGCAGGAGCTCTTTAGTACCTTCATCTTACTCGACCAGATATTGCTGTTGCAGTTGCAAAAGTTTGCCAATATATGCATGATCCGTATGAGGAACATTGGGAATTAGTGAAGCGAATTCTTCGTTATCTGAAACACATAGTTGAATATGGTCTGGCAATACGAAAATCAACTGATTTATCACTACATGCTTATTCTGATAGGGACTGGGCAGGCAATTTAGATGACAGAAGGTCAACAAGTGGATATTGTATCTACTTTGGTGGCAATTTGATATCATGGAGTGCAAGGAAACAACACACTGTGTCTAAATCAAGCACTGAAGCTGAGTACCGAGGCATTGCAATAGCTACATCAGAACTGGTATGGATTCAGTCATTGCTCAAAGAACTGGGAATTCCTATGTCTACTCCTTCTTTATGGTGCGACAACCTTGGAGCAACATATCTTACAGTCAATCCAGTGTTTCATGCATGTACTAAACACATAGAAATTAACTACCATTTTTTCAGAGAAAGAGTGGCTAGCAAACAATTAGAAGTCAAGTTTATTTCTTCTAAAGATAAATTGCAGACATCTTTATTAAGGGCCTAGCTTCACCAAGGTTTCAATATCTCAGAGACAAGTTGAACATTCAAAAACTCATGCTCAACTTGAGGGGGGATGTTAAGGATACAACAACTAAAGGCTATATCAGTGGCTTGATTAGCGCTGATCCTTTATCATGACAGCTACCAGAGAATCATTCCTCAATCACAGTTGTACGACCTGTATCAAAGGCATGATTTGTGCAATATTTCTGTTATTCTCATTCATGTAATATCTGCTCTATTTAGAGTAATGTAGCTCATATAAATAAGATAATTCTCCACCAAGATAAGTGTGGAAGATTTCACCAAATATTTCTTCTCAACTAAGAAAAACAAAGAATATAATAGACTTTGAGCAAAACGGAATTGACTTACAACATCTTGCCTTTTGTAGCTGCTACTATGGCAAGAATGAAATGAAGCTAAGACTTCAAATAGACAACTGCCTATCAAATGACATCGGTACATGTACATGCAATAAAAACGTTATGGAGCAAAGATTGATTTACTTTTAGCAGCTCTGAGTTTCGGTTAGTTTGAATGCATGCGGAAAATTCCTATATTGGAGTTAATTGATTGAGATTATAAGAATTTAAAGGTTTCTCAATGGATGACCCAAAACAAAAACATCTATCTATATGGGTTATTACATAATCATAACTATTTATCCGAAATAATAATTAATAGAAGACAAAAAACTAAGAGACATCGACTTTTATAGACATGTCGGAAGAAGAAGATATGGCCATGATTTTCTGGCTGTTCATGATATATCTTACAAAATCATTCTAAAAACCAGTTAGACAGACGGTATATATCTTGCATGGTGAAATGTCGAATGTAAGAATAATGGATGCAATGGCGCTGTAAACCTTTCAAGGAACCAGTCTTTTATTTTTACTCATCATGCGAGAGACATATTCTTTTCAATAATCGAAAGCAAAAATAGACTAAAAACATCATCTAAGATTGCAAGGAAGATTTAACACATAACATCAGAGTTGAAGGGAGTTAGAGCGCAGGGAGGATCCGATGCATACTTGAACTTGATTTTGTCATTGTGGAAAAGTGGTTCACCACTATTAAGGTAACAAAGATTAAGAGATAATTCACGACCGTATCCGATTACGCCTTTATCGAAGATGCCACGGCCTAGAGATTCAGTGATTTTGAACCCAGGACAATGAATCAGAACTTCTGACTGAGGACATTTACAGTCATTGGTTATTGACACCTCGTACTCAGTTTGTCCATGAACTTTAAACCCCGTAGGCCTCTGCGAAATCTTTATATTATGAATTCCACAATCACAAGATCCTATTTTTCGACCCGAATCACAAAATCCTGTCACATAGAAAAACTCACACTTAATACTCGAAAAAACATTATAAAACAAAAACTTGGAATCTGTTAGTACCTCCTCCGATAAGACTTAAAATGAGAACCGCAGCAGCGAAGGTGTTAAGGGAAGCAGCCATTGTAGATACAGGCCTTTCGCTCTTGAAACAAAACTATATATAATGCTCAAAAACTTCAATCTTGCATCCTGATATATGGTCTTAGAAATAAAACTTAAATATGGTAATGATCACTGGTGTAACCTCATATACCAATGTGTTTCTACAGTGTCTACTTCTATCTTGCTAAATGGATGTCGTGGTGAAGTGTATTACCCAACAAGGGGTCTCAGACAGGGACACCCTTTGTCTCCATATTTGTTCATAATATGTATGGATATTTTATCTAAAATGCTTATTGATGCAGAGAGGAAAAATGACATCCAAGGTATAAAAGTCACTAAAAACAGTCCTTCAGTTAGTCATTTGTTTTTTTTTTTTGATGATTGTCTTGTGCTCACCAGGGCTAATGTTAAGGGAGCTAGGAACTTAGAAGCTATGCTTGATAAATTCAGTAAGTTTTCTGGACAGGTTATAAACTTTCATAAGTCAGGAATAGCTGTTAGTCCCAAAACTGAACTTAGAAAAAAAATCAGATACTTTCTATCCTTAAGATTAAAAACTTAGGATTAGATGATAAGTATCTAGGAGTTCCGTTGTTATTGCAGAAGAACAAAATGGAATCTTTCAAGCACTTAGGAGAATCTTATGAAAAAGATTAGACACTTGGAAGGGTAAATACATAAATCAACCAGGAAGAACTGTACTTATAAAGTCTACCTTAGGTACATTAGCTTCACACCACTTATCTGTTTTTCCCATGCCCAAAAAGATGACCAATAGGTTAGATTCTATTCAAAGAAAAAAAAATTGGTACAAGAAAGGTGCTGGTAGGGAGGAAACTTATTGGGTTGGGATAATGTTTCTAAGCCCATTGAACTTGGTGGTCTCAATATTAGAAAAACATAGTACCTTAACACTGCTTTGTTGGCTAAATTGGCTTGGAGGATGTTAACTAAACCAGATGCTTTATGGGTCCAAATTTTGTGTCATAAGTATTTTCCTGATTGTAATCCTCTCCATGTTGTTAGGACTGAGTCTGTTTCTTGGGTGTGGAAAGACATTTGTAGGGGTCTTGAACTTATTAGGAAACGCTACTGTTGGGAAGTAGGGGATGGTTCTCACATAGAAATTTGGAAGGACAAATGGGTGCCAAATAGGGAAAATTTACTGCCTAGTAACTTATCTTCTAATGGCATAAAAATGTTAACCAATTACTTGTGCAAGGAACATGACAAAGGAAGGTAGACACCTTGAACTGTCTTTTTGATAATGAAACTGTCACTGATATCTGTAGAATAAGAGTTTCACAATTTGGTAAAGATACCCTAAGGTGGAAACCTACTCAGAATGGACAGTTTATTGTCAAATCTGCTTATAACTGTATTTTACATGATATGAATGTGTCTGGTAATAATATTTTCCCTTGAAAAGCCCTTTGGAGACTTAATCTCCCTCAAAAAGTAAGACACCTCTTATGGAAATGTCTTAATGATTGTGTCCTGTGAGAAGTAAGATTGGCAGGTACATGCCATCAATTCCTAGTGAATCTCCCTTTTGTCATCATGATATTGTGGCTTGCTCTAGATGCTAATATTGCAGGAGATATTGCTAATACTAGCCTGCAGGATTGGATTGCTAGCTGGTTTCAAAGCACTAATACTTTAAGCCCTGAACAAGATAATTATGTCCAATTTGTCAGCTTTGCAATCTGGCAGATTTGGAAGCTGAGATGCACTGTGGTCTTTGATAATGGTACAGTGCAGGCAGCTAATTTGGTGGCTCAAGTTAATAAAGAGTTAACTGAATGGAATTCTCTCCCTATTACAAGGAGAAGTAATACAGTTAGGCAGAGTAGAACTGTGATACCCTGGCATTTACCAGAAACTAGCTATCACAAGATAAACTTTGATGGTGCTTTTATGAAAGAAACTAACATATGGGTACTGTACTGACAATGTTTCTTAATACAGGGAAATGCAGAGGCGCTCAATCAATTTCAGGCTTAGCACAGGATGAGGAGGAAGCTGAGGCTTTAGCAACACTGGAAGGAATCAAGTGGGCAAAAGCTTCAACCGTGGAAAAACTGTATTTGGAGGGCGACTGTCTAAATGTAGTGGATGCAATAAATGGAAGTGTAGGCAAGGTAAAATAGACTAATAATAATAAATGTAATCTTACATTAAAATTATTTCAATTAAATTTCTTTCTTATTAAAAAATAAAATAAAATAAAAAGAAATAGATAGATTAATTGGGCTGAGGAAAGCTCCAAGGCAACACCTTTGGGACGATGAACTATATTATCTAAATCGAAGAAGATACGTTTTCCAGGATGACTAGCCATTAGCAAAGGAGATCAGAGGGATAAAATAAATAGACCGGAAAAAATGGCAATTTTCATGTTGGATTCCACAAGATGGTATACATCTAATTATTGGTAAGTTAGTTCGGATTACAGGTATAAAGAATTAATTAAATTTTTAATTAATTAATCCATATTTACTTGACTCGGTTGGCGAGTCTTTATTTGCATTTAAATTCTGTCTGGGTATAACGATCGATTTGGAACGTAGCTGAATAAAACCTTTCGGACGGCTAACCATTTATTGTACTCATACCAAAACTACGACGAGCTTTCAAGAAATGGAGGAGGGAAAAGAAAAACAAAGAATATAATAGACTTTGAGCAAAACGGAATTGACTTGCAACATCTTGCCTTTTGTAGCTGCTACTATGGCCAGAATGAAATGAAGCTAAGACTTCAAATAGACAACTGCCTATCAAATGACATCGGTACATGTACATGCAATAAAAACGTTATGGAGCAAAGATTGATTTACTTTTAGCAGCTCTGAGTTTCGGTTAGTTTGAATGCATGCGGAAAATTCCTATATTGGAGTTAATTGATTGAGATTATAAGAATTTCAAGGTTTCTCAATGGATGACCCAAAACAAAAACATCTATTTATATGGGTTATTACATAATCATAACTATTTATCCAAAAGAATAATTAAAAGAAGACAAAAGACTAAGAGACATCGACTTTTATAGACATGTAGGAAGAAGATATGGCCATGATTTTCTGGCTGTTCATGATATATCTTACAAAATCATTCTAAAAACCAATTAGACAGACGGTATATATCTTGCATGGTAAAATGTCGAATGTAAGTCGAGTGTAAGAATAATGGATGATGGCGCTGTAAACCTTTCAAGGAACCAATCTTTTATTTTTACTCATCATGCGAGAGACATATTCTTTTCAATAATCGAAAGCAAAAATAGACTAAAAACATCATCTAAGATTGCAAGGAAGATTTAACACATAACATCAGAGTTGAAGGGAGTTAGAGCGCAGGGAGGATCGGATGCATACTTGAACTTGATTTTGTCATTGTGGAAAAGTGGTTCACCACTATTAAGGTAACAAAGATTAAGAGATAATTCACGACCGTATCCGATTACGCCTTTATCGAAGATGCCACGGCCTAGAGATTCAGTGCTTTTGAACCCAGGACAATGAATCAGAACTTCTGACTGAGGACATTTACAGTCATTGGTTATTGTCACCTCGTACTCAGTTTGTCCATGAACTTTAAACCCCGTAGGCCTCTGCGAAATCTTTATATTATGAATTCCACAATCACAAGATCCTATTTTTCGACACGAATCACAAAATCCTGTCACAGAGAAAAAATCACACTTAATACTCGAAAAAACATTATAAAACAAAAACTTGGAATCTGTTAGTACCTCCTCCGATAAGACTTAATATGATAACCGCAGCAGCGAAGGTGTTAAGGGAAGCAGCCATTGTAGATACAGGCCTTTCGCTCTTGAAACAAAACTATATATGATGCTCAAAAACTTCAATCTTGTATCCTAATATATGGTCTTATAAATAAAATTAAATATGGAAATGATATTATCCTACTTTATGAAATATATTAATTCTTTTTTTCCTTATTTTTCAGACAAAAATATTGAATTTTAATATCTTACGACATAATAACAGCTTTGCTTAAAAATCTTATAGCAACATAGGAAAGTTTACTGTCCAAAGTCGAAGCCTTGTAACTCTATGACAGGTTATTTAAGTCAGAGCATGCATTTGGTTTGCTGTTGCATGTTGCTGATCAACTCAGGCCTTGTACCATGAGCAGCAGCAGCTCATTTAGTCAATAGTAAATCAAAGCATAAAACCATATGCATTAATACGAAGATAAGCAAACAACAGCAAAAGTTTAAAATGATATCACTCAGTATAAATACAACCGATCGAAGCATAAATACTTATCTTGCGTTGCAGCTTAATTAATTATCCATATATTTGTCAATAAAGAATGTAAAATTTACTTTTCAAATTATCTTGCCATCTACTTTTCAAATTTATATGCACGAGAGCATATGATAAAGAATGTCAAAGATGCAGAGAACTGGGCGGACGGACATGTTGATTATACATAGAAGAATCCTCAGAGATCCTGATAATATAACTTGCACCGAAAAATCAAAGCTGTTGATGTTGCCATAGCAATTCTGCCCCGGCTACTATGTGGTCGGGCCAGTGCAATTGACACGTCCTCTCGGGCTCGGCACTCATAAAAATGCATATACAAGGCCGTTGTGGCATTGCCGGAAAAATGAAATAAAATAAAAAGGTGCATTTCGTCTAAAGGGAAGAAGATCGTGAAGTTGACCGGACTAGACCAGAGAGCAGAATAGGATTAAGGATTGGATGGATATTCAGAAACTGCTTAATTCGAAATTCCCATTTCTCTGGGTCCTCCTCCTCAAAAACTTCATCTTTTCACCCTCTTCTCCGTTTCTCTGCAAGTAAGTAGTAATCTCTTTTCGATTTTTAGAAGCGAAATCAGTGTGTGTTTATTGATATAGTCAGTTTATAATGACATTCTACTGGTAATTTGTTAATTCCATGAGATAGCAAGTGAAAGAACAACAATGTCTGAATTTTAAATGTGCGTTCAAAGTATTTGTTAATTTGTCCCGCTGGGCAAACTTGTTTTTGTCATGTGGGTATTTATTGCATGTCTCACTTTGTTTGTTTGATGTTGTGATATCGGGATTCTTGTAAGCCTCATAGTCCCAACATAAATAAGATAACTAGGTTGTTCTTGTTGTGACAGAACCGAAGAATAATAATACTATAAGGTGTGCAGTGAAGTCTTATAGGTTGTCAGAGTTGTCAAAGACTGAGGTTGATAGCCTTAAGGCTCGCCCTCGTATTGATTTCTCTTTCATTTTTAGTACTGTGAGGTTCAATGTTTTGCTTTAACTTCCTTAAGTTTAATGTGTGACTGTGTGTGATATATTATATAACTCATTGTTTTGTACTGGATCAAGTCCAGCCCATTGTTGATGATGTACGCATTAGAGGCGAGGCTGCAGTTACAGAACTGGTGCTTCTTTGATTCTTCATTATATTGTGTCCATCTCTCTCATTTGTGAAGGCTAATTGCTATTTCCTTTTTCTTTTCTTAAGCTGGAGTCTACCATATGTTTAATCAGGATTTTATCTGGCTGTTTGTTCATTTTGAAGTTATACCATGAGGTTTGACAAAGTTTCCCTGGAAAAATCATTGAACGAGTTGCTGATCTTTCTCATCCTCAGGTAGGCCAAGTATCTATTTTAGATTGACGTTTGTGAGTAAATAAGTGTAGTGTCAGCGTTTTACTTTATCTATGTACTATGACTGTGGTTAAGCATTTCCTTTTGGTTTGGGCGCAGCTTGATCCAGCTGTCAAAGAGGCATTTGATGTTGCGTATGATAACATTTATGCATTTCATTTTGCTCCAAAGGCTCCCCTGCGAAAGTTGAAAACGTGAAAGTAAGTAAAATATCACTCCGTTCCTTTTGTTTTTCTGGTCCACAATTTTCAGTATTATCGGGAATCAAATAGTTGTATTTCAAACAAATGGGGACTATGGAATGGAAGAATGCTGATGGGTTTTGTTCTAAAGTTCACAAGCCCTTATCCCTTTTTATCTCCTTGTAGGTTTTCTCTTTAGCTAGAATTGGAATAGTTTAGTTTACGATCCATAGAACCCTGAAGACCCCCGTTCATTTATCGCTTAATTTTTGGATGTTCTCCTGGGGAGACCTCAACCTTAACCCATTCAAAAACTGCAGTCCCGACAAGAAGTAGTAAGAAAGTCGACAGTGAAATGGACATTTCTTTCACTTTTTCTTGAATGTAGCTCATATCACTAGTTTGACCCCTTTATTAGTGCGTTACTTCTGTGGCTCTTTATTTTCCTGGGGAAGTGCAGGTCTTCCTTCAACAGCACTCATGCTTGCAGTGATAATTTTTCTAACTTCCTGTTAACTGTTAAATTCCATATTCAGTGACTTAAAATTTGTTGTATGGATTTTCAACATGTAAAGAGTCATTTGATGTCGCGTACGACAACATTTATGCATTTAAAAACACAACCCTGCTTAACTTATTATGCATTTAACCACACATGCCTCTTTCTCAGGCATCTGCATAAACCATTATGCACATCTTTTACCATGCATAATCTATCATGCACTACTAGTTAATACTACATAAACAAACAGTTGACTGCATAACATATTCTGCATATTTTTTAAGAAGGCACAATCTGTTATGCATTTGTTTCTTTAACAAGCATAATGTATTTTACATACAAACAAGCAGGTAAATGATAAGAGAAGTTTATTAACTGATGCAAAACAGGAACAAGAAGGAATTCAACGCACCTTGTTTATAGACAACACATTGCTTATTAGATTCTTCTTCTTCTTCCTCTTCACTCTCGGATCTTTCGATTTGCTTCTTCTTCATCCTTTTCAGGTCTTTTGATTGTTTGGGTTAATGTCTTTTTATTTTCTTCTGATGATCAACAGCTTGCCTCACTGAAACAGGACAAATCATATTGAAACAAATCAATGACACCAATTAAACAATATATCAGACAGAAGATACCACAAGAAAATCTTACCATTTTTGGCATCATTTGTATTATCATCCTCATTATCAGTATCATCACCCAATACTTCCTTCGGTGCAGCTTTCTTTGCTTTCTTTTTTCCCTTAGTAGCTTTTTCAGGCCTAGGTGAACTAGGTGATACTTGAGGTGACGCCTGATCTTTTAATCTCTGCGACTTCCTTGACGGGGTTGCTTCAGGATCTTTTCAACACACAAATAAATAAGCTATTTAAGTTATGCAGTAACTTTGGTAAGCAGATGAAAGTTAAAATTTAAACAGATGAAAATTAAAAAGCAACACTTAAAAATAGGTGTTATGCAGTGTTTTTTTTTTTTGAAAGCATAACCTGTCATGCATCTGCATAACAAGTTACACACATTAATTTGATGCTGCATACCCTGTCATGCATCTGCAGAACAAGTTATGCAGATTTATGTTATGCAGAATCACACATGAGAACTAGTTATGCATACCAGAGCCTTTCTTACTCTTCTTCAGAGCATCTCCCTTTGCCTTGATTTGCATCTCCTTCAGTGTTTTGACACTATCAATTTCTTCTTGTTCATCTTCAACATCAGTAGGTAAAATCACATTGAGGAGAAAATTATGTTAAAATCGAAGAAGAATAAAGTGATAACTCAAAAAAAAATTATGGGTATTCAGGATGAAACTCTCACCAGAAACATTTTTCTTTTTAGGTTTACTCTTTTTTTCTGGTTCATCATCGGCAATTACTGTAACAAAATTTAAGATTAAAAAAAATAAATTCAAAAAAAACAAAAGCAAACACTAACAGATGAAGCTAATGATAAATCTCACCGGGTTTTTTCTGTTTCTTCGACTTCATTTTTCCTTCGGTTTTCCCTTCTTCATCTGAAGCATCAAGAACAAAAATTAAAATTGAAAATCAAATAAAATCAAATGTACCGAATGCATGCAAGATTAAGATCGATTAAACTAGTTTTAGTACCTAATTTCTTATCTTTTGATTTCTGAAGACGTTTTTCTGTTGGTGTTTCATCCATTTTGGTTCTACTGAATTCTAGGGTTAAGGTTTTTTAGAGTTTGAAATTGATATTAGGGTTTGATCAACTTCAATCATCGGTTTTAAATGATTGATTTGTTTGAATGATGTAGAAGAAAATCTTTGCAGATCCGTTACAGTGTTTATGGAGGAATATGAATTGAAAAACGGATGAAGAATAAATGAGAAGAAGAGAAAAGAAATGGGTGAGAGGAATAAATGTTCTGACCGTTTTCGGGAGTTAATAGAACTGCCCAGAACCGCTGAAGGGTAATTGAAGAACTCTGCACGTTTTTAATAATTTTAAATAATGTTGGGTGCGACTGTAGGGAAAAGTAATTGTGGGTCTGGCGGTAAGAAAAAAAATTTTCTGGACCTGCGCCTAATTTTCCCAAAAAAGAACCTTTAAGATGTTGGCATACATACATGATACATGTCTTAACCTCACAACATCCGATTGACTGATATACATGCCCGTTTATTTGTTCCAAAAAAAAGAAAAGAAAAATCCGCAACCTGGGTTAGCCACTGCAATCAACCTTCCCCAAGAAAAATTTATTAGGTCCACGCATCGCTGCATGCCTACCTAACCGAGTGATTGAGGTGGTAGTATGACCACACAAAAGGTGTGGCGTGCCCTTGACAAGCAATGTCTAACAACTAAACTTCTAACTTTTTTTCTTTAAACAAAAATATAAAAAAGCAGCAGGTCATGTTTGATGTCGCCAAGAGGGATCTCTAGCTTAAAGAAACTTAAAAAAAATTGCAATGGCAAGACTTTTCAATATTTCGATGTTGGTCTTCGTCTTTTTTAATGGAGCAGCACTACTAGCAATTGCAAGAGAAGCACCAGTTCCATCCGAAGAAACAATGGCTCCTGCTAACTATGATTTCCCAGCACTACCACCGATGCCAGACCAATGTGAACAGATGCTTGATGAGATCTCAGATTCGTGTGGAGATACATTGAGCAGGCTTCTGATGAGTAAGACCTTACCAGTAGCACAAGATGCAGGCTGTTGTAGGGAAATTATTCAAGGAATTACTAAGTTATGCTGGGATGCACAAATGGAACTTATAAAAGCCCATCTTCGTCAGCACAGATATTCTAAATATTCTATCAACCTTTATCCTTGGTCAGACAACACTTGGAATACATGTCTGAACCTCACAAAATCCGGTTGATTTTTACGAATGTTGATCATTTTATTTATCACACTGCAAACATATTAAGAACTCGCATGGGATGTACCCTCCGCTAAATGAGTTTTACGGAGCTTCCCAACCCCATCCCAACTCCAAAAGCCGTGGTCTATTCCTCTCTTACGTTCTCTGTTGAGTGGGAATCCATGCCGGAAGAAGTTTTAAACGGACAATTGTCCATTTTGAAAAAGTGAAAAACCGCCAACGATTGGCCGTTATTAGATTAAAAACTTTGTAACTTAATGTGATCTGTGGAGAAAAATATGGGATTTTGTTTATTTGATAACGGATAATCACTATCCGTTTTGGATTAAAAATAATGTAAATGGGGCCGTAAAGTTGAAAACGGATAATCATTACCCATTTTCCCCTGCAAAAACGGCTAATCATTGGCAGTTTGTAATTTAAATGGGGAATTTCCGCAAAGGCTAGGCTCTTCCCAACATAACGTGTAAAGGCGTTTGGGAATGACTTGGGAAGAGCCATAAGACTCGGTCTTAGGAACAACTACTGTACAACACAAAAAGTTGCACAAAATCATCTTCTTTATTTATTTTTTTTGATTTGATACGTCTGGTTCTGACTCGTCTAGATACGATAAAAATCACATAATTTATCTGGTTTTTACTCAATGTTTTTTCTTTTGAGTCAGACTAGACTCCACTAATTCAAAAATATGCGAGTTGGCCATTGGTCCCATAATTCTGGGGGAATTTTGTTAACCAACTCAAATGGGTGTAACTCAGGATTAGGACTGAATCAGGAAGCTCATATATAACTGAAAAATAAAAGAAAAAGAAACAATCCGATATCTCAGTCGTATCGATTAAGGAGGGCAAATTATATCCAAATGCCATGTGAAAAACAAGCAATGGGGCTGAGCTGACAGCATCTTCGGGCAACTCGTTTTATTCTTTTTCTTTTTAGTAATGATACACACCGTGATTCTGCACCCAGGTGTGCACCGCGAGGGATCTGACGGCCTAAATATCACCCTCTCTGCATTGGGATAGGGGTGGGGCATGAGTAGGCCCCACCACCCCCTCACATAATTTTTGTCGGTGCACATCTCGGTGCAGAATCACGATTCATCAATCATTTCCGTTTTCTTTTTCGCTATCCCTCTTCGGCTACCTGATTGTGGCGCAAACTTTGACCCTTGAGATCACCAAATGATGATACATAGTACCAAATTATGATACATCATGAATTTGATGACTATTGTGAACCTGTGTAGTTCCTACTATGCATGATCATGTTTGATGTCGAAAAAGGAGACTACTTAAGGTGACAACATTTGGCTCGTTAATAGGAAAAAAGGGGAAACCTTATAATCACCGATCACTAATAGCAGTTTTTTCTGTCACAACAACCATGAAAAGAAATCACTCACACTTATTAATAAACCTTTGTTTTAATACAATCTTCACAATGAGTAATTGTTGTCCAACATCGTTGTTGCTTATGAGCAAGAAAACCAAGCTGTCGATAAATATTATTATGTGTTGTCAGAATGAAGTTATGGAAGCATATGAGGGGATTTTAGTTCGTTGCTTTGTTGACGACGAGAAAGAAAAATTGGGTGATTATTAATTAAACAAAAAGCTTTTACTTCTGCGCAAATAATATCACTTGGTATTTGATCATAAAGAAAAATTCACTTGCCGAGTCTGGACCAATTAGTCGGCGACATAACTGGGGTTAACCTGCAGTTAGTTTACCTCGTATCATCCTAAATCCTACGGCCATAGAGCTACTAGATTAAAAAAGCTCCTGCGAGAACAAATTTTTTTCCGTGCGTCAATTATCGAAGAGCAATAGTGCTACACTTACCGCTAAATATTCCGTCAGAAATTATGAGATGACATTGGATAGTGGGGTGGACTGTGGAGTCCCAATTTATCGTAAGGATAAGTAGTGAATAAGGAGAGATCTAGCCCTTTATTCCTGTCGGTAATTTATAAATTAATTTGTCATCTGTAAAGCTAACATTCTTGATTGCCATAATGTGTACTCCGTCCTTCCCTTTTCATGGTTTTTGGTCGTCTCCATTGGTACCACTGTACTACAGTGACACCGGCCGGAGTGTTTTTATTTGCCGGCATTCGGCCTAGAGTGGTCAATTATCGAGATAGGACATAACGATTTTTGCAGTAAAAATCCCCAAGAACATGAAGATTTCTCATGCCTTAAAATTAATATTACGAAACAAGGGATTCATTACTTAAAATCAATCACACAAAACAAATGATTCATGACTTAAAATCAATCACACAAAACAAAGGATTCATGACTTAAAAAGTAGAAATATAGACACACTCACACACATACTTGGGGGAAAAAAAGGGTCACGCATAACATTTTGGCCATGCTGCTTTAGCCCGATTCCCCGATCATCACCCTATGATGAAATGTAAACACACTCGCACACATGCTTAAAGCAAAGAAGAAACGAAAAGAAGACGCATAACATATTGGCCACGCTTTAGCCCAATTCCCTGATCATCACCCTACGATTCGTTTTCATTTTCATCTCCATCTCCACTACCTTTTTAACTTAGCCAATTGAAGACTGTCCCCCATAGTTCACTTCCCACTTCTCCAAGCGCTGCTCCCACATTTCCAATAAGCGTTAGAGCCATTGATGTAACCACTGAGGAAGTTGGATTTGAGTCAAGGTTTTGACGTATCAGAGCAGGTGCTTGCTGAGAATCTTGGTTTACTGTAAGAGGCATAGAAAGGCAATGTGTGTGAAGATTGAAGTTGCACTGAGTGCAACAGTAAAGAGATCCACTACCTTGGCGATTACAAGCTTGGCAGTGAAAAAATCCTGAAGGATTGGGTGGAGAAGAGAGGAGCGTTAGAGGATGAGAATGACTGGGGTGGTGGTAGATGGGTGAACGATGACCAGATGCCATTATTTTGATCTGTGAGATGCTTTTTATAAATCTTGAGCAGATGTGTATACATATATTTATAGGAAGAAGATTAGAAGCCTAGCTAGCTAAACATACTATGAGCTAAGATCTAGCCAATTGCATGTTTTTACCCCACCTAGACTTCAATCATGCTTACGTCGCTGAGATTATGTCACGGGTTAAACCCCAGTGACGATACATAGAGAGGAACCTATTAGGAACCTAGTCTAGTTCCCTACAGGTAAGTGACGATGCATGAACATGTTTGATATGGAAATAAAGACACTACTCAAGGTGACAACCCATTTGGCTGTCCTACAGGAAAAAAGAGGAAACTTCGCAACCATGAAAAGAAGTGACTCACATTTGTTTTGGTGCGTCAATTAATTATCCAACAGCAATAATGCTGTAGCTACCGATAAAAAATAATTATCCAACAGCAATAATGCTGTAGCTACCGATAAAAAATAATTATCCAACAGCAATAATGCTGTAGCTACCGATAAATATTCGGTCAGAAATTAGGAAAATATTTTGATCTAGCAGTTCTAGATCAAATAATATCTAGCAGCATCCGATCAGTTTATTTTGTTAGATGTGACATCTACTAACCAGACAAGGTAACCATGGTTATCTCTCCCCATACAAAGTAATCGTGATTTTTTTAGATTCCTCTTCGATAAATACTCTTTGCTTGCTATTTCTAATCGAATGGAATGCAGAGAACTGTCTTCATATCTCATTGTAATCATTGTGTGTGAGTAGATTTATTAAGAGATTTTCGCATCTATCCTTTCAAGCGACAAAACAGACCATCACTAATTAATTACCATTCTTATATCTCCATTAACATGAACATAAAAGCTTCAGAAAAGCTAAATATGGAACCTTTTAACTTTGTATAGGTTTGAAAACTAACTACGGAAGTTATTAATTGGACTTGTGCATCGTTTCCTGGGATCCAAAACTAGTTGTTCAATGTTACCATAGCTTTATACAGGAAAGATAATTATATGTGGGTGAATATAGTCTGAACTTTGGATAGCAACACTACACGGTACGATAGATCTCGAGATTTAATAAATGATACAAACCTGTAAAAGAAAGTGGTAATCTTCCATTAAAAAGTAGACTTAAAGATCTTGCGCCAAGAAACAGTGAAAACATTTCCATAACCATGGTCAAATTCCCCAGTTAACTGACGTCATATCTAATGAAATCGACGGATGAGATGATGCTAGATACTCTATGATCTAGCACTGCGAGATCAAAATCGTTTCAGATGACATTGGATAGTGCGGCGGAGTCCCAATTTATACTCCAACTTTTATTGCTGGTGCGATATCGGAGGATATGAACCACATTGTTTCATATCCTCAAATTAATAAAAACCCGATATCGGAAGATATGAACCACATTGTTTCATATCCTCAAATTAATAAAAACCCCTTATTTTACGTAGTCGGTGTTTAATAAATTAATTAGGACTAAATCCGTGCCGTTAAAAACTTTTTCTCCTCAAAAACTTAATGGCCATCAAGTCAAGTTGTAATCTTTTGGATTATATTTTAAATCACTTAATAAATAAAAGCAATTCTCTACAGAGGCCCTCTTCGAATAAAACCTACTTATAAACTACCCACACACTAATGCAGTTTTGCGCTACCTTAAACATTATCCAAGTAATCTACAAAACGTTAGTATAAATTATGAGGTACGATGGTAACCAACATACAAACTGTATACAATTTAGAGATTTTCTCAAGTATAGTCAATAGAATCGTTGTCCCTTGAACAAACTACTCAAAATAAATTACCTCCGGAAATAGGAGGATGGTTCAAAGCTACAAATTAGAGCTTTCTTTTTTACACTGCACTACACCAAATCAAGAATTTCCTCATGAAGAATTTCCTCATGAAAGAAAAGTGATACCAAAAAATACAAGCTAATTTCCTTAACTAAAAAAAATGGTTACCTATAGGGTGTTATATATTGTGTTAGGAACTTGTCTAACTCTTTTAATCCATTAGGGAAATTAAATAGGCTAACACCTTTGCTTCATTACAATATTTATCCTAACTATTTACCTATTTAGATTGTAATGTAGAGAGTGTGTTATAACCATTGCTAACTATCTATATAACTACTAAAATGACCAGTTAATAAACGACATGTGTCTTTTCCAGGTGCCTTGAACTAAAAAATCCCGGTCACGAGAGAGTTTCCGGTGACCTGAAACTGAACTTTCCCGGTCACCAAAAAGTGACCGTAGCCTGAATTTTTTTCTAAATCCATACACTCTTTAACCAGCTATCCATGAATAATTGAAGTCACCAAGGAAAAGTGATTGAACATGAGAAAAATCTATATATATTATATTTAATCACAATCAAGGAGGACACTTGCTTAAATTTACATCGGAGAGGAGAAGAGATGCAAAATGTCGCAAATTAAAGAATACAGAGTACAAAAAGTGGTTGATCCTCAAAATAAAAGTAGCATGTGTTCAGAATCTCAACATCTGGGACTGGATTGTTATTGGAAGGATGTTGGTTTTGTTGCTGCACCGCCATAACTTGCTGCAGAACCTGTAAAAAGAGCAAAAAAAAACATATTGTGGCATTATAATTCGATTTTTTAGTCCGAAACACAAGTGATATTGATGTTGGAATGACTAGGTTGTTCAACTGAAGAATACCAGAGATATCTCTTTCATAATTGAATCTGAAAAAAAGAACTCAAACCTTAGCTAGTAAATCTGGCACAATGGTAGTAATAGTAGCAACTGTGAGTTCTCCATACTTGAGTTGAGACCAGTTATCATTCCCCGAGATATTTCATCCTACGCTTCAGAATTCCCTGCACAACAGTCTGGTGGATTAGTTCATAATTCCCTGCATGACACCTACAAGAAATCACCTACAAGAATAACATGAAAATAACAAGAAATCACCTGCAAGAATCCTAGAGGTTATGAAGTAGCTAGAGGCTAGACAATATAAGACAAAAGCTTATTCCAACGGCAAAATCACAAACATATAATCAAGTAAAGGAAAAGTTCATATAGGTGAGGAATAATTTAGATGAGCGTATATGCGGTTTTAGAATTTGGAGCACGAATTATTTGTTCCGTCATTCACACCAGATTTCTAATTTATCCCCTGATTTGAATTACAGATACAAAGATGTTTAGTCTGAACCCCATTGGTCTCTCGCCGAGGAGAACTAAAAGTCAGAAGTGGCTTCATTGTCAGAAGCGAACTACTTCACATCAGGTCACCAACAAGACCATTTTATTAGCAGAAGGAATAAAATGGGAAGAGCACATAAAACGATCCAACAAGCAGTCAATGTGCTATACTAACTACATGCCTCATCTTTTCAGATTGCTCTTCAGGTAATCAGATAAAACGTTTAGTTGAGAGAACTTGTTATTTTATTTATTTAATACATAAAAAAGGCTTAAGCTTACTTGTCCATCTTGCATCCCTTTCTCGATATCAACAGTGATGAAGTACCCCTCTCTTTCATACTTGATAATTGGACATTGCTCACAAACCTGAAAAGTGCATATTAGAAGAAAAATGTTCAGAGGTGTACAACCAGTCTCTTACTCTCAGTAACCTGCAGAGAGCAGTGTCCAAGCACTAAAAAATCTAATATTTTGGTGCTTGAGAATTAGTGCTCTCAAAATGCAAAGCAGTGATCTTATCATATGGGTGATTTTGTGCAGCATTCCAGCATGGCTCTAATTAAGTTTCATAATTTGAATTTTTGAAATATCTGAAAATGCATACCTGCTCTGTCATTTGTTGGAACATTGCAGGACCTATTTGCCTGTGATAGACCTCATTTCTACAGTTATAGCGCCTCTTCCCAGATGCCGGATTTAAGACGTTTTTCTCCCTCCAAACTACACATGAATCTAAGGTGATACAGTGTGATAATTCAATATCCCCATAAACTACACAAATGACGTAACAATCAACATTAGTCCCACCCTACCAGAGATATCTCTTTCATAATTGAAGCTGAAAAAAAGAACTCAATTAGCTAGTAAATCTGGCACAATGGTAGTAATAGTAGGAACTGCGAGTTCTCCGTACTTAAGTTGACACCAGTTATCATTCCCCGAGATATTTCGTCCTACGCTTCATAATTCCCTGCACAACAGTCTGGTAGATTAGTTCATAATTCCCTGCACAACACCTACAAGAAACCACCTACAAGAATAACATGAAAATAAAAAGTAGTCCAAATCAAACCATACTTCTTAGATCTTCTAGTGGTCACCTCCTTAATCAACTGAAAAATCAACAAGAAACATAATCAATACCATATTCTACGCACTACGAAACTCCACAATTTGAACGATACAAACAAAACAACAATTGATGTTTTACCTGCTGCTCTTCCTAGACTTTCTTTATTTCCTTAAGAACATTGTAGATAGTAAAATCACTAAAACCACGGAGGTGAAACCGATCAATGGTCCAATCAAGCAATCCACTTTTTTCCACTACCCAAAAAGCTTCAATATCATCATAACAATGACACTGAAAAGAATATGCAGCACACAAGAGATAGTGTTGTTAGAATGACTAGCTTGTTCAACCGAAGCACTTGACAATATAAAATAGACACACTTCATATACCAAATCATCTTATTATAGTATGTTTTAGAATTTCGATCAGTACGCAAGTGAAATATGTAGGTACCTTTAGGTATTTTTCCTTAGACAGATAAACATACCTCATAATGTAAAAACGTTGTGCTAACTGTTGAAAGATGAAAACATAGAGCAATGAAAAGAAAATGAGAGGTATTTACAAAATCACAATGAGAAGTTATCCACGAATTTTCATTGCTTCAACAAGAATACCAATCAGGAACTCATTCAAACCGTAGTAAGAACTCAAATCCAACTGAAGTTGCTCAACATAATCCTTTCTTGGCAGTCCCTCCTTCCTCCACCCTTAAAATTGGAAAGTACCCAACAACTAAAACCCCGAAACCAAATCAAAACAAGTATCAGTATAAGAGTTTGAAAAACAAAAAACAAAAAACAAAATAAGATTGCCTGAATACTTACTCTCTTTTGTTCTTCTTTGAAGATTGGTAACTAGTAAATCAGGCCTAAGCTTCTCCTCTTCCTGAACTTAAACAAATACAATAATTTTAACCTCAATCAATAAAGTGCATATTAAGAAGGCGAAAACTGTAATTAAATCAATACTACAATCAAACCTTTTTAGTTGGAAAATAAAATTCTGCAGATTCCATCTCCTCCTAATTCATTTGAACATTGGTCACAATTTTTCCTTTTTAGCATTCCTGGCCTACAAAAATCCAAAATCCAAAATCCCAAGAAATCAAATTACAAAACTGATGAAGAAAAATTGAAATTGAAACTAAAAACTGAATTGTTTTTGTTACCGGATCCCATAATCACCAGTACCAAAGAGTACATCTGCATCATTCAACAAACGAAATTAACACCAGAAACCCTATAATTCTAATTAGCTACGAGAACAGTTAAGACCACTGATGTTAATGGTAAAAAAGTTACCAGAAAGTACAATTCCTTGATGTCGATGCTTTGAGTTGTTGAGGAATTGGAAATAACCTAAAATGGAAACCCATCTTTAGGCTCTTTACATGGTGAAATCTGCATAATACACGCTCAAACAGTTCAGAATCATGAAATAATCGTTATCAACCATGGAAAAAACAAAATAAACTACGAAAGAACAGGTTAATCTATACAGATTTAAGAGAAGATCACACAAACCCTAGATTTTGCTTCAATCAGTGAGTTTAAGTTCTTAATAACGCCTAAAGTTCAGATCCAATGCCATGTATATCATCACTGCTTTACATACTTGTAGTTCATGTTAATTAGACTTCGATTTGGAAATTTTGTTACGAAGAGAGAGTTTTGGAGTAGAGGCGAGAACATACGGAGAAAGAGAGAAAAGAAAGAAGAGAAAAGGGGAAGTGAGAAGAAATCACCTTTAGGTTTTTGTATAAAATATTTTGGACGGTTGAGATGAATTTTCATACGGATTGTGGAGATATCTAACGGTGGACAACTGGTTTTGGATACTCATACAAATTGAGAAAGTGTGTTTCTTTTCAAGACAAAGTGTGTTTCTTCTCAACCTTCGTCAAGGCAAAAATCTATAAAATACATATAAATCAGAACAAATTTGGATATTTTTATCGACCTTCGACTATATATAAATCCGAAGAATGTATAAGAAGGAATCAAAAGAAAGAAAAATGAAATCAATGACTGCAGTTGCATCAGGGGAAGTGTGTTTTCTTTGTGCTTTTGTGCTTTCTCTTTGTTCTTCCGGTTGGAGTTTAGATGAGTCACATAGGTCATGAAATAATTTCGACTAGTCATACATTTCATGAAGTAGCTTTAGTATATGATACATCATCTAAATCGATAAATATGAAGCTCCGGGAGGGTTCCGACTTCAAACTATGAACCAAGAAACTCCAGGAGTGTTACGACTTCAAACTTAGCATGATACATCATCGAAATCGATAAATATGAAGCTCGATGTCGATTACAACTTCAAATGTGGTATAACGGTAAACAAACTATGAACCACGAAGCTCCGGGAGGGTACTGACATCAAACTTAGTAGGACACATCATCGAAATCAATAAATATGAACCTCAGTGTCGATTCGAACTTCAAATTCGGTATAACGACAAAAGTAATAGAGATGCGTATCAACCTTCGTCCCGCTTGCATACAATTATGAAATTCTTACGAATAATTCAAAGAAATTGGCAAATTTTAAACGAGATTGACAAAATAGATATCAATTCCCTATACACAATTACGAAGTTATTACAGATTAGTTCAAAAACAAAATCTCTTATTCAATTAACCGATTGCCACACTATCCGACGAGAAAGTTGTTTTGAATTACTGAAACACGTCACCATTCCATATGAACCTTCACCCACAATTTCGCACATTTAAATAATCATTGTAAAGCATTACAATGAGTGAACCTGGCGTGAATCGAACACGCATTTTCTGCCTTGATGTCAGACGTGCTACCATTGCACCACAGATTCAATAATATTCAAACACATATACTTTAAAGAATTATACGATTATCTTCCGAGTTTTTCAACTGCAGACACATTTAATCACTCAAAGGCTAATTTCTCTATATATCTCTTTTAATCGATTCGAAACATTCTCAAATAATATCAATGATAAATATCCAGTACGACCTTTGGATAAACATAAAATCCGAACATAAGAATGGATCAAAAAATGATAAATGAATTCAATAATTATCATTATCCGACTTAGTGGAAGATGTCAATAAGGATATTATGAATAATATCCATAGGTTTAGGGTCCCGTTGAACTAATCGGCCTACCAAAGCCACCAGACTTGCAGGAAAACAAAAACAAAGCCAAGCTTAAAATAGACTTAAATCCCTTGACCATTTATTTAACCAAAATCAAACATGGGGTTACCTTTACACAAAATTTATTTACTGAACTCTGTTTGAATGTATAAACTGGTTATAGTTGTTTCAACAAACAAAACTCAAAACTAGCTAGCCGAAGGTGTAGTGGTAAGTTCGACCTTGTCCAGGTACATAACAGGTGCTTCTGAAGTAGGATACAATTTCTGTTCAGCCAAACCTTGTACTTCGCATGTCGTTTTTGCGCATCTGGTTCAGAATCAAATAGTTCTCCAAGACTTGTACACTTCTCTCGACACTCTAAGCCACCACCCATATGAATCTCAGTCACACATTATCATCTCCAGATGAATAAGTAAGAAAACATGATTGCAAATAAAACAGAATTGTTGCGCAACAAGGGGGCACACAATTTGGATTCTACACTAACCTCTTAGGATTCCAAGGCAAGTACAATATATTCCTGCAACAAGAAATTTTTACATTATCAAAACAAAGCAGCTGAATGACTGACACATTGGGTTGATGAGGTGATTTTTACATTATCAGAACCAAGCAGCTGAATAACAGACACATTGCGCTGCTGAGGCGAAAACTCAGTTCTTTGGGATCATTACAGTAACTTGAGTACCTGACAAACTGTAGACACCTAAGCCAAGACTCCTAGATGAACAATTTTGTTAAGGAGTTTAGCCTGTATTCATAAAGAAATAAATCTTATAAAGTAAACTCACCGGAGAAGCAACCACTTAATGAGGAGAATCTATCTCGTCGACAATCATAGTGGGATTCCCACAAACGCCGTCAACCTGTTAATCAAAATTTAAACTGCCTAAAAGCTATTGAACGGGAAGATAATGGCATAAGCAGCAATTGTTGTCTATGTTTCCATATTTCTCATGTCTGACACGATATGACATGTAGGCATATAGCAATTGTAGTCTATTTCATGGCTTCTGCTTGTTAATTGCTTGTTGAGTGTGTTAAGAAGTATCTTTGACATGACCACTCAATGTAAAGCTAAGTGATTAAATATGAAATACATACCTTCCCACAAGTAAGCCCAGATATCAATAAGCTAACCTACTTTTTGTAGGCTAACCTACTTTTCAGTTTTCTCATTTAACTGAATAAGCTAATAACCACAATCATATTAAACACCTATCACAATTATGGTAAAGTCAGCAAGAAGTTACTTCTTTTATTGTTTATGTCCTTCCCCTTTAAGCAGTATTCCTAGATGAAGTTGAAAGAGTACGATATTTCTGAAAATTATATATTTTTAGTATCAGATTTGCTTAATGAGGTTCAAAACGATAACTCACTAGTCAAATTTATAAAACAAGGACGTCAACAACACTTGGCCAGAGTGACAACTTGAATAAGAAGCTAATCAAATCCAGCATTGGGATGCTAGTTCATCAGATCAAAGATATCCCACTCAATTCATAACAACAAAAGTTAATCCACCAAAAGATGGTATTATCCAACTCTCATTAGAAAAGTATAAGGTGGATCTGTCTTACGACCACCTAAAGTATTTGGAAATAATGGAGTGTTTCGAAAAAGAAATGGATTCCTTTAAAATTAGAGAGAGGTAATACTGACCAAGGTTTTAAAATAGGTACTGCAAGGTCCTTGCACGTAACCCCTTTTATACTCATAGTAACCTGGCCTGCCTAAAGAGAAATGTATCGTGTTAAAATTAGACCTCGATGAAATTTAAATCAAAAGGAAAAAATTTAAGCAATTTCACTAATAGTCCCAATCTTATAATCCTAAATGACATTGACATATCCCTTGCACACACCATTATCTAAAATACGTTGCTAGAATGACCAAGAATCGAAATACGACCTTTTAGAGGTCGTTGTTTGAATACAAAATCAACAGGTTAGATATTGAAATACATATAGTAATAGCAGGGGTATGCTCCATATCATTACTCTACAACGCGCAAGCCCCAATAACTTCATAAGGTAACTCTTGTTCTTTCTATGGAGATACACCTCTATCATTTTGAAAGAATATCCTACTTAGTGACACTGCTTCACAGCAAAAATAGTCATACAAATATTTCTATATCGTGAATACATAACGCCTTATCCTGCGTAAACATGAAGTGGGTCTAAATTTATCTTTGAATAACCTTAGAGATTGTAAACTAGTGATTTCTCTATTTAGCCACATAGTTGGATAACATCATACAAGTGAATAATCCCCAAACCGCAAAACCTACCACAACAACTGCAATTGTCATCGCACCTCAAAATCTGTCTAAACAATATCTACACACCATCAACTGATTATTTCGAACCTAGGTTACCTAGAGAAAATTCTAAAGGTTGAAGCTTTATCACCATCCAAACTTAATCTAAAATTTTCAACGATGAAATAAAATACAAACATTGTTCATTAGTGGATTTCCTTAGGCTTAAAATCGAAAAATAGAAGTTCATACGGGTTTCGAAACTACCATTCAGATCAAAATGTGGGATTTTCTGAAGCCTAATTTACAATCCCCATATCATAGTTCAAAGTAACAATCAAAACCCATGATCAAAATGGATCTTTTAGCTAACATTAAACACAACAACACAAATTTCGTACAAAATTAATCTAACTGATATTTAGGTAAACCCATTTAATCTTCATAAAATTATCCCAATTTTCCTCTAAATTTTAAACATAATCACCCAAACAGAAAAAAATTTAAAAAAAAATCAGAATCATAAACTCCCAATTAAACCCAATTTTAAAAATCCCTCAATGTTTAAACCCTAGATTCATAATTGAAAAACTGCATTAAGAGTAATCGAAGAAGGATACGAGAAATCATACCAGAGAATTTATGAATGGGTTGAAGAAAAGAAATTTGATCAGAATTACCTTCATCGTAATCATTTCTCTTCAAGTTCCTCAGATTTTAGCGAGTTTAATAAACCAAGAGAAACCAATACGATGGGTATTTACTCAATTGGAGTTTTATTCGAATTTGATTGAGTTTTCTTTCGATTCCGAGGAAGAAGCCTAGGGTTTGATTTAGTGAAGGAGAAGAGAGAAAGTTTGTTGTGTCTCACAATTTTTTTTGCTAAGGAACTCTATTTTGGTTTGGTTATGTCAACGAATCAAAGTGGAACTCAATTTTTGGTTCCCACACCGACAGAATTAGTTCCGGGTTTAGGTCATCCCAGGGTTTAGAACCATTTTTGGGTTCCAAACAAAAGATTTATAAAATCTTAAAATTCTATTTTCTAAAGTTTAAAATAAATCATTGTGTTAGATATGTATAAGTGTGTTATAAATGAAAATGAGAAAGAGTTACAAAAATGGGGTTGATTTTAGTAGACATCTACTTTTGGGTAAGAATAGTTGTAACAGTGATTTATTAGAAAATGTGTTAGGTATGTATAACTAATGATCTCACACTTTGAATAGTTATTTAGTTTTTATGATTTAATTTCTAATTATGCTAACTATTAATTGATTTGGTAACCCTTTATAAGCATTACTAGAATTATAATGGATCATTTGAGTTACCAAGATAAAATTAGTTAGGAAACCTATTGTTAGGAAAACCTTGATTTGGTGTAGTGCTGTCAGCGTCATCACACCCATACTTATTTCCATTAGCCCTAGCAAAGAGACACAAAATCTAATCAGTTCAGGAAACAATATGTAAGTTCCCAACTTACTCATTTCTCAATCCTCCTCTCAAATAAAATGCATTTCCATCTAACCTGACAATTTTATGACCATGCGCTAAATTTGTTTCTTACTGATCAGTGATACATTAATGAAGTAAGCCTCCGGGGGAGCTCAGGTAGGGTTTAAACAGGTGTGACTCGTATTTATGTTCGTGTTATCTCCGTAGGCTTATAGTTAAAGTGACATCTTGTTGTAAGGCCATTCTCCCCTAAAATGCATTGTGACTTCCTTCCTAATCCTGCAAGAAACATGAGTGCACCATGACCCAAAAACATCACACTGAAATTTTAGTGTTTTAGATGTCGGAATCCCCAAAGTATCAGTAGAAACCAAAAGGGAACTATATGTATCATTTAAGTGCGAGCCCAATTTTTTGGAATCATGATAACAAAAGTTGAGGCTTTCCGACACAAAAGTTAGGATTTTTTTGTATATTCCATGAATCTTCGTTTTTCTAAAACCCTTCTAGATTCTCGTTTCATTCAACCCCATTACCAACAATTAAGACCTCCAAGGTGATATAACTGATGTATATTCATTCTAAGTCTTAAAAAGATGTAACATGAGTTGTTCCAAAAGAAAAGAATATAGAAATACATATAGGGAAATTTGAGAAAATGATCCAATATAGGGTGCAATGTTGGAAAACTGTCCCAACGTTAAAAATAATTGGAAAAATGCTCCAACGTTAGAAAACTCAGTTAAGTCCAAATGTGCGAGATCACACACGTGAAAAAAACAAAGAATGACGGAAAAACCTAAATCCCATGACCCTAAACCTTGAACCATAGAAGATGTGGAAATTGAATAAATACCTTATTCCACAAATTTGTACGACATCTCTCATACTTGCAGTGGTAATTTGTCTAATTTTCGGTTTAAAAGGGAAATTCCTTATTGGTTACCCTATAAGCTTTATGGTGATTTAAATTTTCAATTTTCGGTAATCAAATCTGCTGACATATTGTTTGTTCTGCCCCAACCTGCTCAGATTGCATGATGAAAAATTGTCCAAGAAAGCAGGTGTGACTCGTATTCTTAAAACCGGGGGAGCTCAGGTAGGGTTTAAACCACAACCTTATGTTGTCATCTTATCCGCAACCTCTATTAGCACTACCTCTGTAATATTTCCTGTAACTTAATTTTGCATAGACATACAGTTTCAACGCATGCACGCCATTTCGGACGGAAATACTAATGGTGGGTTTGGATGTAGAATTTTAAAGGTGGAATTTATGGGTTCCAGGAGATTTGATAGAATTATGTTTCCCTCTGTATGTTTGGCTGCCCGAATCCTTGGAATCACGTTTCCTACGGGATTCAGTTTTCCAGCAAATCCTCTATACGGAGTCTGACCCCTCCCCCTAAGATTTGCTGGGAAACTTATCAAGGGATTTATGAACCCATTTTTTTTAACTCTAAATCCCATGTATATATATATGCAATTTTAAGATTTGAGGGTAATGCCAAACGGTACAAAGAATCTAAAGACTTAAAGGCCTAGATAAAAAGCTCCCACGTTGAACGGTGATGAAACTCTCGCTTCATATTGGTTGAAATAGGCCTTTTTTGAGTTTTGTGAAACGAGGGTTTTGGTGAGGACACTAGGCAACATATAAATGGCTTAAAAATTTCTTAATTTAACGTGTTTGGAAATATATGGAAATCTAAATTTGATTTGGAAGTCGAATACCTATCATACTAGGACTTTTTTTTTCCAAAATAACACATACAAGAAAAAAGAAAAAAAATCCACATATTTTATGCAAAAATAAAAGGAAAAACTAAATGTATGTGAAAATAAATTGGAAAAATTTAATAAAATCCGCACATATTTTCTATTTTTTTCCCACCTATTTAATGTAATCGTGCAGCCGCACCAAATCAAAAATACATCGACACAGGGGGGGCGAAGCCTCGCGACTCACCAAATCGAAAAAGCAGTGTCACGGGGTGGGGCGAAGCCCCGCGACTCGCCAAGTTAAAAGGAAAAAAAAATACCCTGAATTTTTATAAATCTTAGGAATTTTTATTAATTCACTAAACACACAAGGAATTTACATAAATCCCAGAATTTATAATCCCATGGAATTATAAATTCTCGGAAACGGTGAATTATGCGAACAAACCCACCATAATATCAATTTTTTCCACGCATGCAGGCCATTTCAGCCGTGGAGTGGTGGGATTTATCTTGTCTTAAGATGCTGACGTTCTCCAACCTTTTCATTTATTTATTAAGGAATTTTGTTTATGAAAAAGCTTGATGCGATGTTGCTCAGTCAGAGCTAATCTGGATGGTCGCTTTTTATCTTATTTGTAGGTGGAGAAAATTTGTTGGATCTGGAACTCAGTATGTCATTGCTACTAAATGTTGGGTGCAATAATCAAAAACAAGAAAAAATTAAATAAACAAAAGTTATTGATACTTAGCTCCTTTATAATGGAAGTGATCGATTTGATGAAACGAACGAGCTCTCCAAATCTCCGCAACAGCAACAAGGCAAAACTTTAAAAAACAGAGTGAGTCACGTGTTCAACACGTTTCCCTTAAGACGTTAGCGCCCGACTACAATCAAGAGTGATGCTATAGCCCTCACAAGACGGATATCTCCAGGATAAAACACCCTACTACACCTACTACTAGCATATGTAGTAGATGCTCAACTTGAGCTTGGCAACTCCGAAAAAACCCTTAAGGAAAATCGCGAACGCATAAGAAAATAATATAAAATATTTTCCCTTGGGGGTCCCTCTAAAATATAGAGCAACCCCTTTCCCATAGATTTTACAAAACTAGTGAATTTCTTTATATAATGGAATAATACAACTTAAAAAGATGAACTCTCCGATGTGGGACTGAAAAGCTTATATAGTCTCTTAAAACAACTAAAAAGTGGAAACTCCACGGTGTGGGACTAATAAGTTTTTCATTCACAAAAGAAAACAATAAATTATAAATTTTTATTAAAACTTTAAAAATCATATTTTATTAATCGTTTTCCAACAATCCCCCATATCAATGAAAACTAAATAAAACACGAAAACACAGATAGATCTTGGTAAATTAACAACCCAATCTCACGAACCGAACTTAATGAACAGACAGACAGATCGCGCATGTTGAAGTCATACTAGCCATTCCAACGCCATCTCCCTCACACAATAGTATGTTGACCCCAAGGTCATACTATGTATTGCAAAAATCATATAGTATAAAGAGATTTCATCTTTAGTTCCTCACAAGTGAGACTAAAGGTTCCTTTCACCAAAGTGAAAAAGCATGAACTAGTGAATCCTTAGTGAACCTTAGGTCCTAAGTTCCATTAATACCAAAATCGTCAAAACGAAAATCACATAAAAAGCGCAGGAAATACCATTTTAGGCAGAGGTGTCCATGAGGTCTTGGACCTTTGTTTAGTGAGATATTACCGGAATTACTTGCTAGACACAATGAACTATGTCTTGAACTGCTAGCGTTTGATGTAATTCGCGATAACAACCACGGATGATATCTCCAAGGTTGATGCCAAGCTCGTGCCGTTTTGTCCAATTTGGCCCTGGACATATCCTGTTTCTCAGAATGCTCTAGAGAATCAAAGCTGATATTCTCATAGGAAGCGTCCCCACTTCCTCATTCAGATAGGTGAGTTTCCATAAAGAGTGTTACTACTACACCCCACTTCAATCTTAAATTGAAGCTATAGAACTCATTAAGACTTCTTAAAAGTCATCCTTAACATGCAGTCATACTATCACGTCTACACCATATGGAAGGGACAGAGAATGAAATTCTCGATAGTTTTTACCTTTACCCACCACAAATCAGTTGTCTCATTCGAAACCTTGATCTTGGGATCTCCAATCAGCAAGATTGAGTATCCTTCATGGAAATTTTAACTTATGAGCTTAAGCCCCATCCCCCTTGATGCATTTCTAACTATCTCTTTGGATAAACCTTTCGTCAAAGGATGCGCGATATTCTCCTTGGACTTTATCCAATCAATGGAAATAACGCCGATTGAGATTAGTTATTTTTAGTTTTAGCTATTATAGCTTGGCTAACACAATGTATAGATGTAGCTGGCACAGACCTATGCCAGAGAGGAATGTCTTCTAAAAAGCATCTTAGGATTCCATAATGAATTGAGCAATATATGTCTGTTTGGAAATCTTCCAAAAACAAACCCTCATGCTAGAGTGAAACCATATCCACTCGTAGAATTATACTCCTCTGAGTCAACTATCCAGTTTCCATCATAAAGTCCCTCAAGGACAACAAGATACCTTTCATAAATCAAATAAAAGGTAATATATTATTTTAGGTACCATAATACTCTACTCAGTGCATCTGAATGCTCTTGCTCTGGACTACAATTATATCTACTTAATTTACTCACAATATAGGCAATGTATGGACTCTTACACTTCATTAAATTAATCAGACATCCTATAACCCTTGAGTATTCAAGTTAAGATACTCCATTACCCTTATTTTTCTCGAGTCTACAAGAAAAATCGTATAGAGTATACGCAGGCTTACAATCAGACTGATTGTATCTCATAAGCACAAATTCAACATAATGAGAATGACTAAGACTATAAATGTTTGATTATCTTTTAATCCTCATCCTTAAGGTTACATCAAAAGGGCCTAAGTCTTTCAAGTCAACGTCCTCATTCAGTGCATGTTTTTAGTGGAATTAATCACATCTATGTTTGTATCAAGTATAAGCATATCATCAACATACAAGCATACGGTCACACAGGCATCCTTAACAAGTTACTTGTAAATATACTTGTCAGATTCAGAAAAACTTAAATCCACTACAGATTATCACATGATCAAATTTTCCATGTCACTGTTTACGTGCTTATTTTATAAACCATACAAAGATTTGTTCAACTTACAAACTTTGTCTTCATAACCTTTCACTACAAAGTCCTCAGGTTGGTTTATGTAAATTTCTTTATCTAATTCAAGGTTTTACAAAAGCTGCTTTAACATCCACCTGATGTATCTCCAAGTTATTTATGGAAGCAATATCAATTAGCATCTCAATAGAAGTAATTCTCGTCACAAGTGAATAAAAATCAAGGAAATCTACATCTTCTTTTACTTTATAGCCTTTAGCTACCAACTTAGCTAATATTTTTCCACAGTTCCATATACCTAACATTTCCTCTTAAAGACTCATTTACATCCCATGGTCTTACTCCCTGGAGGTAAACTAGCAAACTCCCAAGTCTGGTTTCGACGGACTGAGTCCATTTTACTAAATGAAGCTTCTTATCAGAATGGGGTTTCAGTAGATGTCAAGGCTTCTTTACAAGTCTAGGTCTCAGACTAATCTAGGCATGTTATGAAGTCGGCTTCTTAAGAAGTCTCAAGTCTAATTGTTTTACTCCTCTTAGGTTCAACCTCAACTTCATCATCCTTTAAGATAAGTTCTGACTGTTTGAAAATAAATCTAGGGGATCAACAACAAATTTCTAAAGAGGTACAGGTTTAGAATAAACATGTTTAAAGAACTCAGCATCCCTAGATTCTGTAATAATATTCACACCAAAGTCAGAAAAAATCAGAACACACAACCAAAAATCTATATGTAGAAGTATACTCATCATACACTATATGAAGATACAATCAACATTTTTGGTTTCAATCTAGTTTTTTTAGGAAGAGCAATTACAATCTTAGTCAAACACCCCCACACTTTGACGCATTCATAAGAAGGTCATCTACCTTTTCCATAAATCATATGGAGTTTCATCTGATCCTTAAAAGGGTACTCTATTCAGGATATACTAGTTAAGAGGACTGCCTCCCCCCACAAGGTCGCAGGTAATCCTGAACTAATCAACATGGCATTATCATCTTCTTAAGGATATAGTTGTTATGTTCAAGGCTTCTAATTGGTTTTGAACTTCAAGTTTATACATCTTAAGGCTTCTAAGGCATCATCCTTATCCCTAAGCAAGTATACAAGATAGTACCTCGTACAATCTCCACGAAAGTTATAAACCATCTTTTACCATAGTGCTTTTTGGTTGAACTCATGTCAACTAGGCCTAACAGAATTAATTCTAAGGGCTTAGAATTACTCTGAACATTTGTGCTAAAAGATTTTATGGCATATTGATTTCACGTTTGTGTTCAAAATCCAAACTAAATTTGGGTACGCAGCCTATGCTAGGAAGTTTATGCATTGACTTATAATTTTACGGTTCCAAGTCTACCATGCAAAACATTCAGAGACACACAAAAGAAAGCACAAGAATCAACTATGTTCACTTCATCAGATTTTCCTTTAAGCTTATATAGACCCTAAGTCCTATAATTGTTGCCTAAAAAATCACTTCCCTTAGTTATAACAAGTTTTCCACATTTAATTAAGATTTTCAATCTTTTACCATCTTCAAGAGAACAAGCTACAAGATTCTTTCATATGCGCAGAACATGAAATCTTCATTCAGTGTGAGAATATTACATATATGAGCTTATGCTCGACCTTTCCTTTTTATGCAACCTCTGTCGCAGATGAGTTACTCATATTGAGTTTATCGACATCCCTTATCCTCTGATAAGAGGTGAACAGGTCTCTGTTTCAACAAACATACTTAGTGGCTCCAGAGTCCATCCACCAGTCTCTCACATCGGTTATTAAAATAACTTCCGACATCATGTCAATGAACTTAATCTAATTTGCTTCAACATTAAATTTCTACTTATTAAGGTTTTATGTTGTCTACACTTTACTGCCGTATGGCCAGGAATTTTACAAACATAACAATCACCCTTAATTAAAGTAATGACGGATTCAGTTTTACGAAACATACCTTTCTTATGAAGACTATGTTTAGAGTTGTGTTTGATGTTCTCGCCTTTTTTAGATTTGGAAGACTTGTGTTCATCCACATGCTCCTGGTAGCCATGTTCCTTTTCAGTTTGATGCCACAATCTTCGTTTATACTCTGACCACGTACACGGTAATTTCCCAATCACCTAATACACCACATCTCACAAACCTTAGTTCCGAAACGGAAGATAAAATATGAGTTTTGAAGATAATATCTAGATTTACAAACTTCGTTTGAACCACCATATCAAATAACTAATGGTTACCCCATAAAAACTACTTTAGTTAACAACAAATTTCTGCTCGTCTGAATTTTTCCAGAAACATTTCTCTGTTTTGTAAAATATCAAAAAAATACTTTTACAACTCCACAAATTCTGAAATTTATGAGGGTAACTATCAAGATGTCTAATACATTAGGTCAAAAGGGTTCATCTAAATTCCTTTCAGGTTAAGAGATAAATTTGAAACTCTACAGCTGACCAAAAATTCGTTCTTTTTTGTTTTTCACTTCACAATTAACATCCATGATTATTACAAATTCTAATGTCTTAAGATTGTTGGGTGCAATAATCAAAAACAAGGAAAAATCAAATAAGCAAAAGTTATTGATACTTAGCTCCTTTATAATGGAAGTGACCGATTTGATGAAACGAACGAGCTCTCCAGATCTCTGTAACAACAACAAGGCAAAGCTTTGAAAAACAGAGTGATTCACGTGTTCAACACATTGCCCTTAATACATTAGCCCCGGCTACACTCAAGAGTGATGCTATAGCCCTCACAGGACGGATATCTGTAGGATAAAACACCCTACTACACCTACTACTAGCATATGTAGTAGGTGCTCAACTTGAACTTCGCAACTCCGAAAAAACCCTTAAGGAAAATCGCGAACGCATAAAAAAATAATATAAAATATTTTCCCTTGGGGGTCCCTCTAAAATATAGAGCAATCTCTTTCCCATAGATTTTACAAAACTAGTGAATTTCTTTATATAATAGAATAATACAACTTAAAAAGATGAACTCCCCGATGTGGGACTAAAAAGCTTATATAGTCTCTTAAAACAACTAAAAAATTGAAACTCCACGGCGTGGGACTAATAAGTTTTTCAATTTACAAAAAAACAATAAATTATAATTTTTTTATTAAAACTTTAAAAATCATATTTTATTAATCGCTTTCCAACACTAAAATGATTCTTCAGTGAGTTTGAAGATTCATTCTATTTAAGCACTTTAACTTCCATTACCATTTCATACCGAAGTTATTTGTCTTCACATTTTAAATTTTCTGAACTACATCAAGTTCTTAATGTTATTGCTTGAAGCTTCGACGTCCGTCCATTCTTATTTTTTTGCGATGCAAAACAGTGAACCGACGGTTTCAGTATACATGTTTGCAACCATCTGAAGTTCTGGTTACTGCTGATTTACTGTCTCATGTAGTTGCAGGAATTCCTACATTGCACCCCTCATATGATTTTATTGTTGACCAGCTCATTTAGGTTAACGCTCTTAATTTTATTGATTAAATTCTGAATGTTCTTACAAGACAAGGAAAATAAAGAAAATCAAGAATGATCTTTGTTCTAAACTTTCTCTCTCCTATTCTCTTGTCTCTCACTCAAAAAAGATCTCTCCTTAGTATGGGAATCGATATTACAAGAAGCATTATCTTTCTTATCAACAAAATATAAAAAGAAAAAGTTGACTCCAAAGTCGATTGAAAAATGCAGCTCTCAAAAGTAATAAAAATGAGGGGTGTAGTGTAGGAATTCCTGCAACTACATAATGGCGCTAGAAACAGGGAGATTGAAGATCGAAAGTTGAAGATTGTTGATTGAGAAGATTCAAATCAACAAAGTGATTAAACAAATCAGTGAATCAGTTAGAGGAAAGATGAATAGAATTAATGAAAATGGCAAAAAATTGGAGTGTAATATGATAACAAAAAGCTTGGTTAATGAATTCCATGAAAACATCAAAGGAAGAATACATAACGAAATTTTGAAGGAAAGAAAATTATGGCGGTATAAAAAACTTCACCTTTGAAAGATTGGGAAAAACAAAGAATTGTGTTCATGGCAGAAGAAATACCAAAAGAAAATTTGAACCATACATCTCCATTGGTCATCACAATGCCTATTACACGAAAAGAGAAGGATACAGCAATAAAATCCACAGGAGAATGGATGTTGAACAGAACTTTAATTGATACAGGAAGTTCAGTTGATATAATATTTTATCATGCATTTCGGGGAAAGAGATTTAAAGATGAAGAAATGTCCAATTCAACATATTTTGTTCACGGCTTTGGAAAATCCACAACAAAGCCTAAAGGACAAATAGTGGTACAAATTCCAATTGGAGAAATCGAAACACATGTGACATTGTGCGTGGTGGATATGGAATCGCCATATAATATGTTATTAGGAAGATCATGGATACATGCGATAAAAGTTGTGGTATCAACGTTGCATCAATGTATTAAATTCCCCACTCCAAGTAAAATAGGTGAAATCATAGGAGACGTTGATAATGCGAAATTATGTCATCAAACTGAAGTAAGGCGTTATGAAGAACAAGTAAAAAGGAAGCAATTTCGCAAAAAATTGGTAAAGGAAGCAAAGAAGAAAGAAGAATTTAGAGTATATATGATAAGGGCGAAAGAAGGCAAAGGAATACCCAGCGAAATTTCGGAAGAAGGAGAAGGATCCATAAAAGCAATTAAAGAACCCACACCAATGGGAGAACCTAAACCCAGTTACACTGACGCAGAACCAACAAAAGAAATAAATGTTGGGACTGAAGAGGAGCCTCTAGTGTTGAGAATTGGAACCAAAATGGATATAGAAGAAGAAGAAAGAACTGTCAATTTACTGCGAGAATATAAAGATATTTTCGCAGGAAACATGGATGAGATACCAGGAATAGATCCAACAATTGCTTGCCACAGACTGGAGATTAACAAAAATGTGAGACCATTTAAACAGAGAATAAGAAAAATCGCAACAACTTACCATTCCCAAATAGAAGAAGAATTACAGAAAATGGAGGCAGGAATTATAAGAGAAGCTAAATACCCAGAATGGATAGCGAATATGGTCATTGTCCCAAAGAAAAACAAGGGAATCAGGATTTGCATAGATTTCACTGATTTGAACAAAGCTTGCCCAAAGATAGTTTTCCGTTACCCGATATTCCTCAAATGGTGGAATCTGCAGCGGAAATGATAGGGTATCATCTTTAGATGGGTACAAAGGGTATAACCAAATTCCTCTCGCTGAAGAAGATCAAGAACATACTGCTTTCTTTGCCCTAGAGGTTATATTGTTATACGAAAATGCCGTTTGGTTTGCGAAATGCGGGAGCAACATATCAAAGAATGGTAGAGAAGGTGTTCGCAAAATGGATACACAAACATTAGAAGTATACGTGGATGACATGTTAGTAAAGAGTAAGAAGCTAAAGACCATGTACAAGACTTGAGGGAGATTTTTGAACAAATGCGGCAGTATAACATTAAATTGAATCCGAGAAGTGTACTATTGGAGTTGCATCGGGAAAATTTTTAGGCTACATTGTATCAAAGGAAGGAATACAGGTTGATCCAGAAAAAGTGCAAGCAGTTCGTGACATGCCAACACCAGCAACAATAAAAGATGTACAGAAGTTGAATGGGCTTCTAGCTTCGCTGGGGAGATTCATTTCGCGATCATCAGACAAATGCAAATATTTTTTCGATATACTCAAGAAGGGTGCGAAATTTAAATGGAGTGATGAATGTGAAAAGGCTTTTCAAGGAATCAAAGAACATTATGAATACAACTATTTACAAAAGGCAGAACCAGGAGAAGAATTATTGATTTACCTTGCGACAACGTCGCATGCATTAAGTGTTGTATTATTGCGAGTAGACGCAGGAGTGGAGAAACCCATTTATTACATTAGCAAAACTTTTAATACCGAGAGAAGAATTACTCAAAGATTGAAAAGTTAATCTTAGCATTAGTTTATGCATCATTTAAGCTCCGCATATTTCAAGCACACAAGATAAAGGTATTAACAAAAGTACCAATTGAATCAGTGATGAAGAATTCTAAAAGATCAGGAAGGGTAGAGAGATGGAATGCACAAGTAGGCCATTTTGATATTAAATATGAAGTTTTGTCTTCACCAAAATCACAAGTTGTTGCGGATTTCTTGGCAGAATTTCCTTTAGAAGAAGATGAAGCAGTAGAAGAAATGATGGATGTAGAAGAGAACATGGAGATCCAAAAGATTTATTAACAGAACCAAATAGATGGGAAATACTGGTAGATGGATCATCAAATGGAGAAGGAAATGGAGTTGGAATTGTTTTAATTTCGCCAGAAGGAATAAAGATGGCTTTTTCATTCAGTTGGAATTTGAATCCACTAATAATGAAACAGAATATGAAGCTGTGATACATGCATTAAAATTCGCAATAGAAATGAAACTAGAAAACGCCAGGATCACTAGTGATTCGCAGCTAGTTATTCGCCAAATAAAAGGAGAGTATACTACAAATGAACCATCCCTGAAGAAATACAAGAAGCTGGTTGAAGAATTGTCAGCGAAAATCCCAAAATAAAATGGAGGCACATTTCAAGAAAGGATAATAGACTCGCAGACGCTTTTGCTTTCATCTCAAGTATGATGACAGATCCAACTGCGAGATGCATAAAAATACAAACACTTCTGTCACCATCATCAATAAAGAAGAGGAAGATGTGGATGTGATGGTCATAGATAATGAAAAAGAAGAACAAATAAATAATGTCGCAGACTGGAGAATGGACTTCACGCATATTTGGCGAAAGGAGAAACACCAAGAAATAGATTGGAAACACACAAGTTAAAAAGCCGAGCAACGAATTATGAATTAAGAGATGGGTTGTTATACCGAAAATCTTTAGTGGACCATCACTCAGATGTTTGACACGAGAGGAAGGAGAAAAGGTGCTGAAAATGTTACATAGTGGAGATGCTGGCAATCATAGTGGAGGAAGATCTTTGGCACATAGAGCAAAAATGCAAGGTTATTACTGGCCATACATGCATGAAGATGCAAAACAAATATCAAGACGTTGCGAAGATTGTCAGCGGCATGGAAAGAAGATACATGCACCAGGAGCACCATTGTCATCTTCAACCAGTGTGTGGCCCTTTGGAAAATGGGGCTTAGACATTGTGGGGCCATTTTTACCAGGAACTGGACAAAGAAGATACTTAATAGTCGCAACAGATTATTTCACAAAATGGACAGAAGTGAAGGCAGTACAACATATTCGCGACAAAGATATCTTTACATTCATATTCGAAAATATCATTTGCAGATTTGGAATTCCTGCACAGTTGGTGATAATGGGAAACAGTTTGAGGGGCAGAACATAGAAATGTTACTAATGCATTCAAGATAAAATGTGGAAAGTCCACTCCTTTATATCCACAAGCTAATGGGCAAGTAGAAGCAACAAATAAAACAATTGCAGATATATTAAAGAAGAAATTAGAAGGACATCACAGATCATGGTGCGAACAAGTACATAATGCAGTATGGGCTTATAATACAACTAGAAGAGAAGCTACTGGAATGTCACCTTTTTGTTTAACATATGGAGTTGAAGCGGTGTTACCAACAGAAGTTGTTATTCCGACAACAAAAAGAGAAGCTTGGGAAAAATCTTAGTGCGGGTTTAATTTAAACAAACTTGATGAATTAGAAGAAAAAAGAGAAAAAGCTTTACAACATATGGAGAATTATCAGCGAAGATTAGCTCGAGAATATAATAAACGTGTCAAAATACGTGAATTTCAACCAGGAGATTTAGTTCTGCGAGAAACACCAATATATCAGCGAGAAAATGGTGGAAAATTAGCGAAAAAATGGGATGGACCTTACATCATAAGGAGATAGTTGGAACAGGAGCTTATAGATTAATGGACCCAGAAGGAAGAGATGTTGGTCATAGATTAGATAGACCATGGAACAGATTGTACTTGAAAAGATATTATCCGTAAGAAGCTTTGAGAAGTTATGAATTCTGAAAGAATAATTGCAGGATTATTCATGACAAAACAAGATCATGATGTGCGAAATTTTCGCAGAGAACAATGACATAAAAGAAAGGGGCGAACCTTTATGGCGTACACCCTAGTTCGCGAATAAAATTTCGCAAGAGGCAAATGTAAGACCTAAAGTACGTCATATTAGGGGGTACCTGTTACATGACTCAGGGAAAGGCTACACCCACCGGAACCTGAGTCATGGAGATTTGGGGTCAATAAACCCATCCGGGAGAGGCACCTTGGATTCTCAACTTAAGCATATGACTTAGGTTGGGCGACTAAGGTAATAAGGACTCTCCAGTGAGGTACACGGTTGAGTCAAGAGTGCCGAGGGCGTTTGAAGCGTCCTTGCCATTCTTGACAAGTCTTGGCTTATACTGCACTCGGCCTGAAGAAAACCCCACTTAGGGTGCAGTCTCGTAACCATAAGCCCTATAGGTAAAAGGGATAAGAGGCTGCGAAAACAACTGGTTGTTGTTAAGACTGGATGGGAGGAGCTAACCTTGTATGGTAGAAGTACGCCTCCTTGAAGGGGCAACCAGGGGGAAGATAAGGGCGGCACCCTCCATTAGGGAGCTGATAAGTGTCTTAAGACGCAAATGTCATGAGGCTTATTATTCGCAAGGATAATTAAGGCTTGTCATATTTGTGCAACAATCCTGAAGAGGCAATAATACAAAAGAAAAAGATAAGATGAGATCAATGGGTTTTCGCATGAAAGTGCGAAGACGTCCTGCGATTTCATCGCAAGACGGCAATGTCATGGGGCTTTATTTTCGCAAGAATATTTAGGCCTGTCATATTGTCGCAACATTCCTGAAGAGGCCATAATACAAAAGAAAAGTTAAGACAAGATCAATGGGTTTTTGTATGAAAGTGCAAGGACGTCCTGCGATTTTGTCGCAATGACAAGAGATGGCATAATAAGACCTTTAATTAGGAAGGCAAAATAAGACCATATATAAAACAAACTAATTATAAGCATTCATAACAGATTATTTTTGCAAGAAAGATAATGAGAGGCAAGTATGGGAATCGATATACAAGAAGCATTATCTTTCTTATCAACAAAATATTAAAAAAAAGTTGACTCCAAAGTCGATTGAAAAATGTAGCTCTCAAAAGTAATAAAAATAAGACAGCTCAAGAAAACAAAGCTAGAAAAGAAGCTCAAGCTTCAATATCAATATCAGTAGCAGGAGATGACAGAATTCTTCGCCAACATTCTCGCAAGCTTCTCCTTCATTTCGGCTTTGATCTTCATGACTAGCATTTTGATTATCACCGCAATTACTTGATTAGCATCTTGATTATCCCCAGCAACTACTTCTTCAGGAGAAATTTCTTTCTCATTCTGATTAACACCAGCAGATACTTCTTTAGAAGGAACTTCTTATTCATCTTCCAGGAAATTATCCTCTGCACCGCTTTCATAATCGTAATCACTATCAGCAGAACGAGGAACTTCATCATCATCTACTTCTAAAGGATCAATTGATGTAGGAGGAAGAGAGTTGGACAATAAAATGTCATTTACAAGGACTTCAACCCGGAGATGAACTTGGCGAAGAAGTGCTCTTTGATGATTCATATCTTGAATATCCTTAAAATAAGCAAGATAATCAAGTCTTCTTTCTGCCCGGTCGCGAGAACCAGTAAGGGGAGAGACGAGTAATGCATTCTCTTTGCGAATTTTAGCATATTTAGCCTCCAAATCAGAAATATAAGAATGAAGATTCTTCTCAGATTCTGCGAAAAATAGAATACAAAATTTTATTAAGATAAGGAATTCAGAGAGATATGACAAAGGAAAGATAATTAAGGCAGTCAAACTATTATGACTACCTTCCTTTTGCGAAATAAGATGTTGAATCAAGGATAGACAACTATTCTCCCAATGATCCATTGCGTCATCAAATTTATCTCCAACTAAACCTTTAAGTCGAGACTGAAGATTTTTCTCTTTAGAAACAAGGAAGGCATTTTTCTTCGCAAGAGAAGAATAAGATTCTTCTAATTTGGAATATTGATCTTTAAGTTGATTTGCCTTCACACTTAAAGCTATTCTACCTAGAATGAGTGAATCTCTTTCAGTGATAGATGATTCTGTTACTTCTTTAAGTTCATTTCTTAAAGAGCGAAGAGATTTCTCTTAGTCAGCACATACTTTTTGGAGAATATTAAGTTGTTGCGAAGATATCACCATCTTGTTTAAACAAACTCGCTTCTCTTGAGACAAGGTTTTATTCTCATCTGATAAAGTTTCCATCCCTAAATTAGCTTTGGTTGAAGAATAAGAAAGACGAGATACTTCATTACTTAATAGATCTTGTTTTTCAACTAATTGGGTATTTTCATTGGTAAGATTATTTATTTGATCAAGAGAATATGAATAGAGATTATCTAATTGGTTATATTGATCCATTAAGACTTCTTTATCAACAAGGGCTTCTTCAACAACAAATTCAAATTCATATCTCTCCATTACTCGTTTCTGATTTAATGCTTAACATGTGAAAGAGGGATTTAAAGGATAATTAAGCAGGGGAAGGATAAAACCATCGAAAAGTCAAATTAAAGACATAGATGAGGAAATCATACCTCTTAATTCATCATTCTTCTTGCGAAGATTATCACGATCCAGCAAAACATTCTGAAGTTTCTGATTTTCAAGACGAAGAGCATTACATTCTTTTTCTAAAGTTTTCGCTTTGTCAGAACACAAATGCTTACTCAGAATTTCACAAACATTAGACTTGATGGGATCAGTAGAAGACTTCTTGCGATCATCTAGAATCTCAAATAAAACCTTGAAAGCAATATCTATCCCTTCCACGGTCTCTTTCGACAAAGGAGAAGACTTAGGTAGAGAACTAGTAGAGATAGAAGGTTGAGAAACATTCTCAATGGGAAGAGAAGAGGCTTCATTCGCATAAGGAACCACAAGAGGAATTTCAGTCATAGGAAGATCAACTGGAGAAATGAAATCAGAGGCAGCATTCTCGCGAGTTGGAGATAAAGGTTTATCTTGCGAATATATCGCATGAGATTTGGAAGAAATGAAGTCAGAGGCAGCGTCTTCATGAATTGGAGATAAAGGTTTATCTTGCGAAGATGTCGCAGGAGATTTGGAAGAAATGAGTAGATGGAAGGGGACAGAAGTTGGAACAACCTTGAGGTGGCGAGATTTCTTGTGAGGTCTATGAAGATCTTTATCACCCTGCGAATTACAATCTAGATAAGAAACAGAGGCAACAATATTGTTATTAGAAAAAGATAGTGTTTCTTACTACCTTCTCATTCGCAGACTTTCTTTTATGAACGACAACTTTATGCTGTGATTTGGGATTATTAGGATTCTGAACTGAAAATTTAGTGTTGGAGCCGCTTTTGCTGAAATAACAAGAGTATGGGAATCACATAAACAACATCACATAAGGCAATAAACAAGATCAATTTCAAATATATCAATTTCAGCAAAACTTATGAGGAAGAAAAGAGAAGACTAACCTTGATGAATCCATGAAAAATGATAGCAGGGAAATTATCTTGAAGAAGATCACGAACTATGAAGATCTAATTTGAAGATAAAGAAGAATTTAAAAAGATTGAAGAAGAAAGAAGAAAAGTTACAACAATGGAGTTTGCAGAAGAACGATGAAGTTGCAGAGAGAATAAAAAGAAAGACGAAGAGGATGAAAAGAAATATATATAGATGGAATTTTTCCTCGATAAAATAAACATGGTTAATACGGAAAGATTTAAGCGGTTAAAAAGTAACGGTTACAAAAGAAGTGTCGAGAAATAAATGGAAGAAAGAATACGTGTGATAAATGCAGAATATGAGAAAATAAGCGGTTGCGGCATTTCTCACATCATTCTCTACTTTGCAAAGAAGATATGAGAAGAGGCAAGATGTAGGATCAGAATCTCGCAACAGTTATGTCTCAGCGAAGTTATCAATGGTATTGCACAAAAGCGTCGCAGAACAATTTCAGAAACGACATCAGCAAAGATCATGAGAAAGATGTGATAGTCTCGCGAAAATTAGAAAGCTTGCGAAGTCAACATTTGTAAAGTTGCGAGAATGTCGCGAACCATATCCGAAAATAAAGGACAGATTAGCTGTCATCCACTATGTATTTCTCTTATAAATAGTCATTCGAGTTGTAAAGGGAAGGAGAGATCTTTTTTGAGTGAGAGACAAGAGAATAGGAGAGAGAAAGTTTAGAACAAAGATCATTCTTGATTTTCTTTATTTTCCTTATCTTGTAAGAACATTCAGAATTTAATCAATAAAATTAAGAGCGTTAATCTAAATGAGCTGATCAACAATGAAATCATATGAGGGTTGTAGTGTAGGAATTCCTGTAACTACATCTCAGGTGTTCATAGATACATTTACTTATGAATTTCTCATTTATTTGGTTTTGTGAACTTCATGTAAAATAATCCAATTATTCAGTATTTTCTATGTCCTGCACAAAAAGTTCCTGTTCGTCGCCGTATTCTATTAATTTCCACTAGGCCACTCGGTGTTGTTTGATTTTCTAGTCATTTGCGTAAGCCTTATACTGTTTTTAGTGGTCCTGAGTCCTGACAGTCAGGTTGTGCTTGTAATTTATGGAGATGGTGTAGATGTAGAGGCCATCGAGAAGGAATGAACTCGCAGTGTAAGACTCTTTCTAGGGGAGATTTTGCTTCGAAAGCGCACTTGCCCATAGTTTCACCGTGTTCGCTCGTGATATGGTTGAGGTTAGCATTTTTTATCAGCTCTCTTTGGATCCTAACATACCCTTACGTAGAGCAAACCTCCAGCGATCTCTTATGAAAATTTAGCGAAGGAGCAAATATCTTATCTTCACTGCAGGATATGAGATTTGTATTCTTCAATTGGTATTCGAGCTTTTCATCACCTGAGCTGCAGCCTGTCAAATACTGTAATTTGATATGAATTTTCATATAAGAACAGCGCAACTTTTACGTAATACAACAAACAACTCCCTTCAACAACTTTCTGTATCTATTGCAGGTTCGATATTTTAGGCCCTTGGACCACTGAGAGCATGAGAGAACTGTACAATCCTTGACAGAGGAAGGATTGAAACTGCTCGTGGTAAAGATGGCTTTAGTTGCAGGACTAGAAGCTCACAGGAGAGCTCTAACACTTGGATGAAACATGTTTATGGTTGGATTCAATAAAAAAAAAAAAACCCAATGACAATGACAATTCATGGGTTCTGAGTGATTAGACAGTGTATGGGAGCAACAGTTTGGTTAGTCTCAACTCGGTGAGTGCCCCGCTGACACTATGGTGCTAGCTTCTTTCTCAGGCCCAAGCTGTCAACTCATGCCATTGGCGATATGTATTCCGGCAGAAATTCCTTATAAACCGATTTACCATACATAACTCGCCGGGTGTGGGATTATTTTAATTAATGAATTTATTTAAATTACTTGTTTGTCCCTAATGTATTCGGGCTAGATTTTGGAGCGGCCCATGTTTACACGGCCCTTTACAAGCCCAGTTAACCTAAATGGAACCAAAACCAAAAAGAACCTTTAAGATGTTGGAATACACACGTCTTAACCTCACAACATCCAATTTTGGAGCAGTATTGCTTGCAAATTGTTAAAGAAGCACCAGTTCCATCAGAAGAATCACTTTCTCCTGCTTACTTTGGTTTCCCAGCACTACCACCAATGGCAGACCAATGTGAACAGATGGAGAAAAGTAAGAAACATTGAAAGCTCGTTGAACCTTTCCATTTGATCACCTTCTAACTAATTTTCTTTTACCCTTAGCTAGAAGAGATCTTTCTTTTCTTGGTGATATCAACATCAATACTTATTTTCTCTGTATAAAGCAGAATGTCTGGTGCTGACGTGTCGCCTTTCTAATAACTTTCATGTTTTCTCTTGATTTAGGAAGTGACGTGGTGGATCGATAACAGAGAGAAAATACTAGACAAATTGACGCATCTTTTGACCAAAAAGATACGCCCTTTTATTCGGATAACTTGTGTTTTGTAAGCAATATATTCACCAAGAGAAACTTTTTTTTTTCTCTGATAATTTTTTTTTTTATTTAATGACTAGTGCTTTGATCTCTTGCTAGGAACATATAATAGAATCAAAATCACTAAAACATACAGTAGAGATTGTTGTTTCTCTAGCGATCTTGAAGATAGTTAGAAACATTGAAAGCTCGTTGAACCTTTCCATTTGATCACCTTCTAACTAATTTTCTTTTACCCTTGGCTAGAAGAGATCTTTCTTTTCTTGGTGATATCAATATCAACACTTACTTCTCTATTTTGGAATACACATGTCTTTTCTTGGTGATATCAACATCAGTAGGCTCCTGTTGAGTAATAACTTACCAGTCGCACAAGATGCAGGCTGTTGTAGGGAAATTATTCAAGGAGTTGTTGATGTATGCTGGGATGCACAGAAGATATTCTATCAATCAACAATAATTTCAATACAGTAAAACCTTTAGAAAATAATACTCTGTAGCGCAATAAACTCCATAAATGAATAAAAAATTCTGATCCCAATTTGGTTTAATCTTTATAAAATTTACCTTTATAAAAGAATAAACTCCATATAAGAATAATTATATATGGTCCCAATAATATTCTGAAACAGAGGTTTTACTGTAATATGTTGTTTCATAGTTTCTCTGGGCTTGATCGATAACATGTTGTTTCAATTTATGCACTTTTGATTATGTCAGTAGAGATGACAATCAGGTGGATGATGCGTTAGCAAGATCGCTAGAGAAACAACAATCTCTACTGTATGTTTTAGTGATTTTGATTCTATTACATGTTCCTAGCAAGAGATCAAAACACTAGTCATTAAATAAAAAAATTTCTTTATCAGAAAAAAAAGTTTCTCTTGGTGAATATATTGCTTACAAAACACAAGTTATCCGAACAAAAGGGCGTATCTTTTTGGTCAAAAGATGCGTCCGTTTGTCTAGTGTTTTCTCTCTGTTATCGATCCACCACGTCACTTCCTAAATCAAGAGAAAACATGAAAGTTATTAGAAAGGCGACACGTCAGCACCAGACATTCTGCATTATATAGAGAAAGTAAGTATTGATGTTGATATCACCAAGAAAAGAAAGATCTCTTCTAGTTAAGGGTAAAAGAAAATTAGTTAGAAGGTGATCAAATGGAAAGGTTCAACGAGCTTTCAATGTTTCTAACTATCTTCAAGATTCTATTATATGTTCCTAGCAAGAGATCAAAACACTAGTCATTAAATAAAAAAAAAAATTTATCAGGAAAAAAAAAGTTTCTCTTGGTGAATATATTGTTTACAAAACACAAGTTATCCGAACAAAAGAGCGTATATTTTTGGTCAAAAGATGCGTCTGTTTGTCTAGTGTTTTCTCTCTGTTATCGATCCACCACGTCGCTTCCTAAATCAAGAGAAAACATGAAAGTTATTAGAAAGGCGACACGTCAGCACCAGACATTCTGCTTTATATAGAGAAAGTAAGTATTGATGTTGATATCACCAAGAAAAGAAAGATCTCTTCTAGCTAAGGGTAAAAGAAAATTAGTTAGAAGGTGATCAAATGGAAAGGTTCAACGAGCTTTCAATGTTTCTAACTATCTTCAAGATTCTATTATATGTTCCTAGCAAGAGATCAAAACACTAGTCATTAAATAAAAAAAAAAATTTATCAGGAAAAAAAAAGTTTCTCTTGGTGAATATATTGCTTACAAAACACAAGTTATCCGAACAAAAGAGCGTATATTTTTGGTCAAAAGATGCGTCTGTTTGTCTAGTGTTTTCTCTCTGTTATCGATCCACCACGTCGCTTCCTAAATCAAGAGAAAACATGAAAGTTATTAGAAAGGCGACACGTCAGCACCAGACATTCTGCTTTATATAGAGAAAGTAAGTATTGATGTTGATATCACCAAGAAAAGAAAGATCTCTTCTAGCTAAGGGTAAAAGAAAATTAGTTAGAAGGTGATCAAATGGAAAGGTTCAACGAGCTTTCAATGTTTCTAACTATCTTCAAGATTCTATTATATGTTCCTAGCAAGAGATCAAAACACTAGTCATTAAATAAAAAAAAAAATTTATCAGGAAAAAAAAAGTTTCTCTTGGTGAATATATTGCTTACAAAACACAAGTTATCCGAACAAAAGAGCGTATCTTTTTGGTCAAAAGATGCGTCTGTTTGTCTAGTGTTTTCTCTCTGTTATCGATCCACCACGTCGCTTCCTAAATCAAGAGAAAACATGAAAGTTATTAGAAAGGCGACATGTCAGCACCAAACATTCTTCTTTATATAGAGAAAGTAAGTATTGATGTTGATATCACCAAGAAAAGAAAGATCTTTTCTAGCTAAGGGTAAAAAAAAATTAGTTAGAAGGTGATCAAATGGAAAGGTTCAACGAGCTTTCAATGTTTCTAACTATCTTCAAGATTGTTTTTTGTGGAACACTCTTGATCTCAAATGGTGTTCTTGCAAGAACACCATTTGGCCTATCAGCACTTTTATCAGGAGAAGCACTTCCTCCTGCTCACTTTGATTTGACAGCAGCAACTCCCATGCCAGAACAATGCCGGGCTGTTCACATCTCAGATTCGCGTGTAAGGACATTGCAGAGGCTCAAATCGAGCAAGACCTTGCCAAAACCACCACAAGATGCAGGTTGTTGTGGGGAACTTATACACAGAGTTACAAAGTTATGCTGGGATGCAGCCATGGAATCGGCCGTAAGTCTTCATCAACCAGGATATTCATATTCTGACCTCCATCCATGGTCAGACAACACATGGAATGCATGTATGAATATCACAAAATCCGGTTGATATATATATATATATATATATATATATATGAATGAATTAAGAAATCTAAAAATATCAATCTTTTTGATAATTGATTCATAATTATTTATGACTGATCAAGCCTTACTTTTAATGTTTTATAACCTGAGGTGAGGCAAGCTCTGATTATAAGCTGTTGAGGAGGTGGATAGGGGAAAAAGAAAGAATAAGAGTAGACTTGGGGCAAAATGATATCGACTCAAACCCTCTGCAAAATTAGTACTACAAACCCATTAAAAGCTTGTGTTCGTGAGCCGTTTGTGGCATTTAATTACTGAATAAACACTCTGGTTATTTTAGCCGATAGGCGGCCTGTCACAGGCCTACAATTTCCAAAATAGGGTCGGACCATTAATTAATCCCCAGGGGTTACGGATTAGACCGTGTATGGGAGCAGCAACAGTTTGGTTTAGTCTCAATCGGTGAGGTTCCCCAGGGACTCTGGTGCTAGCTTCTCAGGCCCAAGCTGCCAACTCATGACATTGGCGATATGCATTCCTGCACAAACTCCTTATAAACCGATATACCATACATAACTTTCCGGGTGTGGGATTATCTTAGGGTATTAATTTATTTAAGTTACTTGTTTGTGTATTCGGGCTGGATTTTGGTGCAAGCCATGTTTACACGGCCCTTTTCAAGCCCAGTTAACATAAATAAAACCAAAACCAAGAAAGGAACGTTGGAATAGCCTCACAAAATCCGATTGACTGGTATATATGCCTGTTGATTCGTTTCCAAAAAAGGAAAAAAAATTCGCAACCTTGATTTGCAAATTTCTAGGTCCCTGCATGCCGACCTAACTGCTACCGGAGTGATTGAGAAGGTAGTATGGCCACACCAAAGGTGTTGCATGCGCATGACAAGCAATATTGATCCAACTGCTTTTTGCTTCAAACAAAAATATAAAAAGGCAGCAGTTTTTAATTTCGCCAAGAACAGCCAAGTGTTAAAGAAACTTAAAAACTGCAATGGCAAGACTCTTCGATATTTCAATGTTGGTCCTCGTGGTATTAAATGGAGCAATACTAGCGATTGCAAGAGCAGCGCCACTTCCAGCTTCCTTTGATTTTGCAGCACTACCACCCGCCCCAGACGAATGTTGGAAGGTTGCGGATAAGATAGACCAGATGTCAGATTCCTGTGGAGCAACATTGGAGAGGCTCATGACGAGTAAAACCTTACCGGTTGCACAAGATGCAGGGTGTTGTGGGGAAATTATTCAAAGAATCACCAAGTCATGCTGGGATGCACTAATGGAATGGTTCGAAGCTCTACCTCATGATCCAAGATTTTCTAGATATGTTAACAACCTTCATCCTTGGGCGGAGAACACCTGGAGTACATGTCTGAATCTCACAAAATCCGGTTGATCTATATCACCGTTGATGTTAATGAAATGCTTAAACATTTCAACATAGATAAATAAAAATCATCAATCTCTTTTCATAATTAATCCAGAAATATTTTATTCTGTTATAGTTTATATCACAAAGGATTACAATTCACAAGAAAAATTCATCTTTAATTCCTAAGGCCTATTCCTATGGGTTTGGTAAAGGTCGTAGTTTGTCATTTTAACACCCATTATAGGTGTGCCAAAGTGGTAAAAACATTTGCCTAAGAGTCAGGAATAGCAGTTAGGCATAGGAGATGGAGTTTGTATCGAGCGATAAAGATTCTATCCCTTGGTTGAGCGATGGAGACTTTATTTCCAGGAATTTTCTCATTATCGCCCGGTAATTTATATGTATATCATCTCTTCTTCTCTCAAATTTTTGTATTATTCTAATATATTTTTATGTCTAAAGAGTACCACGAAATATATTACAATACCTAAAAGTTTATTGATACCCCACCAAACATACACAAATGATAAACCTAGGTATATTTCTTTAATCAATTTTTTTTTTTGAAGCATGAAATTTATTAAATTAGACTGAAATTACACGGGGTACGTAATACCCATAGAGTCTGCTATTACAATAGAATTGATAGATTGCGGAATTGTATGACCCCATATTGTTGTCGTGAGTCTCCCTATGGAACAATCGTACGCTGCTCGGTTTGCTAAACCATCTGCCGCTTGATCTGCTTCTCTGTAGACGTGGCTAACGGTATATTGCTGAATTTGGGCGAGCCTTTGTTTGATCTCTGCAACCAGATCAGATATATACCAAGGGGGGTCTGTATCTGAGGTTATAAATCTCATTAAATTTTCTGAATCCGTTTCAAATTGTACTTTTTGCCATCCTCGTTCCGTCGCCGTTTTAGAGGCTATGTGCATGGCCCAGGTCTCCGCTGCAAGTGATGTAGTGATGCCTAGAGGTTGTGATATTGCTAGAATAGTGTTGGTTTCCTCATTTCTACAAATAATACCTGCTCCCGCTATTCCGGGGATTCCTCTTGCTACGCCGTCCGTGTTGATTTTGATCAAATCTGATTGATGGGCTTGAGCCATCCTACAAAGATGGTTGAAGTTGTTATTGTTCTTTGTGCAGGGTTTGCATATGGCTGCATCCCAGGGAGCACTGGTGGGAGGTGTGTCTGGGCCCAAGAATATTCCTGCTGGAGCTTGATGGCCATTTGCATTACATTTATCGGATTTTGTTGTTGTTGGCGATACATCACACTGTTTCTGGTTAACCATCAGGACCCAAAAAGGAAGCAGAAGGTTGTGATTATTGGTGCAGGCACTTTTGTTTGAAGTGGTTCGGATATGTTTGTTTGGTGAGGTAGTGAAATAGGTATGCCTTGCGAGGCGACATGAAGGTTTCTAAGATGGTTTAATAGGAGGTTCCAAGAATCTATAGTTGTCTGACAGTGTAGCAGAATGTGACTGGATGTTTCGGGATTAGAACTGCATTGAGGGCATAGGCTGGAGTTGGTGAGATGGATTCGATGAAGAATGTTGAGGGTTAGTAAACCCTCATTAATTGCTTTCCACAAGAAAAGTTGTACTTTTGGGGGACATGGGAGTGTCCAAAGGAAGTTGGATGGTGGAAGGTGGTTTTGGTGAGTTTCCGTAGAAGCGCTAATGAGGCAGTTGTATCCTGAAGAAGTAGTATATTGTTCGTTTTTTGTAAAAGGCCATATAATCCTATCGGGTTCATTTCTCTGTGGGATGTGAATGTTAATGATTCGTTGAATTATGGGGTAGGGTGGTAGGCTTCTAAAAATCCTACAAATGATAACTGCAAGTGCATGGTGTCGATTGAAGCTAATGTGCAAATACGGGTCGATCCACAGAGACTTGTGTGTGTATTTGAAGTTTCCTAAGCTAAGCAGTGACAGTGGCAGTGAGCCAAAGATGCAAAGATTGACAGTGGCAAAGAATCAAAGGAAATGAGCCTAAGGCAGTGAGAAATGAGCAGTGAGTTCTCTAAGTAAAACAGTGACAAAGAAGTAAAACACTAAGGTCTTGAATCCATCTTATACCTAGCTAGATAGTAGCAATTCTAGTTCATATTCTTGTCCCTAATGGAAAAAGGGGGAGGTTTATGCCTTCCTTAGTCCAGGGTATGCATTTGTGGAAAGTTAATGAGCTAAGTTACTCAATCACCCCTAGCATTGAGTGTCTGTTTAAGGCACACTCAATCACAGGTGATATTACATACTAAGTTCATCACTTCCCTAGGCAACTGATCACTACAAGAATTCCTTCCTAATATTTTACCACCTAACAGGAATTAAATTTCATTTCAACCTTAGCACCAGTGATTTAGAACATACTTAACATGAAGATACAGATAAACATGGAATTAAACTAAACATGAGATTAAATTGAAACTGAACATGAACTTAACCCAATTAGGGGGTTTATCGGATGACCCAAGAACAAGTTTTGCATTCTCTACAGCTTCCCTTTTATAGCTTACAACAAAATCCCTAATTTCTCAAAACCCTAAATTTGCAAACCCTAACTTTTGGGGAAAATCAAATTCGACATACCCATGTGTGAATTCTGCTCGACCCATGCTTCTTGATGTCCCTCTGATGCTCTTCCTGCTCTTGTTGCGCTGTTGGCCTAGCCCTAGACTTCTGTGAACCCTAGCTTCTCTCACTGTCGAGTTTGTAGCATCAGGACTCGATGCCACAGACGAGAAAGGAAGAGACAAGGGTGGTGATGGAATACTGAGTTTGTCGGGGGAAGGTGGTAGTGGTGGTGTTCGAGGTGGAGATGGAAGAGATGGTGGTGATGGAGATGGCAGAGTTTTCTCTGCAGACGGAGTGGAGGAGAAGAACTCGATGTTTGGGAAGAAGGGGGTGTTTGGCTTGAGGTCGATGGGTTCGATGGCTAAGGTGTTGAGCGGAATCATCTGAAGTTGATGCGCAGCGAGGAGATCCGTTGGATAATCACTTACTAATTGAATCGAACGGCACGATGTAAACAAGCTCTGAGCGACCGTTGGATTAAGTGATACAACGAAGCTGACGGCTCCAGATGGAGTTAGGTGCTGTAGTGTTAGACAGGAGCTTCAGACTTTGATATACGGCGATGCTGCGACCGTAGGATGCTGAGATGATCCAATCTGACGGCTAGAAATGGAAACGGGTATGGATAATGGAAATGGATTTGGGTAAGGGTTTTGGGCCTTGGGTATGCCAAGCCCATATCTTCTTTAAGAACAATTCTTCCTCTTCAAGCCCACTTCTAGTTGATCCGGCTCTTGCAAACATCATTCTTCGCTTCCTCTTAGCGGGAGTCTTTGCCGTTTCTTTGGTCTTTTTGCTCCCTGAGTTAACCAGGCTTTATTTAGTACCTAAAAATGCAAAATTAATTAAGAAAAATATTTATTCTTGAAAACAATGAAAATACAGAATATGGGATAAAATGTAGAATTAATGCACAAAAGATGAGTTAAATGCCAAGAAAAATATATAGAAATATGCACTTTTTAGGACTCATCAAATACCCCCAAACCTGAATTTTACTTGTCCTCATGTAAAACAAAACTAAGGAAATCCTACCTATACCACTGTCGCTGGTCTCTCGAATGCATTTAGCGTATGCACTAAGCCTTTTAAACCACTAAGTGTCCCTAGTGGACGAGTGAAGTCTCGTGAAGGTTTGCTTAGAACGTACCTACAAAGTTCTAGGACAAAATATAAGCTCAGATTCCATCAAATGTGACATGTGCAAGTCAGTTTAAGCTCACAGCAAAATGGAGATGTCAATCTAGCTATCAAAGGCACAATCCTAGCACTGATAACAAATAAAGACATGTGATAAGAGTGTAAAGTGTATCTACACATGTTTCTAGAATGACCTGAAGTTATGACTACTAATCACCAAGAGATAGTTTCTCAGGCTAAGAACCAAGGTCGAAATCTAGCTAGCTGTCCGGACTTTACGAGAATTGTGAATGAGTTGGAGGTATTTCACAATTACTCGCGTTGTACATCAATGGCATACACCCTTCCTTGCTTATTACAATGAAACAACAAATTGACTATTTACATGACTCTTATTTACATTGACTACTCTCTTTTATTTTTGGAACAAGAGAGAATGGAAATGATAAATACTTGATTTTTTTTTTTTTTTTTTTTTTATTTTTTTGAAAAGGAAACACTTTTGATACATATACAAAAGGAAACAAAAGATTACATGACACTTTGCAAGAGGTAGCCCTTTTTGATGCACCCAGTTAAATTCGATGGTTGTCTTTCTTAATGTAACCTCCACCTTCTATCCCAACCAACCAAAGAACAAGCTAGTCAAGTTTCGTTCAGTATTCTAAAGTGATTGGCAATCGTGACTTCCTATCAAACACCTTGAAGATCGAGGCTATACATGTATTGGTAGATCGTGCGCGTGCAAATTTCTTATCACTATGTGAATTGTGCTAGAATCAGGGGTGCCTAAATATCTAGACTAAGACTCCTAATAATTACATATTTGCACAAGAGTCAACATTTCAAGGTAAATGAGCTCCATTTTTATGTTTTTTTCAATTTTTTATTTTTTATTTTCATTTTTCATTTTTTTTCAAAAAGAAGGAGTTCTTGTTTTCAATTATGGCATATTATCAAAGTATCTACTTTTCACCCCCAAATCTAAACTAAACATTGTCCTCAATGTTTCAAAATATGAACAAAATTATAATACAACATATGAAGAGGATCATGTCGAGTAGAGAAAAAGGAAAGAGAATACCCGATTTCGGCGAAAGCAATATTAGAACTCCGTTATTCAAGGCAAGAATCCAACATATGTCAGCCGAGATCATATTGGATTAGCAAAATATATACAAAAGGAACAAAAGGGTTTTAAGAAATTTTATCTACTGGATTATATACAAAAAATTCACCATACACTAACAATCTAAAGAGTTGAGGATCAACCCAAAAGACAAAGTGTAGAGGTTTCAACAGCTTCACACAAATATAACAGGAAATAAACGCAAGTGAAACTGTGAAACAAACTGAGCTACCCCAAAACCTGGATTTTTCAACGGACAAAATTTTGGAAACAAAATCTCGCAGTTTTGGGGGTTCATCATGCACAAGGTCTAACTCAAGGTGAACTGTGCTAGGGACGGGAAAACATGCTAATTCCAACTGTGGCTCCTCAAAGATATTATAATTAGATGCAAAATAGTCCAAAAGGACTTGGGAAGTACATCAAATGCATCCAATCTCGTTCGCGCCTGCAATAAAAAAGTTCAAGTACAAGACGACCAACACCTAAAAGAGATATTAAACTACGCTGCAAATGATTTTATAATTGAAAAAAAATAGATATTAAAATACATTTCCGACAAGGACCACCAAGTGTTTTGGCCATTGAACAACACTTTCACGGGCATCATACACAGTAACAATATCACTAGATGGATATGGAAGTATTGCAGTTTTTATCTCCACAAAATCCACCGACACACGCAAACAATCATCACGCATTTTTTTTCCATGAATCATTTTTGAGTCGCTGTGAATAACATGTCCCAGCGCAACAACCCTGCTGATTTTGTCGTACAATTCACACGGATGGCTCTACATGACAAATATAAAATAATATTTGGAGTTATCTAGTTTCAGATGAGAACACCATTAGTAGGGGGTCTTTAGATTAAGAAACTTACCCTGTTAGAAGGCGGATGAGGTGGTCCTGTTGGTGGCTGCAGACGTCATATAATAATATATGAATGTCCTGCATAATCAATTAATCTGGTTTGATTTCTAACAAATTAAACAACTCACCTGTGCAACCACTTTTTTTGAGGACAGGATCGAATTAGGTACCTAGATAAATTAAATGAGTAACAAAATCAGGATCAACAAAATAAACTATGATTTATCACCATATCATAATTAGGTACAAGATTCCAAACATTTGAGGATAAAAAATGTAGAAAAGAAACCGAATAAAACACTCACTTGGGCGGGCGCTTTAAGAGAGGCCGGATAGATGTACTGTTCAATTCTTGAGACGTCTTTCTAGCATCCAGTTTAGAGCTTTTGGCCCCATTATGTCTCTAAAAAATTGATATCCAACGAAAAAAATTCATCATTCTCAATATATCCTGACTGGTTACTGCAACTCGATTACGACAAAGGTACTCGTACACAAGAACAATAAGTATATGTCTAAAGTTCAAGTTTTGACAAACCCGAATATTTTGGGCCTTTCCTTTCGGATCGTGAACAGCTTCCCCCAAGTTTCAGCTAAGTCCTTATCCTCAGCACCCTGAAAAATTTGCAATGCCATTTCCATTAAGGTGTTCAAAAACGATCAAACCAGATTAACCCAATTCATCCGGGTTCAATATACCACAATTAACTTCATCATAACAAATATTAACTTGTATTTACTTCTTCATAACTTTCTATGTTCAGCATACTATCTATATTTCTATTTAATTAGAAATATAAACTAAAAAAACAACTCACTAAGGCAGTGACATTTTCTGAGGACATCATAGGTGGCTGAATCGTATCATATTGGGATTTGCCCAATAATTCTTTGAACTGAAGGAATTGTTTCTGCAATTTTCTCTCTGTGTCTAGTGACTGTTCCTCCAATTGTTGTTGGAATTATTTTCTCAAGTTCTCTTCACTTATTCGTGCTTGCACATCTTTCACTCTTAGTTGCTCTTCCAGTTCTCTGATTTTATTCAGATTATCTTTATTTGATGATCCACGCTGTCGAGGAGTGTCAAAATACTGACTATGGGTCACTCTTGTACCTGCAGCCCTTACTCTTCCACCATGTTCTTCACCCAAAATCTTTACAACGGCATCTGTCTTACCTTCACAGAAAATTGTACCCTCTTTGATCTTTTTCGAGCAGTCATCCTGTTAAAAAACCAAAATTTTGCACACATAAAGAGTTAAACTGGATATCTACTTATTTTAAAATAGAACTTGTGTATAATTAAATTGAAGTTGTCTATCTTACAATTTGAGCAGCAACTTCACCAATTTCATCAGTCTTATACTCCCTATTTTCATTTTGGCGTGCAAGTATCCATAATAATTCTCGTGGAGGGGGTGAATCACTTGTCCACTTTCCTTCTCTTTTCTGTACAGCAAATACATTAATATCAGTATGATGCTTATGTTGTATAACACTATATTTCATCTAAAAGCTTATGTTGACAGAACACAACAAAATTGAAGTTAGAAACTTTGGAAGCAGATAGCGAACTCAAGTAAAAAACAGAAGGAAAAAAAATGAGAATGTATACACGAACTCTCTCAGCAATTAATTTCAACATTTAACTTCACAAATTAAAAAAAAAACAAAAAAAAACTTATGAATGCAAACCCGTTTGTCCTTTAATCCAGCATAGGTCCTTCGTCCCATCCTATGCGGATATTTGTGGTGAGATTGTACCGTTTTGCCAATTTCAGACAACTCCTGAAAGTTAAAAATGTATTAGCTCTATATAGTAACAAAATAATTCTCGACCCAATCTTGTTTAGCTTAATTGATATACCTTGCCTTTGTCGCTCAATCTCCGTTTTACAAACTCTTTCCATTCTTCTTGTTCTACAAAACCTCTTAAATCTGAAGGAACATTGTTAAGCTTTTTTCCGGCTTTTTTCGAATGGGGTAACATGCTTTGCAGCAGTTCGTTTCCTCTATCCTCGTCACAAGTCATAAAATTGTCTCAATACATCTTTCCTTTTTGATTCGTCGAGATCAAACTTAAACTGGAGGTAAATAAACATCTACTAAGTGATATATATATATATAAAACATTGGTATGGGATTTTAACAATGGGCATTTCATTAATTGATACATACCGTTATGTCCTCCCATAACTTTTTCTTCACTACAGGTGGAACTTCTTTCCAACAGGTATACTTCAGTCCAAGACTTGGACCAACTTCGCTGCCTATGTAACTTGAGAGCAAGCAACCATTTTTACCGGTTGCTTGGTTGGCTTCATCATAAGTAACAGTCCGCCTTTCACCAATTAGTATCCCTTAAAAGCTTTGGTAATCTTGTCTTACCCCGCTTTCCTTTATTTGCATCCACGTTATCTTCACTTGAAACTTGAGATAAAAAAAACGAAAATAAAAAAGAATTGATAAGTGTTTGGCGCGGTACAACCTTAAGGAGCTTTATATTGTCAAAAAAATTTGGTCGAATCAACCATGTATACTGCAAGAAAACACTTAAACAACAAACCTGATTGTTCGCTGTGGGAATCTGAATGTTGTTCACTGTGGGAATCTGAATACTCTTGAAGCCCGCCATCAGACTCTGTGTCTGAAGTATCCATGAAATGATCTGCAAGAACAGATAATATATAAGCTGCTAGGAGCAAAAAATTACAAACATATCCAAGAACAGATAATATCTGAAGTTCGATATTACTAGTAAAGACAATAACGAAAAATTATAAACATATCCAAGGTGCTATTACTAATGATAGATCGGCTAGTATTTGCTATTACTAATGAAGTATTTGCTATTACTAATGAAAATAGATTTCTATTTGATTTTAGCATGAAAAAATGTGGTTAACTAATGAGAGACCGACTAGTATTTGCTAAATGAAGCGCTTTCACCATACCAAATATCATAACCATTCAAGCCATTTAAATCTTCCTTTTCTTCTTTAATTGTGGCCAATGCAGAGGTCTCCCTAACACCTGATATCACTTGCCCCTTAGTTAACTTATTCAAATCCTATAAAAACAAATATAAGGAAACAGATGACGCAATAAATATAAAAGACAACAAATAAAGAAATGCAAAACCAAAGGTAAAGACAACACTTAATCTTTTCTTTCTAAAATATACTGCAAGTGTGAGAATCAGGTAGTATCCCATTATTTGACATTTCATCAAGCACCTTGTATGTAATACCCAATTCACCAGCCCATTGATCAGAGTAGTATAAGATACCGAATTCGGAGAATGACCCCAAAACAAATATAAGAGAATGCTTTGATTTTAGGAGGAGAATACCTTGTAATCAGCTGTTGACGCTTTCACCTTTTAATATATTAGTTTCAGGGAAATGGAAGGATTTTGCTTGATTAACATCAGATAGATAAAACAACTTGCAGTTGGCTTCATGTAATCCCTTCAAAACTGCTGCGGTTTCAAACAAGGAAATAATGGAGAGAAAATAGGGAGTGGAGTAGTGTTGATCGTGGGAAACCAAAATTGGCGGTAAATTTGAAATGGGTGTATCGTAGGTGCGGGTATTAAGCAGTTGCATCAAACATGATTGAATGTAAGCCGTGTCCAATAAAAAATCTCTGTGAGACCTCATCGATCAATAAAATCTTCGGTAGAATTAGCTGAATGGATAAATAGAGATTGATAACAGGGGAGAATGAATTTTGTTTTCGAATTGTTGGCAACATAAACTCTAGGACTTAGGTTTTAGAAACGGCAGCTGTTCTTCGAGGCTAAAATCTTATCTCCTCCCTCTTTCTGATTTTGAATTTCGGTCATATCGAAACCAAGATCCTAAACCCAGAATCATATACCAAAGTGAAGACACGTCTCTAGAGATAGATAAACACGTATTAGGACTTGGCCAAAACCGAGTCTATTAAATAATAGGAATCTAGTGTCTCAACTAAAATTAATGCCGGGACTAAAGATATAGTGAATAGTCCCGGAATTTTATATCCCCGAGACCAATTTAATTTTGGTCACGTATTTACATAAAACCGTGACAAGGTCAACCTTGACTAAAACCCCTTATTGTACTAGTGTCTAAAGATTGAATGGTTTTGGTCTGAGCTGAGAAGTGATCAATTTATAGGGAAAATTTCGAATTCCAAAACATAGCAGTTGAAACACTATTGTTAATGGCGTTTCTTTGTGAGTCGTTGATCAGAAGGAGTGTTACAGATCTAATGGTAATGAATGAAACACAATTCTTAATAGAGTTTGGCGCTATTCTTAATGGCGTTTGGCGTTATTCTTAATAGTGTTAAACGCTATTCTTATTTGCGCTTTTCTTGAAAAACATCCAGAACCTACGCCAATTCCTCAAGTTCCATACTTAGTTTTTTTCTTCTCTTTTGAAAATCCATAACTTCTTCTCTTTCGAAAACAATGAAAACCATAAATTGAAAACAATGAAAACCATAAATAATACAATGAAAATCTTAATATTTCTTAATTTACGAAAAAAGACTAAAGATGTTCAAAATCTTACGAAAAAAGACTAAGGATTGCAACCAAGTTCATTCGAAATCTTACGAAAAAAGATTAAAGATGTTCTTTGAAATCTTACGAAAAAAGACTAAAGTTGTTCTTTGAAATCTTACGAAAAAAGACTAAAGTTGTTCTTCTGGTGGGTAAAACTTTTGAAATCACCCATAATAAGAAGTATCGAGTCACAATCTCCCAATTTTCATCTTTAGTTGGATTTTCCTTGATATAGTTTGTGAGGCAACTAATAGGAAATTCAGGTGAGTTCTTGTTGTACTTTGCATACCCATGCAAAGGTCCAAAGTAGACATCCTCTAGTTGTTGGTTTTCTCTACTTTTCCATTTACTTGTAGCGGCGTGTTCCAATCTTCTACGACCATTTCCAATAGGAATTCCAGTTAAGTGAACAAAATCTAAAGGGGTGAAACCAATTTCAAATTTTGGGAAATGAAACGAATTGGTACTATACCACCACATCTCTATGATTGCATACGCTAGTTGTTGATCAGCTCTCTTAATTTTAATTTCAAAAAATCTAGCAAGGCCGGAATTTTGAAGAACTTGACTAGCACTTTCATGAACCACCACACGGTCATATAAATCCTCAAGGTATTCTAGATTACTTCTAAACGTGATATCATGTTTTGTATCAAGTGGGTCTATACTTGTAGAAATATGTTTCTCATCCGGTTCTTTTGAACTCAAGATCATTAACACATCCATATCCAGAATCTATCCAAAATCATCAAAATTAAATCAATATAGTCACACAATGCACTTAAATTGTTTACATAATGTAACTAACACATGTTAATTCATTATCTCATGGCAATTTCACAATGTTCATCATCTAAAACCATAAATAACACAATATTCATCATCTAAAACCCTAAATTACATGTCAAATTCGTCATTGTGAATCAAAATTGTTATCATTCATCATACAATCGAGTATCATGCATACAATCAACAATAATATCATCTAAAGCCCTAACATTTCATCAAACCATAAAATAAACTCAAATTATAATTCAACTAACCCCTCTTTGGATTCTCAATCAAATTGAGAAATTTAAGTATGCTTCGATTCCTTATGAAGCAGAGAACAAACCCTTTGAAGCAATTTCATTGATTTGAACCATGCTCTGAGAGTTAAACAAGGGAGTTTTAGGTTTGGTTTTTCTTCTTTTTTTTTTTACTAGAAGATGAACTGAGGAAGAAGAAGAAGGGGTCGATGGTATTACTGGATATATGAACGAAAAAGCGCTAATAAGATTAGCGCTTAGCGCTATTAACAATTGTGTTTGGCGCTAATAAGATTAGCGGTTGGAGCTATTAAGATTGGCGTTTTGACCATTGACTAAAGTCTAGCGCTATTAGTAATAGTGTTTCCCTGGCGCTATTATTATTTGCGTTTTACGCCATTTTTATTTGCGTTTTCAGTGTTCCACCATTAGACTTGCGCTTCCATCAACAGTTCCAAGTGTTGAGGTGGCATAGAAGATGGAAGATGGATGGATTCCACCATAATACTTGCTCTAAGGCAGCCGACGGAAGCAACATGGGCAAGTTCCAAGGTAATACCAATCCGAGTTAAATCCGATTCCACAAGACTGTAAGCCGATATGACTCGTCGTCTTCCCCGACCAAAATTGAAACTGAACAAACTAATACTTCTCCTCATACTTTTTAAAACACTACACAGAAAGCTTTTGTTGCTTCTTCACAAACTCTTCATAATTGTCTAATCAAAAACTCCAATTCCAAACAGCCTATAAAATTAACCCGTGTGAAACAAAATAAACCCTAACAAGGAAACCAGAAACCCACTTCTAAAACGAAAATCAAATACCGCCTTAACAATCACATCATAAAGCAATCAATCCAACCAAAGAAACGGGATATACTCATCACAGTAAAAAAAGGAAGTTAACGAAAAACTTAACTATAAAAACAAGGACAATTAAATCTCGTCGGACTCACCGAAAAGAAGAGCGATAACTGAATCCATCAATTGCGAACAAAAAGGAAATATACCCGATACCGAAACCATCAAGTTGTCTCGATCCCCTCCGGCAACAGGGCCGGCACCCAGAGGGGGTTTCACTCGCTACTCTTTTTTTTTTTAATGATTTGATGTTATTTTTACACAAAATTGGTTAAAGAGACCAAAATCAACAATTCCTGAGTGAAATGGACAGTTAGATTTTGATACAGTTTATATGGACAAAAATGTAAAAATAGGCAGGAGGTAACCAGTTTCATCGTGCCCATTTTCAAATATTTTTTTTTATTTTTAATTTACACAGGATGTAACCAGTTTCATCCTTGCTATTTTTAAAAATTTTACTATTTTTTTTTGGCCATTTCACCCAAATTATTTTTTACTCGTCCATTTAAATCGTGATTTAAAAATATTTGGACGAATGACCCATTTTCCGTTATTTTCAATCAAAATTGACATAGGAATAGTCGGGAAATCTATTTGTTACGCCACATGGCATGACAAATCAAACTTCTTAGCCTTGTGTGTATAGGAAGAGGCCTACGAATGATAACATGTTATCCTATGCCAAAAGTCTCTTTAAAGAAAATATGTAGGAATTTAAGATCAAGCCTTTACTTTTAAATGTTTCATAACCTTTCATGCACCAAGAGCTATAATGGGTTGTGCACATGGTTTTTGTCCGACAGATTTTCCAAATTTAAGTCCCTCGGTTTCCTTGGATTGTAATAACATGAAGAGATTCGAGCTATAATGATTGGGGATTCTTTCGTAGTTCTTTATTTGCCTAGCTACTTCGGCCTTGTAGGCGTCATGCCTCAAAAACTAGGTACCGTAACATCGAGCTATCACGATTTTGCTTAAATCGTATACGATTTGATACTTCAATTTAAAAATTAAGTTATGTCATATTTTACGATTTAAAAATCTTGGACGTGCAATTATTGAGCTAAAGGTTCTTCAATATCTTTTGTATTTAGATTGGTAAAAAAAAAGACTTGGTTAAAAAAACCAAAAAGAAAGTACATATGGAAAGAGAGTTGAATTACAAACTCCATTTTTCGGTCGATTATTTTGCAGACGACAAAAAACATGGCATTAGTCACGAAGGCGCTATCATCTTTTCTAGTTGTTGCATTCTTCGTAGAAGAAGGTAACCACATGACAACAAACGATTATCTAAATTAAGTTTCTATCGGCTTTTGAGCTTGTCTCCGGTCTCAAAATTAATTTCACAAAGATCGTCGTGGCTGGTATTGGTCATGATCATAATGGGACTGCCTGTGCTGCAATTTTTGGATGCAACTCAGTGGAGCTATATATCAACTATTTGGGTGTTCCTCTAGGCATTAAATCCAAAGTGAAAGCTATTTGGGATATTTATATTCATTTTTTTGATCGATAAGTTAAAATTTATTGAAAGAGCCCCAGTACATGGAAAATGAGCCAAGGCTCAGTCGACCAAAAGAAAAAAAACGGAGGCCAGAAAAACCACCTGGGACCAAAACCACAACAACCAACGACAACGACTGCCTACGACCAAATAACACATACAACACATAGTTCAAAGGATCCAACAAAAGCTCTCTACTTGGAAGAGAAATTATCTCTCTAAAGGGGGAGGCTTATCATGATAAGCAGCGTGTTAGCAAGCCTACCCATTTATTATTTGGCGATGTTTCTAATGCCTATCTTAGTGGTTAAGGAAATTGAGAAGATCATGAAGAATTTTTTATGGGGTTCTTCAAATTCAATAAAAAAGAGAAGTTGGGTGGAATGGTCAAAGGCAGTTTTACAAAAGCACATAGGGGTATTGGTATTAAGAAGCTTAAACAAGTAAATCATGCTCTCCATTGCAAATGGATATGGAGATATGGAAACGAGAAAAGTGGAGACAAATAGTTCACCAAAAATTTGGAGGTAATCCTGAATCTTTTATTCCTAATACTTTCTCTAAGTCTACTGGATCTAGCTTACGGGAAGGAATCCTAAAAGCAAGGGACCATGTCAAACAACACACAACGTTAATTGTTAAGAATGATGAGAGTATACTATTTTGGAAAGACAAGTGGCTAGGTAACCATGTGTTACAAATTTCTTTCCCTGCTCTTTTTAAGCTTTCAATAAAGAAAGATGCAACTTTATTGCAAATAGCGAATGGAAATGGTGCTTGGGAGCTGGATTTTAAAAGAAATCTGAATGAGGCGGAGGTGGGAGAAGTAGTTCAATTACTGCAGCTCATTGGTGAACCTATGAGTCACTTTTCTAATGGAAATGATCAAATGAAATGCAGGTAACTCTTTTTCTGTAGCTAGTTGTTACTCTAGTCTAGACGTCGATGGGTATTTGTCCTTTCCTCACAAGCATGGAACCCAAAGAATCCATTGAAAGTTTGTTTCCTAGTCTGGATACTTTGTTACAGAGGGGACCAACCTTGGATTTTCTATACAGAGCTGGTAAGGTGAATGGTCCTACTTGTATGCTTTGTGCTGTTGAGGTGGAAACTAAAGACCACTTGTTCATTCACTGCAAAGAAACAGCTTGTGTATGGAACTATTTCTTGGAGAGTTTTGGGATGAAATGGACCTTTTCAGCAGGTATTAGATCAACCACTTGGAGTGGAGAGATAAAAAAGATAGGAAGCTGGTCAACAAGATTTGGGGTATGCTTCCATTTGCCATTTGGTGGACAATACGGGGAGAAAGAAATAAAAGGCTGTACAAACAAAAGAGACATGTTAAGCAGTTGATTTTGTCCGTTAAATGCATGATGTTTAATTAAGCTTTGTCTATCAAGCTTTTGATGGTTATCCGCTTTCTTCTTTGATATATAATTGGAATGGTGTTATTGGTATGAGCTAGCCTTGTTAGCTCACTTTTTTTTGTTTCTCACTTTTTCGGTGAGACTCATTTTTAATTTAATTTTGTCCTTTTCCGTCAAAAAAACTAAATTAAGTTTCGCGACACTACGTGCTCCTCTTTCAAGGAGATTATATGTCACCGTTTCAGTGTAAGTATTTGTACGATATTTTCTAATTGTTAGATGCCTAAATTGTCCGGGTTTTCTTAGGGAATAATCACTGACAACCGCGGAATAACGGATCTTGAGATATTATGATGAATAATAAGTAAATCAAGCACAAGCAACCATAATAATACGAGAAAGATAAATCAACTCACAAGACACAAGATTTATAGTGGTTCGACCAATACATACAACTTGTATATATTGTCTACGTCCACTTTGAGCCGCACCAACTCAAATCCACTATGAAGAAAAAACGATTACAGCACCGTGTGAATCCCAACAAACCCTTGGTTACACCGCAACAATTACCCGAGACGATAACCTTGTCTCTTGTTCCTCACCAATATGCTCTCACAACGAAACCCTAGCTTTAACTCTAAAAGTTATACAAAAAATCTCTCACGGATCTCTTAATAGTTTTCTACACAATGCACAAATTCTACAAAGCCTAACTACCTATTTATATAGGTTACAAACTTGGCCACCAAGAATTCTAACCAGTTTAGGAAACCCGTTCCCTAAATAACCACGACTAACTTTAGGAAATAATTAATTAATCTTCAATAACTAACATAAATACAGGAACAACTTATAACTGTAAGACATCAGACATAACAGTAAAACAAAACCCTGCAAGAAAAAGAGGACCAAACGGTAAGGTACGGAATACAGTGTTGAGGTTGTCAATGATTGTGCTTGTTCTCAATTTAACTTGAGTGTGCATGATCCAACTCTAATACATACGTTGATGAAAGATTGTAAAGGATATGCGCAATCAATGATATGCATCTACGTTTTTTTGTTTGTAAATTTGAATTCTTTCTTTATACAGTATTTACTACTACTACTGGAATCACGGCTGTAATTATGATAAGAAGATATATAAATATGTTTTGGTTTTGGTTTTCTCATCCATTGAGAAACCTTGAAATTCTTCTAATCTCACTTGGTATCATCCTCTCAATCGATCATATGGCCACTCAACTAATTATGTCTTCTTCTACCTCTCCTCCTTTATCTTATTCAACCAATAATACCCCTTCTCGATATTCCGATCTCCCCAGGGCCGGCCCTTGGATTTTGCTGCCAGGAAGCGGCCATAAAATTGTTGCCCCCTTTTACAGTTCTTAAAACATGTCCTCGTTCACCATTCGAAAACATAAAAAGAAAATCTAGTCCATGGATAGAGTTCGTCATGGAGTCATGAAATAAGTAAGTTTCTCTCACAGCAGCCAGATCTAGCTATAAAGTAACATTTCAAGTTCTAAATCATCAGTCAATACATACTGCCAAAGAAGTTAAAAGAACAATTTTAGTAACAGCTTTTCTGTGTTCTAAGTTTAGAACTGTTGAGATTATTAGTCCCACATTGTTGGGCATTCTAAAATCCTACGGTTTATAATCCCTTAAGGCCTCTCCACTCATTGCCAATTGGTTTTGAGTTGTATGACCGTATTCTAACATGATATCAGAGCAGGTTATTTGCGACGAGTCATTGACCGCGCCTTTACTCCGCGTCATCCGATTTATTTGTCCACGTGTTAGACCCAACGAGGCTACACGTGAGGGGGCGTGTTGAGATTATTAGTCCCACATTGTTGGGCATTCTAAAATTCTACGGTTTATATAATCCTTTAAGGCCTCTCCACTCATTGCCATTTGGTTTTGAGTTGGATGCTCGTATTATAACAAGAACTATGGATGCAACGGAGAGCTTTTATGATATTGGAAAGCTGGAACTTGTTTCGCCATTCCATCTCTGATGGTTGCTGTCAGCTTTTTGCAGATTCTACTACTTCAGTTGGTTAACATAGTTATTCTTTGTTGGGGCACACGTACATTAATGCCAAACGAAACATCGACTGATATATCAGATATATGCAAAACAAATATGCTACTCCTGCTCATCCGCGAACTGGATTCCTAGAAACCGCACAAACAATAGCAACAACCCTTTTTGTTGTATTGCAGTACCAACAGAGAAATGTTAAGGGACTGATTTCATCAAAAGCTTCATATGACAACTAATTATTAAAAGGATAAAACACCCAAAAGTAATGGTCCAAAGTTAAACAAAAAAAGGGAATCATAAATCAAAAGATTAAACAAAAAAAGGGAATCATGATTGTCATATATGAATAATAATCCACTATGTTCTTTGATTAATTCTTCTCTCCATGAAATTAAAAGCAGAGATGTTGAGTATTAGAGCGAGGAAGCAGGGCAACTGGAAGCATAGTGTTCTCCATAGATAGAACGATAGGAACAGATTCTGTTCTTCATTCTTTGACAATAATTAAGTTGCCCCGTCATCTTTTAAAATAAATCCATTATTTTATTTCGGGATACTTGGAAAAATGCCTATATTTCGATGCCTGATAGAAAAGATGCTCCACGGAAAAAAGCCCCAGCGTTTGATTTTCCATCCAAAAAGTTAAAATCGCGATACTGGCTGGTCAATGTCGCCTCTGGTGAGATATCGTCGTTACTCAACTTTTTCACCTGAGTGCATCTGTTTATTGATATTTCGACACGTGGATTAGAGGGCTAAGATGTTCCACGTGGATTGGATTAGACCGGCCACTCCATCTTCTATATGTCTCGAGTCTCTTGACATACCAGTGAAGATTAAAAAATAAAGGAAAAAAAAAATGAGAACCAGATGTAGAGATAACTATCATGGAGAGGATTGATTAGATGGTTTGTGTTTAATTCTTGTTGATTTGTTTATTTGGTGCGGGAGGAAGGCAAATTTTTTGCCATTTAAATTCGAGGAACTCCGAAGAACAGATGGAGAATCATTTACAGACGAATCAACATGAAGAACAGTTGAAACCCATTTATGTTTTAGATTATTCCGACACTGCAGTTTTTAGTTTGAATTTGATGAATATGATTAATTTTGTTACAGTTGAAGTTAGGGTTTATTGATTTGGGAAAATTCATATATTAGGGTTTTGATGGAGGATTGGTTGAAATCGAATGATATGGTGAATATATAATTTGAACAATCATGTGTTTGATTCGTGTAATTTGATTTTTAACCCAGGTTTCCTATCAAAACCTATGATTCTTAAATTAGTTCGAGTCTAAGAAACCAATTAGAACTAGAAATGATATCTGTTGTTGGTGATGCAACTAACATTATCCATCATCGATCTGATAGCATTTTTTATTGAATATCCTCATGAAGAGAAGATCTTCCGTATAACCGTAAAAACAGTACAAGATATCTTTCTCTACGATACCACTAGTCCTTTCATGCTCTGATAATTCCTAAAGTACTGGGACAATTTTTTAAGTGTTTCAACGAAGCACCTGTTTAGTTTAACGGGAGCCGAAGGGGCAACTAAAGCAGTGACAGCTATGTGTATATACCCTATGGACTTATACCAAGAGCAATTGTTGAGTTTTGTGTGTGGATGTTTTGTTTTTGTTTGTTTTACACATACGGTGTATTCGTTTTTATATGTTTCTAATCTTGCTTTGTTTCAGCAAATAGCACCAACAAAACAAGATAAAGTTATTAAGGAATTCCAGAATCAGTCTTTGCAGATGGACATGACTGTAAGATCCACACCTTACATAAAATAGTATGCTCTTCTTTTGTGTTCAGAGCCTTTTTTCTGCTTTGTATGCACTTGCTAAGTGTTCTTCTTTCCGCATTTAAGAAGGCATTTTGATGATGCGTATGGTAATTTATCACGATTAATGGTTGTCGGGCCAGTGCAATTGGTATGACCTCTCGGGCTCGGCCCTCATAAAAATGCATATACAAGGCCGTTGTGGCGTTGCAGGAAAAATGAAATAAAATAAAAAGCTGCATTTCGTCTAAAGGGAAGAAGAGCGTGAAGTTGACCGGACTAGACCAGAGAGCAGAATCAAAGGATTAAGGATTGGATGGATATTCAGAAACTGCTTAATTCGAAATTCCCATTTCTTTGGGTCCTCCTCCTCAAAAACTTCATCTTTTCACTCTCTTCTCCGTTTCTCTGCAAGTAAGTAGTAATCTCTTTTCGATTTTTAGCTGCGAAATTAGTAGTGTGTTCTTGATGTAGTCAGTTTAGATTGGGATTCTACTGTTAATTTGTTTTGGATAAACAAGTTAGGTTAATCCAGAGTTCATATGAGGGTAAAAAGTGTAGATATTGACATTTCCATGGGATAGTAAGTGATAGATAAAGAACAACAATGTCCGAATTTTAAGTGTGCGTTCAAAGTGTTTGTTAGTTTGTCCCACTGGTGGCAAACTTGTTTTTGTGATGTGGGTATTTATTACAGGTCTCAGTCACTTTGTTCGTTCGATGTTGTGAAATGGAGATTTTTGTAAGCCTCCTAGTCCTATAATATAAATAAGATAACTAGGTTGTTCTTGACTTCTTGTTGTGGCAGCACCAGAGAATAATACTATAAGGTGTGCAATGAAGCCTTATAGGTTTTCTCTTCCATTTTTAGTACGGTAAGGTTTTATTTTTTATTTTATTTTCCCATCTTTGCGTGAGAATTTAACCAATCACGAACTTGACTTGTGGTGATTGTACTGGCAACCCATTGTTGATGATGTACGCAACAGAGGCGATGCCGCTGTTACAGAGTTGGTGCTTCTATGATTTTTTTGTTATATATATTGTGTGCTTCTCTCTCATTTGAAAAGGCAATTGTATTGTGATTTTCTTTTTCTTTTCTTAAGCTGGAGTCTGGTAGTAATCAGGATATGATTGGGCTGTTTGTTCGTTTTGTAGTTATACCGCGAGGTTTGACAAGGTTTTTCTGGATAAAAACATTGATTGAGTGGCTGATATTCCTGATCCTCAGGTAGGCTGAATACCAATTTATTATCGTTTGTGAGTAACTAGTGCAGTATCAAAGTGTTCTACTTCATCTATAAGACTGCGGTTAAGCATTTTCAATTTGTGTGGCTGCATCTTGATCCAGCTGTTAAGAGGCATTTGATGTTGCAACATATATGCATTTCATTTTGCTCAGAGGGCTCCTCCGGTGAAAGTTGACAATATGAAAGCAAGTACAATATCATTCCCTTCTTCCTTTCTGGTCCACATTTTTCAGTACGATTGACAATCAAATAAATGTGTGCGAAGTTCAAACTAAACGAGGACTCCGAATTGAAAGAATTCCAGGCCCTCGTCCCTTTTTTTTTTTAATCTTTCTATCCTTCTCTCTTAGCAAAAATTAGAATAGTTATCCCTGGTTCAAACAGCCATATACGGGGATGATCCAAGGTTAAATTTTTCCGAGGATGTTCTCCTCACAAAACCTCAATCCAAGATAAAAAAGTAAAAGATCCCAGTCCCATCATGAATTAGTAGAAAAATCAATAGTGAAATGGATGTGTCTTTCACTTTTTTCTTAATGTAGAGCATATCCCCTAACTTGACCCTATTTGGTGAGGGTGTTAGATGCAAGCGAGTATCAAGGTGCATTTCTTCTGTGGGTCTTTATGTTCCTGGGGGAACTGCAGTTTTACCACTAGTTACATTATAAGGTTATTACTCATAATGGCAGCCTCTCTCTGTAAGGTTGTTACTTATCAATCGTGATTCATACCACTAATTACATTATAAGCTGAACAAAACAACACTATCAATTTCTTGAGACGTCTTTCTAGCATCCAGTTTAGAGCTTTTGGCCCCATTATGTCTCTAAAAAATTGATATCCAACGAAAAAAATTCATCATTCTCAATATATCCTGACTGGTTACTGCAACTCGATTACGACAAAGGTACTCGTACACAAGAACAATAAGTATATGTCTAAAGTTCAAGTTTTGACAAACCCGAATATTTTGGGCCTTTCCTTTCGGATCGTGAACAGCTTCCCCCAAGTTTCAGCTAAGTCCTTATCCTCAGCACCCTGAAAAATTTGCAATGCCATTTCCATTAAGGTGTTCAAAAACGATCAAACCAGATTAACCCAATTCATCCGGGTTCAATATACCACAATTAACTTCATCATAACAAATATTAACTTGTATTTACTTCTTCATAACTTTCTATGTTCAGCATACTATCTATATTTCTATTTAATTAGAAATATAAACTAAAAAAACAACTCACTAAGGCAGTGACATTTTCTGAGGACATCATAGGTGGCTGAATCGTATCATATTGGGATTTGCCCAATAATTCTTTGAACTGAAGGAATTGTTTCTGCAATTTTCTCTCTGTGTCTAGTGACTGTTCCTCCAATTGTTGTTGGAATTATTTTCTCAAGTTCTCTTCACTTATTCGTGCTTGCACATCTTTCACTCTTAGTTGCTCTTCCAGTTCTCTGATTTTATTCAGATTATCTTTATTTGATGATCCACGCTGTCGAGGAGTGTCAAAATACTGACTATGGGTCACTCTTGTACCTGCAGCCCTTACTCTTCCACCATGTTCTTCACCCAAAATCTTTACAAGGGCATCTGTCTTACCTTCACAGAAAATTGTACCCTCTTTGATCTTTTTCGAGCAGTCATCCTGTTAAAAACCAAAATTTTGCACACATAAAGAGTTAAACTGGATATCTACTTATTTTAAAATAGAACTTGTGTATAATTAAATTGAAGTTGTCTATCTTACAATTTGAGCAGCAACTTCACCAATTCATCAGTCTTATACTCCCCATTTTCATTTTGGCGTGCAAGTATCCATAAAATTCTCGTGGAGGGGGTGAATCACTTGTCCACTTTCCTTCTCTTTTCTGTACAGCAAATACATTAATATCAGTATGATGCTTATGTTGTATAACACTATATTTCATCTAAAAGCTTATGTTGACAGAACACAACAAAATTGAAGTTAGAAACTTTGGAAGCAGATAGCGAACTCAAGTAAAAAACAGAAGGAAAAAAAATGAGAATGTATACACGACTCTCTCAGCAATTAATTTCAACATTTAACTTCACAAATTAAAAAAAAAACAAAAAAAAACTTATGAATGCAAACCCGTTTGTCCTTTAATCCAGCATAGGTCCTTCGTCCCATCCTATGCGGATATTTGTGGTGAGATTGTACCGTTTTGCCAATTTCAGACAACTCCTGAAAGTTAAAAATGTATTAGCTCTATATAGTAACAAAATAATTCTCGACCCAATCTTGTTTAGCTTAATTGATATACCTTGCCTTTGTCGCTCAATCTCCGTTTTACAAACTCTTTCCATTCTTCTTGTTCTACAAAACCTCTTAAATCTGAAGGAACATTGTTAAGCTTTTTTCCGGCTTTTTTCGAATGGGGTAACATGCTTTGCAGCAGTTCGTTTCCTCTATCCTCGTCACAAGTCATAAAATTGTCTCAATACATCTTTCCTTTTTGATTCGTCGAGATCAAACTTAAACTGGAGGTAAATAAACATCTACTAAGTGATATATATATATATAAAACATTGGTATGGGATTTTAACAATGGGCATTTCATTAATTGATACATACCGTTATGTCCTCCCATAACTTTTTCTTCACTACAGGTGGAACTTCTTTCCAACAGGTATACTTCAGTCCAAGACTTGGACCAACTTCGCTGCCTATGTAACTTGAGAGCAAGCAACCATTTTTACCGGTTGCTTGGTTGGCTTCATCATAAGTAACAGTCCGCCTTTCACCAATTAGTATCCCTTAAAAGCTTTGGTAATCTTGTCTTACCCCGCTTTCCTTTATTTGCATCCACGTTATCTTCACTTGAAACTTGAGATAAAAAAAACGAAAATAAAAAAGAATTGATAAGTGTTTGGCGCGGTACAACCTTAAGGAGCTTTATATTGTCAAAAAAATTTGGTCGAATCAACCATGTATACTGCAAGAAAACACTTAAACAACAAACCTGATTGTTCGCTGTGGGAATCTGAATGTTGTTCACTGTGGGAATCTGAATACTCTTGAAGCCCGCCATCAGACTCTGTGTCTGAAGTATCCATGAAATGATCTGCAAGAACAGATAATATATAAGCTGCTAGGAGCAAAAAATTACAAACATATCCAAGAACAGATAATATCTGAAGTTCGATATTACTAGTAAAGACAATAACGAAAAATTATAAACATATCCAAGGTGCTATTACTAATGATAGATCGGCTAGTATTTGCTATTACTAATGAAGTATTTGCTATTACTAATGAAAATAGATTTCTATTGATTTTAGCATGAAAAAATGTGGTTAACTAATGAGAGACCGACTAGTATTTGCTAAATGAAGCGCTTTCCATACCAAATATCATAACCATTCAAGCCATTTAAATCTTCCTTTTCTTCTTTAATTGTGGCCAATGCAGAGGTCTCCCTAACACCTGATATTGCCCCTTAGTTAACTTATTCAAATCCTATAAAAACAACTATAAGGAAACAGATGACGCAATAAATATAAAAGACAACAAATAAAGAAATGCAAAACCAAAGGTAAAGACAACACTTAATCTTTTCTTTCTAAAATATACTGCAAGTGTGAGAATCAGGTAGTATCCCATTATTTGACATTTCATCAAGCACCTTGTATGTAATACCCAATTCACCAGCCCATTGATCAGAGTAGTATAAGATACCGAATTCGGAGAATGACCCCAAAACAAATATAAGAGAATGCTTTGATTTTAGGAGGAGAATACCTTGTAATCAGCTGTTGACGCTTTCACCTTTTAATATATTAGTTTCAGGGAAATGGAAGGATTTTGCTTGATTAACATCAGATAGATAAAACAACTTGCAGTTGGCTTCATGTAATCCCTTCAAAACTGCTGCGGTTTCAAACAAGGAAATAATGGAGAGAAAATAGGGAGTGGAGTAGTGTTGATCGTGGGAAACCAAAATTGGCGGTAAATTTGAAATGGTGTATCGTAGGTGCGGGTATTAAGCAGTTGCATCAAACATGATTGAATGTAAGCCGTGTCCAATAAAAAATCTCTGTGAGACCTCATCGATCAATAAAATCTTCGGTAGAATTAGCTGAATGGATAAATAGAGATTGATAACAGGGAGAATGAATTTTGTTTTCGAATTGTTGGCAACATAACTCTAGGACTTAGGTTTAGAAACGGCAGCTGTTCTTCGAGGCTAATAAATCTTATCTCCTCCCTCTTTCTGATTTGAATTTCGGTTCATATCGAAACCAAGATCCTAAACCCAGAATCATATACCAAAGTGAAGACACGTCTCTAGAGATAGATAAACACGTATTAGGACTTGGCCAAAACCGAAGTCTATTAAATAATAGGAATCTAGTGTCTCAACTAAAATTAATGCCGGGACTAAAGATATAGTGAATAGTCCCGGACATTTTAATCCCGAGACCAATTTAATTTTGGTCACGTATTTACATAAAACCGTGACAAGGTCAACCTGACTAAAACCCCTTATTGTACTAGTGTCTAAAGATTGAATGGTTTTGGTCTGAGTGAGAGTGATCAATTTATAGGGAAATTTCGAATTCCAAAACATAGCAGTTGAAACACTATTTTAATGGCGTTTCTTTGTGAGTCGTTGCGTGATAGAAGGAGTGTTACAGATCTAATGGTAATGAATGAAACACTCTAATAGAGTTTGGCGCTATTCTAATGGCGTTTGGCGTTATTTCTTAATAGTGTTAAACGCTATTCTTATTTGCGCTTTTCTTGAAAAAACATCCAGAACCTACGCCAATTCCAAGTTCCCATATAGTTTTTTCTTCTCTTTTGAAAAATCCATAACTCTCTTTCGAAAACAATGAAAACCATAAATTGAAAACAATGAAAACCATAAATAATACAATGAAAATCTTAATTTCTTAATTTACGAAAAAAGACTAAAGATGTTCAAAATCTTACGAAAAAAGACTAAGGATTGCAACCAAGTCATTCGAAATCTTACGAAAAAAGATTAAAGATGTTCTTTGAAATCTTACGAAAAAAGACTAAAGTTGTTCTTTGAAATCTTACGAAAAAAGACTAAAGTTGTTCTTCTGGTGGGTAAAACTTTTGAAATCACCCATAATAAGAAGTATCGAGTCACAATCTCCCAATTTTCATCTTTAGTTGGATTTTCCTTGATATAGTTTGTGAGGCAACTAATAGGAAATTCAGGTGAGTTCTTGTTGTACTTTGCATACCATGCAAAGGTCCAAAGTAGACATCCTCTAGTTGTTGGTTTTCTCTACTTTTCCATTTACTTGTAGCGGCGTGTTCCAATCTTCTACGACCATTTCCAATAGGAATTCCAGTTAAGTGAACAAAATCTAAAGGGGTGAAACCAATTTCAAATTTTGGGAAATGAAACGAATTGGTACTATACCACCACATCTCTATGATTGCATACGCTAGTTGTTGATCAGCTCTCTTAATTTTAATTTCAAAAAATCTAGCAAGGCCGGAATTTTGAAGAACTTGACTAGCACTTTCATGAACCACCACACGGTCATATAAATCCTCAAGGTATTCTAGATTACTTCTAAACGTGATATCATGTTTTGTATCAAGGGGTCTATACTTGTAGAAATATGTTTCTCATCCGGTTCTTTTGAACTCAAGATCATTAACACATCCATATCCAGAATCTATCCAAAATCATCAAAATTAAATCAATATAGTCACACAATGCACTTAAATTGTTTACATAATGTAACTAACACATGTTAATTCATTATCTCATGGCAATTTCACAATGTTCATCATCTAAAACCATAAATAACACAATATTCATCATCTAAAACCCTAAATTACATGTCAAATTCGTCATTGTGAATCAAAATTGTTATCATTCATCATACAATCGAGTATCATGCATACAATCAACAATAATATCATCTAAAGCCCTAACATTTCATCAAACCATAAAATAAACTCAAATTATAATTCAACTAACCCCTCTTTGGATTCTCAATCAAATTGAGAAATTTAAGTATGCTTCGATTCCTTATGAAGCAGAGAACAAACCCTTTGAAGCAATTTCATTGATTTGAACCATGCTCTGAGAGTTAAACAAGGGAGTTTTAGGTTTGGTTTTTCTTCTTTTTTTTTTTACTAGAAGATGAACTGAGGAAGAAGAAGAAGGGGTCGATGGTATTACTGGATATATGAACGAAAAAGCGCTAATAAGATTAGCGCTTAGCGCTATTAACAATTGTGTTTGGCGCTAATAAGATTAGCGGTTGGAGCTATTAAGATTGGCGTTTTGACCATTGACTAAAGTCTAGCGCTATTAGTAATAGTGTTTCCCTGGCGCTATTATTATTTGCGTTTTACGCCATTTTTATTTGCGTTTTCAGTGTTCCACCATTAGACTTGCGCTTCCATCAACAGTTCCAAGTGTTGAGGTGGCATAGAAGATGGAAGATGGATGGATTCCACCATAATACTTGCTCTAAGGCAGCCGACGGAAGCAACATGGGCAAGTTCCAAGGTAATACCAATCCGAGTTAAATCCGATTCCACAAGACTGTAAGCCGATATGACTCGTCGTCTTCCCCGACCAAAATTGAAACTGAACAAACTAATACTTCTCCTCATACTTTTTAAAACACTACACAGAAAGCTTTTGTTGCTTCTTCACAAACTCTTCATAATTGTCTAATCAAAAACTCCAATTCCAAACAGCCTATAAAATTAACCCGTGTGAAACAAAATAAACCCTAACAAGGAAACCAGAAACCCACTTCTAAAACGAAAATCAAATACCGCCTTAACAATCACATCATAAAGCAATCAATCCAACCAAAGAAACGGGATATACTCATCACAGTAAAAAAAGGAAGTTAACGAAAAACTTAACTATAAAAACAAGGACAATTAAATCTCGTCGGACTCACCGAAAAGAAGAGCGATAACTGAATCCATCAATTGCGAACAAAAAGGAAATATACCCGATACCGAAACCATCAAGTTGTCTCGATCCCCTCCGGCAACAGGGCCGGCACCCAGAGGGGGTTTCACTCGCTACTCTTTTTTTTTTTAATGATTTGATGTTATTTTTACACAAAATTGGTTAAAGAGACCAAAATCAACAATTCCTGAGTGAAATGGACAGTTAGATTTTGATACAGTTTATATGGACAAAAATGTAAAAATAGGCAGGAGGTAACCAGTTTCATCGTGCCCATTTTCAAATATTTTTTTTTATTTTTAATTTACACAGGATGTAACCAGTTTCATCCTTGCTATTTTTAAAAATTTTACTATTTTTTTTTGGCCATTTCACCCAAATTATTTTTTACTCGTCCATTTAAATCGTGATTTAAAAATATTTGGACGAATGACCCATTTTCCGTTATTTTCAATCAAAATTGACATAGGAATAGTCGGGAAATCTATTTGTTACGCCACATGGCATGACAAATCAAACTTCTTAGCCTTGTGTGTATAGGAAGAGGCCTACGAATGATAACATGTTATCCTATGCCAAAAGTCTCTTTAAAGAAAATATGTAGGAATTTAAGATCAAGCCTTTACTTTTAAATGTTTCATAACCTTTCATGCACCAAGAGCTATAATGGGTTGTGCACATGGTTTTTGTCCGACAGATTTTCCAAATTTAAGTCCCTCGGTTTCCTTGGATTGTAATAACATGAAGAGATTCGAGCTATAATGATTGGGGATTCTTTCGTAGTTCTTTATTTGCCTAGCTACTTCGGCCTTGTAGGCGTCATGCCTCAAAAGACTAGGTACCGTAACATCGAGCTATCACGATTTTGCTTAAATCGTATACGATTTGATACTTCAATTTAAAAATTAAGTTATGTCATATTTTACGATTTAAAAATCTTGGACGTGCAATTATTGAGCTAAAGGTTCTTCAATATCTTTTGTATTTAGATTGGTAAAAAAAAAGACTTGGTTAAAAAAACCAAAAAGAAAGTACATATGGAAAGAGAGTTGAATTACAAACTCCATTTTTCGGTCGATTATTTTGCAGACGACAAAAAACATGGCATTAGTCACGAAGGCGCTATCATCTTTTCTAGTTGTTGCATTCTTCGTAGAAGAAGGTAACCACATGACAACAAACGATTATCTAAATTAAGTTTCTATCGGCTTTTGAGCTTGTCTCCGGTCTCAAAATTAATTTCACAAAGATCGTCGTGGCTGGTATTGGTCATGATCATAATGGGACTGCCTGTGCTGCAATTTTTGGATGCAACTCAGTGGAGCTATATATCAACTATTTGGGTGTTCCTCTAGGCATTAAATCCAAAGTGAAAGCTATTTGGGATATTTATTCATTTTTTTGATCGATAAGTTAAAATTTATTGAAAGAGAGCCCCAGTACATGGAAAATGAGCCAAGGCTCAGTCGACCAAAAGAAAAAAAACGGAGGCCAGAAAAACCACCTGGGACCAAAACCACAACAACCAACGACAACGACTGCCTACGACCAAATAACACATACAACACATAGTTCAAAGGATCCAACAAAAGCTCTCTACTTGGAAGAGAAATTATCTCTCTAAAGGGGGAGGCTTATCATGATAAGCAGCGTGTTAGCAAGCCTACCCATTTATTATTTGGCGATGTTTCTAATGCCTATCTTAGTGGTTAAGGAAATTGAGAAGATCATGAAGAATTTTTTATGGGGTTCTTCAAATTCAATAAAAAAGAGAAGTTGGGTGGAATGGTCAAAGGCAGTTTTACAAAAGCACATAGGGGTATTGGTATTAAGAAGCTTAAACAAGTAAATCATGCTCTCCATTGCAAATGGATATGGAGATATGGAAACGAGAAAAGTGGAGACAAATAGTTCACCAAAAATTTGGAGGTAATCCTGAATCTTTTATTCCTAATACTTTCTCTAAGTCTACTGGATCTAGCTTACGGGAAGGAATCCTAAAAGCAAGGGACCATGTCAAACAACACACAACGTTAATTGTTAAGAATGATGAGAGTATACTATTTTGGAAAGACAAGTGGCTAGGTAACCATGTGTTACAAATTTCTTTCCCTGCTCTTTTTAAGCTTTCAATAAAGAAAGATGCAACTTTATTGCAAATAGCGAATGGAAATGGTGCTTGGGAGCTGGATTTTAAAAGAAATCTGAATGAGGCGGAGGTGGGAGAAGTAGTTCAATTACTGCAGCTCATTGGTGAACCTATGAGTCACTTTTCTAATGGAAATGATCAAATGAAATGCAGGTAACTCTTTTTCTGTAGCTAGTTGTTACTCTAGTCTAGACGTCGATGGGTATTTGTCCTTTCCTCACAAGCATGGAACCCAAAGAATCCATTGAAAGTTTGTTTCCTAGTCTGGATACTTTGTTACAGAGGGGACCAACCTTGGATTTTCTATACAGAGCTGGTAAGGTGAATGGTCCTACTTGTATGCTTTGTGCTGTTGAGGTGGAAACTAAAGACCACTTGTTCATTCACTGCAAAGAAACAGCTTGTGTATGGAACTATTTCTTGGAGAGTTTTGGGATGAAATGGACCTTTTCAGCAGGTATTAGATCAACCACTTGGAGTGGAGAGATAAAAAAGATAGGAAGCTGGTCAACAAGATTTGGGGTATGCTTCCATTTGCCATTTGGTGGACAATACGGGGAGAAAGAAATAAAAGGCTGTACAAACAAAAAGAGACATGTTAAGCAGTTGATTTTGTCCGTTAAATGCATGATGTTTAATTAAGCTTTGTCTATCAAGCTTTTTGATGGTTATCCGCTTTCTTCTTTGATATATAATTGGAATGGTGTTATTGGTATGAGCTAGCCTTGTTAGCTCACTTTTATTTTTGTTTCTCACTTTTTCGGTGAGACTCATTTTTAATTTAATTTTGTCCTTTTCCGTCAAAAATAACTAAATTAAGTTTCGCGACACTACGTGCTCCTCTTTCAAGGAGATTATATGTCACCGTTTCAGTGTAAGTATTTGTACGATATTTTCTAATTGTTAGATGCCTAAATTGTCCGGGTTTTCTTAGGGAATAATCACTGACAACCGCGGAATAACGGATCTTGAGATATTATGATGAATAATAAGTAAATCAAGCACAAGCAACCATAATAATACGAGAAAGATAAATCAACTCACAAGACACAAGATTTATAGTGGTTCGACCAATACATACAACTTGTATATATTGTCTACGTCCACTTTGAGCCGCACCAACTCAAATCCACTATGAAGAAAAAACGATTACAGCACCGTGTGAATCCCAACAAACCCTTGGTTACACCGCAACAATTACCCGAGACGATAACCTTGTCTCTTGTTCCTCACCAATATGCTCTCACAACGAAACCCTAGCTTTAACTCTAAAAGTTATACAAAAAATCTCTCACGGATCTCTTAATAGTTTTCTACACAATGCACAAATTCTACAAAGCCTAACTACCTATTTATATAGGTTACAAACTTGGCCACCAAGAATTCTAACCAGTTTAGGAAACCCGTTCCCTAAATAACCACGACTAACTTTAGGAAATAATTAATTAATCTTCAATAACTAACATAAATACAGGAACAACTTATAACTGTAAGACATCAGACATAACAGTAAAACAAAACCCTGCAAGAAAAAGAGGACCAAACGGTAAGGTACGGAATACAGTGTTGAGGTTGTCAATGATTGTGCTTGTTCTCAATTTAACTTGAGTGTGCATGATCCAACTCTAATACATACGTTGATGAAAGATTGTAAAGGATATGCGCAATCAATGATATGCATCTACGTTTTTTTGTTTGTAAATTTGAATTCTTTCTTTATACAGTATTTACTACTACTGGAATCACGGCTGTAATTATGATAAGAAGATATATAAATATATGTTTTGGTTTTGGTTTTCTCATCCATTGAGAAACCTTGAAATTCTTCTAATCTCACTTGGTATCATCCTCTCAATCGATCATATGGCCACTCAACTAATTATGTCTTCTTCTACCTCTCCTCCTTTATCTTATTCAACCAATAATACCCCTTCTCGATATTCCGATCTCCCCAGGGCCGGCCCTTGGATTTTGCTGCCAGGAAGCGGCCATAAAATTGTTGCCCCATTTTACAGTTCTTAAAACATGTCCTCGTTCACCATTCGAAAACATAAAAAGAAAATCTAGTCCATGGATAGAGTTCGTCATGGAGTCATGAAATAAGTAAGTTTCTCTCACAGCAGCCAGATCTAGCTATAAAGTAACATTTCAAGTTCTAAATCATCAGTCAATACATACTGCCAAAGAAGTTAAAAGAACAATTTTAGTAACAGCTTTTCTGTGTTCTAAGTTTAGAACTGTTGAGATTATTAGTCCCACATTGTTGGGCATTCTAAAATCCTACGGTTTATAATCCCTTAAGGCCTCTCCACTCATTGCCAATTGGTTTTGAGTTGTATGACCGTATTCTAACATGATATCAGAGCAGGTTATTTGCGACGAGTCATTGACCGCGCCTTTACTCCGCGTCATCCGATTTATTTGTCCACGTGTTAGACCCAACGAGGCTACACGTGAGGGGGCGTGTTGAGATTATTAGTCCCACATTGTTGGGCATTCTAAAATTCTACGGTTTATAATCCTTTAAGGCCTCTCCACTCATTGCCATTTGGTTTTGAGTTGGATGCTCGTATTATAACAAGAACTATGGATGCAACGGAGAGCTTTTATGATATTGGAAAGCTGGAACTTGTTTCGCCATTCCATCTCTGATGGTTGCTGTCAGCTTTTTGCAGATTCTACTACTTCAGTTGGTTAACATAGTTATTCTTTGTTGGGGCACACGTACATTAATGCCAAACGAAACATCGACTGATATATCAGATATATGCAAAACAAATATGCTACTCCTGCTCATCCGCGAACTGGATTCCTAGAAACCGCACAAACAATAGCAACAACCCTTTTTGTTGTATTGCAGTACCAACAGAGAAATGTTAAGGGACTGATTTCATCAAAAGCTTCATATGACAACTAATTATTAAAAGGATAAAACACCCAAAAGTAATGGTCCAAAGTTAAACAAAAAAAGGGAATCATAAATCAAAAGATTAAACAAAAAAAGGGAATCATGATTGTCATATATGAATAATAATCCACTATGTTCTTTGATTAATTCTTCTCTCCATGAAATTAAAAGCAGAGATGTTGAGTATTAGAGCGAGGAAGCAGGGCAACTGGAAGCATAGTGTTCTCCATAGATAGAACGATAGGAACAGATTCTGTTCTTCATTCTTTGACAATAATTAAGTTGCCCCGTCATCTTTTAAAATAAATCCATTATTTTATTTCGGGATACTTGGAAAAATGCCTATATTTCGATGCCTGATAGAAAAGATGCTCCACGGAAAAAAGCCCCAGCGTTTGATTTTCCATCCAAAAAGTTAAAATCGCGATACTGGCTGGTCAATGTCGCCTCTGGTGAGATATCGTCGTTACTCAACTTTTTCACCTGAGTGCATCTGTTTATTGATATTTCGACACGTGGATTAGAGGGCTAAGATGTTCCACGTGGATTGGATTAGACCGGCCACTCCATCTTCTATATGTCTCGAGTCTCTTGACATACCAGTGAAGATTAAAAAATAAAGGAAAAAAAAAATGAGAACCAGATGTAGAGATAACTATCATGGAGAGGATTGATTAGATGGTTTGTGTTTAATTCTTGTTGATTTGTTTATTTGGTGCGGGAGGAAGGCAAATTTTTTGCCATTTAAATTCGAGGAACTCCGAAGAACAGATGGAGAATCATTTACAGACGAATCAACATGAAGAACAGTTGAAACCCATTTATGTTTTAGATTATTCCGACACTGCAGTTTTTAGTTTGAATTTGATGAATATGATTAATTTTGTTACAGTTGAAGTTAGGGTTTATTGATTTGGGAAAATTCATATATTAGGGTTTTGATGGAGGATTGGTTGAAATCGAATGATATGGTGAATATATAATTTGAACAATCATGTGTTTGATTCGTGTAATTTGATTTTTAACCCAGGTTTCCTATCAAAACCTATGATTCTTAAATTAGTTCGAGTCTAAGAAACCAATTAGAACTAGAAATGATATCTGTTGTTGGTGATGCAACTAACATTATCCATCATCGATCTGATAGCATTTTTTATTGAATATCCTCATGAAGAGAAGATCTTCCGTATAACCGTAAAAACAGTACAAGATATCTTTCTCTACGATACCACTAGTCCTTTCATGCTCTGATAATTCCTAAAGTACTGGGACAATTTTTTAAGTGTTTCAACGAAGCACCTGTTTAGTTTAACGGGAGCCGAAGGGGCAACTAAAGCAGTGACAGCTATGTGTATATACCCTATGGACTTATACCAAGAGCAATTGTTGAGTTTTGTGTGTGGATGTTTTGTTTTTGTTTGTTTTACACATACGGTGTATTCGTTTTTATATGTTTCTAATCTTGCTTTGTTTCAGCAAATAGCACCAACAAAACAAGATAAAGTTATTAAGGAATTCCAGAATCAGTCTTTGCAGATGGACATGACTGTAAGATCCACACCTTACATAAAATAGTATGCTCTTCTTTTGTGTTCAGAGCCTTTTTTCTGCTTTGTATGCACTTGCTAAGTGTTCTTCTTTCCGCATTTAAGAAGGCATTTTGATGATGCGTATGGTAATTTATCACGATTAATGGTTGTCGGGCCAGTGCAATTGGTATGACCTCTCGGGCTCGGCCCTCATAAAAATGCATATACAAGGCCGTTGTGGCGTTGCAGGAAAAATGAAATAAAATAAAAAGCTGCATTTCGTCTAAAGGGAAGAAGAGCGTGAAGTTGACCGGACTAGACCAGAGAGCAGAATCAAAGGATTAAGGATTGGATGGATATTCAGAAACTGCTTAATTCGAAATTCCCATTTCTTTGGGTCCTCCTCCTCAAAAACTTCATCTTTTCACTCTCTTCTCCGTTTCTCTGCAAGTAAGTAGTAATCTCTTTTCGATTTTTAGCTGCGAAATTAGTGTGTGTTTCTTGATGTAGTCAGTTTAGATTGGGATTCTACTGTTAATTTGTTTTGGATAAACAAGTTAGGTTAATCCAGAGTTCATATGAGGGTAAAAAGTGTAGATATTGACATTTCCATGGGATAGTAAGTGATAGATAAAGAACAACAATGTCCGAATTTTAAGTGTGCGTTCAAAGTGTTTGTTAGTTTGTCCCACTGGTGGCAAACTTGTTTTTGTGATGTGGGTATTTATTACAGGTCTCAGTCACTTTGTTCGTTCGATGTTGTGAAATGGAGATTTTTGTAAGCCTCCTAGTCCTATAATATAAATAAGATAACTAGGTTGTTCTTGACTTCTTGTTGTGGCAGCACCAGAGAATAATACTATAAGGTGTGCAATGAAGCCTTATAGGTTTTCTCTTCCATTTTTAGTACGGTAAGGTTTTATTTTTTATTTTATTTTCCCATCTTTGCGTGAGAATTTAACCAATCACGAACTTGACTTGTGGTGATTGTACTGGCAACCCATTGTTGATGATGTACGCAACAGAGGCGATGCCGCTGTTACAGAGTTGGTGCTTCTATGATTTTTTTGTTATATATATTGTGTGCTTCTCTCTCATTTGAAAAGGCAATTGTATTGTGATTTTCTTTTTCTTTTCTTAAGCTGGAGTCTGGTAGTAATCAGGATATGATTGGGCTGTTTGTTCGTTTTGTAGTTATACCGCGAGGTTTGACAAGGTTTTTCTGGATAAAAACATTGATTGAGTGGCTGATATTCCTGATCCTCAGGTAGGCTGAATACCAATTTATTATCGTTTGTGAGTAACTAGTGCAGTATCAAAGTGTTCTACTTCATCTATATAAGACTGCGGTTAAGCATTTTCAATTTGTGTGGCTGCATCTTGATCCAGCTGTTAAGAGGCATTTGATGTTGCAACATATATGCATTTCATTTTGCTCAGAGGGCTCCTCCGGTGAAAGTTGACAATATGAAAGCAAGTACAATATCATTCCCTTCTTCCTTTCTGGTCCACATTTTTCAGTACGATTGACAATCAAATAAATGTGTGCGAAGTTCAAACTAAACGAGGACTCCGAATTGAAAGAATTCCAGGCCCTCGTCCCTTTTTTTTTTTTAATCTTTCTATCCTTCTCTCTTTAGCAAAAATTAGAATAGTTATCCCTGGTTCAAACAGCCATATACGGGGATGATCCAAGGTTAAATTTTTCCGAGGATGTTCTCCTCACAAAACCTCAATCCAAGATAAAAAAGTAAAAGATCCCAGTCCCATCATGAATTAGTAGAAAAATCAATAGTGAAATGGATGTGTCTTTCACTTTTTTCTTAATGTAGAGCATATCCCCTAACTTGACCCTATTTGGTGAGGGTGTTAGATGCAAGCGAGTATCAAGGTGCATTTCTTCTGTGGGTCTTTATGTTCCTGGGGGAACTGCAGTTTTACCACTAGTTACATTATAAGGTTATTACTCATAATGGCAGCCTCTCTCTGTAAGGTTGTTACTTATCAATCGTGATTCATACCACTAATTACATTATAAGCTGAACAAAACAACACTATCAATTTCTTATCTCTCTAGGAGGTGCTTTATCGTGCCAAGAAAGCAGGTGTTACTCATATTCTTAAAGCCGGCGGAGCTCTAGAGTTTTGATCCACAACCTTAGGTTGTGATTTTATCCGCAGCCTCTATTAAGCACTGCATCTAGAATATATCCATGTATCCAGGCCATTTCAACCGTGGCGTAGGGGACTTCATCTTGTCCTAAGGTTCTGCCGACGTTTTCCAACGTTTTCATTAACTTTTGAGGAATTTTGTTTAGGAAAAAGCTTGACGCGATGTTTCTCTATCAGAGCTAACCTGTATGGTTACTTTTATTTTATTTGTAGGTGGAGAAATTTTTTGGACCTGGAAATCAATATGTCACTGCTGGTAAAATGATTCTTCAGGTAGTTTTATGATTCATTCTATTTAAGCACTTCCATTATCATTTCCAGTTCTTTTTATACCAAAGTTATTTGTCTTCACATTTTAAATGTTCTGAATCTACATCAAGTTCTTAATATTATTGCTTGAAGCTTAGATGTAACCCATCCATTTTAATCCTTTACGATGCAGAACAGTGGAGCGATGGTTTCCATAGACATGCCTGCGAGATCCATTTGAAGTTATGGTTATTGCTGATGAACAGCCCAGCTCATACAGCAGCTGATTAATTGTCTCACGTGTTTATAGATACGTTTACTTCCAGAATTCTCATTTCACTTCGTGTAAATAATTAAATTACTTAGTATTTTCTTTAATCTGCACAAACAATTCATGTTCATCGAAGTGTTCTATTTCACTAGGCCACTCTTTATATTGTTTTTGGTGGTTCAGGCAGAGCATGGTCCTGACAGTCAGGTTTTATTTCTGGAGATTTATTTCACTGAGATCTGACTGGAAAGAAAGGTCTGACTAAAAAGAAAAGCTATGGATGGATGCAAAAAGGCAAATGGCAATCCATGGTTCTGAGGAGAGGAGATTAGACCGAGTATGGGAGCAAGCAGTTAGGTTAGCCTCCACAAGGACTACGGTGCTAGCTTCTCAGACCCAAGCTGCCAACCAACTCTTGACATTGGCGTTATGTACTCCGGCACAAATTACTTGTTTGTAATTACCGAATGTGAAAAATACTAGAACCCCCTATTATATGGGTTCAATATATAGAAGCCCCACAAAATGGATCCTTCACTATCAACTCCATACTTTAGGAAAATGATACTGCTAGGCCCAAAATATCAATTTTTCTTCAGATCTGGCCCATAATTAATTATTCCGAATTTTAATAATGGCAAGACTACCCTTTACTATATATACAAGAGGAATATCGACACATATTTTCATTTATCAATTTATTTTCTCTCTCTTCTCCGTTCTTTTTCTCTCTCGGCTCTGGCAAAAACCCTAGAAAACTTCTTCATCGTCTCCAAATTTCACCGATCTTCATTTTTTTTCATTCATTTCATCTCCCTGATCTCATATTTCGAAATTATCATGGACTTCTCATCATTTTAAGCTCAGATTCGTTCATTTCGTAAGCCAAAACCCATAAAAATTCGGTGAAAATGTCTGTGAAATGAACTCATAATGCGTTTTCAGCTATTCTTTGAGGCTATGTAAACTTAAAACCTGTAGTTCAAGTATTTAGATAAAAATCTGCTGGTAATATCGCAAGATCGACTTTGATTACTGGTTTCTGACTCAGATTCGACTCATTATGTTGTGTCAGAAACTCGGTTCAATGAGAAACTGTTCAATGGCGATACTCGTAAGGGATCTGTGGTTCAATCGATTGATTAGATGTGTCATACTAGTCAGAATCGGAAGTAAGTTTCACTGAGTTTCGATCTAATTTTAGGTTTAATTTCAATTTTTGATATTACGAATTTTTCAATTTGAAATGAATCTCAGTTCAGATTATTAGTTTCATTCATATCTCTGAATACTATATGAATGCCTGCCTTTGCTTATTGTTTTCAAGCAATAAAATAACGAAGAGCTGAAGTTGTTACTACTGATTATTTTCGTGGGATATATATGAAGGGGATTGTTGCAATGATAGTGTATTTGAACGATTTTATGATTGTGTTTTGTGTTGGATGTGGAAATGTTGCAGGAAGATTATCCCTTCTTCACCATTTCAAGTTCATATGATTCTTGGTAAGTCTCTGTGCAAGTGTTTTTGCTGCAATTTTTTTGCCTTAAGTTCTGGCAGCCGTTAGGTGAAGAATTTGTGGAATTTCAAGACATAAAATAGCTGGAAATGGGCGGTTCTACGATAACTTGATTTTGTTCTTCTTATCAAAGCCACCAGTAAGCAAAGGCAGTGGTATGTGTGGGTCTTTATGATGGATTTAAGAGATAATTGAGGTTGTGAAGATCTCAGGCAGAGAAAAGAAGAAAGTGTGAGTATGGTGGATGTTACATGGATATGAACTGGGGTTGTATTTATGGCTTGAGCATGGTTGAGTATTTGGCAGTTGAATCTAGTTGTGAAGGTCGGTGAACCAGGTGGGTATTTGTCATGGATTCTGGAGGTTCTGGGATGAATGTTATCTGAGTAAGGAAGAAGTCAAGTGGTGTTATTAACCGATAAAGCTGTGGAGACGCCAACAGTTTGCATTGGTCTTGTGCTATTATATCCCTACATTAATGGCTAAGTAGGAGGGTTCATTACGCAATGGCTAATGAATGTTATCGATAACCACAATAAGAGAAGATATGGATTAGATTGGTCAATTTTGGAAGGAGTTTACTACCGTAGGAAATTCATGTCTTTGGAAAGTTGTGTATGAATCTCTCCCTAATTTGTGAACTTCTTTAAAAATTATCTTATTATTGTTTGGTAACTACCTGTCCTTGTCTTAATTTAATTGGTGGACCTTTTATCAGCTTAATGGTACACACTCCTTGGATGGGATTGGGATGAATCATGCTGGAATACGTCTTTTGGAGAAGTAGCAAAACCTGCACCTTGAGGTAAGATGGATTCTCAGTTTTTAGTTCATTCGATAAATACAATCTCTTTGTACTGGAACTCCCTGTTTAGCATGAAGTCTATAAACATGATTGACTAAACAATTACATGCTTACAACAACTTGTATTATATAAACTATGCATTAATGAATGGTTCATATCTGAGATGTATTATATAAACTATGCATTAATGATGATTTCTGCTAACTAATAGTTACCAGGATGTGTAACTTCTAGTTACACATCCTGGGATATAAAGTTTATGTTATATATATTGCAGGTTCTTATGAAAAGAATAGTTATATGGATGTGTAACTAGCAGTTACACATCCTGGGATATAAAGTTTATGTTATATTGCAGGTTTTTATGAAAAGAGTAGTTATATGGTTGGAAAGGTTTCTCTCATTTTCTCTTCTATCAAGTTTATGAGTGTCGGTATTTCCTAGCGTTTCCACCTGAGTACTCGTTTATGAATGTTTTCCTTACACATATTTTCTTTACTAGGTTTGTGGTATGGAAGATGCTTTGGAAATTTTATATCACTATGGTCTTGGGTTCAATATCTCAAGTATGTGTAGCTATTAGTTACACATGCTAATTAGATGTGTAACTTATAGGTACACATGCTAAATGATTGAGTGATTTTCGTTTCATTTGTCAGGGTATTGAATTGGCATGATCTTGAGGCGTTATCTAGTCATTATACATTGTTATTTAACAGGGGGGAAAGCAAAATTATTGGATTATTGTGTAACTTCTAGGTACATTAGCTAAATGGATGCGTATGTACTAGTTAGACATGATAATTAGATGTGTATCTAGTAGTTACACATGCTAAATTATGTGTAACTAGTAATTCTGTCACAAACATTCAATCATTCTGTACCCTGCATTAGTCATTTCCATAGATCATCTTCTTAATGTGTTATTTATGTCTATGCTGACATAAACCCTGACTCTCACTTTATCAACTACTGGAATAACATATTGAAATTTGCATCTAAATATAGAACTTGATTAGAATTATTTATGTCTATGTTGACATAAACCCTGACTCTCACTTTATCAACTACTGGAATAACATTTTGAGTAGACCTTGCAGTTAACATTTTGAGTTAACGTTTTGAGATATGTGAATTTTGAATTATGCATGGTTTGGGTTTCGAGTATCCCTAGTTTATTTAGAATTAGTGAAGTAAGATACTACTCTTTTTAATAGACTGAATCATGCCATATGTTGTTGTTGTTGGTGATCATCAGTATATGTCCGAGGATATACTAATTGAATGTGTAACTACTAGTTACACAATCAAATTGGATGTGTAACTTCCGATTACACATGCCATATGCATGTGTAACTTCCGGTTACACAAGTCGTATTACACATCTACTTAAGTTCTTATTGCAACGGATCTCTTAATTGTAATTTATTTTTGAAGTGCAGGATGAGGGCTTACTGTCTTGGACGAAACTGAAGATGCACTTTTATGTTTTGGGTTATATGGAAAACCAATACATTTCAGGTCAGTGTCAGTGCTAAAATGGGGAATTTAGAGCTCAATTTGTCTACTTTTTTTTTTATGAACTTCGATATTATCCATGGGTTTTGTAAGTGTTCTTGATAACTTGACTTTCATCTTTCAGTATCTAGTTTCAGGTTTGTATCCTTACTGACCTTTTTTGGATGTGTAATACCTTTTATTTTTTGACAGAGTCCTACAAGATATTTTTTCTATTAGGAGTGACGTTATAAAAAAGCATAAATAGGAATTGATGTGTTATACTAGAACTTTGTACTACAAAACTATGTTATAAAAGTTGAGAACATTTAGAAAAGTTAGGTGTTGGCTTGTTTTCAGATTATGGCTGTAGTGGTCTTTTGGAATCAACAATCAGGGGATTCCATTATAACCAAATGTTGTTTGAGTAATGACTTGTAATTGATGAAATATCATTTATATACTTTTTGCTGTTAAATTTTGATGGATAATATGCCGCCAAGAGTTTCTGATGCGCATTATATGTTGCATACATGTTTTGATTTCCATTTGCGAGCTTGATGAATATGTTTCTTGTGCTGAATTGCTTTTACATTCGGATATTGATTTTGGTTTTCACTTTGAAAATTTTAGGGATCTTGTATTGTCTGGTACCGACTACTGTGCTGCAATTTTCAGGGTGATGAATTGTTTCATAAGAAGCATGGGATTCATATATCTGGGAATAGTGTGTCGTTGCCACCTCAGAGGTAAAAGCTCAACCCTGTTGACTTAATCATTTGTCCTTCATATGAGATGATAATTCTTGAAAACCACATTTTAGATCTCAATTACATGCCTCAAACAATGTATAATAATGATGGGATATGTTATAGTGGTTATATTTATGAAATTGAGAAAAGAACATCAAGTCCTAGTAGTAGGGAGTAGTAGTGGATGCAGATTAGACTAATTAGATGCAGGTTATACTTATAGTTACACATAATAATTAGATGTGTAATTTCTAGTTACACATGATGATTTGTATGTGTAACTTATGCTAATATGCATGTGTAACTATTGTTTACATGTGTAACTACTGATTACACATGCATTTTGTTTTCCTGGGTTCATATCTATACCCTGCTGAATCAGTTGTGTGATCATTTTTTGCGATATTAATGTGCTAGCACAAGGTTCCCAGGTGTTGTATTATTCTGCCAGTATAATTACTGTCTGAAGCTTTACTTTCTGTTGCTTAAAATATCCTTCGTCATCGATAATATGAAAATGGCTTAGGTACATCTAGACTAGCGCTGTAAAACGTCTTTCTGTTAATACAGTGCTAACAACGTCTTTCTGCTGAAGCAGTGATATCTTAATTAAGAGCTTCTCATTCACTTGCAAGGTTAACTGTATTATTTTATGACTGGTAATTGCTTGATAGTCACCTCTCGTTTTTGCTAGTGTTATTCATTTAGAGATGGATTTGCTGATTTTATGTTGACATATCTAAGTCAGATGCATGTGTAACTCCTAGTTACATAATTCAGATGCATGTGTATCTGCAAGTTACACATGTTAATTAGATGTGTAACTTTTACTTACACATACTGATTTTGGGTACACATATCAATATGTATGTGTAACTCCTAGTTACACTAGTCATATGCATGTGTAACTGCTAGCTACACTAGCCAGATGAATGTGTATCTCCTAGTTACACATGTTATATGCATGTGTAACTCTTAGTTACACAATTCAGATGCATGTGTAACCGCTAGCTACACTAGTCAGATGCTTGTGAAACTGAAATATACATTGTTTTATGTACTGTTCATTTTAATCGTATAAATACTGATTGCTTGTTGTTATATTTCAGGTTTTAGATAACTTCATAAAAGCTAATTGCTTAAACGTGGTAATGGTCTCGCTGGAACTGGAGTTGACGCTGAATACACAAGTCAGATGCATATGTAACTCTCAGTTACACTAGATAGACACATATGTAACTCTCAATTACACTAAACAGATGCGTGTGTAACTTCTAGTTACACATGCTAAGAAATTATTGTAAATGAATATTAAAGTAATAACATTTTTTTTTGTGTTTTTTTTTTGATGTCTATTTATTTGCATATATATACAAGTGTAACTTTGCATTACACATATTATAAGGATGTGTAACTTCTGGTTACACATGCCATATGCATGTGTAACTTCTGTTTACACCTTCGCACTGTATTTTAATAATTTCGGGACTAGATTTAATAATTTTGGGCCTAGATTTAAATTTTATTTAATTATGGGCTTGACAATATGCATAAGGGTATCAAGGTCTTTTAAAAAATCGGGGCCTAGATTTAAACTTTTTTTAATTAAGGGCCTCATATTATGGGTTATCCATGGGTTGGGCCTGAGCCTAATTTTCCCTAAGGAAAAATCTTTATATGATTAGTCTTCATAACTTCATAATAAATATGACACAATCAAGACAGAAAAGACTGTAAATCATTAAGATATAAATGGCTTTTAAGACCGAGGACTCCTAATTAATTTCTTTACAGTGAGCCACTAGTAACTTTCAGAATTTTTTTTTTTATGATTATTTCAAAACTTGGCACCTAAAATCGAAAAACCAATTATATTGGTCTATTTTCATTTTCAACAACAATTTCTTCACACTACATCTTATTATACTCAATTTTACAAATTCAGTAATATATTTTCTGTTATCCTTGAATTATAAGGTCCTTTAAGAACATCATTAACAAATGGTATACGTGACAGTAAACAAGAGCAATTAATGTTACATACAAAGATTTTCCAATAGAGTAGACTAACTTATTTTTTTTTCATTCATAAGTTATCGTTGACATATGAATTATTGCATTTCAAACACGAGCTAACTGTTTTGATTGGCTTGTTTCAACTTGCCATATGTTCCCATTGCAAACTTCTTTTTTGTTCTCAATGGGTTTGAAGCTAAATATGCTTTTAATATTATTGTTTCACATAGCTTTATTTTTTTATTTTTCTTATAGATCCTCACAAATTAAGATATATATGATAAAGATCAATTAATATTGCAATTAACATGAAAATCTTACTTGACATTGTTGAGCGCAATAAGAATGATGTTGATGTCTATAATGAAAAATTATCATGTGGCTCATGCAGAGTATTATGAGAACGCTAAAAAGAATTTGATTATTACAAAGATAACGTGGATAAAACACCCTGATATTACTGGTGTTCATTGACGGATTAACTCGTATGATGATAAAACACCCTGATATTTTTATACCTTATATTTTTTACATATACAGTAATATAAATAAACCCAAAAATGAACTAATATTGTTAGTTCACACTAATAAAACTAGCGTTATCATATATATTTAGAAGGAATTATAATTGGGATTTTATCATATAAGTTCTTTTTCATAAACAAGCTAATATTAATACATGTAATAAAAAAAACACAAATTTTTATGGAAAATATTTTTTATTTTTTGTTTATAGGGTTGGATTTAAATTTTTTGTTACTAGAAATTTTCACATGTAAAGTTGTGTCGGAGAGATTTCGATCACATCTCATCTTACCGAGATTTAGAGACTCCTACCAACATGGACCAAAACCGAGGTTGACTAGATTGGGATAAACACCGAAGTTCTAGTGTTGGTGTTTTATAAGGAGGCTCATTTTCTGGACTAAACCGAGGGACTCACATCTCATAAAACACCAACACTATAGCTCATTTTGTAGATAGAAATATCACACTAGAATTTGAGCTCATTTTGGAGAGAGATATATATCATACTAGGGTTTTCGCTAATGGCGACTAAACGTTCCAAAGCCGATAAGATCGCGTTTGATAAGAAATTTGCAATATTCTCTCGGCGAATATAGTAAGATATTGATTGTCGGAGCCGGTAACGTTGGTTCAAAGCAGTTGCAGATGATTAGACAAGTTTTACGTGGTGATTCTGTTGTCCTTCTAATGGGTAAAAATACTATGATGAGAAGATCAATTCGTGAACATAAAATCACGGGAAACAAGGAATTCCTTGGACTGATTCCTCTTGTTGTTGTGAGTATTGTGTAGATTGAGTTTTTTTTTTGTTGGTGAAGATGGATGTGATAATAAATTTTTATGAATTTTTTATCTTGTGAATCAAGGAAATGTCGGCCTAATCTTTACAAAGGGATATTTGATGAAAGTTGGCTACACTATTACAAAGTACAAGGTATAAATGTTTCCTATTACAGTTATTTAGTAAAAATATTTTGGTTTGTTATTTGTCGACTGAAAGGATATATTAACATGGTAAGGATATTTTTCTTTAACAAATACACTACCATAATAAGGATATAATAATGCATGTAATAAGTACAGTAATTAGTTAAGAAATATTATCTTATTTTACTTGGTTATATGTATAAATCCAATGTAAGCAAAAACAAACAAAAAAGAAGAGATATGAAGATGCAACCCATCCGACTATAAGTAGCTTGTACTTATATTCAGGCACTAGTTCTTGATTTTGCTATACTTATTTTAAAAAATATATATTTATTTATTGTTTGAAGCCATGGAAATATTAGGATATTACCGCCACACACCTTAGAAATATAAGGAAAAAACATGGTAGGAGATATCATTTACCATTATTTGAGACGAGAGACTGAGGTGATAGAGGATAAGGTCTTTTCGAGTCAATCTATTTAGTTTTTTTCTCATGAATCCTCAGAAATTAAGTAAATATGACAATGATCAATTAATGTTGAGACTAAGTTGAGAATCATACTTAACATTATTGACCACGATGAGAATGATGTTGATGTTTATAATGAAAAATTACCATATGGCTCGCATAGAGTACAATGACAATGGTAAAAAGAATTTGATTATGTTTTGATGATGATTGGAAGATGTATTGGAAGGATGAAGTGATAGTCGTGATGTCTAGAGATATGTTCATATGATGTGATATGGAGTTATGGTTGGTGATGGTGTTGTTTTTTGATTGGTTGATAATCACGTGGTCTTATCAAAGAACATTGTTCTTTGTATAGTACATGGGGAAATCAAGGAGAAGATCACGAGGATAAAACGAGAAAATGAAACTTTCCTAAATAAATATCGATTCTTGGATGATTTAATTAGCAGTGCCAATCAACATGGTGTTATGAGAATCTCTCATGAGGCTAGAGATCTCTGGATGAATGTGAATAAGTTGATATTACCTAACCGCGATATGTTCTCTCACATTGAAGACCTGTTGAGATTTATTCGCGACATGGTATCTCACATTGAAGAGAAACCCCTCGCTTTTTAGGTTGAAGTTGGATATTTACATACGGGTTCTTCGAGTTCTTTCGCATAAGATATCTAGATTTTCTCTGTTGATTGTCCTAATGAATTATCCAAGTGAGGGGCCTCTTGTATTACTGTTTAGGTTCTTAGTATTAGTCATTAGATCATGTACTTGGTACCTTTTTGTTTTTTTTCAAAACTCAGAATCTGTAAACTTTTATTGACACTTTTTATCTGATTGGCCACGAGGATTATTTTTTTTGATAATTATAATATGGATTAAACACCATGATATTTCTAGTGTTCACTGACGGATAGGTTTATCTAATGGATTGACTAAATTGAAGTTATCTATAAAAATCTTTAATATTCTTACATTGATTTTTTTTTTTGAATTAACTGTCAAAATAAACCATCATTTTTATAATAAAACAAAAAATAATAAACAATTAATCATAATAATAATAAAAAAAATATCATAATAGCAAAAAGTAAATATATTCATTACCATATCTAGTAATCCAAAATTGGACCCAGTGAGACAAAGAAAATTAAACAACATAACCTAGTAAATCTGACATTAATCTCTGCCAAAATGAGTATTCGACCTTCCTTTTCAGTACCACTTCTCCTTGAGGAAAAGATCGATCGACTCAGTACGAATTCTTTTGGAAAACTGTGACAGGAGATGTATATTCAAACATATTTTTGAACTTAGTCGGAGTGATCTTTGATCCGCAATACCTACAAACAAAGGGATTTTTGATGCGATTTCCATCGATTAAGAATGTTATCTACATTCATAGGAATGCTTAAATTTGGTATTACCGAGCGAGAATTTTGGGTCTCAAAACCAATTAGGCACGGAGTATAATTGATGAACTCAAACTCAAACCTTTGTTAATAAAATGATTAAAGCTTTTTTTTACAGTTAATATTTATAAGTCTTCTTAGATTTTTATCATAAAACTTTTACTTTATGATTCATTATAACTATTACCATCTTTCAATCTGAGTAAATGAATTATGTATTAGATAGACCTCATCCAAAGATTTTAGAATCATCAAATTCCCACAGTATATGTGTTAGAGCATCGCTCGGTCGAACTCACAAGTGTTGCTATCTCAAGATTGTTGTCAAATTTAGTTGATCAAAACTATATCTTGATTTGTAGTCTACATTTAGTCAAGTCTCAAATTAGGATAAAATTGTGTAGTTGAGTACCGGACATCAATGCGTTCTACTGTTTGAAGGTGAAGATCAACTGAAGCTTTTGGAGAACTTCATCAACAAAAGGTAAGTGAAGATGAACCACCTATTACTCAAGTTTTCACCTTTCTATTTATGAGGCACTGTTGCATGACTAAATAGGAAATTACATGCATAATAGAAATTTCGATTCAAGTTTATCTTATTAATCATTCTCGAAATATGTTGACTAAGCTTAAGAACATTTGTTTATGACCTATATTATGATTAAAGATTTAATCATTTGAAAATATCCTGGATCAGTGATATTTGTCATTGATGTTATTCGGGAATGTTTCAAATTGATTATTAGAGAGATACAAAACTACTGTAAATTTGGATACAGGACAGTATGCATACCAGCTTACATACTAGCAAAATTGTTATAGGTCCGGAGCCGCAGTACATGTACCCAGTACACGTGCCGACGTAGCTATAGTTCGGCAAAGACTTTCGGGTACACATACCCGGTATCCGAAACCAAAAAGTTTTGTGACTCGTGAACTTGGGATGGTACACATACCTGGTATACAAACCGAAAAAGTTATGCGACTCGTGAACTCAGGTTGGTATGCATACCCGTATGCAAACCGAAAAAGTACTGTGAACTCCTGAAATCTTATTTGTCTTAAGGGTATCCAAAACCGGTACACTTACCATGGAAAAATAATTCACGAACGGGATGTAGGTACACGTACTTACCCTGTCGAATATTTTCAGATGCATCAGAATTATTTCTATGAGATAATCGGCATTTGAACAATTCTCTAAAAACACTATCTAGACATACTTTTTCACATTAATACCTATGGTTGTGACTCAAGATTAAAGTCTTAAAGTGTTATATGAAAATGGTTAAGCTTGTAGTTCCCCTGGATAGTTTCGGCTAACCTTTCATGAACAAGTCATTATACACGGTTCGGTTACGGTTCACCCTAACCAGAATGTATATTCTTTTATGTTAATCTCAAGTTAAGTCTTTCATTTAACGGTGATTATTGATTGCTTGATACAAAGCTACCTTAGCTTGAATCTAAAGCAACCTTGACCTTGAAAGTCTATATAAGGAGAACCTCAAACAACTAGGATCTTTGAATCCCTTACACTATTCTTATGTGTCCTAGTTGTAAACTAGAGTCGTCCTCTCCTATAAAACTTTTTAGGTTTAGAGACTAAAAAGACTTCACCTAGGGATTCGTGAAGCCAGGTCCAACTATCTTTATCTTGATAGTTAGTGTATCCTAATCTTGATATTGTTTGTTGAGCCATTAGCTCCAACAGGCGAGATAGATAGAACTCGCAAAGTTCTTCGTCTCAGCCTTTGTGATTCCACAAGTATATTCCTCGAGAACGGTTCTTTATTGAAATCTGAGTTGAAATTACTTATGAGGTGAATAATAATCTAGGATGCTCTTCGAGAGTCGTAAGTACCGGATTTTGAGGTTTGCTAGACTTTGTCTATTGCAATCGATTTCCTATCTCACCTTGATCTTTGATTAAAATGGAAATCACATATAGGCTTATCTGTGGGAGGCAGATTGGGTTAAAGTCATTAATTGAGCTGAAGCAACTCTTAGGCTGTAAATGACGTCATCTAAGAAAATCAATTACGCGGAGTCTTGCGAGATTCAAGAAGCGTAAGGATCACGACTGTAACTAATCAATGTAATGGTAGATACGGTCTCAACTACATTCCAGTCCGAAGTTTTGATAGTAGACTAGAGAATCGAGCGATGCCTGACATAGTTATTGTGGGTGCACAAGGTCAAGTCTCTCTGACCGACCAAAAGAAGGTAAACAAGATCGCAGTCCCGCCCCTTTCCTTCATCTCTTCTCCAATCGAGTCAATGGGAGAATAATATGAAAAAAATTCTATAACACGATCAAATGTTGAGGGGCTAAAAATTTAACTGGTAAAAATAAAATCATTTATGATCGACTTTAAGCTACATATTCTTGCGATTTTTTTCTATCAATACACACAAATGAGGAGCCAATTATAAAATCATCATCCATTTTGTTGCGAAATAGAGTTTTTCCACACATAGCAAAAAATGATACCTTGGACAGTTTATAATTAACCTTCAATTGGGTTCGATTTAGCTTCAATGCATATGTATAGACAAGGCCCAAGGAGAATGACAAAGTGCTTCAACTTAAGTTAGAAATTAGAATTCAAGTTAATTTGGAAAAAAAAAAAAAGATAGATCCCATGTTTAAGGAAGTTAGGAAAAATAATAAACGTGTGACCATCGGTTTGTTTTGAAGGTGCCGCATACACTAAGATAGAAAATCTAGGATGGGGGTATACCTGTAGTTGTATAAGATTTTGAAATCTTGGGATGGCCATGGACACCCACAAGCAACATGTGGCTCCGCCACTAAACACGATTCTATGTTGTATATCAAATGCTACATGCATCACAACGAAGCTTTATAATTTGGTTCCACCTATTTGCCACTCCTGCTTTTCCTGTTTGCCACACTCATCAAAATTTCTAAAGTAATTCTATTTTTCAATTTTACCTATAAAAGTCAAATCAAATTTGACTATAACTGTCACCACTAATTCGTCGTCTTCTCCATTAATCCATGTGTTCATTAAAAATCCACTTAAAAATATTAACCCTAGATTAGAATTCTGTTTAATTAAGACACCATTATGTTTAATTTTACTCCCATAATATTATCACTCAATTTCACTCCCATAACATTATCACTCAGAGTCTAAATTGATTGGATCAATCAATACTGTCTAAGTTGGTTGGATCAAACAATACTAAACAACAGTAAGAGAGCCCGATAAGATGAGACTTTAATCCATATTGCCGGTGTCCCCTACGAGAGACTTTATTAATCTATACCGTAGGGAATAGTTTCCCGTGATCTAGTTCTTTTGATGCACAGTATGTTTTTGCCGATCAAGTCTTTTGAATCTTTTTTAAATCATCTGGATTTCGATTAGAAGCAAACTTTTTTCTGGGTTTTGTTTTTCTTAAACGTTCTCTACTTTCTTTGGAGGCATCTTTTTGATGCAAAATCAAAGTTTAGAAGAAAAGATTAAACAAGATATAAGTGAAAGTGGTGATACGTGGGAGAGATGGAGTACTAGAACGGTGGGAGAGATGGATCAAAAGATGGTGTCCCGTAAAAATTAATAACTTAATTAGGGTTTTTAAAAGTTTAGTTGTTTGGGTGGAAATATGAGAAAATATATGAGTGGCAAATAGGATAAGTGGGGTGGTAATTAATGAGGGTGGCAAATAGGAAAAATGGGGTGGCAAATAGGTGGAACCTTATAATTTTGTATAGAATACTAGGAGTGTACATAAGCAATTCCTTGAGTTGTTATTCTATTTCTATGGTGTTGGGCTTAAATTTTTAGTAAAAAAACGGAAGCCTAAGGCATCGGACCTACACCCAAGCCCATCTACTGGATAAAAGCACCTTGATTTCGTAAAAGACCGATTTGGTCCTTTTTTTTTTTTTTTTTTTTCGTTACATGATATGTTTAGATAGATTGTAACCATACCAGGGAACCATTAGTTACTTACTTCCGACTTCAATTGAAAAACAAATATTACAAAAAAGATTGGTTTTGATAGTTTGCTAACCACACCCAGAATTTCGATTAAAATGAGGCAAACAAATTTTTTCTAAAGTCTCTTTGAGATGATATGTGTATATATACTATAAACATCCTAGAAGACATTATTTATTTGTTTCCAAATGGAATTAATAGAGAAGAAGGAGAGATTTCGAAATTTTCATAAAGGAGTACATAGAAAATTTCGACTCAGATGAAATTATTACAGATTGTAAGTATCCTAACAAACTAATATTTTATTTTTCTAGGATTGATCGTCGACGAGATATTACAAAAAACACGAACTATGACAATTTCCTTAAGAGATGAAAACTAGGGGTTTCATTATAATATTTCACTGTTATTATGTGGGATCTTTCTTCTCCTTCTGACATCTCGTAATATAAATAAGATCAAGTTAATAGATAATCGAAACAAAGATATGGGTTTTTATTAAATTTAATTAGTCAATTTGGTAAAAAAAAACAGTTGACGGATTACCTATTCAAAATCTCTCCCAATATAAAGAGTCTGATCCTTGAACTAAATTGGATACGTACTCTTTAACTATATATGCTCTTTGTATTTACTTTGCTCACGTATTCATAATATCTGTTAGAGCACTGCTCGGTCGAACTCGCAAGCGTTGCTATCTCAAGCTTGCTTTTCAATGTTAGTGATCAAAACTATAAGTCTTGATTTCTAGTCTACTTATAGTGATATCTTGGACTAGGATAGATTGTGTAGTTGAGCATTAGGCTTCACGGCGTTCATCAATTGAAGACGAAGAACTATTAAGTAGAGCATGTGGAACTTCGTCAACAAAAGGTATGTGGAGACTAAAACTCATCTATCACTTGGAAAGTCTATTTATACTCTATTTCCTATATTGAGACAAAAGTCGTATTACTATATAGTTGTCGGATATACACATTTGAGATTTCGAGCTGAGATTAACTCGCTTACATATTTCTCGAAATATGTGTTGATAAGCTTTAACTTCAACCAAGTCAAAAGATGAAAGTCAAAAGATGATCATGTGAAAATCGCCGAGTAACATCTTACATGGTTTGTGTGATACAATCATTTGGTGTAGACTTGGAATGTTTCGCAATGATTATTTCAATAACTTCAAAATTGCTTTGATGCTAATACTGTGTGAAAACGGCAATTGTTATCCTCTAAGAAAGTTTCAATAATTGAAATAAGAGTTTAGAACACTTAACCATTGTTGGATTATAAACATGTTGTACACTCTTGCACATATGTAATCCATGTCCGAGAACCATAGTATGCATACTCGTATGCGTACCTGTTGGTTAGTGAAGTCCGGGAACCGAAGTACACGTACCCGTACGCATACTGGCGTAAGGTTCACGTCCGAAAAATTCTGCTGAGGTTGGTGGTACGCGTACCCGTTTGCATACTAGAGAAACCCAAACTCAGTCCGGGTATTTCAAGTATGCGTACCCGTTTGCATACTTGAAGGTTAAAGTTCTAAAATCGGTTGTGTACATGAACTAATACATTTATATAATAAGGAATGCAATCTTTGCAACTGTGGCTATAATTCTCATGAATTGATTTTAGTGAATAACACAGATTTTGCTTCAATTGTGTTCTTGTATACTTCTATGAGAATATAGCAATTGAATAACTCTTTAACTAGTTTCATTTGAGTCATTTGAACTAGTTATGGTTAACATGAATAAGGTTGATATGAAAGTGTTCATATAGCTAACCTTGGTTAACTAGTGTTGATCCAACATGGTGTACACGTTTAGGTACGGTTACTCAAACCTAAATGAAGGTACATTTCATTTGTGTATAACAAACTAAGTTCGATCTAACGGTTGAAATATATTAGCTTGAATCTAATCAGGTTTTCATCTAACGGTAAATATTGAATGCTTTGTTACCAAGGTAACTTAGATTGCAAACCCTGATTTGAAAACTATATAAAGGAGAACTCTAGAACTTGGGAAACCTAATCCCCACACCTCTTGTGTGATACTAGTTGTATAAGCTAGAGTCGATTCTCCTTGAACCTTAGGTTTTTCACGAAACCATGTAGGTTAACGACTTAAAGACGTCACTGGGATTGTGATTCCAGACCCAACTATTTTCTCTGTAGTTGTGTGTTCTGATCTTGCCCTGTTCTATCGTATTGAGTTCTATCTTCTCTAAGATTTGCTCGAGATTGATTCTCCGATAGGCAAGATAAAAAGTAGTCACAAACATCTTCGTCTCATCGTTTGTGATATCACAATATCTTGTTTCGCTACCATACGATTAAGGTTATTGTGAGGTGATTGATAATACTAGGTTGTTCTTCGGAAATATAAGTCTGGTTCATCAATTGGTTCCTGTGCACCTTGATTCATCATAAGACGGAACAAAACTCGGAGGTATTTCTGTGGGAGATAGATTTATCTATTCCAATAGACTTTTCTGTGTGAGACAGATTTTTTTATCAAGTCTTCGACTTTCGGTCGTAGCAACTCTTGGTTGTGGGTGAGATCATCTAAGGGAATCAAATGCGTAGTATCCTGCTGAGATCAGAGACGTAAGGAGCGCGACTGAACCTTGAATCAGTGTGAGATTTATTAGGGTTCAACTACATTGCAGTCCGAAGTTCATTGGTAGTAGGATAGTGTCTGTAGCGGCTTAATACAGTGTGGTGTTCAAAGCTGGACTAGGTCCCGGGGTTTTTCTACATTTGCGATTTTCCTCGTTAACAAAATTCTGGTGTCTGTGTTATTTCATTTCCGCATTATATTTTGTTATATAATTGAAATATCATAGGTTGTGCGTTGAATCGATCAACTGGTAAATCCAACCTTTGGTTGTCGATTGAAATTGAGTGATCCTTGAACACTGGTCTTTGGTACCGTTCAAGTTACTTCTCTTATGTTCAATCGGGCTCGCAAATTTCTATTTGGTGATTGCGGACTGAATTGAGAGATAGAGATATAAAACTCTTTGATATACTTTTCTCTAGATTGAGCCTAACTGTCTATTTGATTCTCTTGAAAGTATATTGGAGTTTGTTTATTTAGATTTCCAAACGAAATATTGGGTGTGGTTGTTAGACCCCCCCCCCCTTTTTGAATTGGTATCAGAGCAGGAAAACACGTTTAAGACCTCATAAGTCTGTGTTTGTATCAATCTGATTTCTGTGGACCTACGAAGTATCTCACAAGTTACATACATAGAAAAGTCTTCCAAAGTTTCTGAACATGTCAAAAATATTGGTTTTTCCTCAAAGGATAACTCCTTAGCAGATTCTTCCGAATCCCGAGGGAAAGACAAGAAATTTGACATCGTGTTAGAAATAGAACTCACCATATCGTTAAAAAAATTGCTAATATCATTGACTTTCAAGATTCTAAAATCAAGACTCTTGAAGAAAAGAATGATCAGCTCATTGATGAATTCGAGATATCTCTTGAAAGAGAACGTGAACTCTATTGCTTTATTAAATCTCTCTCTAACAATATCAAAAAATTGGTTCAAGAAACTACTCTACAGCGTGAAAAGATTAGTATGCTTGAAGATACTGTTATAAAGAACTCAATTAGAGAAGAACGTTTAATCAAGGCTCATTCATCAGAAATAAACAGTCATCGTGTTGAAAAAGAGAAACTTGTTGCATCTCTTCGATGTTCCCAAGAAGAGTGTAACACCTTGAAAAAGGAAAACTCTGTTTTGATGAGTAAGTCATCCTCTGCACCTTCTTTTGATACTCACAAGGCTTTCCCCAGCGCGAAGAAAATTCCCTCTAAGGAATTACCCACTGTGAATCACTTGCAAAATTCACATGTGCCAGAAAAGGTTATGAGTCGAGGAAATTATGTTTCTAATCCATGATGTTGTTCCTTATGTGGGAAAAAGAATCATTATGCTCTTCATTGTTTTGCTAGAAAGAAATAAATTTCAGATCTTCATTATTTGTTTCTTTCTACTGTCCATGGAGTAAATCGTCTGACGACATCTACAGTGAATTTCTTTCTTACAGAAAACCAGAATTCTTATAAGAATGATCCATGTTTTATAAATCGTCACAGGTTGCAAGTTCCTCTTAATGGTATAAACTCTTGTGACACGAACGAAGACATTCCCTGTGCTTATAAGAACAAGTCTGGCAAGTCTAAGTCGAGAAAATGGAAGTCCTTCAACTATTCTCCTCTGGAACTGATCCCTAGAGGTACTAGACTTAGTCCTCAGAAAAATCCCTCTGATGGACTTTTAAAAGGGTTTATCACTAATTTCTTTAGGATAAGTTATAATCAATGAAAAAAGGGGAATACTCAATACAAACGCACAAAAGATTTGTACAACTCATCTCCCATAGTTCATAGTGAGAATACTTCTCACTTCTTTACCTGATATGAGGAACCCACTAGTTTTCGTACCTTTGCCAGTTTATATTGACAAAAAGGGGGAGAATTAATGTGTATTTCACACTACAAATACATATGGTTTACGTATCATTATGTAAGGGGGAGTGGTTTTCATTGTGAGATGAAATATTAACTAAGGGGGAGTGATATATATCACCATAGTATTGTTTCCAAAGTTGTGATACAATTGAACTTTGATGTTGTGTAATGATACTATGACACTGTATAACAATGATTGAGAGCAACTGTTTTCTCTTTGTTATAACTATGGATCTTCAACAACTATGATGCTGAGTTGAACACATTTGGAATCATTGGAGTACTTGGAAGTGACAAAGATTTCGAGTAATGTTGAAGAACCAAGGAGATCAAGCATTTGGATGAGAAGCTACAGAGTTTATTTATTTTGTAATCCATATGTATTGATAGTTTTGTCACTAAAATTGATAAAGGGGGAGATTGTTAGAGCACTACTCGGTTGAACTCGCAAGCGTTGCTATCTCAAGCTTGTTTGTCAATGTTAGTGATCAAAACTATAAGTCTTGATTTCTAGTCTACTTATAGTGATGTCTCGGACTAGGATAGATTATGTAGTTGAGCATTAGACTTCACGGCGTTCATCAATTGAAGACAAAGAACTACTAAGGAGATCTTGTGGAACTTCATCAACAAAAGGTATGTGGAGACTAAAACTCATATATTACTTGGAAGTTCTATTTCTACTCTATTTCCAATATTGAGACAAAAATCGTATTACTATATAGTTGTCGATTATACACATTTGAGATTTTGAGCTGAGATTAACTCGCTTACATATTTCTCGAAATATGTGTTGGTAAGCTTTCGCTTCAAGCAAGTCAAAAGATGAAAGTCAAAAGATGATCATGTGAAATTCGCCGAGTAACATCTTACATGGTTTGTGTGATACAATCATTTGGTGTAGACTTGGAATATTTCATAATGATTATGTCAATAACTTGAAAATTGCTTTGATGCTAATACTGTGTGAAAACAGCTACCGTCATCCTCTAAGAAAGTTTCAATGATTGAAATAAGAGTTTAGAACACTTAAACATTATTGCATTATAAACATGTTGTGCACTCTTGCACATATGTAATCCATGTCCGGGAACCATAGTATGCATACTCGTATGCGTACCTGTTGGTTAGTGAAGTCCGGGAACCTAAGTACACGTATCCGTACGCGTACTAACGTAAGGTTCATTTCCGGAAAATTCTGCTGAGGTTGGTGGTACGCGTACCCGTTCGCATACTGGCGAAACCCCAACTCAGTCCGGGTATTTCAAGTATGCGTATCTGTTTGCATACTTGAAGGTTAAAGTTCTAAAATCGGTTGTGTACATGAACTAATACATTTATATAGTAAGGACTGCAATCTTTGCAAACCGTAGCTATAATGTTCATGAATTGATTCGATTGAATCAAACCGATTTTTCTTCAATTATGTTCTTGTATACTTCTATGAGAATATAACAATTGAACAACTATTTAACTAGTTTCATTTGAGTCATTTGAACTAGTTATGGTTAAGATGAATAAGGTTGATATGAGAGTGTTCATATAGCTAACCTTGGATAACTACTGTTGAGCCAACATGGTGTACACGTTTAGGTACGGTTACTCAAACCTAATTGAAAGTACATTTCATTTGTGTATAACAGGCTAATTAAGTTCGACCTAACGGTTGAAAGATATTAGATTGAATCTAATCAGGTTTTCATCTGACGGTGAAATATTGAATGATTTGTTAACGAGGTAACTTAGATTGCAATCCCTGATTTGAAAACTATATAAAGGAGAATTCTAGCAACTGGGAAACCTAATCCCCACACCTCCTGTGTGATACTAGTTGTATAAGCTAGAGTCGATTCTCCTTTAACCTTAGGTTTTTCACGAAACCTTGTAGGTTAACGACTTAAAGACTTCATTGGGATTATGAAGCCAGACCCAACTATTTTCTCAGTAGTTGCGTGTTCTGATCTTGACCTGTTCTATTGTATTGAGTACTATCTTCTCTAAGATTTGCTCGATATTGATTCTCGAATAGGCAATATAAAAATTAGTCACAAACATATTCATTTCATCGTTTTTGATGCCACAATATCTTGTTTCGCTACCATACGATTAAGAACAATATCTTGTTCTTCGGGAATATAAGTCTGGTTTATCAATTGGTTCCTGTGCACCTTAATTTATCAAAAGATGGAACAAAACTCGTAGGTATTTCTGTGAGAGACAAATTTATCTATTCCAATAGACTTTTTTGTATGAGACAGATTTGTTTATCAAGTCTTCGACTTTGGGTGGTAGTAACTCTTGGTTGTGGGTGAGATCGGCTAAGGGAATCAAGTGCTAGTATCCTGCTGAGATCAGATACGTAAGGAGCACGACTGTACCTTGAATCAGTGTGAGATTGATTAGGGTTCAACTACATTCCAGTCTGAAGTTCATTGGTAGTAGGCTAGTGTCTGTAGCGGCTTAATACAGTGTGGTGTTCAAAGCTGGACTAGGTCCCGGGGTTTTTCTGCATTTGCGATTTTCCTCGTTAATAAAATTCTGGTGTCTGTGTTATTTCTTTTCCGCATTATATTTTGTTATATAATTGAAATATCATAGGTTGTGCGTTGAATCCATCAATTGGTAAATCCAACCTTTGGTTGTTGATTGAAATTGATTGATCCTTGAACATTAGTCTTTGGTACCGTTCAAGTTACTTCTCTTATATTCAACCGGGCTCGCAAATTTCTATTTACTGATTGCGGATTGAATTGAGAGATAGAGATATAAAACTCTTTCATATACTTTTCTCTAGATTGAGCCTAACTGTCTATTTGATTCTCTTGAAAGTATATTGGAGTTTGTTTATTTAGATTGCCAAACGAAATATTGGGTGTGGTTGTTAGACCCCCCCTTTTTGAATTGGTATCAGAGCAGGTAAACACGTTTAAGACCTCATAAGTCTGTGTTTGTATCAATCTGATTTCTGTGGACCTACGAAGTATCTCACAAGTTACATACATAGAAAAGTCTTCCAAAGTTTCTGAACATGTCAAAAATATTGGTTTTTCCTCAAAGGATAACTCCTTAGCAGATTCTTCCGAATCTCGAGGGAAAGACAAGAAATTTGACATCGTGTTAGAAATAGAACTCACCATATCGTTAAAAAAATTGCTAATATCATTGACTTTCAAGATTCTAAAATCAAGACTCTTGAAGAAAAGAATGATCAGATCATTGATGAATTCGAGATATCTCTTGAAAGAGAACGTGAACTCTATTGCTTTATTAAATCTCTCTCTAACAATATCAAAAAATTGGTTCAAGAAACTACTCTACAGCGTGAAAAGATTAGTATGCTTGAAGATACTGTTATAAAGAACTCAATTAGAGAAGAACGTTTAATCAAGGCTCATTCATCAGAAATAACAGTCATCGTGTTGAAAAAGAGAAACTTGTTGCATCTCTTCGATGTTCCCAAGAAGAGTGTAACACCTTGAAAAAGGAAAACTCTGTTTTGATGAGTAAGTCATCCTCTGCACCTTCTTTTGATACTCACAAGGCTTTCCCCAGCGCGAAGAAAATTCCCTCTAAGGAATTACCCACTGTGAATCACTTGCAAAATTCACATGTGCCAGAAAAGGTTATGAGTCGAGGAAATTATGTTTCTAATCCATGATGTTGTTCCTTATGTGGGAAAAAGAATCATTATGCTCTTCATTGTTTTGCTAGAAAGAAATAAATTTCAGATCTTCATTATTTGTTTCTTTCTACTGTCCATGGAGTAAATCGTCTGACGACATCTACAGTGAATTTCTTTCTTACAGAAAACCAGAATTCTTATAAGAATGATCCATGTTTTATAAATCGTCACAGGTTGCAAGTTCCTCTTAATGGTATAAACTCTTGTGACACGAACGAAGACATTCCCTGTGCTTATAAGAACAAGTCTGGCAAGTCTAAGTCGAGAAAATGGAAGTCCTTCAACTATTCTCCTATGGAACTGATCCCTAGAGGTACTAGACTTAGTCCTCAGAAAAATCCCTCTGATGGACTTTTAAAAGGGTTTATAACTAATTTCTTTAGGATAAGTTATAATCAATGAAAAAAGGGGAATACTCAATACAAACGCACAAAAGATTTGTACAACTCATCTCCCATAGTTCATGGTGAGAATACTTCTCACTTCTTTACCTGATATGAGGATCCCACTAGTTTTCGTACCTTTGCCAGTTTATATTGACAAAAAGGGGGAGAATTAATGTGTAGTTCACACTACAAATACATATGGTTTACGTATCATTATGTAAGGGGGAGTGGTTTTCATTGTGAGATGAAATATTAACTAAGGGGGAGTGATATATATCACCATAGTATTGTTGCCAAAGTTGTGATACAATTGAACTTTGATGTTGTGTAATGATACTATGACACTGTATAACAATGATTGAGAGCAACTGTTTTCTCTTTGTTATAACTATGGATCTTCAACAACTATGATACTGAGTTGAACACATTTGGAATCATTGGAGTACTTGGAAGTGACAAAGATTTCGAGTAATGTTGAAGAACCAAGGAGATCAAGCATTTGGATGAGAAGCTACAAAGTTTATTTATTTTGTAATCCATATGTATTGATAGTTTTGTCACTAAAATTGATAAAGGGGGAGATTGTTAGAGCACTACTCGGTTGAACTCGCAAGCGTTGCTATCTCAAGCTTGTTTGTCAATGTTAGTGATCAAAACTATAAGTCTTGATTTCTAGTCTACTTATAGTGATGTCTCGGACTAGGATAGATTGTGTAGTTGAGCATTAGACTTCACGGCGTTCATCAATTGAAGACAAAGAACTACTAAGGAGATCTTGTGGAACTTCATCAACAAAAGGTATGTGGAGACTAAAACTCATATATTACTTGGAAATTCTATTTCTACTCTATTTCCAATATTGAGACAAAAGTCGTATTACTATATAGTTGTCGATTATACACATTTGAGATTTTGAGCTGAGATTAACTCGCTTACATATTTCTCGAAATATGTGTTGGTAAGCTTTCGCTTCAAGCAAGTCAAAAGATGAAAGTCAAAAGATGATCATGTGAAATTCGCCGAGTAACATCTTACATGGTTTGTCTGATACAATCATTTGGTGTAGACTTGGAATATTTCATAACGATTATCTCAATAACTTGAAAATTGCTTTGATGCTAATAGTGTGTGAAAACGGCTACTGTCATCCTCTAAGAAAGTTTCAATGATTGAAATAAGAGTTTAGAACACTTAACCATTATTGCATTATAAACATGTTGTGCACTCTTGCACATATGTAATCCATGTCCGGGAACCATAGTATGCATACCCGTATGCGTACCTGTTGGTTAGTGAATTCCGGGAACCTAAGTACACGTATCCGTACGCGTACTAACGTAAGGTTCATGTCCGGAAAATTCTGCTGAGGTTGGTGGTACGCGTACCCGTTCGCATACTGGCGAAACCCCAACTCAGTCCGGGTATTTCAAGTATGCGTATCTGTTTGCATACTTGAAGGTTAAAGTTCTAAAATCGGTTGTGTACATGAACTAATACATTTATATAGTAAGGAATGCAATCTTTGCAAACCGTAGCTATAATGTTCATGAATTGATTCGATTGAATCAATCCGATTTTTCTTCAATTATGTTCTTGTATACTTCTATGAGAATATAACAATTGAACAACTCTTTAACTAGTTTCATTTGAGTCATTTGAACTAGTTATGGTTAAGATGAATAAGGTTGATATGAGAGTGTTCATATAGCTAACCTTGGATAACTACTGTTGAGCCAACATGGTGTACACGTTTAGGTACGGTTACTCAAACCTAATTGAAAGTACATTTCATTTGTGTATAACAGGCTAATCAAGTTCGACCTAACGGTTGAAAGATATTAGATTGAATCTAATCAGGTTTTCATCTGACGGTGAAATATTGAATGATTTGTTAACGAGGTAACTTAGATTGCAATCCCTGATTTGAAAACTATATAAAGGAGAATTCTAGCAACTGGGAAACCTAATCCCCACACCTCCTGTGTGATACTAGTTGTATAAGCTAGAGTCGATTCTCCTTTAACCTTAGGTTTTTCACGAAACCCTGTAGGTTAACGACTTAAAGACTTCATTGGGATTATGAAGCCAGACCCAACTATTTTCTCTGTAGTTGCGTGTTCTGATCTTGACCTGTTCTATTGTATTGAGTACTATCTTCTCTAAGATTTGCTCGAGATTGATTCTCGGATAGGCAATATAAAAATTAGTCACAAACATATTCATTTCATCGTTTTTGATTCCAAAATATCTTGTTTCGCTACCATACGATTAAGAACAATATCTTGTTCTTCGGGAATATAAGTCTGGTTTATCAATTGGTTCCTGTGCACCTTAATTTATCAAAAGATGGAACAAAACTCGTAGGTATTTCTGTGAGAGACAAATTTATCTATTCCAATAGACTTTTCTGTATGAGACAGATTTGTTTATCAAGTCTTCGACTTTGGGTGGTAGTAACTCTTGGTTGTGGGTGAGATCGGCTAAGGGAATCAAGTGCGTAGTATCCTGTTGAGATCAGATACGTAATGAGCACGACTGTACCTTGAATCAGTGTGAGATTGATTAGGGTTTAACTACATTCCAGTCTGAAGTTCATTGGTAGTAGGCTAGTGTCTGTAGCGGCTTAATACAGTGTGGTGTTCAAAGCTGGACTAGGTCCCGGGGTTTTTCTGCATTTGCGATTTTCCTCGTTAACAAAATTCTGGTGTCTGTGTTATTTATTTTCCGCATTATATTTTGTTATATAACTGAAATATCATAGGTTGTGCGTTGAATCCATCAATTGGTAAATCCAACCTTTGGTTGTTGATTGAAATTGATTGATCCTTGAACATTAGTCTTTGGTACCGTTCAAGTTACTTCTCTTATATTCAACCGGGCTCGCAAATTTCTATTTACTGATTGCGGATTGAATTGAGAGATAGAGATATAAAACTCTTTGATATACTTTTCTCTAGATTGAGTCTAACTGTCTAGTTGATTCTCTTGAAAGTATATTGGAGTTTGTCTATACAGATTGCCAAACGAAATAGCGGGTGTGGTTTTTATACCCCCGCTTTTTCAATATCTTTACTCTAAAACAACTTCCATCAACTTATTATATACATTTTTTGTGATTGTCTGGACAATCAAAGAATGCAGAATGCTGGATTTGATTTGGAAGCAATTGGAATCTTATTGTCGAGAATCTTGCATCACCTCATATCTGTCTGCATTGAAGAAATTTAAGAATGCGATGCTAAGCTCAAAATTCCGAAGTTTTTGTTGAAGAATGCAAAGGTTTTGCAGAAACTTACTTTATTCGATCATTTTAATGTTACTTCCCCGATAGAGCGAGATAAGTGAAACAATTTAGAGATAAGCTAAGAGCATTTTCGACAACCTCTTCAAATATCAAAATCAGACTGTTATAATACCCTATCAATGGAATGACAGGACTTTCCCCTTGATATATCTAGTAGTTTTTAGAGGTTTTCTATTTTTGTTTTTAGCTTTTAAATGATGGTGATGAGTATAATTTTCCTTTTGCGAAAAGAATGATTGAAATGCTTATTAACTATCTGAATTTTTCTTTATAAAGTCATTCTATCCAGCTTTAATTACTGTGAAGAATAATGTTGTCTTGAGTTCGGCGATCTTTAGAGAAAGTACAAAGCCTATATAAAAACTTAGCTACGAAAGTTAAATTTCTTTCATGAAGATGAAATAAATATAAGAGCGACTTGTTTTCTTTACCAAAAAACATGGAGAATACAATAAATATAAGAGTTGTTGATTCCAAAAATGTGAAGTACAACCATATTTTTGAGGAAATTAATAAGTGTGTTTGATGACATAAAATTTGTGAAGAAAGAATGGTGGGATCTTTACCAATAAGTGAGCGGTGATATTTTTTACTTTATCTAACTCATGTGCAGAGGGGGAAAGCTCGGAAGAAGCTCTAAGTATATTTTATTTTTTTGGTAGATATTCTGGTGGTCCGGAAATAAAAGAAAATTCTGAGTTCCTTTTCGTTGGTTTTTGGATAGATATGCTTCAGTTCTTTTTGTTGATACCAGATAAATTAAGAAATTAAATTATATGAAAATTAAAAATAAATTGAAAAGAAACGCACGCATCAGACTTTTTCTAAAAAAATATAACAATTTTTTTTGTTATCTCAATCGTTTAATCACTGGTAAATAAACAATTTACAACAAATCAGTCATCAGGGTATGCAACTATTTCGTGACTTCTAAAATTCTATGGAATTTGGAAGATGTAGTATATAAGAGAAGAAATATTGGTATGAAAGTCAATATGAATTTCTAGCCAAACATCATAAAGGAAAAGATCAATCGGAATGTTGAAGAAGGTGTAAATCTTGTTACACGCTCTCGGTTCATCATAGTTGCTCCTGGTAAAGGCAAATAACTAATGTCGAGTGGTTTCATAAACAATATGACAGAATTATTGTTCTGTGTAATTACAATATAACCTTTTTCTTTTTCGAACTGATCGATAAAAATTATAAAAAAATAATAATCAACTTTAACTATCTTTTGTCAAAACTGCATATTACATTTCAATAATATTGTAATTTTAAAATCGTACAAGTTATTATTTTTTATTTTTCCTTATTCTTGTAATAAATTATTTTAATAACCTTGTATTCATTAATTCGTATTAGTATTAGTATAACAAATGTGTAAGAAACTTCAATATTCGACTTTAATTCACATTTTAACAAATCGAAGCACTCCAAGTCATGGGATTACATGTACACATAGACGTATATATTTATTACTGCCTTTACATAAAAAAGATCAACCTATCACATGAACAATTTTTTTGATCAACAGTAGAAATATTAAGGCATATTATTAGTTTTTATCTATAATAATCTAACTTTTTTACTGTCCTTATGGTACGCTACATGAGCCATGGATAATTTTTTCGTTGTAACTATTAACATAATTCTCATCACGCTCTGTCATGTCAAGTAAGATTCTCATCTTAGTCGAAACATTTATTCTTTGAACAAGATTAATATTTAGGTATGAAAAACGATCAAATCGTAGCAATGGAAATCCTATGTGTTTGTTAGCAGACTCACTGATCCAAAAGGTTAACCATGTTTTGCTAACCAGTTAACTTTCTAAAAAATTTTTGCTGATAATCTGGAAATTATATACATTGATCATCCATTAAACCATGTTACCAGCCTTAAACGTTGAAGATTGTTATGCAAACAAGGGAGTGACTGAAATTTTAACAAGTCGGTAGCTTCCGAGAGAAACTTAAGATAAAATAGGATGATTGTGTTAGAATAACATTGGGCATAGAAGGTTAAAGGAGAGTTAAGGTGGCAAGACATTCCTTAAGAAATCCATGAAATAGGTCGAGTTGCTTCACCTTCGCATACACTGCAAGAAGTTTCACCATCCGTTTAACGGTTTATATATCGCAGTTTTCGATTCCCAATAGGTTTCAGGAAGTGGACATCTTGAAAAGAGTCAAGAGAGTGATTTTAGATTGGACAATAAAAATCCACCAAGACAAAGGGTTCCAATGTGTGGTAAACTCATAGATTGAGGAAGAAGGATATGCACAGAGGTTCCATTAGACGCTAGCGTAAACTTTTCGGGTGATTTGCAATTGAGTAGTTTGTGAGGGGTCTTGTACTTAAAGTCAACATGCGCCTGACCAAGTCTTAGTGTTACCTCTCGGACATTATGCGTAATGACGTCATCGATATATCTAGAAAGACTCGACGATAGTCTTACACGTTTATCAAAGTAATATCATCTGCATCTCAAGCTAAAGGATTGAATGTCAGAGTCGTCGCAGAGAAGTAATACTTTGTTGATTAATTCGTTCATCTCATCTAACGTATGGGCACCCATATCAAAGATCAGGTAAGGTAGATATTTCCGAAGATTGATCCACTTTTTTAAGAAAAAAACAAGTCTGTGCGGCATCTTTGCATCTATGGATGACAACGACAAAATGTTGTGAATTAGGGAATCCGCTACCCAACTGATTCTATCAACTTATTCTTCTCCTTCTTTACTGTAACCGGAAGAAAATTTTCTTGCTTTGTACATTGTATTATTACCACCAAAAGAAATTTTTCTTGTGTTGTACATTGTGAATAAATCGGAAGAATAGTTGAGGCCAATTTTTTTTTTTTTTTTCTTTCACAATTTAAACAACCATATTTCAGTATCGGGTTCATTCAACATAGTGAAAAAAAATCCTCAATTCTATGAAACTCCTCTAAGTGAAACTTTCATACTTCAATCGATCTGATACAAATAAAACCTTAAAGCTTTGTACAATATCTTGTCAGCTAAATTCACAGAGAAAAGTATAACGGTAAACGAGAAGAAGAAGTTATTTGTGGCAACCCATTTCCTTGATGTCAGTTCCTTGTCAGCTTTAATTACTTTTGAACTATATATAATATAATATAAACAATCCCAATAATGATATTATGTGAGTCCAGAGTAATAAAATTATACAGTTATCACGTTTTAACATAAAAGTTTTTTTTTTGTTTCTTTCATAAACGAGTTAAGCATATACTAAATACATTAACGTAGTAAGGATACTTTATCAAGTTTTATCGTGATATTTTCTAGAAAATGTATTTTTCAATACATGTATACTATTATCCGTCCAATTAAGTTATTTGTTATTAATTAAACTCGAGGAAAATATATATGATATGTACAAGTCTAAATATATTTAATATTTTTTGAGAATATTTTAAACTTAAGAAATGTTATCTTATTTTGTATAAATATATATAATAAATTAAATATTGCTAATGAATTTATCATTGCAATATCATTTGCGTTTTTTTTTTGGTATATATATTTAAGGAATGAAGTTTTAACTAGTCATGTTTTCAGTTTGTGGCTTAATAAAATAGCTTCAACTGTACATGAACTATGCATAGATTTTCAACAAAATTTTGTTGGTTCATGCCGGTTACAAAATAACAAATGATAGACAACAGAACATGTATCACTACTTTGCTTTCCCTAAACCTTTATATATTTACTCAGTGATTCACATTTATTTCTATAGATTTCCAGTTTCCAAAAGTGATCAGGTTGTCCACGTAAAGACATACATTAACATACCAAAAATAAAAAAAATCCTACATCCTATCACAGGTGTAACATAGAGGAAGCATGTTATTTTGCCTATATTTTTGTAATATCATGTTTTTCTATTTTTATTTAGTCTTATATTTGTTAGGTGTAGATAATGAAAATCATATAAGGGTAGAGGAGGTAGAAGTGGTTAGAGTTTGTATGAGTGCGAAAGGTTGATTACGAACAGTCCTTGCCTAAACTAAGAAGATGATTTTTCAATGGATACCTTAGTCACAAAATGAAGGCATTTAGGCGGTCTATGAAGGAAAGATGAAAGATATGAAATCATAGTTTGAGTTGCAGACAGAAATCTATGCTAGAAAGTTTTGTAGAAAACCATTGTTCTTAGTGGTGAATTTGTTGTATTTATAATGACCTGCTGGTCTATTTATATATAGTTATACAAACTCCTAATATCAAGTTGGCGAGATAAGGATGAGAGTAAGATAAACACCTCCTTTTCAATCCCAGGAATAACTTAAGATAGATCAAGGTCGAAGATGATTCCTTGTAATCGAATATTTTCTTCCTATCTGATTAGACGGATACTCACACGTGTCATAGATCGTCATACCAAAATCCTAAAAGTATCCCCTATTTTGTGTCATAATCAACATTTGTTTATGATGTGTAGTTTTCCGGACTTATTATAACTCACATGGAGGAGTTCTCATTTTTTTTTATGTACGAGCAAGCCTGAGTTGCGTGGAGAGCTCAAGGAAGCTTGTTATAGCCGTATGATTCATAAGGTTAAAGCATGCTTGGATGAGGTTAGACATGACCTAATTATGTGTTTTTTCATGAGAAAAACAAGGTGGTAGGCTCTGTACAAAGGCTAAGGCATGATTGACGTCGAATGGTGATGTATCGTCTGTCGATTAAATGAGCAAATGTTAAGGCTGAAGTTATTTATCTAGTTAGAGGAGCAACACGATCTATTGTCCAACCATAGTAGCAATGCAAATCGTTGTCCTACAATACAATCCTGATAAGTTGTTGTCTAATCATAGGTGCAAGGCGATGACTCAGGTTGAGATCGACCTAGCATATATAACCATCAGTCGAGAGAAGAGCAGAAGCATGGCCGGATTTTAAGAGAGGCTCTTGCCTAATAAAGTATTCAATACTTGTACTGAGGTTACGATGTATTGAAGCATGGTAGTTTATCCATGACAGGACGAAGGATAAGTATTTATCTTCGACAAGAGCACAAACCCTAATTCCCTTATGGGAGCTTAGTGAACGATTTTATGAGTTTTGGGAGATGAACATGCTAAGAATACAATTGTAAAACTCGAATGAAACTCATATGTCATGAGTTTAACGTTTTGGCTTTAGATGTGCTCAAGTACCAAGGACGACGTTATGGAGTCTTGATCTTGATAAAAGACCCGGGGTGGTGTTTAAAAGTAGGTTGTAATTTAACCCTAATAACAACAAGACATGCTAATATGGGGAGAACAAGCTTAGTTTCATTAGCATACCTTCCTTCTATAGCCATCTCTGTCATTGGTATTATTCATAAACCCTTAGTTAAAGAGGTATATACGAGCATGCTCTTCCTTCCTTTTTCAGCTAAACTTGACTTCTTGGTCTTTCCTCTTGGAACTAATGCCTTGACCTCCGTTAATGAGTTATTACAACTTCTCTCATTAGGCCCAAATCACTTTGAGATCACCGCACAAGCTTTATTATTCCTTATTTGGGCTTGATTTTAATATATTTATTTTAGAATATCAAAAGGTGGCATTAATAAAGTGTTTGATAGTTTGACCGTGAGACTCAGTTGTAGGATGCCACGATTTATTGTAGACGTGGTGGCTGGATTAAGATCAGTAATGCCTTCGTTGAAACCGCACCTTACGTTGCTTCTTAAGGATAGCTTAAATCCTGGCTTGAGTTTAGCTTTGAGTCCTTTCTTGGACTGAATTATGAATCTCATCTTAAGTATAAGCTCGAATGTTTCCTTTAGAGTTAAGAGTAAGCTCGAAACTCGCCTTGAATTTAGGGTTGAGCTTTGGCTTAGGCTAAGCTTATGTATCGTTTTTGTCTTGATCGACGCTTCGCCTTTATCTAAGATGAAGGTTGAGATTCATCTCGTTCTCAAGATGAAGTCTCATCTTCACCTTAGACCTTGGTTCGAGCTTCATCTTTGCCCTGGTCGAAAGCCGAGTTTTGTATTTTCCTTGGTTGAAGCTCGAGCTTTGTCTTGGCCGAATTTTTTTTTTGGTGTTTAGGCTCGAACGTTGCCTTGTGAAACCTGAGGGATAAACCATACTTGTAAGGCTTAAGTGCACCTTGACTGAGTAAACGAGATTACACCAAACCGATCGGTTGCAAAATGACCATTTTGTTCTTGGTTAGAATTTCACCATCTATAATGCGTTATTTATACTTTGGACCATATGTTTCTTAATATTTCATCTTCAATATTGTTATTATCTTTGCCGAGGAAAAAATAACAACAAATGCTACTATCATACAAAGATTTTTTGGATACACTCTCAAATTTTTTTTTCTTTCTTTTCTTTTTTGATGGGTTAGTATAGTGGTTAGTTAGTGGCCCCTAAATACTACTCCTTCCGTTTCTAAAAAAAATAGGCTTGTTCGGTTTGCACAAGGATTAAGAGAACCGATCATTATAGCCACTTTTTCAGAGTTTTTTCTACTTTATCCATGGTCCCATTGATTTGATATTAGAGAGAAAATGGAGAGAGAAGTGGTCCCCTCTTTATATTAAGAGAGAAAAAATAAAAAAGAAAAGTGGTCCCTCCATGAATAAATTAGTAAACTAATAACATTGACTTTCCACATAAGGAAACAAACATATTTTTTTGAAATTACAAGGTCTAGGGATCGAACCCCTACCTCCTCCAAGGGAGGGAGCATGGGAACCATCAAACCACTTGAAATTAGGTTTGAACAAGTTGTTTTTCAAAATATTGGGTTTCAACAAAACTTGAAATTCACTTCTGAAAGCAAAAATATTTAATAGCATGTTTGGTTACCAGAAGCAGAAATGCTTCTACTTCTCCCGAAACAGAAGTCAGAAGTATAAAAAGTTAACTTTTCGACTTATAGAAATCGTTTTAAAATTCTCTACCCAGACTAACTTCTTGTTTTTTTACTTTTAAAAGTCAAAAAGTTACTTTTAAATATCCATTCATTCGAATATGTTACTTCTAGGATTAACTTCTTGTTGGGAGAAACAAAAACAAGGATGGTTGTATAGAAAAGAAAAGGACCAATTCAAATGGGTCCTGAATCCTCATGGTGCTCGGCTTCCACTGCTTTAGGTCTACTTTAGGAAAGGTTAGTCGTCATGGGACCTAGACCCGGCCGGCCACTTTAATTTAGGTTAGGTATGGTATGGAGGGAAAAAATAGTCCTACCCTAAATTTAAAACTCAATAATTTCTTCCCCAAATTAAAATCATTTTATTTTATTATTCTCTCTACATATCCTCAAATTTCTACAGACAGAACTCAATTTTTAAACCTAATTTTTTAAAAAATTTCAACGACAAATTCCAGATCAATTCTGCTAAGCGCGAATCTATTTCCCCGAAGACATTCCTGGAAGCAACAATTTTTATTTCTCTGCAATTTCTTGTTATTTCCGTGGAATTTTTGGGGATTTTTTTTGTTAGGGGTTTTTGGAAAAATGTCGAGTAATGGAAGTGGAACGGATTTTCATTTATCAGATGAGATATTATCAGTAATTCCAACAGATCCATATGATCAATTAGATTTAGCACGAAAGATTACATCCATGGCGATTGCTTCTCGTGTTTCTAAACTCGAATCAGAAAATGGTAGATTAAGACAGAAGATATTGGAGAAAGATCGATTGATTTTTGATTTGGAAGAGAAAGTTTCTCGGCTTGATCAAGGTTTTCAACAAGTTGATTCTCGGTTAAGGATTGTTGTTGAGGAGAATGTAAGTCTGAAATGAATTTTTGGGGAAAAGTTTGATTTTTGTGAAATTTAGGGTTTTTGTTTGATGGATTGATTGTTGTTGTAGAATAAACTGGTGAATGAAAGAGACTCGCTTGCTATGACTGTAAAGAAGCTCAACAGGGATTTGGCCAAGGTGAGGAGATTGATTTTGTGATGATTTTTCGTGTTTGTGTACATTGTGTTTTGTTGTGACAAGCTGAACTAGCTATTGCATAGAAGATGTTTGATATGTGGAGCCATTTTAGTTTTCCAAGTGAAATGAAAAAATGGGTTACTGGAAATGATGGGGGTAGGGATCTAGAAGCAAGTATGGTCTTTAGATTAGGATATAAGTCTCACCGAAAGTGGAAAAGTATACCCTTTCACTGTTTTCGGGAAAGGGAAACTACCGTTGCTCGTTCGATGTGTGCTCGAGTAGGAAGTAGTTGCTGAAATGTTTTGAATGAGACAGGGAAAGTGAGTGGCAAGCGTAGTTGTATAAATGACAACTTGTTGGTTAGTTGTAGGCAGGTTGACGCACATCCCCTATATTTTAACTTATGCGTTCCATGTTCTGCTGATTCTTAAGTTTATTTGCTTCAGTTTTATGTTTGCAAGGGTACTACGTCCTGCACTTTCTTATGTTATGTCTTAGTTCATACAGGCAGAGAGTGACCTAAGATAAAATGATAATTTAAATGAACAAGCAGCTCTAAGAATGGAGGTTGGGGAGTCCATCTAACTGCAAAAATTATGGAGACCATACTTTCCTCTCCTCTCATAATGAAATTGTGTGATATTTTTGTTGTGGTTGACACTGACTATTATGAATGTAAGGAACCTATATTTCTCAAGTATTGCAATTTTGATTTGCATAGTTACTAAACTTGGGGTATTCTTACAGTTGGAGACATTCAAGAGACAACTAATGCAGTCACTCAATGATGATAGTTCTGTAAGATTCGAACATAATCCTCCTAATTTTCATATAAATGACTTTTTCTTTTTTGGTTTCCGTACGTGTACGTCATTCCATGAATTGAAATTTTTCACGATCTTGTACTGGCAGCAAGCTGAAACTGTTGATATTGGAACCTGTGACCAAACTGTTTCCAAGACGTACTCGGCTAAAGGTGTGATTATTCTCTACTTCCTGAAGTTTTAACCTTTTTCTTACTTTTATAACTGAATCATTATAGGCCGTTACTCTTTATTGCAGGAAACTAACTTAAACTGTATTTCGTTTTTGATCTTGCAATCTTGTTACCTGAATGCTTTATTTGTGCCATCTTAAGATGAGGGAGGGAACCCAGGTGATGATGGTATGTGTACGAACTCTTTTCCTTTTATACTACTCATCCTAATTTTGTTCATTCCTGATACACGTTGTTGCTGGTCTATGTTTACAGCTTCTAGGCATGGTGGGCAGAGATTTTCTATGACTCCATACATCACACCAAGATTTACTCCCAGTGGAACTCCAAAAGGCTATTCTACCAGTGGATCACCTAGAGGATATTCTGCTGCTGGATCCCCTAACCGCACCTCCGGTTCCACGTCACCTACAAAATCTCAATATGAAGGGCGAAGTGGTTCATTGTCTTCATGGTACCCATCAAGTCAGCAGTCTTCTGCGGCAAGCTCTCCTCCTCGTGGGCGTCCTGTACCAGGTCTGTAACAAGTACCACAGTCAACCAAATCGATTTTCTTTTGGTACGTGGATGAAATCTAAGGGGTGTGAGTTGACACCTGATCAACTACCAGCTGTACCAGTAGTGATTTCCCCAGCTAGGCTCCTACTAGTTTGAGTTGATAGAATCTGCTAGTTTTGTTGACCTCAAGTGTGATTCCAAATGGCTGACTTGGATTAAAGAATATTGCCATTTTTTTTTGTTTTAATGGTTGTTTCTTACACTATAAGTAGAATTCCCTGAACTTAATTAAGTTGTTTATCTGGTTTTACTATGTTCAGCGCGCACTCCTCGAATTGATGGAAAGGAGTTCTTCCGCCAAGCCAGGTCTGATTTTCGGATTCAGTTCTTAGCTTTTATTTCAGTTGACAATTCTGAAAGCAACAATAATACTAAATTGTGGATATTTGGAACTGCAGGAGTCGTCTCTCTTACGAGCAGTTCAGTGCATTTCTTGCTAACATCAAGGAGCTGAATTCTCAAAATCAATCTCGAGAGGTATTAACTTTGAAACTCTTTATCAACTCTCTTGGTCGTAGAATAGAGCGTAACTAAGCAAATGGGTTTTTCATTTTTCTCAATATCCAGGAAACATTAAGGAAGGCAGAAGAAATATTTGGTACAGACAACAAAGATCTTTACCTATCATTCCAAGGGTTGCTTAATCGTAACAACCACTAGGACTAAAGGTGTATTTCGAAGATGGTCTATCATAATAGGTGTGCCATTTCTCTCTCTCTCTCTCTCTCTCTCTCTCTCTCTCTCACACACACACACACACACACACACACACACACACACACACACACACACACACACACACACACACACACACACACACACTCACTCACAAGCACGCACACAAACCCAATTGCATGTCTATGTACACAGTCCAGTCTTCTACATAATTCAATGCGAAACTGTAACTAAGTCGGGCCACTCGGGTGTAAAGCTCTATGGAATTAGAGACATGTTATCTGACTATACATACTAGCTAATGCAGTCACCTCTCATCTGCTGGTGTGGTTTATCTAGTTTTTGTCATTGACTTTGAAGTTAGAAACCAAAGGGACGAAATTATCTAAAAGTCAGTTACCTTTCATCTGCAGGATTATTATTTGCGTCCACATTGCTTTCTTCCTTTTCATGCATGATGTGTGAGTGTGTAATTCGGTAAATATTGATCGCTTACCGTAGAACTAAGATGCATAGCAGAGGCTGGTTCAGGGTTTCACACTCTTGTTGCAACTTGCAAGCCTCTGATTGGAGATTTCAAATGAAGCTGCTACTTTAACACCGACACTGATCATGTTAACCATGGTGTATGAGGAATGACTTCTATCTGTTTCTATTATTAATGGAAGGTAAATTTTATTAAACAATAGATTTTTCAAGAATGTCGTTGATTTATATATGTTTTCCTCATTTTTGCCCTTGCATTACCATTGCCGTAGTAAGGGAGCCCATTAGTTAACAAATAAGCCTATTATCCCACCACCTGCGTCAACCAAAGACTTGAATAAGTGGGCTTAACTGATCGCGACATCCAGCCTTTAACCAAAACCTTAGCGGAGAACTTACTCTCGGCATACTAAGCCCAAGTCTGACTCTGTTGCGGCTCATGGAACTCCTAAATGTGTGTATGAAGTGATGGATTCTATAACTCAGGCTATGATCAGATTAGGACAGAGAGTTGCACTTTGTGAGCTATTTGCATCAAATGAGGTTAAATGTGTTAGTAGAAAGCAAGACAACCCATGCATGTAGTTTCTAAAGTTTGTAATATACAATATTCCAGATGAAACCTAATCTATACTGCAGTGATCTTATGCTCCTTTAAAATCACTTCTGTAGCTCTTTTTTACATGGGGTTTCATTTCAATTTCTAGCTAAGCAAACACAGAACATGTACTATCACAAGTTTGTGGAACCTAAAACCCTACTTAGATTAGATATAGAAGAGACATTTGTGTCAGATTGGAGATTACATTGTCACATTCTCTTTCTCTTTCTTTAAATGATATTATTCCGATCGTTAAATTCAAGTGTTTGCAGTATTTTTCTTTGCTAGATTTGTATGAACAAACTTTGAAGATGTTAAGTGATAGATACAGGCTTTCAAGGAAAGTTCTTTATTTTCCGTAGACTACAAGTGGGTATTTTTTTTTCTTTAATGCTAAGTTTTTGTATCTGGTGGATGGGGTATGAAAATTTTAAGGCACCTGATACTCTCTGTACAATGTCTATCACACTCAGTTAAAGTTGTCTTTTTTTTTCCTTTCTTTCTTGTTGATTAGCCCCTATTACTGACTATGTTTTGAAGAAATTATGATAGAGGTCAGATGTTGTGCTGAGAAAGTAGTTTTTAGAGAACACAATTTGTATTCCAATATTACCATTTTGTTCTTTCTGCCGATTTATCGGTGTATGATCATCTCCGTTGTACAAGGTTTCAGGTCTAGGATTCTTTTTTTTTTTTTGTGTTGATTTTCAGTCATGGTTTTGATGCAACTTGATCTAATGATCTTGCAAAAGATTATCCCATCAGAAGCAGTAAATATTGGAAAGAGTCAAAAGTACAAAGAGGATTGTGGTGGTATATGTTCTTTGCTAGGTTCAGTAGGTACTGTCAAGGGTATTACTGTCATTTTAGTTACTAATCTGAGAGAAAGACAATTATCTTTGGGGGTTCTGATGGAAGGTACTTGGGGATTTTGAGGGAGTGTAAGAGAGTATAGGGAGTTTGAGAGAGTTTGGTGTGTTGAGTGTAGGGAGTTTGAGAGACTCTCCCAAAATCTCTACTTTTTTGAGAGATTTGGAGTGAGGTAAAAATACACTATAAACTCCCTACAACTCCCCAGAACTAAAAAAAAAAAAAACTCCCTATCATTCTAATTTTTACCACTAACAGGGAGTTTAAGAGTTTTTTTTAAATTCCCCCACGACTAACGGGGTTTTTTAGGGAGTTTGGGAGACTCTTCTAAACTCTCCCACGACTAACGGGAATTTTGAGAGACTCCCTCAAACTCCCTCACGACTAACGGGAAAAAACACAATTACACCCAACTTCCCCAACTCCCTTAAGAACTAACACCCTGTACATTTATTTGCACTTCGAATTGGCAAAATCTTACAAACCCATGTGTGATTGTATTCAAAGATTCTTAAAGTTTTTATATTTTTGTGTAGCCTTTAGCTATTAAGTGAAAATAACTTTATTTATAGATATACCATAACAATATACATTAGATGTTACTTTTGTTTTGGCTTTTTCATGCAAGGGAAAGGACAAATTATTATTCTCTTTAAGGACTAATCAATCACTCAAAATTGATTAGTGAATCCCTAATCATTTCTTGATATATGCTTACAATGCTTTGTAATCTTGCATTGGAACTTTCTTTGTATCATTAAAAAAAAGGTTCTGTAGTAAAAGAATAAATGAGTTTTGGCAACTTAATCAACAAAATGCCATTGTTGGGTTGTTGGGTTGTTTTGTTCTAACTCAACTAATTCGTGTGAATCATCATCTTAATCCAACTTATTGATTAAAATTATAATATAATAGGTTATAACATGCTTTTAAATTTGGTAATATATGCTCCCAACGAGTCATATACAAAGTAGTTTCTGGAAATAAACTAAACAATTTGAAATCTGACTCGTTTGATCAAGAATTGAATCCAAACAAATTGTTTGTTTGCATCTGACTCGCGATCTGGATCTGAGTCAACCCCTAACTCGTTGCAAATTAAATATCAAACCGTTTGTTTTCTATTTTGAGTCAGATCTGAGTCGACTTCCGATTTAGATCTAATCCTTGATTCGAACCGTTTAAATTAGGTAACAAAACACCCCTGGTTTATGGGACCAAACCAATGACTCACATATTTTTGAGTCAGTTGAGTCAGATCTAACTCAAATCAAGTGATTTTAGTCAGGTCATACGATTCAGATCAGCCAGAAATAAACAAGCATGTTATAAGATAGTAGGTTATAACATTACAAAGTTGCATCTGACTTTTAGAATTATATATATCAAAAAAATGAAAAAATTAAACAATTTGAAATCTGACTCGTTTGATTTGGAATCAAATGCAAACACTCAACTAATTACACATCCAATATAAAACTATAAGCTAAGATCTGCAATTCTAATGGAGAGACACCTTTTAACATGCACAGGCCTAAAAATAAATTAACCATAAATTTTACAAACAAAATTTACCGAGTGTTGGCTAAGCATAAAATTTTGTCCTAAACAAGCTCTATTCTATAGGCTGCTATACTTGTCTTAGGTTGCTAATCACATATTTTGTCACGTTCTACAGTTTAGTATTCCCAGGTCAGTTTGGGCAGGCCTGACACAAACTAGATAGCTAATAGAAATCGCATATAATTTGCAGTTACAAAGTCCTATAAATTTCCAGCCTGATCTCATTCGCTAACAACTCATCACAAAACTGCGCAAGCAGCACACAACCCACCTTTACAAGTTCAATGGCTTCAAATTCTCTTTTCAGTTCAGATCACATTTTCTCATCAGAATTCAGCCAAATACCTCCGGTTTCTGTCTCCGTCGAAGAAAGCTTGGAGTCCTCTTTAATGTGGAACCAAGAATTCATACTTCCATCATCTGAGAAAAATGGGTACACAAATAATGATCCAATAATACTTCCATCAAATGATCTCACTTTTTCCTCGAATTTCGACGGTGTTTTACCATTTCCGGAGCAGCTCAAAATTTTGCCGATGACAGACTACGTACCGGAGCCAATATTAATGACTTCGAATGAGTTCGACGTTGGGTTGTCGGATTACAACAGTACTGGTAATAATAGCCTTCAACATCAATATCAAAAGGCCGCCGAGTTCTTACATTTCCAGCAACCAGATCATGAGCTTTCTGCTTATAGTGATGAAGAATTGCTATTCAATAAGACGTACAGCGAAAACGTATTCGGACCGCGTTTTGATCATGCAGCTGGTTATTTTGGTGACCATAATATATGGGTACGTGTAATTTTCCGTCAAACTATCTTCATGCATGCGGACATCTTACCAATAACCGAAGTAATTCCGATAACGTCTATACTTTAGTTTTTTGATCCTTTTGTGTTTAATTTTACAGGAAATGCATCATAATCTTCAAGGTAATTATAACTCTACGTCGTCATTTCAGAGTAGTAGCGTCGAGGAGCCGAAAGTGAGACGTTATACCAAAGAAGAAAGGAACGATCGAATTCTCAAGTATTTGAAGAAGAAAAACCAACGAAATTTCAATAAGACAATCAAGGTAACACCTATTATATGATTAGTGTCTACTTTAGTTGGAAATTTTATTCATTTCTGCATGGAAAATATGGCCATTAATAACTCGGTGCAACTTTGCAGTATGTCTGCCGGAAAACATTGGCCGACAGAAGAATTCGAATCCGAGGAAGGTTTGCGAGGAACAATGAATACCCTGAAGAATTGTCGGCAACGTCAACTACTAAGAATAACACTAATGATCATGAAGAGGAAGATAAATATCACTACAGTCATGGTCCATATTTTCAAAATAGTACTCCCGAGACGAAGCTCAATATCGAGTTGGAAGACGAGGAATGGTTACGCGAAGCTGTGAACAATCTCATGTATTTGCCCATTTTTGACTGATAATTAGTTTTGCGATGAAATATTTCGTTTTCTTGTACTCAAATTAATAATACCAATTAACCTAGAGTACTATCAATACTACTGTACTTTCAGAAATTTCTAAGAAATTGAAGCCCCCTCAAGATTACATGTCACATGCAGTAACCAAGCCAGAAGTTCCCTTACAAACCATAGTAGAACTAGTAGCTAGCACATACTAGCGGTAGAAAATTATTGCCACTAAACGACTGAAGAGAAGATCCTGCATGGTTGCATGGCATGCTTTGATACAAAATTCTGTAGCCCTACAAAAGCAAAGTTGTGCAAAAAGTTGCAGTGATCGTAGATCTGTAATATACTGTAGAAATTCTGAAATCGTATATGAAGCTAGATGGGCTCAGTGGTCGAATATAATTTTGAAGTATTGTCACACTCACGTCCAAGGACTCATGGCCCAATTTTCATACATATAGATTTTAGCCATCCTGCTGGTATTGGAGTGCGTTTGTGTTTCTTCAAGAGTACGTATCTCTGGCACCTATAGTTAAACTGTCCTGCTGAACTAGTGGTGGTGGTGTTGTGGTGAACAAGAGACGATGGTGGTGGCGGCGGCGGCTTTGGGATTAATGATTCTCTTTTCTTTTAGACAGTAGATCGGAACACTGAAATGAAGAATAGAGAAAGAGAACTGAAGTCAAAAAAAGGTTCATGGGTTGATGTCATAGACTCATAATGATATTACCAAAGACCAATGCTAAGGACTCAGTTACACTAACGGTTTTTATAGTTCGGGTTTAGAGTCCACTAAAACCAAACCAATATCTAACAGTTTACCAAACTGGAAAACCTATATAAGTTGTTGGGTTAGTGGTTCGGTTCATGGACTAATGGAATCCGAATAGAGAACTATGAAGTGGTCGTGTGGTACTCATGCTCTTTCCCATAGACGAAATAGGAGTTCGTGTCACTGCCACAGTAGTCCTAGATGAAAGATCTAGGTACCACTACTCTTACATGTAATCATAAAAGAAAAAAAATCCGAAAACAAATAGTGACAGATTCAAATATGGTTGAACTGAAGACTCATAAAATAATTAAACATACATGTATTTATATTAGATCTTTATATATCTACAATAGAATTATTATCAATGATAATAATTCATTTCCACTTACTCCAAACTTCCTCTCTAACTCATTCCCCTACAACTAAGTGGGTTTGATTTTACTTAATATAATCATCATCTCTAAAGACAAAGTATAAATTAGAGAGATGTTTTTTTAATTTCTTACATATATATTAATTTAAACAAACTACTAGTATTATAGTAAAGCAAAAGAAAAAAAAAAGATAAAAGAGTTTAATTAACTAAAATTCTTCCTTGTTAATTTGATGTGTTAACAAGACCAAAGAGCAGAAGCAGCTTGTTGTTCATTTGTTGCCGATGAGTTAATAGTGAGATTAGTAATTGATGATGATGTCTGTGATCTCATCCTCATATGAACAACTTCAGCTTGTGCAATTGCTAGTTGAGTTTGCAAAACATCAATTTGTTGTTGCAGTGATGATATTGCACCTACACACCCATAAACCGGGTCGCGGACTCTCGCGTTCGCTTCGTATACCATACTGCTCACCGCGTCGCCTCGTTGATGCATCGGTAATTCCTGTAAAATGTAAAACAAAACAGGAGAATCCTATGTTAGAAATCTTAAATCTGAAATTTAAGTTTTACAATAGTAAGATAATGGAAGTGCTAATTACGATTACCTACTCCAACTTTTTTAAAATCTGTGACGCTATTTTGATATCACCGTGACCTCATATAATTAAATCATACTGCAAAGGCACATATGAAATGATCCGATGAACCCTACACTGCTGGTCACACCGCCATGGTTAAAATCTTTTAGCTGAACTATTTGGAATTAGGATGTCATTTTCGTTTATGGTTGAGATGATTATTCCTTAATTATTATACTATTGTCAAAAGCTCAGGTCATTTCAAAACTTTAATTCAGATTTAGATAGATAAACAATGTAATGGTGATCAAGAAAGAAATTAACTTTTTTCATTGTGTACTCTAATTTGTGTCGGCATATTAGTTTAGAATAGTTTAGACTGATACTTGTATAGAGTCCATAGCTTTTGACGAATATATATTAGGGTGGGACCTCGATGGTATTTCTCTGAAACAAGTTGAGCAATGTACACTCGTGAGCCGAGAGGTACAATGAACTTTAGATTTCAGTAGAGATTTGGATTTTGATCCAGGAATAAGGTTCGGTTCATCGTGTAGATCATTCTCACAAATATATACTTATCATCTGAATGTGTATATCAATATACAGATGATATCCAAAACTGTATGATCATCAAACAGAAAAAGTTTCTAAACTTATAAGTGTTACCTCCTCGGCGGTTGTGGTGGCCATGTAAAAATTATTTAAAAGAAAAAAAGAAGCTACTAGAGGTGGATCATGTAAGATAGTCAAAATCTAGACCATTAGTTGGACACCGTCTATAATTTAGGTATAGAATTGAGAAACTCTTTATCAAATAAGGGTCTTTCACGAAAACCATATATAATCAGTGTTTGCATTGCCACTTTAGATTGGCCTGGAGTTGGATTCATATAGTGGTCTACCATGAGAGTTCAAATACCCCATCTTGGTCTCCCATAAGAGTTCCAACCACCCCAAAAGAAAATAGACATACACTGTTCCAAATACCCCAAAACAATAACAATATGGTTTCATGTCCAGGCTGCACACTTGCAGGACCTAACCCTACAATGTCTATCAAAATAGAAGCATATTAACTTCTGACTTGGGTCAACCACTGTTGACTTAACTAATATAAAAAAATAAAAAAGTGTTTTTGGCACTTTAAGTAAAGAAGTTGTGTGCAATTTTTGAAAGAGATGGGGAGTAGGGTATACCTGAAGCATTTTGTTGACATTGCTAGCACCAAAAACTTTGTGAACATTAGCAAATTTGTGAGGTTCATCAGCAGGGAAGTAAGGAGCAAACACACAATCTTGTGCACATCTTCTCCTAAGAAGCTTACATGCTGCACATGGTGATGCTGCTCCAGCACCAGCACCACCACCACCTCCTCCTTTTCTATACCCACCATTATTTAAGTTATTACTTGTGTTAATGTTATTCTCTTTCATCATTTCCTTCTCTTAACTTTCTTCACAAATCACAATAGCATTAGTTTTGGTAACTCAAAAAGAGAACCAAACCCAATTTAAAAGATGAAGAGACTAGAAGAAAATTTGGGGAAAAGTAATAGAAGTTGTGAGAAGAAGAGGGGAAGTATTATGATTTATGAGGAAGGGAAGATGATGGGAGAGGTGGTGGTGGGTATTATATAAAGGAAAATTGTGGTGTGGGGAGGAGGATATCTTAGGGCTGGTCCACCAAATTTAGATTTTGCAAGACAAAAGCTAAATCCTCCATCATCATGCTTACTCATTTGAAATGATTTTTCGAGACTGACCCCCTCTTATTATTTTTATTTTTTTAATACGTATGAGCATTGTTAGTATCTAAAGTGGTTTCTTGCACAGTTGAAAATGAGATGTAAAACATAAAATCACAAGGATTAAAATTGTCAGCTATAATTCAAAATCTTCCACGCATGTCTCCGCTACCCAAAATCTACTTCGTAACCCAAATTATATCATGTAGCTAAAACTTTGCCGCATTATCCAAAAGCTATATGTTCACCGTGACCTACACTGTAACTTTAACATCGATTCCATTAAATTGTACAACATCCATCTCATGAGTCATGACCCAAAAATATACAAAATAACGCAGAATCAGTTATTATATTCTAGTGATCTATCAAATGCAATATCTGTCTCATGACCTACTCCGAGTTAAATGATGGAAGAGACTCGAGCTAGCCAAGCCCTACCAGTCTAGCATTACTACATCTACGGAAAAGTAAAACCAGAAGAAGGAAAAAAATGTAGTCAAAATATAAGAAAGTAATTAACGGGAACACTGATGGAAAGTGTAACCGGATATGATATGAGAGAGTGGAATTGGATAGTGGGACAAGAAGAAAAAAGATCAGGTTTGTAACTTGAAAAACTGTCAACCGACCATTTTTCAGGTGAAAATGTTTTATATTATTACCACGTACACTCTAGAGTAGTAGGAGTGGTTAGATTCAATTCATTTCGAACTTTTTATTTTTATTTTTAAAAAGTGAAAAAACTAATCTATTCCATGAGAAATGAGTTCGATTTGAGAAAATACAACGGTTAGTAAGAACTGTTAGCGTTTCTTAGGAAAAGTGTCGCCAAATAAGTGACTGTATTGCAGACGACATACTGACGTATTGCTTATGGCAATATATTTTGGTTTTACTTGTTGGATTTTGATCAATTAACAATATACAATCTGCATGGAGGACGTAGACAAAATATATTATTGAATATGTTACGTAACATATCGGAAAAGGATAAACGTGACGATACTTGAACTTGACATATGTTTGTCGAGGAAAACCACTCTAAATTTTCATTTATTTATTTTACGTACATAAACTCCATACGCATGCCTGACATAGGGACATCCATGGGCCACGAAGGTCGACCATGAGCAACAAGAAGCTAAACACAAGTTATTTAGTGACAAAAATGGGCCACTAAGGGACACATCTCTGGAGAGTGGAGACTCTCAAGTCTTAACACTCAGGTTCCTGCAAAACATTGTCCTACCATTTACAAGTTGCACGATAACGTAAAGTTACAGTTATCATCTGAAAACAAACACACAGCAGAAGATTATCGCACCTTGTTTAAACCGAACGAACAATCGATAACGTAAGGTTCTTACTAAAACTACTTAAAAGTCAAGATTTGCAACGGTTTTTCTTATGTCATTTCACCGCGCTTGAGTAAATAATAAAGAAAGGAGGTTTGGTTAGTTGATGTGAAAAAAATCGTGGGGGTAGAGAAGACACCAAGGTGTTTTGAAAGAGGATAATGGAATTCATAAATTGATGTGTGAGTAAAATCTAACCATTCGATGGTCAAAACCACGCTTTTTCTCCGACCGTTGGAAAAGGGAAGGTGCGTTCGGTTGGTGCACTAAACTCCAATGAACAAACAAAGACAAGAATATCAACTACAAAAATAAGATTACAAGAAAGTAAATCATGAAATTTGTCTTTGTTTAATTTCTTTATTAGCAAAGCAAATTCAAAGCAAAGGGGCCCTCATGTTTTTGAGAAATTATACCTTTTGTCCCGTCAAAACCCCTTTATTTCATTTTTTTTCTTCTTTGAATTTTATTATCAACCTTTTTTTAAGCAATCGATAAATCATTTTAGTTATAATACATGGTGGTGTAAATATAAATGAATCTCAATGATTTCGAGTTTTACACAAGAATTATTATTCAAGGGCGTTTATAAAGTGTTTATGGAGAAAAACACATTTTTATGGAATTTTTATGTATTAGTAGGGTTGCTGATCTATACTTATACGGAATTAGAATGTGATATAAAAAATGGGAATAGTACGCGAACAACATGACCTAATGGCCCAAGAGATATTGCCTAAAGTCATATACTAAAGAACAAAAATGGAAGATAGAAAATCAAGTAAACACTAAAGAATGGGTCTAGTGATGATTAAGATGTCCCAATGACCTGACCTTTTGCATTCTTCCTCTAGAAATAGCATGTCTATGAACATCATGAGCTTTTTATTTTTCGTGACAAGGAAGTTACATCTTCTTGATGGGACATGAGGCGTGCCAATTCACTTTGATGAAGGCTTTCATGCCAAAGAATGCATTATGGTTCATAAATTGCCACAACTAAGGTACATGAGCCGTTCCATCAGCCCATCTCCATTGTCCTATCAAAGGAAAAAGAAAAAAGGACTCTCTCCATCGAGCCAAACACCTAAATATTTTTAGGTTTTCGTGGTACAAGATATTTCTATTTCAAATTTGATTATGTCTCATAAACTAATGATTCATTGCTAATTAAGGTGTCATTTCTTAGGCTAGTAGTGGTTAATTAGAACAATTGGTTGTTGACCTTTCATGGTAAAAAAGAGAGACTTGCCTAGAGCTTTACCATGCAAAGAAAAACATAAGTTCATGTCATGATATTGACATTGAAAATGAAGCTCACTTTTATTATTAGCTCTTAGTAATAGCTAGTACCATTACTAATAATTCCTCATAATGTTTATGATAAGGAAAGATGCATGAATTAACGAATTTGAGTAATGGGTCCTCAATGGGATAATAAAGTTTAATGGTGATTATTTCATTTTATTTTTTAATGCTGATACCATCCCTTTTTTGTTTATTTTTAATACGTCACGGTTAGAGCCGATTATCCTGAGCAGACCTAACAAGTTAAACCAGTTTCGGTATTGATCCAACCATAATTTACAACAACAAAATTTAACCTGACGTTATTTTATATAAACGGTCTATGTAGTTAAAATCGTTCTCCAAGATCGATTTGCAAGTGGATACCCGCTACCCGTTAGTTTGTCGAGGTAATTTTCAATTCCTCGCCGATTTCGAGTTTTGGTAAGTTCTAAATCCGATAATCTCGAATTTTGGCGAGTTTCAAGTCCAATTTTCCTGGCCAATTTTGCTTATTTTTAATGTTAGTAGCAATATATATGATCAATGAGACTCGTCTATAATAAATATAGAATATACTCGAGAATCATGTCAAATTTTGGCAATTTTCAAATCCAGACTCATTGCTCATCAGTCATCACTACCCAGCGGTCCCAACCGGATAAAACTGAAGGGGAAATTAAACCACTCGCGGAGATTGAAAAATAGGTAATTTTACTTTTTCTTTAATTTAATCAATTTATAAAGGGATACCAAATCGAAGAAATCCAGCTATTAGTATCGTTTTGTTTTATATGGAATGTACACCGTTGTACTATACAGTGGAACCCGCAGGTACTATCATGTTATATTGAAAGTAAATTAAGAATGAAGGGCCTTTGATGTTTAAGCACTAATTAAAGTACTAATTATATTTTTAAATGACATCATTTAACATCCTAAGTAAAGGGTTGCGTATCCATAAGATTCTATTTGCAAACATATCAATAGATCTCGTGATCTCTGTCATTATCAACGATTCTTTTGTATTTCTAATCGTAAATTCAATATTTTTTGATATTTCATATCGTAATTTTTGGATTTATATGTGCATTATTTGATTTTTAAATAGTTGCACGGAGCGTACACATTATTTGTTCTCCCATTTTTCTTTTGACCAAAAAATTCTTCCAACTAGACGCGCACACATACAACGGAAGTATTCTGCATCCGTCTCACAGATGACGAAGCTCTGTAACAGTAGTTCAAATACGACCAATTTCATTACGTTTATACTCTGAGGTTTAATTCTGATTTTTATAAATAAAGTTTGTTGAACTCTTAAAAACTTGACTTCGAAGGTAAAAACATAAACAAGTAATTACTATCGGGTCCTCAACCTAATCGCATCTACACTCTGCAGGTAAAAATTCACTTGTACGCTTTCTAAGGTAAAAACGTACAAAAGTAATAATTATATATGGCCGTCAACCTAATCACGACTAGACTTGCCGCGCCAATGAACTTTGATCTCTATGTTGATTGATATTGGTACCGTGAGGTTGACTTGAAACAAAATAATGTTTTGTTTGGTGAACTTCTTTTTAGGTAAATGATTCTAAAAATTTATGATTTCCTCCACCAACATGAAAGATTAAGTTGTTGCAGGATGTCTCTCCATATTTGCCCCTTTTTTACTTGTTCTCCTGCCAAGCAGATCTTCATGGCCCCTTCCCTAAACTTCTCATTCTATTCATTGTTTGCAAAATGGCCCCAATGGTTCACTACTTGTTTTCAGCTCTGAAAGCAGCCCATAGTGTTGCCAAGGGTCACACACCTTACCAGATTTTATTGACCAGAAATCATAAGCTACATTACCCCACTCTACAGGCCAAAGATTGAGACTAAAGAGATAGCAATTGCTTGACAAATGAAATCAAGGTATGCTTATCGAGGGCCATAACTGTGTTACACTATCAAGGGCAGGACTGCAACAATTGCACAATGTAGAAAAAAAAATCCAGAAATTTACAATTTCATAACAATAGAACATTTTTTACTTTGTATAGATTCAACCTCAAACATAAACAAGAGCCTAAAGAAAATTAATAACTACATACCTCGAGCGACCGGGTTCACTTCTCATTGGTATACACTTTTTTTTTTTTGATGAGTTTATGTTTCAACAATCTTCTTATGCTGTTGCAATTGTCTTTTCAGAAAACGAATCTTCGCATTCACCCTAGCTGTGAACCCGATGTGAGTATCCTGTGTGGAGTTGGCCTGTTCTCGTAACCACATTACGCTTTCTGTAACATCTTTCTCTTCATGCTTCATTTCTTGTAAAATATGATCATCCGTCGGATAAAATAACCGTTGAATCACCATGTGGAGAAAGTAAGGGAGAAGTGCAACAGTAACAATGATCAATGTGACCAACCAATATGTGGGTGCAGTACCCAGAGCTTCTGTAAATATATGAAATCCTCCTTCTGAATATACTGGAGGAAGTAAACCAAAAACGTACAAGAAAATGTACCAGAATAGTATGCTGCCCCAGATAAAAAGATGTTGGATCCACGTGAAGTGAGAAATGATGAGAGCAATCTGACAATTGACCGTCCAAATTATGCAAGTAAATGTAATGGCTACAATATGAGCAATATCCGCAACTTTTCCCTTCTCTTGGAAAGCGGAAGGGGAGAGAAAGCAAATGTTTACTCCGTTCAGTATCCATCCGATGATCCTTTTCCAGCTAAAATAGATGCTCTTTGTCGACCTAGGTATGTAGGAGAACATCAACGTCAATGTGCAGCTGGTGCTTTGAAAAAGTAATGCTTAACATTACGCAGTAGTTCAATATTATCTCGAAGGACATGTGAAAGTTTAAAATTGACAACTTGAACCCTTGATATATAGTAAATTTGCCTACCAAGGCTTTCTGTTTAGCAGAAACACAGCAGCATATAACTGAGGCACAGCTTGTATCCAGGCGTAAGAATTCATCCTTCACATCAGTTCTCAAAGCAAGCTAAGTTACCCACACAAGTCTAAGTTACCCACCAACTAGCGAAATAAGAAAAAGAAACGAGCCCAATGACAATTGGAAATGATGCATTTCATAAATAAAACCGAGTACACAGAGATTCTAACTAACTGCAACACTGACCTTACTGACTCAAGAGTTCTTAGATTTTGAAGGTTTATAGTCAGTCATATGCAGGTATGAGTGTATGCTAAAGATACGACAGGTACAAATACGTTGTATTCAACTTGCTATCAGAGTCACATGTACCACATAATGCAACAGCAAGCGCGGATATGCTCATATCATATCATTTTATGTTATTTTATTTTAAACTTGTAATCTTAAAGCAAGAAAACCACTAAGCACACAAGGTTACAAAAAAGAGCAAACAGAAAAAGGAAAAAAAAAAATCCAGCACAATCAAAAACCATACCTGAGAATGAAAAACCTTAGAACATTAAGTAGTGGTATATGAAAATTTTTGATATTCAGCATGAACTCTGAAAATTCTCTAATACATTCAATCAAAAATTTCCACTGAAATAGCAAGAGAAAAATTAATGAAGAGAAGTCACTCCTCTGGAAGGTTTCCTTAGGTTCCGGAGTCACAGTTAATCAGTTAAACTATTGAAGGCTCATTAGTGGGTCACATCAAGCAGAAGCTAAGGTGTACCTGGCATGTTCTTCTAAGTCATACTACTTGGGACAGAACATGTTCATCCAAAGCTAGTTCCATATAAGCTTCAGCATTAGGTGGCCAGTACAAAGTAGAACACCTCTATTTCCCTTAAAAGGTAGGCCTTGCAATTGGAGAACCGAAAACACAAAACAACATTGAAATGGACAAAGGGGTCAGAGTTAGAGGCTCTCAAGTGATGGCAATGCCTCCAATTAAACAGCATTGGAAACCTACACAAGTCTAAGTCACCCACCCACTGGCTATTCCATCAAAAGATACCAATAATGGCAGGGGGATCAATATGGCTCTAGTGACAGGGTGCGCTTTCAATCCTCTTTTACAATTAACTTTTAAACTCTTTAATTTATCAGTACACGTTGATGAAATCTAAAGTGTCATGTCCTTTCAGGTAATATTTTTTTTCCTAGAGTTTGAATTATTTCAGTCAACTGTAAATGAAAAGATGCATGTGATTGGGATATTTATTAAGAACAAGAAAGATATTTCACCAGAATGTTCCATAATATACACACTCAACTCAAGGTACTGGGAAGCAAATCACATGTCAAAGCGGCAAATGAAAGGGTCTGCAAGATAAAGAGCCTACTAGCTAACATAACAACTAAAATATTTTCAAGGAAAAAATTGCGTAACATTTGATGATTTTACCTTAACTGCTGTCGCTCATATTTTTCAGGATCCCATCTTCAATCTGTTTCTCCATATACTTGCCAGAGTTAAGTGAGCTTATGCTCTCCACGTAACTTACTCGACAATTTCCCATTATAATACTACAGACCGCCACTGATCTAACTCTTTCAGCTGTTGGATCATACAAATGTAATTGCTCGCTATCATCATCTATTAGAATTTCCCCATTGTCAAAACACCATAGCGGCTTCCAAAATAGTAATCCCTGCGAGGGACATGGTAGTTTAGGCGTGGTAAATCTTTTTGTCCAAGATTCTTTTACTCCATATTTCTGCATAACCCACACATCAATCCTAACTGAATCCCAAATAAAAGCTACACAAATGCTGTCTCCTAACACTCCAATATTTCTATATATTTCTCCCCAATAATCTGTAGGCGACACAATATTTTCAGGTAATGGCATATCCACCATTGTCTCACTGCTAACATCAAAAGAGACTATAACTTGGGACCAGGCTTCTTCGGTGGTTCTAGTTCCCAACCAATGAAGAGCTCCATTGAAAAACACACCCTCAGCTTTAATACCACCATGAAACGAGTAATTGACAGGGCCCTGAATACTACTCCATGAGTCTGACTTGACTCTATAAACATGAGTTTTCAAGCAACCTTCCGAACCCGATATTATGACTAGTTTGTAGTCATCAATGTTGCTGTCATAACCAAATCCATAGGCATGGGTATAACCCTCTATGGGCATTGTAAATTCCTTATATTCTCTTGTTAATGGGTTCATAATAACAATATCATTAGTCGCCATAAAACAATTCCTTTCCCGAGCAGCACGAAAAATTCTTGAGCAAATTAAGCCATCACAGGAACCCAAATAATTAAGAAAATATAAATTCTCACATTCAGATGGGTAATTTATCAGAACAGCTCCATCATGTGGTGACGATGATGAAATTGAAGCATAATCTATAGGTACAGAGTAAATTATAGGGGGATTAAGTGGTGGGAAATGATTAAACCAGAGTTTAGGGTTTTCCTTGCTTTGATTAGTGCGATTGACATGATTTTTGATGAAACTAGGTTTAGAAAGAAGAGTATAAAGAAACTTACATACACACCTAGATGATAAGATGGATTCCCCTGGTAACTTTAGAAAGATCTCGTCGTGAACCTCTTCCGGGAGATTTAACAACGAAGACATTGATGATTCTTCTCGTCTGGATCTTTGTAAGCAGGGCTTTCAAAAATGGGAGAAAATATGGTTAAATGCGTCTTGAATTTGACTGAAAGAAAAGCTGGTTGGCTTGGTCAAACCGCATCCTAAAGTCATAGCTGACTCTAGTTTGAACTTGGACTTTTTTTTTTTTTAAGAAGTTAATTTTTACCATGACTTTAACGGTAAATTTATTCATGGATTCTGACGCTAATTTCAAAGTTTTGTTTCCATTCTACCTGCTATTTTTTTTTTATCAACTCAGATCACTGGTATTACCACCAAATGACTTTACCTGACACCCGCTTTTACCTGCTATACTTCCATGGAACCACTGATCACCTAAACTTGCTTAATTGATACCAGTGAAGATTCACCCTCCTCCAGGTTTCAGACAAAGCTAATATCAAAGTTAAGGTACATAAACTTTACAAATTCATAAGCATTTTTTACTTTGTATGGAATCTACCTCAACATGATCAAGAGCCTGAAGAAAATCAATAACTACATACCTCCAAGGATGGGGTTCACTTCTCATTGATATACACAATTTTTTCCTATGAGTTTATTGTTTATGTTTCAGCAATCTTCTTATGCTGTTGCAATTGTCTTTTCAGAAAACGAATCTTCGCATTCACTCGAGCTGTGAACCCGATGTGGGTATCTTGTGTAGAGTTGTTCTGTTCTCTTAACCACATTACACTTTCTGTAACATCTTTCTCTTCATGCTTCATTTCTTGTAATATATGATCATCCATTGGATAAAACAACCGTTGAATCACCATGTGGAGAAAGTAGGGGAGAAGTGAAACAGTAACAACAATCAATGTGACCAACCAATATGTGGGTGCAGTGCCCAGAGCTTCTGTAAATATATGGAATCCTCCTTCTGAATATACTGGAGGAAGTAAACCATAAACGTACAAGAAAATGTACCAGAATAGTATGCTCCCCCAGATGAAAAGATGTTGGATCCACGTGAAGTGAGAAATGATGAGAGCAATCTGACAATTGACTGTCCAAATTATGCACGTAAATGTAATGGCTCCAATATGAGCAATATCTGCAACTTTTCCCTTCTCTTGGAAAGCGGAAGGGGAGAGAAAGCACATGTTCAAAGTGAAAATGGCAAGAGATGCAAAAACCCCATTCAATATCCAACCAATAATCCTTTTCCAGCTAAAATAGATATTCTTTTGTCCTTGGCGATAAATTGCTGGAAACTGTACATTCGATGAAAACATGTGAGAAAACTCAGAAAAGGTTTTTTAAATACTTCCAATAAAGAAACCATCCTATCAACTAAAGACTCTAATTGTGTGCCTCCCATTCAAAGTTGTAATAAATGGCAGGAGGCTTGTACCTGTAAGCAAACGTCTGCTGAAACATCCTGTTCAAAGACCCCCAAAGCTATAACCGGCAAGGAAGTTAAGACAACGTTGAATAACACCATATACCAATCATTATAGACAACCTCTCCTGAGAAGCTTGTGTACAACTCATAATAGAATAGAGTGAGACCCAATGTAAGGTTTTTATAAACAAAATAGAGAATCTGCGTTCAAAACACAAGAAAAATGTATATTAGTATGTCTCCCTGAAAAGAAAATAAACATTATTGTCAATCGAGCTTGAAAAAAGGATATTCACCATTTTGGAAATTCGCTTATAACACCAATGCCCGTGCACTATAAGTAATCGCTCCAAAAAACAAAACTGGGGCAAAGAGAAATCACTTGCCATAACTGCCTGCAACCAGCAGGAACAGAATTATAATGGGATTATAACTATTTCCATCACATAACAACGAAATACACCTTTCATGAAAAAGCTATCAGCAATTACATAGAGTTTCATTTCATGTTGTAATGATTTACCTGCATTCCTTCCATGCCACTGATTCCAACACCAATATCTGCTGCTTGAATCATACCAACGTCATTCGCTCCATCTCCAATTGCAAGGGTTGTCCAACCAGTGTATTCCTTTACTAATTTTGTGATCTGCAAATTCAAACTCTCTTAGTAGTCAGCAGGCCTACCAATGTAACCCAGACAAATGACAACATAATAATCATCACATCAAGGTCAGGTGGTGCTTTTAAAATGTAATGTAAAAACATCAAGCAGTAGCTCAATATCCAAAGACATGGGAAAGTGTAAACTTAACAACTTAAAACCTCGATATAACGTAAATATGCCTACCAAAGCTTTTTGTTTAGGAGAAACACGGCAGCATATAACAGAGGCACAGCTTGTAGCCAGGCGTAAGAATTGATCCTTGACATCAGTTCTCAAAGCAAGCTCAAGGGCTTTCCCATCAATCACTAGAGCAAATGGTATTTCATTATCGCTTTCTTCGAACGTAAGTTGGTAAGCAGTTTGAATTTGAAGCATTATCTCTTCCATCATAGCCTGGACAGTTAAAAAAAGTTGAGCTAGCTCACACAATATAGACAGTTGCATCAATATGTAACTCCTGAGGCTAAGGCGGAAATATGCAGAGTGATATATTTCACGGAACAGAGAGAGATTGGATTTACAGCCTTCTGATATTTTTCTAAATTTAATGAAATTGAATCATGATTAGATCATTCTTTTTCATAAAATTTGCAAAGAAAAATCCTTATTTATTTGGGGCTTTATATGTTGAATATTCAAACAGCTCAACATATTAGTGTCAGCCAATGCTCACCTTCTCTTCGTTGCTTGCTTCATTTTTTTTACTTAAACTTATATGGAACTGTATCATGTCATGTCGAAGCAAACTGCAAGCAAACCTGGTAGAAAGAGGAACCAGGAGTTACAAACAATAAACCTGCAACACATAGCCACAACTCGATAACTGACTGCTAGGGGGAGTTACAGTAAGAACCAGCAAGTCTTACCCGATATTGATGGCAGTCTCCCTTTTATCACCCGTCAGTAACCATATCTTCAGCCCTGCCTGTGCAAGTTTATCTATGCAGTCTGGAACCTGAAATCAACCTAGATGTTAATGCCATGAAGAGACGATGAGTTAAGCTATAAGGAACATATTAGTGAAACAGCTGATTGTGTACATGCTCGTCAGTTTATGCGGGCCACATCTGGCTAAATTAACTGAGGTGGCATGACACATCAGCTGACACAAACTTGTGTGTTTGTAACTAACCCCTTTCTGCAGTTTGTCTTCTACTGCAACAGCTCCAACCAAAATCATATTTTTTTCAATCATTTCTGATGCACGCTCTAGTAATTCTTCCCTTCCAGGACCTACAGTAGTCTTAGCCTTCGTAAAAATTGTATTCCAGCTTTCATATTCCTCTGGTTGAATTCTTCGATATGCAAACGCCAGAGTCCTCAAGCCATCTTCTGCATAATCAGAAAGGTGTGCACTTGTTGCCTGCCGATATGACTTTCCACTATCAGACAGTCTTTCAAAGATAATGCTGAAAAAGAAAAATAGAAACTTAGTTGCTATAGCATATACATTTGAGAAGAAACAAGTACTGCTGACAAATGAAAAGAACATGGAATCAGATGCGAGATGCCTTGCCATGAAGATGTGAGTTTATTATACTAGCGTAAGAGAAATTTTACACTTGAACCTACAAGAAAGTGGTATTTAGAAGCAGTTTCTGGTCACAAGGATGTGTATATGTAACGAAGAAGGAATTGTAACCTGACTGTGGCGAACTGGTTAGAAGCAGCTTAATGGACTCTCAGCATATAATTGAAACATAAGGCAGAACCAGAATTTACTTAGGATTGTAGATGCTACATTAATGAAGACCAACTTATTTACCTAGTTAAAGGAAACAAAGACACTTGAACTATACTCCTGGGACAAGTAACATACCTGTCTGCACCTTTGCATAGTAGAAAGACCTGACCATCTTCATCACTTACTATGACAGACATTCTCTTACGAGAACTGCTGAATTCCAACAGATTTAACAGCTTGTATTTCCTGTTAAATGGAAATAATCATACTTATGCTTTTTATGAAGTTCACAGAAAAAACTACAGAAATGCTAGGGATTATATAATGAAGTTTCACCTCTCCACAATCAATTTTTTAGATGGATCAAACTCCTTAAGAACCATGATAGACTGAGTTCTTTGACAAAATTGAAATCCGAACTCCTGGGATGCAATCAGAAAACAAACTTCTTCTGGAGACTCTGCTTCATACTTCAGATTCTCTGAATTGTCACCTTCAACAGGTATCCCAGTGTGGCATAAAGCCATGACCCTGAAGAACATTATAACATCAGGTAATTGTGATCTGCTCATCCACATTTTGTTCATGAGACGGTCATCCTGGAAGTTGAAACCCTTCACCATGGTTGCATTCTCCCGGTGAGACATTTTTGTATTTACCAGACCTGGATCTTTCATAATATCACGATGTACAGAAGCTTTTGAAATGGAATAATCAGTACAGGAGAACTCAAATTTCTCAAGGCTTTGACTTAAAGAATTAAACCCCTGCGAACTAAAGACGTATTTTTCAAGATCCGCATCCATTCGCTTAGAAACAGCAAAATCAACTTCACTTATGTCACCACCATATGAGACACCTGCAATAGAGCATTTTCTAAATTCCATCTGATTACATGTCAGAGTTCCTGTTTTGTCAGAGAGTACTATTTCCACCTGACCAAGCTCCTCATTCAGATTAGAAGTACGGGCTTCAACGGATTTGCATGATAGGGTATCATACATCTGTATATCCTTATTGATCAACAACACTTGTAATACTTTGACAACCTCAATAGAAACGTAGAGAGATATGGGAATTAAGTAACCATACAGAATAAGTTCCCTTAAGAATTGTAACGTACCCGATAACGCTGGTTTCAATGGGTTGAAGAATGAATCATCTTCGTCTACACGAAGATACCACCATTTGGATATTTCTGTTTTTGTGTACAAAGCTGACCCGATAGCTGTGAAGAGAGAAATTAGAACAAGCATTGCAAAGAGAAGATAAATTACATAATCCATCTTTTTCTCTATTTTGCTCCTTTTCAAGGGAGACCTGGTCGAATTTTGTACCACTTTTGTGTCAGGTCCAGTAAAGATAACCACCCCATAAATGTACTCAGTGTTACGAAGCTTTGAATCTCTTAGAAGCACCTGAGGTGGACTTAACGGGTATGATTCATCTTCAAACTTGAAATTTCCAACAAAAGAATAAAGATTCGGATTTGGGTCTTCACAATGTATTGTAGCTTGGAACTTGATGAACTCAGCGTCCTCATCCAGACTAAGTGTGGCTTCAAGGGACCTCTTAAGCTTCAAATTGGTTTCTCCATCAAGGTTCATAGTTTCGACATAGCAAATACCATCTTCATAGCTTGAAGCCAACAAAAGGAGATCACTCGGAAAGTATTCATTTTTCTCAACTTTAACAATATCACCGACAGCAAGTGTTTTCCATGGTTTATTTATGAATATGCCATCTCCTACGTGCACGTTTACAACTCGGGAGTTTACCTCCAGATCCTACAAAGTAAGCATTATATCGACCTTTAGCAAACACAATGATAGACTGCAATCAAAATTAGAAGTTCTGAAAAGCTTGTGAAAAGGTCTAAAAGTTCAACAAAAGTTAATAAAAAACAACATGAACTTCAAAATACATTATGCACAAATCAAATCAAAACCAAATTAAGAAACAAATTAATCTCAACATTCCAATGCTGCAAAAAGCAAATAGATATCTTAGTTTAAATTCACCTGGGTAAATCTGTGCCAATCCTCAATTGCTTCCTTAAGCATGCTAACTCCTACAACAAACACTAAGGGAGCAATAACACTAGGAGCAGAGAAAGGAGCCAAGGATGTTGTAGATAATGCCGCAGCCAATAGAAAATAGAAATTGGCAACTCGCCGAAACTGCTCAAAAAGGGCTCTGGGAAGAAAAGTAACAAAATTGTACTTGGTTGTGGATACAGAATTTTTTGGATATTTGTGTGGTTTCTTCTTGTGTAGATGAGACTCGTTACAAAAAACAATTCGAGAAAATCCGGGACCACCAAGTTCTTGGACAGGTTCATCTTCTGCAAATCCATGTCGCAAACAGGAGAAAGAATACAGCTTGCTCCATCTTACTTTCCCCCTTTTTCTCCTAGGCAATTCTGGCATTGTACGGTAATTTGGTAGAACTGTGGAAATAGCCCTGAACTAAACTCTAATTTAGAGAGGGCGAATGAAGCCTAAGCGATAAACCAGCTTTATCGTTCCATTAAAACAATCTAACTCTTGATTTTCCTACATTACTCTACAGGAAGTACTAATCTTCCTAAAAAGAGAAGCTGCTTTCAACGATCTCACTTAAATTTAAAAATTCCAACATCCAGAAATCTTGAAACAACAAAGCCCCAACTTCATTGTTTAAATCTAAGAAATTGAGTACTCTTATTTATCGCCCAATCACAATCTTCAAAAACAGATATGTAAATTTCCACGATACCATCACATAAGTACAGATTATTTTACAAAGTACTCACAAATGAATTCTATAAATTTGTCTTTTGCTATGGTTTTACTTAAGAGTGAAGCTTATCCATCCCAACGCTCTCCTTCCGAAAGAGAAGCTTCCAATGCTAGCCGAATTAGTTAAATCTTATGATAGATATAATATAATATCCCCATCAACAATATTTTATTGATTCACTCCCGTTGTTATTCAACCCCGATTACACCAACACACATTAAATTATTTCTCACATCCGGCCTTGCAACAATGTCCATACTACTAATATAAACAACTAAACAGCAATACCCATAATAACTAGCTCACTCCAAAGTCAAACAATCCTACAAAAATCAACACAACACCATTTTGCTCTACTTACAAGTACAAGTGGTTCTATGTTCAAGTTTCGAGAACTAAAATTATTATGCAAACACTAAATAATCCAATTTCAAACAAAAACACATCATGGCAGATTCGCATTAATCCAGCCAAGATTATAAAACTAATATGAGGCTATTAACAACTAAAAGCATTACCCACATCTTCATTTCTAAAGTCAATAGTGACGGTTCGAGAGGGTATGTACCTGGAGTAGTTTGCACCCCACGGAATCATTAAAACACTCACATCAACATATTGGAATCCGGTCTAATTGATGATATCGTCCATAAACTAATACCAGATTTTTCTAGTCACTCACTATTCCATTTTGAGCTAAATCAAGAAACTAACAAAACCAGAATGATTATTATTCTAATACATAAATCTGTCCTGTACTTAAAACCCTACAAAGACGGCAATTTAAGGCGAGCAAATTATGAAGATTTTTGGAGTGCCGGCAAATCTAAATTGTAAATGAAAATTAGGGTAAAACAAATTGGGGAACAACTTACGATAACTTGTCCCTCCTTTTCTAGCAGGAGCTTTGATGTCATCGCCGCCGCGTCCTCCGTCGCCCTCCACGTCCTCCTCCATGACTTCCTTCTCAGAGCTCTCTCACAGTCTCACTGCCTCGCTAGGAAAACAAAACCTCGGGAGCACCGGTTAATTTTTAATTAGATTATGGAAGAGAAATTATGATACCATAATTGCCCTCAACTTTGTTTCATATTCACTGGTTTGTCCTATAATGTTATGGGCTGGACCGGCCCGGGGCCAGGTCTACTGAGTTTGGTCAGCTAGCCCTTGATGTTTCTCCAAAGCGGTAATAAAATAAAGTGAGGATTAACCATTTGTTCCCAGTCCCATTGATTTTTGGCACCAAGAGTTCAAGATTTCAAAAGTGGTTTTCTGGAAATATAAGCATCTTTGAGCATTAACATTATCAAGCGCATTAACGACAACATCAAGATTCTCTAAAAATTCATCATAGAACATACGCGTTGTCTCAGGGTTCAGCACGATTTTACATAACTTCAATGTGAAGACTTGGGTTGATGGAACTTGCAGCAGAATCGAAAACACTAGAATTTCCTTGCAAATGAAATTACTTTTCTAGATGACATTATCATCAGTAATGGTCAGCTTTCCTTGCTAATTGCAACAAATTCCCAACATAGCTAGATTTTTTTAAAACTTGCACCCAACGGATCCCTGCCATAAACACTTTAGCGTTCTAAAATTTTTATTTCAACCTATAAGTCCTCTATTGAATATGATCGTCTATGGACAAAGTCGAGACAATACGACAATTCGCTTCACACTTCGTGTGATCGTTTATGGATACGAGATCGAAAGAATACAACAACAAGATAACTTGTGTGATTGACTATGGATACAAGATCGAGATAATACAATAACAAAGTTTGTTACTTGATAATAGGTTTGGAAATCACCAAACTCTAGAGGATCACTATCAAGTATTGCGGAGTTAAAGCATGTGTAATTTACTTAATTATAATGCGGAAAATATATTAAATGACACAACAAGGTTTTGTTAACAAGGCCAATCGTAAGTGCAGAAAAATCCCGGGACCTAGTCCAAAATTGAATACTCTCAGAATTGATCTGTTATACAAAATCTAAAACCAACTTTGTATAGTTGAGATCAAGCAGACTCCCGGAGCTACTTAGTTCCAACCGAGAAGGACGATGGAACGATTTCGATAATCCTCTCTCCTTTGAGGTTCTTTTCATATTTATACTTGCCACAATAACCTTAAGTTGAGAAATTTATTTATCCCAATGTAAACATTATTGTTTAACGGAATCTCAAATTCCTCCCAACGACATACTTGAGATTGAATATCTTAGTAAAGATCGTGAATCTATTTCCATCGTACTTCAACCTACATTGGTTCTTTATAGTATAACAAATGAAGTAGAAACAATTAAAATGGAAAGATTTTTCTTAAGACGTGTTAATTTACAATATATCTTTGTTGATCTTATGTAACACCCCGTGTTTTTATAATGGTGCATGCTGAAAGATGCGCTATGGATGAAGATTCATCCAAAGCTTATGTTGCGTTAAAAGAGGCCTAGGCAAAACCGACGCAAAAATGGTGCATTACGCAGGTCATTGTCCTAGTGTCAATGTTGCGTTACCGTGTGTAACAAGCCAAAGCAGGCTTGCATTGATGTACAGCCATCACTGATGGATATTGGGTTGAAGGTTTACAATCATCACGGCTGGATATCGAAGTTGGCATTAGCAATGTACAACCATCACGGCTGGACATTGGAGTGACTTATGGTCCAAAGCCGGGAAATACATCCATCAATTCCCTTCACTGGACATGGCTCAGAAAATGCTCAACCATCATGTCCGAACCCTGGAATTGGCATGTGAGCCAGAACTGAATGCTCAGGCATCGTGGACGGACATTCAGGTAAACATGGCAACGACCATGAATAGTGAAGCAACCACCTCAAAAGTGGGACTTGGTGAATCATATTTGATCCCCTAACCTAATTTCTAAAAATGTCAAGTTAACATATATAGGGAGGGGTAGTAGGTTGAAGGGGAATGTACGGACCATGCATGAAGTAAGCTACCATCACCGCTGGATATCAGGTTGATAGTGTACATCCATCACGGATGGATATCGGAGTTGGCATTATCAATGTACAACCATCACGGCCGGACATTGGAGTGGCCTGTGGTCCAAATCCGGGAAATACATCCATCACGGCCCTTCACTGAAATGCTCAGCCATCAGGGCCGAACACTGGAACTTGCATGTGAGACAGAACTGAATGCTCAACAATCATGGACGGACATTCAAGGAAACATGGCAACGACCATGAATAGTTAAGCAAGCACCTCAAAAGTGGTATTTGGTGAATGATATTTGCTCCCCTAACCTAACTTCTGAAAATTTCAAGTTAACATATATTGGGATGGGTAGTAGGTTGAAGGTGCATGTACGGACCATGCACCAAGTAAGTTTTATAGCTTAGACGGAACGGTGCAGACGATGCTATAAGGCCTCATTTATAGTTGTGTGTCCTTGCCAACGAAGAACGTTAAGTATGAGCACTACCATGCCATGTCGAGGACCTGATGATGCATGACCTTATGCATTTTTGACGGAACGGCCGACACGGACTAGGAACTAAGATCTGTGTTTGATTCGTTTAGAGTAGGGAAGGGTACGTAGGCAGCCGCAATGAGTTGCATCATTGTCGGTCCAGCACGTTGTCCCCTCATATCATCTAAGCTTGGTAGCTCGATGCAAGTGATGATTGTGGCCAAGCTTGATGAGGCTTAGTTGAATGCCAACAAGTGGATGCTCATACTTCCTATCAAGCTACATAGAGTTGGTAAGCGAGTTAAGGTGGGGAATGACAAAGTTTTGGAGCGGCCTACGTCTAAGTCCAAGGATGATACCTGGAAAAGACTCGTCAGTATGACGGTTACTCGGCAAGATAGGAAATTCACTGATGAAATTCCTAGGCATGCAAGAATGTATTGGCCTTATGGCCTTACACCCTTTATCGGACAAGGGTAAGCTAAGTTAGCTGCATCATACTCCACGAGCATGCTTGCAAGGGAAGATGGACATGCCGCCTTGCTTTAAGGCCCGAACTGTAGCTTCATCATGGAACATCAGGGGAGTCATGGCCTGCGCGCCAAGGCGCGACCAAGCGTGATTTTCCTGTCCGTCACAGTTGGTATCAGAACAAGTTTCGATAAAACTCTAAGGGCTGTGAGTAATGGACTCGTCAAGCGAGTACTTTTTTTAATGGAAACTTAAAGTTGGAGAGTAGGCCAACTTTTGCGCGGAAATAGTTTGTAAATGCTATACCAGTTACTTTGTGAATCGAATTGAGCTTGTTTAAGTACTGTGAGTTTGCCTGGCCTAAGTGGCACCTCACTTACGAGTGGAAATCCGGAAGACCGTCTGGGATGGTGGGTAGACAATGTAATCGATCATCCTTACATGTTGGCAACTGGCCAATGATGTGCGTTTATGAAACTTTTTCTCAGGAATCCAAACCAAAGAGTTTGTCCACAATAGTTTTTTTTTCGAATTTCGTGGACGAAATTCTTTAAAAGGGTTAATATTGTACCCCCCGCGTTTTTAGCACGTCGCATGCTGAAAGATGTGGCTTTACATGAAGCTTCATCCAAAGCTTATGTTGTGTTAAAAGAGGCCTAGGACAAACCGACGCCAAAAAGGCGCATTACGCAGGTCATTAACCTAGTGTCAATGTTGCTTTACCGTGTGTAAAATCCAAAGAAGGCTGGCCATGGAAATGTACATCCATCACGGCTGGATATCAGGTTGACAGTGTACAACCATCACGACTGGACATTGGAGTGGCCTATGGGCCAAAGCCGAGAAATACATCAATCACGACCCTTCACTGGACCTAACTCAGGAAATGCTCAGCCATCATGGCCGAACATTGGAATTGACATGTGAGCCAGAACTGAATGCTCAGCCATCATGGCCGGACATTCAGGGAAACATGGCAATGGCCATGAATAGTAAAGCAACCACCTCAAAAGTGGGACTTGGTGAATCAAATTTTCTTCCCTAACCTAAGTTCTAAAATTGTCAAGTTAATACATATAGGGAGGGGTAGTAGGTTGAAGGTGCATGTACGGACCATGCACCAAGTAAGCTTCATAGCTTAGCCGGGACGATGCAGATGATCCTAAAGCCTCATTTGTAGCCGTGTGGCCTTGCCAACAGAGCATGTTAGAATGGGCATTGCCATGCCATGTCGAGGACCCGATGACGCATGCCCTTATGCATTTTTGACGGAACGAACTACACGAACTAGGCCATAGTCACTATTTCTTGGCTACGACCTTGCAATATGCGTTAGCTTGTGTTGCGGTCCCTTCACGGATGAACTACGATATGTACTTGATCCCTTTAGAACATGGAAGGGTACGTAGGCATCCGAAATGTGTTGCAGCATTGCCGGTCCAGCACGTTGCCCCCTCATATCATAGCTCGGTAGCTCGATGCAAGAGTTGATTGTGGCCAAGTTTGATAAGGCTTAGTTGCATGCCAACACGTGGATGCTCATACTTCCTATAAAGCTACGTAGAGTTGGTAAGTGAGTTAAGGTAGGGAGTGACAAAGGTTTGGAGCGGCCTACGCCTAAGTCCAAGGCTGATGCCTGGACAAGACTCGGCAGTATGACGGTTACTCAGCTAGATAGGAAATTCAGTGATGAACTTCCTACGCATGCAAGAATACATTGGCGTTATGGTCTTACACCCTTTAGAGGACAAGGGTGAATTTGGAACGGTGTAGAAGCTAAGTTAGCTGCATCATACTCCACGAGCATGCTTGTAAGGGCAGATGGACGTGCATTACGGCCCAGACTGTAGCTTCATCATGACGCATCGGGGGAGTCCTGGCTTGCACGACCAGGCGTGATTTTCCGGTCCGTCACAACTTATTGACTCTTTTATAGTCTAACAAGTAGAATCCATCTCACCGAACATTCAAATTTGGGGAAAAATATCATGAATGTTTCAATTAACTTCCTTCAGAGCATTACACTATCTGAAGTCAATATGTCACCTTAGAAATGTAGAAGCCATGCCTTCACTTTTGAACGATACATTGTCATAACTAGAAGGTTTCGTGATGAAACATATTCATTATACACACAAATTACTTTCACATCAAAGACCCTTTAGTGGTGCTTAAGTACTTCTGAGTCCAAATCAAACTCGAGTCGAGTTGGTTTTAGTCAAAGTCCAGTCAAGTTTTTGGTAAAAGCCCGGACCATTGGGTTTACGGGGTCATGGTTAACGAATATAAGCGTATGTAGTTCATTGTATATCCAAATGAAACTATTAACATATGAATCGAAAACATATTGTTAACCCTAAAATTGGAAATTTCATCATCCATATGTAGTGATTAGAAAGCAATCGTGACCATGTCCGATTATGCTAAAAGTTTCACAGAAGATTCAACTAACTGTTCATCCAAAAAAATAAATTTCGAGGAATCCAACGGCTAGATAAAAATATATTCATGACATTGTATGATTGTTCCAATTAATGTATCTATGGACACAACTGGAAATATCACATACTTTGGAGTACTTCTCATGGATCTCTATGAAATTTTACAGTGCGTCGAGAAGGAAAATATGTGAGACACACTAAACATACAACATAATCCAATAGTTGGAATTCTAAAACATTAAGTTTTATCACGCTATTATAAACTAGGGTTTGTCTGAACGCATACAGTTTCATTAAAATTAGGTTTTGGACAGTGCATCATATTCCAATTTGATTGAAATTTTTATAGAGTATGTCATACCAAATAGGGTTGAACACATTAAAATTTCGTGAAATCTAAAAGTGAAATATCTATGTTTGACAATCATATATTCGTGGACCATGGGAATCAATCTACTACTTACGCACAACATAAATACGAGAATCTAACGGATGTGTACCGTTGCCGCGTTGGAAGCTTGCGTGATGACCATGAGAACTATCAAAAATTTACTATATTATTCATGGTGCCTTAAGCTAAAAAGAGATCAGGAGATGAGATTCCTCACTTGGTTCTAGCTATCCTGAACAAAGAAAACACAAAAATTAAAGTTAAATGTTTTTTGGTATAATCATTTTTGAAACACAAAGCATTTATAAAAAAAGACGCATACACTTCATAATTAATCTCCATAACAATTAAAAGAGGAAAAAATAAAGTGCATCACAAACACCAGAAAAGAAAATGAACTGGCATACATTTATTTAATTACCCAGAGTACTGAAAGAGAGATAGGAAAACTTCTTCTTCCAAATGGAAATGAGACTGTATTTGGTTGATGAAATCACATCATAGATGATGGCCTTTTTATAATTCCCAAGATGGATCAAAAGATAAGATATAAATTATTAATCCAAGTAGTTGATGTGAGGAACTACCGACATCTCATGTGTGCAAATAAATGAGACTGAAAAAAGTAATAATTAGCTATCCGGACTCGGGTACCGGTTTTGCTCGTCATAAATGAAAAAGGGGTAAGTTTTTTTGTTTTTTTTTTCTATCGGTTAAAAATAAAGAAAAGGATAATTAATAATGAGGCAAGCTGAGGGTTTGTGTTCGATCAGACTCCTTGAGTGCAGTTATGGCGTTAGTAGATTCTTCCAATCCTTGGTTAGCCAGGCAGAGTTGAGGCTAGATATAAGTTCCTTCGTTTTGAGCATACTTACAGGGAGGCTAGTAGCGAAGGGAGGATGTACACTTCAAAACAAGGTGATCTGAGTTGCGATGGACGACCTAATTTTTTGTTTTCGGTTGAATATCCAAATGTAACTTTTTATATTTTATTCGCTTTAAGTTGTAAGTTTCTGGAATTATGATTGTAATTATGCTATTTACTAATACAATTTGGATTTACCAAAAAAATATTGCATTTGGTACTGGGCTCCAAAAGTGGCTTCTGGAAATATAAGCACCTTTGATACATATACATTCGAGCATGTGAAAACTACAGGGAGACCCATTCTCCCTGATGTTTCTACTGTGAAACCCACGCTCCCAAAACTACAGGCGCGCACCCAAATTCTGAAAGAAAATTATTCTCAAACCCAAAATATATAAAAATCATGTTTTCCCGAGATTTTTTTTTTCCATGGCTGCCGCTGTATTGAGAAGAAGAGGAAAAAGATTATTATCTGCTTCATTGATATCTGCTTCTAGATATGTTGATGCTGTTTCTGGACCTTCTTCTTCCCAGTAAAAATATTATTTGAAGTGGTTTTACTGTTGAAAATCGATGTGGGATTTGGAAGTTGAATCGCTGATGTTGTTGACGATTGAGGAGTGTGTTCTGATGGGTTTAATTAGGTCATTATATAGAAGGTTAGGGTTTACTGAAGGTACAAAAAAACACACAATGAAGTACCTAGGGAATATATCATGGGGGTCTAATGCTAACACCTAAGAAAAATGTCAAGGACCACACCATGGAGAAAGTGTTGGTTAAACTTCAACATAGAAGTCAATAACAAGCTGGTTAGGAAAAGATTAGGAAATTGATGTAATGCTAAGGGAATTAGAAGTCATCTAGTTCTAAGAAAAGGAAAGACATGTAATAAGGTAATAGGACTAGGAAAAGGAATTCATAGTTCTATATATATATGATCACCAAAGTTGTGGTTGATCATATGAGCAATATTAGAGCTTGTGTTTAGTTTTGAGAGATTTTCTAAACATCAATAAAGAAAGTTGTCTTTATATAAGCTAAGTTTCATCTTGCAGTTGCCATTAGAAAGTAGAACTACTGAGGCAAGTAGGTCTCCATAGACATGTTGTGATAATGACGTATCGATCAACAAAGGAGGTGAGACGATAGGAACATTTCCTCTCTCTCTAAACAACATCATTCCCTTTGCATACAGTAACAAGGTTCTGCCGGCTAGTATCAAGAATTTATGATACATTAATTCATTAATGAAGACAACTTTTCTATTGCTTTCCTGTCCAAAGCACTGTTTTCCTTCAACTTAACAAACTCAGCAACTCAAAATCACATACTAAATATCGAAATGACAACACTTATATAGTAATAAGGATATTGGCTCAGCATTAAGAATCAAATAGATTTCCTATAAGGCTAGGAGCCTAGGACTAATTGTACTCTATTTCCCAAAAATTTCCCTGCCCATACTACATTATTTTTTTTAAATTAATACAGGAATACAAGTTTATTAAAGGTAGAATTACATTCTCCATTAAGATTAGCTAAAGTAAGTGAAAAAATGCACAATAAACATAGCAATGAAAGATTCAGAAAGTACTTATAATTTCAATAAGGGTTGTTATCATTACACTTACCTAGAGATTTCTTATTGTTCTGCGCTTCTTCAATTTACCACCATTTTCTGTCTCCTCCCTAGAACTTGCTCTTTCACAGGATTCCATTGTTTTTGTATCTCTTTCTCCCAATAATCTTAATGAAACTAAGGTATTCTTGTGACGGATTGCTTGATTAATAAACTTGTCAACACTAACAACTTTGGCAGATGAAGCTTTTAGATCGTAACTATATACTTTGGTATTCTTATAGCACAGAAGCCTACGACTCTTCGTAAACTCCAATGGCTTCTGCATATTACTGTCAAAACTAAACTCTTTACTCCATCTGAAGTCACAAGTCTCTTTATTCTTCTTCAATAACCATATTTCATTCCCAATGTCTTCGCGATAATAAGTAGCACTTAAGAAACCACCTAAAACTCCTAGTTCAATAGAAATATATGGAACACCAGCAGGTGGTAATGGAAGTTCACTAAACTTTTCCTCAGTCAAATGGAAAGCAAGAATGGATTCCCTGTGTTCGTTTTCCCAATGAAGAGCTCCATTTGCAAACACACCATGTTGTCTATCGTGTTTCCTATTCATGTTGTTGATCTTTGCCACATTTCTCCATCCACCACCACTGCCAAGAGTATATACTTGAGCAGTTCCAACATTTGGGTCTATCGAGTCGAAACAGCTCCTAACAACCTTGTACTCATTAGTTTCACAACTATAACCAAACCCAGTCCACAAGTACACTCCTTCAGTATCTAGAAGGACAACATATTCTCTAGTGACTGGATTACAGACATAAGCAGGTCCAGAATGATGTTTATTCGACATACCCATATACCTCGAATCGAAGCAAATTAAACCATTTTGTGAACCAATACAAGACCAATCGTTAAACGGAGGGTTCAAATTCATCCTTGTTATCCCACTAAACAGTGTTTCATGTGAATTCTCATCATGCTCTATGTAATAAATTTTCATCCCTTGATCATAACTAAAGAATATGAAACCCAACTTACCAGAATCATCATCAGCAGCAGCAGAACTAAGATGATCCAAGTACTCTTGATAGAAAGATGGATGACGAATAAGATCCCTCCATTGTCTGCACACCAATTTGGAGATTAAAACGAATTCAACTGGTAATCGACTTAGAATTTGTAACATCATCTCTTTCGGGAGATCGTTAAATTTAAACCTCCTCATCGTGATTTCTTTTTTTTTTAGGGTTCGTTTTATTGGAGAAAAATCAGAAATGAGATTTGATTTCGGAAGACCGACTACAAGAGTGATTTTAATAGTCAAAGAAAAATGGGTAAAAGACGACTTTGTACACAACGGATTCACTTAATTACGGTCAAGGATATGGTAAGGTTAACCCTGGCCAGGGTAACTTTCCGACAGTGGCCGTGCCAGAAACTGCCGCCGGTTCGATTTTATTGAACATTCCGGTGTACATCCCAGGAGATTCCACGTGGCGCAAGCAAGAAAAACAAGTCTTATTCTTAGCCAAGAAGGAAAATATATAAGTGCAACGTCTCGAGTCTGAGTGTCGCGTAACCATGCAGGCCAAGTGTGTCATTCTGATTTGAAACCCCTCAAATCAAAAATTCAGTTTTCATCTCAAAATCAATCAAACATCTCTCTGAAGAATTAAGGTATTCATATTTCTCTCCGTATTTTGATTCATTAAATCAAATTTTTTGTGATCTTAATATTATTTCGTAGTTTTGATTTTTAGATCAGGAGGTATGGGCGGTGAAGAAGGAGATAAGGAGGATGGAGAATGTTGTTCAACACAACTAATTGATGGAGATGGAGAATTCAATGCGACAGGACTTGAGAGTTTTATGAAAACTGCCAAGGTTTCTGAATGTGGTCTTTCTTATGCTGTTGTTGCCATCATGGGTCCTCAAAGCAGTGGTACGTTACTCATTCTGCATCAATTCATTCAGAATTTGCACATTTTCGCCTTATTCCATGAATCTTTTCAATTGTCGACATTATTAGATAGATTCTGAGCTTGTTGTGTATGATTATGATTGTGAATGTTGTTATGCCCATTGATTTCTGGATGATTTACCAAAACAATGTACTAAGCTTGTTGGTTTTGTTCCTCACCAGGGAAGAGTACATTAATGAACTATCTATTCCGTACCAATTTCAAGGAGATGGATGCTTTTAAAGGAAGGTAAGTGGTGCATGCTTTTTTACTAGAACACCACGAGTAAAAAATTTGTGTGCGGATGTGGAGTCAGATGTGCCAATAGGTTTTTAAAAGGCTAAATTGATTGGTTTCTTGTTGTTCAAATGGAATTGAACATGATCAGAAGATTTTGATGGAATGCAGGAGTCAAACTACCAAGGGAATTTGGATAGCAAAGTGTGTAGGTATTGAGCCATGCACGATTGCCATGGATTTGGAGGGTACTGATGGAAGAGAAAGAGGGGAGGTGGTGTATCACATTTGTATTTCATTCTTTTAAGTAAAGGCCACGTGATAATTGTCGACAAGTTTTTATGCTGATTGTTTTTTGTTTGTTAAACTCAGGATGATACAGCATTTGAGAAGCAAAGTGCTCTTTTTGCTTTGGCCATTTCAGACATTGTACTGATTAACATGTGAGTTGCAAGTTACGCTTCGGGAATGTAGTCCTCTAGTTGCTCCATCTAGTCGAATTGGTTTATTGGATTGACGTTGACTATTATAATTGGTTCTTTCAGGTGGTGTCATGATATCGGTAGAGAGCAGGCTGCCAATAAACCTCTTCTAAAAACAGTTTTTCAGGTACCTCTGTGTCTATAAGTAGGATTTAATAATTAGAAGATTTAAGTGGGGATGACACAGATTAGCCAGTGTTAACAATTGGCTTTCGGTTTTGTGTAGGTTATGATGCGTTTGTTTAGTCCTCGCAAAACGACTTTGTTACTCGTCATTCGTGATAAAACAAAGGTATTTTTCTCAGACAAGTAATTGTTGCAATTTCCATGTGGACACATTATGGTTTGCTTTGGAAAACTGATACTGCTTGACGTTCTCCTTGTAGACTCCAATGGAGCATTTGGAACCTGTTTTAAGAGAGGATATTCAGAAGGTAAATCTTTTTCTGTACTGTTCGACATTGCTCTTAAAGTTCTATCATCACTGGTATGTATGGATTCTGACCAAAACTTTTATGATTTCTGCAGATATGGGATGGCGTTCCCAAGCCCGAGGCGCACAAGGATACTCCTCTCAGTGAGTTTTTTAATGTGAGTTTCATATTAAACCTTGATATCTTACAATTTCAGAAACCTATTGCTCTTATATGTCTGGATTTACGGAGAAAATAAGTTTTGTGTAAATTGGCTGATAATCACTCTCTTTGACTGAAGTTGGAGGTCACAGCTCTATCTAGTTATGAGGAAAAGGAGGAGCAGTTCAAAGAGCAGGTACTTCACAATATGCTCCGGCCAAATTGCTGGTCCTTGCCCTTATTTTTTGCTTTGGAATTGATACTGTGAAAGTGGTGTTCCTATCTATAATCTAAACATCTGGATCACCCAAGTCCTTCAAGTCATCTTCTTTGTTTACTTTATACAGGTTGAGCAGTTAAGAAAGAGATTTATCCACTCTATTGCTCCAGGAGGGCTTGCTGGTGATAGACGGGGTGTTGTCCCTGCTTCAGGATTTAGTTTTAGTGCACAGCAGATATGGAAAGTTATCCGAGACAATAAGGACCTTGACCTTCCTGCTCATAAGGTCTTTAAACTGTTGTGCTGTGAATCGATTTTCTTGTTTATTTTTGGTTTTAAATTCTGTATCTTATTTTTCCTTTTTTCTGTTTAGGTAATGGTTGCAACTTTTCGATGTGAAGAGATTGCCAATGAAAAGCTCAGTCACTTGACCTCAGATGAGGTATCTATCTAGCTACACTTTCAAATTCCTAGATTGTTATAGGGTTACTTCAAATGGTTGTTCTGTACATGATCCAATTTTATTGATGTGACCAGGGTTGGTTGGGACTGGATGAAGCGCTTCAAGCTGGCATTGTGTCAGGCTTTGGAAGAAAACTCAGCTCTATCTTAGATGCATATCTTTCCCAGTAAGGCCATATCTGATTGCATTGTCAGATTTATATGTTATTCCTCTTAATCACTTAGGGTTGGTCGTTATTTGGTTTCTTGCTTGATTATGTTTTTCTCTGCAGATATGATTCGGAGGCCATCTACTTTGACGAAAGTGTAAGGAACTCAAAGCGACAGGATCTGGAATCGAAGGCATTGAATGTAAGCATAGATCTTCCAGATTTTGAATATCCTAATTTTCTCATTGTTCTCAGACTCTGCACTTGATATGCGTCGGTTAATTCTTCTGACATACCCTAACTGATCAAAAAATAAAAAATCGTCTCACCTACCGTTCATTTTGCTTGCTCTGTTCTGCAGTTTGTGCACCCTGCTTACCTGACTCTGTTGGGACATCTACGAGCCAAATGTCTTGATAATTTTGGCAAAGCACTAGAACAGCCACTCAAAAGGGGAGAAGGATTTGCTGCCTCTGTCCGCAGTTGTGTTGAGTCTTCTATGCTCGAGTTTGATCAAGGGTGTGCAGGTAAAGCTTAAATATGTTAGCTTTCCAGAGGTCTTGTATATCATTTGGTTTAGCTATTCAACCTTTCTTTAGTAAAATCACGGGAAAAAAAATATAAACCGTTACAATCTAAAGCCAATGTGCTTATTTGTGGAAATAGTGCACCATGCTGTCTATCTATTAATCTATTGATTTATGTTCTTCTAGATGCTTCTGTAAAGCAAGCAGACTGGGATGCTTCGAAAGTCAGTGTGAAGCTACGCCGTGATATTGAAGAACAAGCAGTATCTGTTCGCAGTGCAAAGTTCTCAGAACTGATTACCAACTATGAGGTTTATCTATTGTTTCCTTGATGAGTTTCGTTTTCTTGATTTTAATTAGTTGCCATGAATAACCAAAAGGATTTAACGGAATTATGTTTTTAAACTTGCAGAATCAACTTACGAAAGCACTTGCTGAACCAGTAGAATATCTGTTTGAATCTGCTGGAGGCGACACCTGGGCGCTAATAAGAAATCTTGTTCAACGTGAGACGGGGATTGCTCGATCAAAGTTTACCACTGCTCTTAACGGCTTCGAGTTAGACCAAGAAACATTCGATAAAATGGTTCAGAATCTACGGGATTTTGCAAATAACGTGGTGGAGAAAAAAGCAAGAGAAGAAGCTGGGAAGGTTTTGATTCATATGAAGGATAGGTAACCATTGTAACTCTCTGGAACTTCCGTTTCCTCTTTTCTCTACATATATAACATTACAACTGTTTCGAAACAAATTCAGGTTCTCAAATCTCTTTAGTCATGACAAGGATTCGATTCCAAGGGTTTGGACTGGAAAGGAAAACATTAGAAAAATAACGATGAATGCCTTGACCGCGGTAATCTTTTAACACCAGAAACCGTCTCGTTCACATACTTGTGGTGTGTTACTACTAAAACCTGTCATCTTTGTGCTGCAGTCCCTCGAGCTTTTATCTGTGATTTCTGCCATTCGCTTGGATGAGAAAACAGATAGGATTGAGAATCTGCTCTATTCTTCTCTTATAGATGGAAAAGTCACTCCTGTCGACCCACTTGCTACAAGCTCTTGGGATGAGGTCAGCTACTGTGTAATTAGTAGTTACTGCCATCCATAATTATATGTTGTCACGTCTATTCTTATTTTTGATGTTAATGTGGATCAGATTCCAGAAAAGGACACACTTCTCACACCAGTCCAATGTAAGTCATTATGGAGACAGTTCAAAGCAGAGACGGAATACATCGTTGCTCAGGCTGTTTCTGCACAGGTACATTTGATTGACTTGTCTACGTTATGGACAGATAAAAATTTTGCAACATTTTTACTTACCTATCACATGGTGCTTCTTCAGGAAGCTCATAGGCGTAGTAGTAACAACTGGATACCTCCTCCGTGGGCAATTCTTGCCATGCTTATTCTTGGATTCAATGAAATCATGCTCCTTTTCAAGTAATCTTTCACTTCCACATTTGTTTCTTTCATAACCGAACTTCAGTTCTCTTAGGAGTCACTTTCATTTTTTGGTAGCAAGTTCTTTTCATAATTAACATTGTTTTCTTCTATTGGTGAAATAGGAATCCTCTCTACCTCCTCCTTTCCTTTGTTGTATATTTAGTAGGAAAAGCTCTATGGCTGCAACTAGATATTGGAGAGTTCATTAATAACCCGGTGAGTACATGACCTTTCAGATGCTAATCAAATTCTCTTCATGTTTTTCTATTAGTTATTGCACCGCAATATCAGGCGCTAAAAGCATCCTTTTCTGTTGCAATTGCAGGTCTCTGCATTACTTTCTGTTGCCTCGAGGTCTCTTCCAAGCATGATGGAAACTATGCAGCGATTTGCTGCAGGAGAACAAGTGCCTCAACATACGGGCCCTCCAGCACCATCCAGTTCTCTGCTGGGTTCTCAAAGTTTCAGCAACCAGTCAAATCTCACGACAAGTGCTGCAGTTCCTGCGGATTCATCGTCGTTCGCTGAATCCAACGACTTAAGATCTGAGAGTAGTAACGAGCACTCAAAATCTACACTCTCATCATCTTCAAGCAGCATTGAGCGCTCAAGTTCTACAGTTATGCAAAGGCAAGCTGCCAATGTTGAAGCTGACCACATGTGACTATTCCAACTTCAGTATAACAAATAAGCGGCCAAGCAGTATCCAGCCTCATGAATATCATGTTTAATGCATAATTCGATTGATGTGGCCAATTTTTAACAAAACAGATGATTTTGTAGAATGTTACAAGCCATTTTAATTATCTTCTCCGGTTAGATTGAAAGGTACTGTTTGTCCTATCATCTAACTGACGTCCAGTTTTTGTTCCTCTATTGTACATAATTTCGAAATGCTGGTCTGCGGATTTTGATATCCAAAATTTATGCAGTGCAACCATTCCTACATGGAAGCTCTAATTCTAGAAAATTGATGGACCATTTCAAGGTTAATGCAGGCATCAATTTTGGATATCAAAATCCGCAGACCAGCATTTCGAAATTATGTACAATAGAGGAACAAAAACTGGACGTCAGTTAGATGATAATTCTAGAAAATTGATGGACCATTTCAAGGTTAATGCAGGCATCAAACAGTGAATCAGGCTTGGGCTCCACTAACTTGTCCAGCTAGCACACCTATAAGCCCAAAACAAAATATCTTAAATTAGAACGATTTTTTGGGACCATGGTTTTTTTGGGGACCATGGTTTTATTTTGGGTAAAGGCATTAGAAGTAATTTTAGGTCACCCCATATCTAGTTATTTATTTAATACCTAATCTACCCTCTTAATTAATTTTAGGTTATGATTAGTGAATGATTTACAGGGGGTTAGTCGTGGGAGAGTTTGAGAGATTTTAATGGAGTTAGCAAATCCCCTGTTAGTCGTGAGAGAGTTCGTCAAAATCTTTTAAAATCTCTGTTAGTGGTGAGAAATTTATAGGGAGTTTCTAAAACTACCTCAAAATCCCTTAAACTCCCTGTTAGTGGTGAGAGATTTGATTAGAATCTTTTAAACTCCATGTTAGTCGTAAAACACTAGAGTCATAGGGAGTTTATAATTTGAGAGAGTTTGGGGGAGTTTGAGGGAGTTTCATGATGTTTTTGTGCTTGGACAAAATCTCTCAAAAAACAAGAGATTTCTGGGGAGTTTGGGTTAAACCCCAAAATTGCCTAGACTCTCTCACACTCCCTCTAAATCCCTAGAGATTTAAATACATTAAAATCTCTCAAACTCTCCCACGACTAACCCCCTGTTAATTAAAAACAATTAGTGAGATTAAATTAAAAGATGGGTTTATTATTAGTTGAGTAGAATTATTGAGAGAGTAGAGTTAGAGAAGATGGAGGAGAAAAACATGGAAAATAATTTTTTTTTTCCAATTCACTAAGTTTGAGTATTCAAATGATGAAAACTCATCTGATTCTTCATCTCCATCCTCTCCTAGAATATTTTTTAATCTTCAAAATGATCCGGATTTGAACTGGATTTTGAACAGTTCGGTTACTTTATATGAAGAACAAGTAACCGAACTCATCTGAAGCTGTAGTTCGGTTGCCCCGTGAGATGAACAAGTAACCGAACTCATCTGAAAGTGTTGTTCGGTTACTTGTTCCAAACACGCAGGTTACCGAACTCTCAAATAATAGAATTTCTAGGAGTTACAGCGTTATGTTCGGTTGGTTCTCAACTAACCGAACTTTGGTGTACAAAGTTCGGTTGGTTCTCAACTAACCGAACTTTGGTGTACAAAGTTCGGTTGGTTCGCAAACTGCATGCACTTTTGATCTAACCGAACTTTACGTAATAGTATATAAGTTTACAAAGTTCGGTTCTTCGCAAACTTGAACCTAACAGCTAACCAACCGAACTCTAAGTTCGGTTTCTGCGATAAAATTGTGAAGTTACCGAACTTAACAAACAAAAAAAATATGAATTTCCAGAGTCTATTGGCTAAGTTCGGTTACTTTGTAGTTTTAAAAGTTTTTTCGAACAAACCGAACTCTATTGGCTAAGGTCGGTTATTTTTGGAACTCAACATAGTGGCCACAACAACACAGTTCGGTTAGACTGGATTTGTTTTTTTTTTTTCGGTTATAAGGATGGAGTTCGGTTACTTTGTAGTTTTAAAAATTTTTGCGAAACAACCGAACAGAGAGTTCGATGACTTAGTTTTAAATCCAATAGAACCGAACTGTTCTTCGGTTAGTAAACTAGGGTTTTTTGGAAAATCGGCCTAACCGAACATGGCTCTGTAACTCCTATTAAAATCCTATTTTGATGATTTCTATTCTATTGAAGCAATCAAAATCAAATTAAAGTGAAGGGTTTGTTGGAAAATACCTCCGGAGTGGTCCCATGGCAGAATCAGGTTACGGCTGGCGTCTTTTATACTCGATAAAATTATTATGTAACCGAACTTAATTGTGATTGCATCGATGTTGTTACATTTCTTAAATAGGCGATGGCGGTGGGAGGAGGTGGTGGTGGTACGGTGGTTGGTGGTGGTGGTGGTAATCGGAGGTGGTGGTGGTGCTAATCGGCGGTGGTGGTGGTGGGAGGAGGTGGTGGTTATATATATAGGTGGTTATTAGGTTGGTTTTAAATTAAATTAGGTTAAGGGTAGGTTAGTCATTTCAACGTTTGAGAACACCCCTTATCACTATAGGGAAGGTGGCCTAATAAAATCATGGTCCCCTCGCTCCCTAAAAAATCATTCTTAAATTATGGGTAGTTATGTTACTTGACACCAGGGCAATCCACTATGCTGCAAGTTCTTCTCTCTATCGAGGCACTGGTGCTGAATGAAAACCCCTACTTCAATGGGCCGGGATATGAACGCGATGCTGGCACTGTGTACGGAGAGAAGGCTGCCCGGGATTACAATGAGAAGACCTTTATTCTATCATGCAGAACCCCCCAAGTATTATGAGGATTATGTACTAGGGAATTTTCGCAGTCGAGAATACACTATTTTGGCCGCTTGTAAAGCGTATACTGAAGGTGCTTAGGGTCGGAACCATTCAAATAATTGAACATGATGCTTTTGTTTTATCAGTTTGCTGAAGGGGTCGGTGCCTCTGTAGTACAGTGCCATTGATACCAGTGATTTGAGTTCAAAACTCGCTAGCATCAAACTTTTTACTGATCAAAAAAGTAAAAAAATCAGTTTGCTGAAAGGCCAAGCAGCGGAGGTAGGTCATAAAAAAATCAGTTTGCTGAAGGGCCAAGCCGCGGAGGTAGGTCCTAGTTAATAGGGCAGGAGACAGATTGCGGAGATAATCGAATAAGAGCGAGACGGATTTGGTTAGCGCTGTACTGGCTTGAGCCATGTCTGTACAGCCACATGCCACCTTATCTAAGCTGGTTGATCATGTGTACACCTAAATTTGATTTCTGCTTGAAGTTTGAAAAAAACTGACGAGGGTAAACAATAATTTCATAGTTTTTGAAACTTATTTACGGGCCTTTGCAAACCCAGTTTCATAGAGTAAAATTGAGATTATTAGTCCCACATGATTGGATTATTTAAGATCCTGCGGTTTATAATCTATTAGGGCCTCTCCATTTATTGACAATTGGTTTTGAGTTGGATGCCCGCAGATTTTAATATGGTATCAGAGCAGGCTATTTGTGTCGAGTCAGTTGACCACACCTTTATTCCACGTCACCCGATTTAATTATTCACGTGTTTGTATGACCCGCCGAGACTACACGTGAGGGGCGTGTTGAGATTGTTAGTCCCACATGGCTGGGTTATTTAAGATCCTGCGGTTTATAATCTATTAGGTCCTCTCCACTTATTGCCAATTAGTTTTGAATTGGATGCCCAGCTTGGCTGGATTCACTGCGAATATAATGAGAAGGTGGTACTGGCACGACGAAAACGTGTCCGGATGACCGGCACGAATATGGAGATAGTTGATTTTATATATAAACGGATATGCAAAGTCCTTGTTATCTTGTGATCATGCATCATGTGCTTGTATTTAAATAATATTATTCATTCATTATCATCGTGTAATGTAGTATCTGTCTCATGCGCCAAGAAACAATAACTTGTCACGGATTTCATGCTATAAATGGATGTCACCTGGTTATGGAATCGACACACAAAACTCCTATCAAGTTATAGGACTCTTAATCATCGGTTCATATTGCAATATTCAAACGATGGCAAAACCTGTGTCTCTACTTTCTCTTGGTTTCTGTCTGGTTTTGGTTATGTCGATGACTTCTGAGTACGGTTTTTTTCTTTCTTTTCTTCTATTTCCTCTCTTTAATTTGTTTGTGTATTAATAATCATTTTTGTTGCTGTCGTTGTTATGATCCAGAGGTGTGAATGCAGTCAAATGTGATATTCAAGATGTAAGGATTTCCGGATGTAAGTCTGCATGCGAGAAATTATTCGCAGATACATGTAAGTCTACATGTGAGAGATTATACGTCGGTGTTGTGACTTCCAAGGTGCTATTGGAGCGTTCCAAATTAGCATTGGATACATTCTATATACCTAAATGCCAGTGTTGCCATGATTAAAGTCTTATACTATCTGACCGTTCCGGTAACCGGTACAGGGCTACAGCGACAGTTGGTTCTACGATCGCGTGTGTTAACTTTACAAACAAATCCAAAATGAAACAACAATACGTGTTGGTTCAATTTTATCAGTATTGTACTTCTCTTCGTTAGCATCATGCTTGAATTGATGCCATATTTTTTGTTTCTATTGTTATTGGCTTTGGATTGCAGACGATAATATCGTTTTGTGTGTGATTTTGTTTGAAAATGGCAGTACTATTAACATGTATTACAATGTTCACTACAAAAACCTGAGTATTGGCAATCATATCAGTTTTGTTGCCTAAAATGAGATTTGAGTTGCCAAACAGAGAGGAAACTAATGGTAGTTGCGGTGCTTAAATTGTCGTATGGGGTGTTTCCAAATGCTAAGGCAACTACCAAAAAGGCCTAGTTGCTATTCGCACCTTTGGCAACTCAGTTTGTAGTAGCCAAGTACTTTATTTATTAAATGCAATTGATTAGCCCCCACAAGTTTTTCCAGTTGCCACGTACTTGCCAAACATTTTGACAAGAAACTTTTACAGTTGTCAGGTGGTTGCCCGACATTATAGCAACTAAGTTTATATCTTGTTGCGAATTAATTTTGCAATTTATTTGGTAGTAACGAAGCATCTTGATTCATAATTGCGATAAGCTAAAACAATTAATTAGTAGTTGGCAGATTTTTCCCAGTTGTTCAACAATCAAGATTTGTAGTTGCCATATAGTTCCTGAACCATTCAGCAACTAAGCTCAGAAACAACATGTTTTGGGTTGTTTTGAGAGTTGAAACTACATTTAATATTAGACCAATTGAATGTTTACTTGGTCAATTGTTTAAACCAATGAATGTTTATTTGGTCAATCTTTTAAACCAATGGAAGTCTGGTTGGTTACCGTGTCAGAGAATAAGTGTAAAAGCAACATTAATACAACATTAATAATTAATTGTTCATGCACTTAAACCAATGTGAATTTCTTGGCTTGCAGTGCCACATGTTTGCAGTCTAGTGACTATAAATAGCATTAATACAAAATTAATAATTACAATTAAATTAAGTAAAGCCACACAGAGAAAAATTCGAAAAGTCATTTTTTTATAATTAATAATGTTTTTGCCTATTTACTTAATTCGGGTAAACCTCCTCCTCTGAGACCAAGATCACCATCACTGTATTAGTCTTATGTGGGTGTTAATGGAAGCCGGATTGGCATAGAATCAAATTATGAGGGACTGACATTTAAGTGTAATTCTCTCGACCTAATTTTGGACCGTGGCAGCATAAAACCAACGATCAATCACATGATCGCTTATTATCATGTTCCCAAAAGATCCATCATATAACCACCGATAGTTTATGATTGATTATCTAAGATTTTGAGGTTGCAGTTAAATTTCCATATATGTTTTCTAACCAATAAAATCCACCTCACACATGTTATCCGTATGTGTTCTTAATTAATCGATGGAAATTTTGATTTAATTAATGAAAACTTCATTATGTAATCAAATGCAGCAAACTAATAATCATAAGGGGTGAGATCCGTTGACATGGTTATAATAACCACCATCTACCATTTTGAATATCAACCGTTAAAAGTTAACGGCTAAAATTAAAATTTATGGAGGGTGGTCTTATACATTTTGGTATTCTCTTATTTTCGGTGCGAATGTAGAGTTTTATACGAGGAACATGTCGCCAAAATATTAGCTTTAAATTCATTGCCCGTTGGATTTGGTAGAAAAAATGATAATCATGTCAACTGATTATGTCATTATAACCATACCAACCGATCCTTCCCCTAATTATAATACAATCAAATAACGTCACTGTCCACATCAATATAGAACATTTCTTATTCCCATGGAGTTGATGCTGGTAGTCGTATGAGTAAACAAAACAATGGTGGGGAAAAGGCAATTCAGTTAGGGTTGAGAGTTGAGAGGGACTTGATGGTGGCTGATAAAAGTAACGGTTCGAATTAGGAGTATGATGATATGATACTGGGTGTTGTTTGCCCACATTAAAAATAGTTATATTATTTTTGGTTTTTGTAAATGGGTGGGAAATAGGAAAAGCAGGGGTGGTAAATAGGAAAAACCATTAATAATACATTTTAGTATTTACAAAGTGTAGATAAGAAAAACCATTAGGCAATTGCACAAAGTTAGAATGCTTTCATTAAAAAAAAATAAAAACATCTCTTTCTTCTTTCCTTTCTCTTCCCTTCAAAAAAAAATCCAAAAATCTTTTCATCTTTCTTGCTCAGATTTGTTCCTTTTTGGACCAGATCTGAGCAAGGATTATTGTTTTTATTTTGTTTCAGTAGATTTTCTGATTGAATTAGATGTTGTTTTTTAATTTGTGGTGTCGTTCGACACATTTTTTCACCATTTTGGTGATTTTATCTTCGTTTTTTGGGCGATTCTTTTTTCGCTTTGAGAGCGATTATTTCTTCATTTTGATGGTGATTTGTTCAATCTTTGTTGGTTGGTTCATGACATGTTATTCTAGATCCGAGAACATCGACGATTCCGCACGGCATCGCTTTGAGTTCATCTTCAACAAAAGGGATTTAGGGCATCCGGGTTATTTGTTCATATATACAAGATTAAGGGCTAAGCACTCCTTTCTTTTTGGAGCATCTCTTGTTATAAAAGACAAACATTCAAAATGGTCGGAATTGATTCCGGATTATACCATCTTTTCTCTCTACTTTTTATACAAAAATTGGGTACCTTTGCGGTATTTTGCTCTATCTCTTCGGGAATTACATGTAATTGGTATCTTTATTTGTATATGTGTTTTAATCTTCTTCTATTTTGATGTTCTTTTTCGTGTAAACAATCATGTAATCACCTTTTTAGATTGAATGAAATGTGGTCTGATTGTTCAAAAAAAAAATGCTTTCATTTGTATACTTTTATTTTAATAAATTATTATGTTTTATTTGTTCAAAAATAAATCACACAGAGCTATTGGTTGGCAACCTAGCAACAAGCTGAGCACCAACCCCCCTCTGAGTAGCAATGCCTACTCTATGAAAAACAAAACTACCATAACCACTACTAGCGTCATTATTAACAAGACAATTCTTCAGACGCTTAAAAAAACATAAAGTATCTTCGCCGAGCTCACCCAAAGTAGAGAAGGCCAAGACCCCCAGACCATAACCGAGTGAAGTGCACTTGTCCAGATATTTAGCACGCTTCCTTGAAACTGCCTTAGAAATGGCTTTCCCTGGGACAAAAGAACGAACACCATCACCAGTAAAGGGAGAGACAACAATAACATCCATACAGACATCTTGCCCGTTTTCCCAATTGAGAAAAAGAATATCGGCAGGCCTCAAGTCTTCATCCTCATCTGAAACAATACCCAGAGAAACCTCCTTGAGAGCTCGTACACTAGCTTTGTAACAAATATCAACAGTAATATCACGGACAACATCATGTCGAAATTTACTGCCAACATCTTTAGCACAATAAAGCGCATGGTCTTCAAAAATGTCCATAGATTTGTTGCAACTAGTGCGTAAGATATTCTCAACAAACAGAGGAATACCGAGACGATAACAAAGCACAACCCGAAACTGTCTAGGCCCAATACACTGGTTAAGACCACTGATTGGCACAACAAGTAGATAATCTTGAGCATGCTTGATACGGTTACACTGCCATAAAACAGAATCTCTTGCAGACATGGAAAATTGGTAAACAAAGCACGGCCCGAAATTTGTATACCGTACACCTCTCGTCTAATATTTTATCCTTTATGTTCATAAGATGGATTTCCAAGACTTCACTTCTACTGACAAGAGGTGGATAGGACTGCCAAGAGACGATGATGCTTTCATTGCAGGAGTCCAGAAGTTCATAGACTTTGCTAGTCGGATTTAGAACCCGGGCAAAAAATTTGGTGTTCTTGAATAGAATATTATGTAAATGACCATTTGTGTTAACATTTCAAGCACAACAGGTTTTCTATATATCAAATATGTGTATGATCAACAAAAGGAAGTGGTTATAAAAACGCAACCTCGTCGGTCTTCAACATTTTGCAGGACTTGGTCAGTTATCAACTGTAAATGCCTTACAAAATGGAGGACGGGTTTCTCCATTTCTCTTACTAGGGTGGGGGTGTTACGAGTCTATCACTGCATAAGTTTGGCTATGAAATTACTCTTGACATCGGGTACTTGGCATTTGGGAAGACGGGAAGAATCATATTTTTAATCTTTGTAAACTTTTAAGGAGTCTTTCATGATTCCTATTTTTAATCTTTTGCAAACTTTAAGACTATTTCATGGCACTCGTTTCCTTGAACCATTTCCTTGAATGATAATTTAATTGGAGTGTTGTAAGGATCTAAACTTCCTTATCTATGAAAGGGAAGAGTATAGTAGTTGAAATTCCTTAACTTAAAAGTAACATTTTCTTGTTCCGGAAAAGATAGATAGCATTTTATTTATTTTTTTACACTGGAGGTGATTTGTTGTCATCTAGATTATAATATTGAAAGGAAGAGTAAAAAGCATCAAGCTAAATTTTTGCTTTAAAAAAAAAAATCAGGCTAATTTTCTTTTCAAGCAAATTATTAACAAACGTTGTGTAATTTTGGTTATGTCGTGTAATTTTATCTTTGATTAAAAAATAAGAATTTGCAGAACTATGTGCAAAATGGATATGTATACAACCCCTTGGCCGTTCGTGTATTTTAACCCTTTAGCCCCTTGGTATATGCAGACCATGAACTGTTTAGCTCGGAAATATTTCAAGATCAATTTATACAAAGATAGGTTAACAATAATAAATTGTTCTTGACTAAGATTCCTAAAGATGTGTGAATAAACATTGCTTCAATCATATTTCGAGAGTTTACACAAAACGAATTTGTTCCCATTTTGCAATATTAAATCAGCTAAAGTCATACAATATAGTCTCTAATATTCCACTATGTGAGATGCCGACCCTCAGGCTTTTATCTGTGATGCCTGCCATTCACTTGGATGAGAAACCAGATAGGATTGGGAATCTTATTTTTCTCTTATAAATGGAAAAGTCACTCCCGTCGACCCACTTGCTACAAGCTCTTGGGATGAGGTCAGCTACTGTTTGATTAGTAGTTGCTGGCATCCATAAATATATGTTGTCACATCGAGGACCGGCCCTGAGATGTTGATGCCCCGAAGCTATTATACAAAATGATGCCCCTATACAAGGGGATATATATAAAAGATATTGTTTGATAAATTTTTTTGACTTCTCTTAAATGTAGCCCATGCTTTTATTAACCATAGCCCAAAAAGTTAAATAAAAAGAAAAACCAAAATTACCAAATGAGTCTTAATCTTTTAACTTATAATCCTACTTCTTCCCCAAAATTAAAATATGAACCCTAATTTTTTTGTTTAGATCCATACTAAATTATATTTCAATTATAACCTATTATAATCGTTCTCTCATTATTCTTAAAATCACCCTATTATAAACCTTAATTCTTTACTTTTCCTCAAAAAGAAAAAAAAAAACTAAACCCAACTTTTCACATTTTCTATAAACTAAACAATGTTATTTTTTCAAATCATGATTATCAATTGAGGTTACATATTTTAATTATTCCTTTAAAATATCTCCACAACAATATCAATCGAAAAAAGATATGAGATCAACTAAGGTTTTGATTCTTTTCTTAAAATCAATTTTCTAAAAATCCATAACCATTGGTATTCTATAAAAGATTCTAAGATGACTTTTTTTTTCTCAATCATGATTACGTAAAACTGGGTATTCTAAGATCATCAATTATATATGCCACAAATATTACATAAATCTAATTATTACATAATTAACTTGATTTTATTTTTTGATTTAGAGATTTGATGGGCTATATATAAAAATCATGTATAATTTTATGGGTTATGTTAATAATCATAAGTACTCGTTTGGTTAAATTAATAACTTATTTTATGTGGGTTATAGTTAATAAAAGTATGGGCTATATTTAAGATAAGCCTTTCCTTTACTCTAAAATAAACTAAGGGACTAGCTACTTAGTTGAATCATGATTGTTTACGTAATAGAATAAAAAGATGAACTCGAAAGATGTATTGCATTTACCAATTTCAGCTCCTTAATCAAAAAACTTTATGCATAAACATGATTATAAAATACCCGTTAGCTGAAATAAAGATAACATTAGTCTTAACATGTTCCGCAACAAAACATCAGCAGATAACAATTACACTAACCCACCATAAATCAGAAAAGTTCCCAGGAATTAGCTTTTTCAGTATACCCTCCTTCACTTAGAAACAATAAATAGAAACAATAACTACCTTATTCATTCCGTTGTCCTTACATCCATGGCAGACAGTTCTGTGGGACTATAAAGATATCTCTGCCTTTTCCTCAAACATAGCTCAAACAGAAACAGAAATAGGATTCCTTAAACCATATGCTATAACGTATAACGAATAGCTATCAGCAACAAACTCGATAAATAACTAAACCAAAAGAATTCCTGGGAACTTTCGATGCCGGCCCTCAGCCTTTTATCTGTGATTCCTGCCATTCACTTGGATGAGAAACCAGATAGGATCGAGAATCTACTTCATTCTTCTGTTGTGGATGAATAAAAGTCGCTCCTGTCGACTTACTTGCTAGTTGCTACTTTCTACAAGCTTTTAGGATGAGGTCACCTACTGTTTAATTAGTAGTTACTGCCATCCATAGATATTTGTAGTCAATTGGATGAAAAAGTATTGTTTGTCCTATAATCTAACTGGTCCCGAGTCCTGATGTCCAGCTCTTGTTCTTCAATTGTACATAATTTTGAAATACTGGCTATGGTGTGTGAATTTTGATATCCAAGAGTTTATGCAGTGCAATTCTGCACGAAAACTAAAATTCTAGATACAATCATTCTAAACAAACAACCAAAAAAAAAGAAGGAAAACACAATAACCTCTCATATGAAGTGGGGCTTTTTCTCACATTTGGATCAGCAGGGGCACTTTTGGTCCCATTATTCAAAGATCTGTGAGGATTGTTTTTCCTGGCCTGATTGGGTATACCCAGATTAATTGGGGTGTACCCAATTTTAAATGGACTCTTTTTAAGGGTTTTAGGGGGAGTCCCAATGAGTAAGTTACAAAACTACCCTTACCCTTTATAATCCTAATACCATATATCAGTTTTTGTTTTTTATTTTCATCATCTTCTTCTTTTCTTCTTCTCCTCTTCTTCTTATTCTCCTCCACAACCACCATCAAAACTCGTCTCAAAACTCGTCGATTAATTCGTCGTAATCGTCGATTCGAAAACTCCGATTAATATTCATCAATGGATCCGCCAAGACCTAGGGCAAGTAGTATGAAATACGCTAATAGAAAACCCAATCAATACAACCCCGGAATTGCAAAACTAGTTCAACAAAAAGTGAAGAAAAAAACGGTTGCGGAAGAAGAAATTGAACCCGCTCAAAACGAAGAAATGGTGCGATTAAGAAAGTAAGGGCCTACTTAAACTCACTCCAGTACTTCAATTTAATGTTTGCATGTCAAATTAGGTCAGAAAAATCAATTGCTTGAATTTGCAGTTATTTGGCCGGCAAGGTGTTTGTTCCACGACCTTGCCGATTTTTTATAGTTAAGGTTTGGCTGGCAAGCTCTTAGGTTGTATATCTTGTCGGCTGTTGAATATCTGTAACTGCTTCAACAGAGTCGGCAAGTTATTCAACCTGCAACCTTGTCGGCGGCAGTTTTTGTTTAATGAAGCCGTCATTTTATAATTTTTTACCCTGCCGGCATGTTATATCTTTTTTTGAAAACATTGGTTCATGATGCCTTGAATTTTAAAACCGGAATGGCATTTGGATAAAACCATGCCGCCTGTTTGTTAGCCGACAATGTTTGGGTAATGGACCTTGTCGACCTGTAATGTGGAAATTTTTTGTATCTCTTGTGTCATATTTGTTATAAGCGGGCAGGTTATTTGAATGCTACCCTGCCGACTATAGTTCAACCGGCATATATGTTTTAGTCTACCATGCCGGCCATTGTTCCGTCGGGTTGGTTATATTTGTCGTCCCTGCCGACTTTTTTTTTTCCTTAATCGTTCTTGTTCAGGTTGGAAAATGCAAAGAAGAAAGTTCTTAGTCCTCCTTCAAGACCTCCTCGTGTTGGTGAAAAACTCTTGACTTCAAGACATTGAGGGGCATACGTTGTGCCGGGGACGCTCAAGATCCGTATACCGAAGCTACTGCTGAAGATTTGTCGTGGTACTTGGGTGGGGCTCGTCCTATTGTGATTAGGGAACCAACTGCTGAAGATTTGGCTCGTAAGAAGAAGATGGCATCGAAAGACCCAACAACAAGTCTTAAGTTCTTTTGTACGTATTTTAGAGTTGCTCTTATTGTTCTAAAATTACATTATCGAATCATTCTATTAATTGTTTATTGTTTAATGGAAAATAGAAGGAGCAGTTGAAGACCTTTGTGAAGGTATTGTGTCGTGCGAAAGACATAGGAGAGCCTTTTTCGATTGAAGAGCAAAGCAAGCACATTGACTATGGTTGCAATGTTGACAATGAGGATGCCTATGAAATATTCAAGCAAGCTGATGCTGAAGTAAAGAGGGAAGAAAAAGCCAGGAGGGAAGCACAAGCCAAGATGAATGCTGACAAAAAGAGGACTCGTAGCGGTCATGGTGGTGAAGGTAGTAGTAGTGGTAGTGTTCCTAAACGGGGTCGTGGTTGTGGTCGTGAATGAATGCTTTCCTTCTTTATTTCTTTATGTTGTGATGGACAAATGTTTAAGTTAATGGTTGGATAAATGTTTTATTTTTTAAGATTTATGGGACATGTTTTCGTATTTTGGACAAAAAGTGTTGGATTTCTAGTTGTTGAATGAATGGTTTGTTTAGCTATGTAAAGTTTCAATACTTATGCCAGCAGGCTTTTTTAAGTTACAATGCCGACCACACCAGGGCCGACAAGGTTTTGAACTGTCAGACTGCCGGACCTGACACCAGAAATTATTTGCATACCAGGGTCGGCAGGGTAATCGGATCAAAACCTAGCCGGCTGCTCCAAAGCCGGCAGGGTATTATATTATAGACCATGCCGGCTATGTGTTGCAGCAAATACCTTCTCCTGATGCCTAAAATCATCAAAGGTCGGCATGGTTATAAATTATGTTCCTTGCCGACCACATCATGGTCGGCACGCTAGTGACCAAATACCGTTCCGACGGTTAAACAGAAAATTGCATGTTCTCTTGATGCCTAAAAGTCATAAAGTCGGCATGGTAATAAATTTCCTACCCTGTCGGCCTTATTATAGCCGGCATGCTAATGATCAAATACATTTCCGGCGGTTACAAAGAAGAAAATGATCTCCTGATGCTTAAAATCATCATAAGGTCGGTAACAAAATTTCGACCCTGCCGGCCAAACTTAGTCGGCATACTAGGGAAATAAAAACCGTGTCGGCGTATTCAAATTTCAAAATTTTGCAAGTAAAATTGCATTGATTGACTCGTACTTATACGCTATAACGGCCAAATTCGGGCACCATCCTATAAATATACTACTTATCTCCACAAAACAACACACAAGTATTTGCATATACTCTCCAAAGCTCATATCATCATACACTCCATCTAACTCACCCAATAGCTCTCTACATATAACAATGGCTTCATTTGATTCTAATGAAGATTTAGCAATCACCAAAGCTTGGTATGCGGAAAAACGACTTAGACGTCAATCCTTTGAAAGGGTGGATTCCACAACCTTTTGGGCTAGGGTACACAACAAATTTAGCCAAGAGTTTGGGAATCCTAATGCAAGAAGTGTTCAACAAGTCCATGAGAGGCACCTAGTCATCGAAAACGCGATACTTTATTTTTTAGCTCTCCAATTTGTAATTTGTACAATTTGTAAGTAATTTTGTGGTTTTTTTTACGTAACCCATGTTGTTTTATCTTCCAATGAAACACCACTAACAAATGTAAGTTTGCTTTTGTGTTTTTGTAGCATGAAGTCGTGAAAGCGCGCTACTTGGAGGAAAAGGGGGAAGTATTCCCGTTCGATGCAAGCTATCACTTCTTGGCAGAAAGAATCCCGGAGGATAACCCGGACTACTTGGATGTTGTATCGTATTCGGAGGAGGAAGATTGATGGCTTTAGAAGTTTTTGTATAGGTTTTATGGGTAGATCTCTATGTAAACCCTCACGAGACTATAACTCGTCCACTAGGGTCGCCTAGGGGTTTAAAGGCTTGATGCACATGCTAAGTGCATTCGTTTTTCCGTCGACAAGGAGTTGTATTTTATGTTTCAATCAATGTAATAACCAAAATTGCATGAATAAAGTGAATTGCATCTATTAGAATTCAGTTTTTTTTTTTGGGATAACCAAAGTCGATAAGGTTATAAGATTACTACAATGCCGGATAAATTCTATCCGGCGAGGTAAGAAAGTTAATAAATGTCGACTACAAAAAGCCGGCAAGGTAATAACTCAATACCATGCCGACTACATACGCATTTGTAACAGTCTCCCGTGTGTCAAAAAATATCACAGCCGGCACCTTCTTCGTTCGTATACCTTGCCGGCCATAATAAGTCGGCATTTGTCATCATTCGTCGACCTTGCCGGCCTAAAATGGTCGGCATGATCTTCATAAGTCGACCTTGCCGACCTTTCATACTTTCAAAACTGAAAGTGTGGAATTCTTCTTTGATTTTGAGTATGATTTCATACAACAGATTTGCAATCCCCTTTTTAGAAGTGTTTCGGTTGTGTGCTTCATTTTCGTTGCAAGAGATATTCTCAAAAAAAAAAAAAAATCATCAAAAATCATCCCACAAAAGTTCAATCAAAAACAAAATTTCATAACTTAAATTCATAAGTTTTAATCTAACTCAACTAAACGGAACTAATTAACCTAATTAGATTGTTTTAGTGTTAATTAAACAAGGGCATATTAGCCATTTAGAAAATACAAGGTTAAGGGGTGACTTCTTTTACTTCAAAATGTCTTGGATTTTGTATCATTAGATATACCCCAATTAATTTGGGTATACCCCAATCAAGCCAGGTTGTTTTTGTGTTGTTTATATATGTTAAGAGTTTTTATTCCCCAATTAATTTGGGTATACCCCAATCAAGCCAGGTTGTTTTTGTGTTGTTTATATATGTTAAGAGTTTTTATTCCCGAGAGCGATGGTTCATATATCAAGGTTCAATTGTTTTTTTTTTTTCCTTTTTATTTTCTCTTTTTTGAATAATAACGATTTTCATTAAACAAAGCTAACACTCGGATAAGGTCTGAAATATGGCGATAATAGAGCCAATATCTAATACTGAAGGCAAGTTCCTCCTTATTTAGATTTATCTACTTTAGCAATATAAGCTGGTTGATTGTCAACCCATTCAAAAGCATAATTTAAAGGTCCAACAAATATTGTGAAAGTATCCGCCATCATATTTCTTGTCCTATGAATAAAATAAAGCCTAAAAGTTTAAGATAAAAACTAGCTAATTCACCCGCTTCCTCAATGAAATTTTTACTGCGCCAAGAGATCTATGTGGTTCTTCCATTGAAATGGTTAAAGAGAATTTCGCAGTCACCTTCAGTGCTGAATTTTCGGAAGCACTAAAACTGGGACAAAGGCAAAAGCAAAAAACATGGCCTAGATCTATTCTATTATATAAAGGGAACTCCCCTTACTGTAGGGGATGAAGCCGCAAAATGTGTTTTCCCAATATACCCTCGGTTTGAATAATGGGACTAAAAAAGTAATTTAACAGACCTTAAATCCCTTTCACAAAATTATTACCATCACGACTGAAGATTGATTGATAAGAATCAGACAGACACGCATAAGTTTTCTAAAAAAATCAGAATCAAACAATTTCTTACCCCGAAGAACAGGATAAAAAAAAAAAAAAATGAAATTGAAATTTATCTCCACTGCAAACTTAGAGTTGAATGGAAAAATCTTCTATTAGTTTCTTTAATCACCATGAAGAAGGAGATAACAAAATATATAAACTGAATTTTTAGCAATAGAGAAGAATTTGGGAGAAGGGGAGAATCAGCAACAACGGTGGAGCCGTGGAGGGAGGAGAAGACTGAAGATAATAATTAACAAAAATGACCAACTATTCCTTCCACCTGTTGAACATGCGTGGCCAGTGTTGGTGCGATCCTGTACATTAACGTGTGATTTAACTAATGTACTCTAACTTAAAGATTTTTCTTGGCCGTTGATTGAAGCACGTGCGTTCCATTCTTGTATGAAACAGGAAGAAGAAAGGAAAGCTGAAGTGATGTGGCGTCCATCCATGGCTGCACATAAAAATATCCCCCTATTAATTAATCTATGATCCCGGGGACGCCACCTCTTGCTCATTAAAGTAAGAAAATTTTTGTTTTTAATTGCAGCAGGTGACTAATGAAGTTGAACATTTCTTAAGCTGTGTTGTTTATTTATAAATCCTTATCTTGTGATCGTGCCTGCAATATCATCATCGTGTAATGTAGTGCTAATCCGCAATTACCTGGATCCATCTGACGCAGGTGCCAAGAAACAATTACAAGTTGTCACCAATTTGATGCTATAAAATGGATGTCACCTGGTTATGGAATTGACAAACAAAAACTCCTGTCAAGCAAGTTATAGTCTTAATCTAACGGTATTAGCTAGATTCATATTGCAATATTGTAACGATGGCAAAACCTGCGCTGTCTCTACTTTTCTTTGGTTTCTATCTGGTTTTGGTTATGTCGACGAGCTCTGAGTAAGTTTTTCTTTTCTTCCTTCCTTTCATCTCCTTTTAGTTATTTCCTCTCTTTAATTTGTTGTTTTTTTTTTGATGAAGAAATTTGTTTGTGTATTAATAATCACTTTTGTTGCTGTCGTTGTTATGATCCAGAGGTGTGAATGCACTCAGATGTGAACTTTCAGATGTACCGGTTTGGACTATCGATATCTGTATGGAAGGATGTCAGAGAAGACGAAAACACGGAGAAATCCTTGTGAGTTTCAAGATCGATGATCGTCACCATTTCCCCGGATGCGAGTGTTGCTACGGTACATTATCGGATGGCGGAGTGCGTTCACTTTAATTACAAATAAAATCAAACAACACTACTTGTTGGTTCTATTTCATCAGTACTGTACTTTTCTTAATTAGCATCATGTTGGATGCCCTATTTTTCGTTTTTCTTGTTATTGGCTTTGGATGGCAGATAATAACACTCCATCCGATTCTAAAAAATAGGCAAGTTTGGTTTTCGTAAAAATTAAGAAAACCAATCATTGTAGTCACTTTGTCATGTTTTTTTTTTCTAAATTATTCTTTGGTCCCCATTCATTTGTTATTAGAGAAAGAGGAGAGAAAAGTGGTCCCTTTTTTATATTAGGAGAGAAAAAGAAGTAGTCCCTCTGTGGGTATAGTAGTAAAATCATCACAAAATTGGTTAAAAATACCAAAATCAATAATTCCTGGGTGAAAAAGACTTGTACATTTTGATACTGTTTAAATGGACAAAAATTAAAAAAATACTGTTTAAATGGACAAAAATATAAAAATAGCCATGATGTAACCAGTTTCATCCTACCCATTTTCAAATATATTTTTTTTTATTTTTAATTTATATCAGGATGCATCCAGTCTCATCCTTGCTATTTTTTAAGTTTAAGGCGCGATGAATCTAATTTCATCCTTGTTATTTCTTTTTTTGTCTATTTCACCATACTAATTTTTACTCGTCCATTTGAACCATGTTTTAAATTTTTTTGGACAAATGACCCATTTTCCGTAAAATCATATGAAAACAAGCCTATTTTTTTGACATACTCAAATAAGGAAACCTGCATATGTTTTAGAAACGAAAGGAGTACTATTTTGCGCGAGTGATTTTGTTTGAAAATGATACTACTATTCTATAATATTACATACCCCTTGTCCGTTCCTGTCTTGAAAAGAAACTTATTCTCGGTTTTTCCGTCTAGCGATAAAAGAGTCCCGAGAACCTTAGACTGCCGTCGCCTTAGATCTATTCTATGAGAGTTGTTCTGAGCCGGTCACCGCCTCCCAAACACTCTCCTACTCCTCTTACGATGAATCAAGTTTTTTTTTTTTTTTTGCCTTACATTGTGGTGTTTTCATTTTCTTGTTAGATTTATCCTTTTCTATTTTTTTCTTTTTTCCTTTTTCTCGAGGGCTAAATTTACAGTAGAACTTTGATAAATTAATTTTCAATAAATTAATTATTTTACTAAAAAAGTAAAATTTTCCGGTACCAAATAGGTTTGTACATGCTAAATTTTAACTCGATATTTGATAAATTAATTTTCGATAAATTAATTATTTTACTAAAAAAGTAAAAAATTTCGGTACCAACTAGGTTTGTACATGCTAAATTTTAACTCGATAATTTAATAATTTCGTTGGAATAATATTTTTTTCCGGTCACATGCCTATTAGTTTATCAATGTTTTAGTGTAAATAACTCTTGCAATCAATTTTTGGACTATTGGGATTTAAAAGTTTTACATCTGCTGGTGTTTGCTCCTTTAAAGTTGATGTCAATGAAAACATGGCTGTGATAGACCTACCGAGAACTTGCACCGTGATGTGCACCGAGAGGAGATCGGACAATCCCGAATCTCCTCTCCACATCAAAACCGGGAGTGGGAGAGGAATGGGCCCCACTCTCCTCTTACACGGTGCACCAAATATTTTCGATGAAAATAAGGGTTTTTCTTGAGTTGACTTTGTCTGATATGATGTTTTGTTTTTTTGTTTCTTTCCTTTCACAAATCCTTATCCTGAGATCGTGCATCATGTGCTTGTATTTAAATAGCATTATTATCGTCGTGTAAAGTAGCACTAGTGCTAATTATTGGGTGGCATGCGCCAAGAAACAATTACAAGTTGTCTGTTGTCACCGATTTTTCATTCTATAAAATGGATGTCACCTGGTTGTGGAATTCACGGACAAAACTCCCGAGGAGTTATACTCTTAAATTCGTAATCATCCGTATCAAATTTCTATTACTGTGACCCTCTATGTGAGTCAAAACCCGGGAATACCCTTGCGACTGTCCAAATCGTAAATGGTGGTTACTCCGCACCATTTGGATGCAAGTGTTGCCGTAAATAAAGTCTTAGTGTCTGATCATCCCGTTAACTAAACTTAACTCATAAGTCCTTTCATTATGAGTTGAGTTCAAGCAGTCCCATGCACATGTTCACAAGTAGGGATGTTAGTGATTTTATGTTTCGTTTGAAGGGATTCCTAGATTGCACTGAAAGTAACCGTAGAAGTTGGAGTTGAAAACCACAAGGTGTTGAGTCTCTCGAAGTCCCAGTTGTTAGCTAAAAGTTGAAGGTTATCTGAACGTTCCCAAAAGGTTAGGATTTGTAAATGTCAATTATGAGTTTCGTTCCTTTGCATTGTTGAGTTGGCATCCACGGCCTAGGGGATTCAAGCTAAGATAGAACGGCTCATAGAAACAATGCCACTCCCAGTGCAAATTATCTTTCTCCATAACTTACATTAGATCTCAATACCTTTATCCGTGGGATACCTTGATAACATAACGGCCAGTAGATTCTATTACTAAGCTTCCATCCCAAGAAGGTCACTAGAAATATACCATGCTCCTAAGATGTCGTTCAGGGGTACAGAATCTCGTCGATCCGTTCTTCTAATGTTCCAGTTCTGACTCATGCCTTAGCCACTTGGCTACAGTTCCGAGTGAAATAGATTTTAATTGACCAAGCCTTCTGGACGCCCCTCTCGCTATGCTCGAACTCCTCCTCTTAGTCTACTAGGTAAAAATGGGGTGACAAAGAGATGTTGCTTCACCTGAGTTGGGCTCCTAGCTCGTGGGAAATTAGATATTCTACGATCCTTGCTTCCCGGCGTCTGCCCTGGGTAGCGATCTACTTGTGTTAAAATTCCAATCGGAAAATAAGAATGTAGTGCTAAGCTAGTTGTTCGTACTAAGTGCCAGTGATCAGGAGTTATATGCACTTTAGTGATGTAAGACCTTTCAGATCAATTCCTCTACCAGCACGAGTATCACTTTCTTTTTCTGTCGAAAACTTTCCACGTAGGTCTGAAATAACCGTTTGTCAGGACGACTTCTCTTACGATGTTTCTGAGCATCCGAGCTAGCTGGTTTTCCATCATCCATTGATAGCCGCATAAATGACTAGAATTTGTTTTTCTATTGGAATGTCTTGGAGTTGTAATCTTCCTATTTAGGTTGTCACCGTCTCCGGTAGGTGTTTATGGAATCATTGTCGAGCAGGTTGGCTCCTCAACTGTTGCTGAACCTAAGAACATCCGTCAAAAGCCGCATCTCTTCTTTTCTTCTCTTCCAAATGAAATGGTCAAAGCATGGAAAGTAGACTCGAGAAAATCCAATCGTCAAAAGCCATCGGAGAAAAGGTTGAAATATAGATAAAAACATATCCAAGTAAAGTAATTCACTTGGTTTCTGCTCCTGATTCGCTAGCTCGTCTTCTCCCTTAAAGTAAAGGTAATCCCCTACAGTTAGGGCAAGCAAGCATATTCTTTTTTCCACGGTTGGATTACTTGAGTGTAAAAATGTTTATCCCTGGAATTATAGACTAGACCTATACTAGTGGGAAAGCAGGATCTGGGGCCACAGATCATTAGGTTCAGTCCCTGGTGATCGAATCATCCGTATTGGATTTCTATTACCGTGGATCTGGGGACACAGATCATTAGGTTCAGTCCCCGGCGATTGAATCATCCGTATTAGATTTCTATTACTGTGGGCGTCTATGTGAATCAAAACTCGGGAATACCCTTGCGACTGTCCAAATCGTAAATGGTGGATACTCCGCACCATTTGGATGCAAGTGTTGTCGTAACTAAAGTCTTAGTATCTGATCATCCCAGTTAACGGATACACGGGCACCACTATTGTATCGCGAGTGTTTATTTGCATATAAAATTGCAATTCCACGATCGCGAGTGTTTATTTGCATATAAAATTGCAATTCCACGATCGCGAGTGTTTATTTGCATATAAAATTGTCGATGAGTGGAACGGTCTTTTTATAGTGTTTATTTACAAATAAAATTGTTAAAGTCTGCGGACATCCAACTCAAAACCAATTGGCAATGAATGGAGTGGGGCTTCCATATTATATTTAAGTTAATTATGCGGAATCTAAAAATCTGGGACTATTGTCCTTCAACAAAAACCAAAATGAAACAACAGTATGTGTCGGTTATATTTTATCAATATTGTACTTCTCTTCATTGGCATCATGTTTGATGCCATATTTTCCATTTTCGTTATTATTGGCTTTGGATGCCATATTTTCCATTTTTGCTTTGTGTGTGATTTTGTTTGAAGATGGCAGTACTATTAATATGTATTACAATGTTGTGTGATTTTGGATGCCATATCCGGATTAACAACATCCACTTTATAGGCCTCCGGTTAAAATCCGATTTTCCATTGCCTCCAATATGTGGTACCTCTTATTGGCCTGCATTTAATCCAAATAGAATGTTGGGTTGGTGTATCATGTATGAGCCTAACATGGAGATGTGGAATGCTTTGAAGAAGTCGGAAGAAATTGTACATGAAGGTCAAATTTCACTTGCGTATGATTAAATGACACATGTAATGGAACTAAGTATGCTTATCAATGGAATACTATGTTTTTTGAAAAGTGGTATTAATATTTGAAAAAAAGTTAGTATTTTATGTAGTTTCTAGATACTAGTTCGGTTGGCAGATTTTAATACAGAGCTTGCCGAACTTCCTGTTCTGTTAGCTGCCCAAATTTTACCAGGTCACCGAACTCTAGTTCAGAAGCCTAACATTTTAACTGCTGAATTTGACATTGAAGTTCAGTTATGACTGAAATTACAGGACAATGCCGAACTGTACGAGACAGAAGTTTGGTTGGGAAATGAAATTACAGGACAATGCCGAACTATACGAGACACAAGTTCGGTTAGGATATGTAATTATAGGACTCTGCCGAACTTTTACAGGACTTTCCAAAATAAAATTACGTACCATCTAATATCTGAAACGCGTTATGAAAAAGTCTTTAAGGAGGCGGAAATGATATTCATATTTGAAATCCTTTCTCTTCCGTCTTCGCCATTTGTTTTTTGATGTTAAAATGATTTCGTCGAATCCTTCACCCCTTAGTCGATACCGCCTTACAATACGAAATAAAGCCATAAATTCCACAACTCCATCTCTAATCTTTCCAAATCGAATGAACAAATCTAGATGATCACGGTTATAAGGGTTTGTTGTGTCGGAGATGAATTTCTCATGAATTTTCTCCCAATAACTTTGACTCATAATACCATTCATTCTTCGTTCTTCACCCCTCTTTGGATAGTATAATATGTAGTTTCTGCAAAGAGAAAGATCTTCATATAGAGTAAATTTAGGAATAGTACCTGCCATTTGTAGGAAATTTTGTAACAAAATTTTAACTATGAAACACCATATATATACCACTTGGGTGTATAACGGCTATAAAATTAGCCGTTACTTGATATATAGTACATAAATTTAAAATCATCTACTATATTTGTGTCAGCTAAAGGACATTTAAATTTCAAAATTACAAGTTCGGTTAGGAGAGAAAAACTTGCGATCCAACCGGACTCTGAGTTCGGTTACATGACAAATACAAGTAGTCACCGAACTATTTTGTGGACGCTCACAGCCAAACAAGCATATATACGATTCCAAAAACACTCCAAAACAAACCTAAGAGTTGGTCTGTGTGATTTCTGCATCAAGAGAATGAGTTTTCCAACATGTGCAATGGCAAAAATTTGAGTCTCCAGAGAACATTTCAGTGACCTAAGAAATAATGGTCTGCTAACCGAACTGCGAGTTCGGTTACAAGACAAATAAAAGTGGTCGCCGAACTTTTTTGTGGAGGCTCACAACCAAACTAAGCATATATACGATTCCAAAAACACTCCAAAACAAACCTAAGAGTTGGTCTATGTGATTTCTGCATCAAGAGAATGAGTTTTCCAACATGTGCAATGGCAAAAATTTGAGTCTCCAGAGAACATTTCGGTGACCTAAGAAATAATGGTCTGCTAACCGAACTGCGAGTTCGGTTACATGATAAATACAAGTGGTCACCGAACTTTTTTGTGGAGGCTCACAGCCAAACTAAGCATATATACGATTCCAAAAATACTCCAAAACAAACCTAAGAGTTGGTCTATGTGATTTCTGCATCAAGAGAATGAGTTTTCCAACATGTGCAATGTCAAAAATTTGAGTCTCCAGAGAACATTTCGGTGACCTAAGAAATAATGGCATGCTAACCGAACTCCTCCATCCTCTTCCTCCTCTTCTTCGTGTCCCTCCTCTCCCTTCTCTTCCTCCTCTTGTCCTTCTCCTTCTTTGCCGCGTTCTAGTTCTTCTTCTTCTACATTTCCTTGGTCTTCATTTACTTGCTCTTGTTCAACCTCTTCATTTCCTTGGTCTTCATTTCCTTGCTCTTCTTCATCATCATTATTTTGTTCAATAACATTATCAATTGTATTCTCCATCACCTCTTCATTGACATCTTGGGTTACATCACGAATATTATCTTGGTTGACTTCCGGTAACAAGCCCCCTCCATATTTAGCATTTGTGGCACCACGTTTTCGGAAATCTAAATGTTTTGCTCCACGAGGGGTGGGAGTTTTCAAATCCTCATCTAGTTGTAGTCTTAATATTTTTCCTTTGTTCCTAATGAATAAAAACCAAAGTATTAGCTAAAGATAAGAGAATATTGTGTTATCAAATCAAATAGAACTAAAGAATAAAGTAAACAGAACATTTAAGTTAGCAGACTATAGTTCGGTTACCAATTTTTTTTTTGCATCATAACCGAACTGCAAATTTTAACAGTTCGGTTAGCCATAAAAATTATCGACAAAACCGAACTCATTCTTAACTTTTAAAAAATTTAGTTCGGTTAAGAGATTTTTTTTTTTGCGAGCACACCGAACTACATATTTCAACAGTTCGGTTAGCCATAAAAATTATCGACAAAACCGAACTCATTCTTTCAAAGAAAAAATTGAGTTCGGTGACGAGAGATTTTTTTTCGAGTAGACCGAACTGTGTAGTTGGGTCACCAGATATTTTTCAATTTTTTGCGAGCACACCGAACTGCTCTTATTTTTGGAGTTCGGTTAGCAATTCTAGGGTTACACAAAAAAATCTCCTGGACGAAATGTCTACTGTAACTACCATTTTCAATGGGTTTTGATGATTTCTAATCGATTTCTTCAACAAATAACGAATTCAAAAGAATGGGTATGAAGGAAATTACCCGCGGATTTGCATTTCACTTGAATCGGACTTCTTGGTTGCTGTTGGATGATTGATTTTTCCTCTGAACGGTGGTTTAAGTTCTTTTCGAAGTAGGAATTGTTTTGGGAGATTCACTATATGTGGGAGTCCCGGACTCAATCCTGGAAGTCTGGGTGTTTGCTTGGCACGCATTGCTTATGAAGATTGATTAATCGACGATGAAATTTTTTCGAATCGACGATTAACGTCGATGTTGACGAAGAAGAGGAAAAAAGGAGAAGAAGAAGAAGATGAAGCAGAAAAGAATAATCAGTTTTGAAACTGATTTTAAGTTTTTATTAAGGTTTTAATTAGGATTTAATTAGTGGGTTATTAGGGTTAGTTATAACCTTAATTAGAATAAGGGCAGATTAGTCTTCCCTAATCTTTTAGGACACCCCTTATAATGTGGGATGGACATTTGTATCACAAAGTAGTCCCCCACCTTTTTTGAGTAGTCCCCAAAAAATCGTTCTTTGATTTATATATAGGGGAAATTAGGCGCATGCCCTAAAAAAATCTTTCTAAGGAAAATGGGGACGCGCATGAAGATTTGCGCCAGTGTAAAAATCTAGAAAACTGGGTGTAGTTAGGGCTGCACAAGAACCGGTTGAGAGGACCTGGACCGGAGTGGAAGCGGAATTACCGGACCGGCACCGTATCAGAACCGGTCTAGCCGGTACAGACACCGGTACTGGAAGTTGAGAACCGGTCTAGAACGGTACAAACACCGGTTCTTGGGGAGGACCGGACTTGAACCGGACCATATGTACCGGTGATAGTTAGCCGTTAAGATCAAGCTGGGATTTTAATCGTAGTCGTCCATACTAAGTATAGACTACCGACTATCGAGAGAAGAATCAATTCACTCTCATTTTTCTTCTTCTTTTTTTCTCTCTGAAAAAGCAGCGACAATCCTCTTCTCTTCTGTGTTCTTCAGGGTATCATCGATTCACCATCTCTATCAGGTAATTCAACAGTAGACGATAAGAATCAGTTCGATTTGTTCTTCTTTTTCTTCACCATCTCTGGTTTGTTCTTCTTCTTCACCATCATTTCGATTTAGGGTTTGTTAGTTTGAGTTAGGGTTTGATTGTAGATTGATTTAGGGTTTTTTCGATTTGGTGGAGAAATTGAATATGAAGATTTGATTTGGTGTTTTACAAGATTTGGAACCTTGGGTTGGAGTCGGATTTGGAGATAGGGGGTTATGTAATTATGAAAGGAGATCTGGTGGTGGTTAGAGATTAAAGAGGATAAACCTTCTTCTTCACTTCTTTTTCTTCTTCTTTTGTTTTTTTAAGAAACTAATTGCATGTGTGATTTAAGATTTTACGAATTGAGTTTTCTGTTGAAATCAAACAACAAGATTTTGTAATTAAATCTTTGTAATGAAATAATAGATGGATTTTGTAATTAGAGTATGAGAATAAGTTTGGCTACAACTCAATTTGGTTTTGGGCGATTTGTGGGGTTTTATGATCTGAGAATGAATATATCTGATGCTTAGATTGAAATCGATTGATGGTGAATGGGTTCTGCTTGAAGTTCTGATGCTGGTGGTGTAGATGGATTATGATGTAAATTCTTATTCTATTGTATGAATTGTTACAGATTAACAATGGTAGTACATTGCTAGGTGTTGTATTGTATGAGTTGAGATGATATTTACAATGAATATTGAATAAACAGAGCTAGATGCATGCTAGGTTGGGTACATGATGTAATTGTGGTACAGTTGAGCTTTGCTCATCCTACAGTGATGATGATTTTGCAGGTAAAAACCCGGTACCGGACCGGTACAACACCTGGTACAGGTACCGGTCCTCAAAAGGAGGTACCGGTCAACACCAGGTACAGACACCGGTTCCATAAGAAAACCGGGCCTTACCGGAGTATGTGCAGCCCTAGGTGTAGTAGTAGTTTTCACTTATATATATTGTGTATTTGTGTTGCGAAAAAAGCGAAGTCGACATCTAAAAAATTAAAAATTAGTCTCCACTGGCATTTTTAATTTGTTTTTACAATCATCTTGAACTTGAGGCATTGAGAATTTAAATTTTGTGCACAATTCTTTAAAATCGCTGAAACTACATCAAAAGATGAAACTAGAAAATTACGTGATCAGTGGTTAAAAGGGCGCATAAAATCAGACTCAATTATTTGCGTTGTTTTTACTATCACCATGAGAATTCCAACTATTGTCCTTTTTTTTTCACACTGAAATTCAAACGGTAAATCTCAAGCAACCTATCCGTTCCACCAATTACCCCGAGGGACAAGCAAGCTAGAAACGCGTTACCGGACATTACCCTAGATTGCCGGGCTTCCCGTCGCCGACATCCCCCAAAACATTTATGACCCGCTAGATCTCAACTAATCAATTATTATAGACAACACGTGGTAAATCACACGACATCGAATCTATCCACGTTTCATCTCACTATATTCCCGTACTACGAACAATACAATATCATTTTTAGGTTTTGTTGTTTTCCTTTCCCTCTATTAACACACGAAATTCAAATTTCAAAAAAAATGCACACCCTCGAACAAACATTCTATTTCCATTCTCACCCCTACGTTTTGGCCGTACACCACCCTATATATGAATAAAGATATTCTTCTCTCAGACTGTCAGTCCTCTTTCTTTCATTTTTCTCTGCAAAATCTCAGAAAAGCTAGGGTTTCAAAAATCAAATCAAATCCGTTAGCTTGAGATTTTGACGAATCGGCGCCATACATGTTATGTAATAGTGGAATTGAGTTTGATTTGGGGACTCTCCTTAGATCAGTGAAGAAAACCATTATGGGTTGTTTTTTTGGGTGTTTTCGTGTTAAAGATGATAATCAAACTCATCATATCATCTCCGATTCTTCTAACAAAGTAAGTGATAAGCCTTTTCTTCTCCGATTTTTTGAAATTTTTTTTGTGATTTTTTTTGTTGAGATTCTGAGTGACTTTTTTGTTTAATTACAGAAAGATTCAAGGAATCGGCTAGCGGAGTTACTTTTATCTGAATCTCCAGGTGGTGATTTTGATTCTTATACTCTTTTTACACAATTTTTTTTATTTGGATTTTGTCTTTTTCATTTTTGCTTTTGCTTTATAGATCTGAATTTTGATATGAATTGGAGAGAAATTTCGATGTGTGACCTAATTGTTTTCAGAACTCTATGTTGTTTTGGTATGTTTTCAATCATTTTAGTGTTGGACATGTTGTGTTTGATCTCGATTTGGGTAGAATTTTGTTTGTTTTGTTGAGTAGGAATTTGGATGAATTTTAGGGTTTGTTAACAGTGCGTGGATTTACTAGTGAGTTTTTTATGTTATTACTGCTGAGAATGTGTTTTTTTTTTGGTTGTATGTAGAAAATGAGGTTTCTCCTATCAGTGACAAGGAAATTACAAAGGAGCTCATAGATGAGGTTCGTGTTCTGCACTTTTCCTATTTTTGTTTGCTGTCTCTCTAATTGGTTTATGGCTTATTCTCCTCTACATTATTGAAGAAGTGTACTTGTCTTGGTTGAACATAGTTTTAGCAAATAGAATACTGATTTAGTTCAGATTTAAGTACTAAGTACAATACTAGATGATCTACCTTAATGTGACTCATTTCCATTCTAGAAACCTGAAAGAATGTGGCTTAAAATACAACTCATTTACATTCTAGCAAGCATTACCTAATCAATTTGCAACTTGTTGCTATTTCTTAATCACATTCACATGATAATTGGTGTATTTGACAATGTCTTTGACCGTATATAATAGACACTATCCTGCTTCCTTTGAAACGTCTGAATTCCTTTGCGATGTCCCTTAAAGTTATGTGTAAATCATCTTAGAGTCTTATATGATTTTGTGTTTGATTGGTCCCGAGACATATGTGTTGCAGCATTTTTGTTCTATTCATTGCTATAGCAAGGTCTTACAAAATTGCAGAGTTTGAGTTTGTTGTTACTTGTTGATTAGTTATCAACTTTCTCATCAATGAATTTTTCTATCTGATCTTTTTACAGGCCAAGTTCCTTAAATCTTGTGGTACACTGGCAGAAACACCTGCTGAGATACGCAAAACCTATGCTGGGGTAGACCATTCGACAACTCCTGATGGAGATTCCGAGAATAATAAATTTCATTCATGGATGCCCAGTACGTCAATCAAGAAGCTCCAGTGGGAGGAGGAGCAACTCAACCAGGTCTCTGATTCCTCTGCAAAACTATCTGAAGAACCGGTAAAAGAGTCAGATTCTTCAGAGCATCAACCTAGCAGGTTTATTTTTTATTCTTGTTTGATAGTTTCTTTCCTACATTTGATAAGCGTCTCATCTTAGCAACTCAATGGATGCTATACCAAAGGATGCTATTCATCTTTGACTGTTTTTCTTGAAGCTCTGTATCTGGCGAGCAGAAGTTCAAGGCATTAGAGAGCAATGGCGTTGAGAGTCCTGATGCATCAAGCAAGACACCAGTGCAGCTTATTGATGATGATGCGTCATCCCCAGTATCACAGATTCCAATCGAGATGACGCAGTGTAAGAACAAGTCTGTACGCTTTGATTGTGATCCATCTAGTGCCCAAAGCTCAAACCAGTCTGATTCCAATGGTAGTAATGAAGGATCAAAGTGGTCTCCTTATCCTACCCCATTGAAGATAACTGATGAGATGCAAACTCCTGGAACAGTTTATGCAACAAACCCGGAGAACCTTACAAATGGGAAAAATCCTAGAATCAGGTGCCAGTATGTATACCCAGCTGGAAACCCTGCTCAAGAGTTTACACAGTGGAATGTGCTGAACGAGGAAGATGAAAACACCACCTCAGAGTGTACATCTGTTTCATACTCGAGTCAGTCAGTGGTGGAGCATGACAAAGAAGCTAAAACTGGTGAACATGAGGCGGTTGTAGAGTTCTCTAAGTGGCTATCATCTTCTCCAAAGAGCGAGAGTGTTGGAAACTATGAGACATTATCTAGTGAAAGATCACACAGTAAAACTCCCGAGGAGGACAGACCTATTCTTGGAACTGTTGCTGCACACTGGAATGATGACGAGTCGACTCGTATCTCGTCCAAGTGGTGGGATGGTAATGGGATCCCGAATTCGACTAACAAATATAAGGAGGTACCCTTAGTTTCCATCCTTGTTTTCCTTTTGCTTATTATCAACTAGAACAGGTCTGTAAATGGTTTTGCTAACTTTTGATTTTACCTGCCTGCAGGATCAGAAAGTTAGCTGGCATGCAACCCCATTTGAAGTGAGATTAGAGAAGGCATTGTCAGATGAGACTCTTGTTAATCCAATTCCTAGGTATGTCTTCATTCTTTCGTTGTCACTACTAGAGTTATTATTTGTTAATAATGTAGTTTAATTTGAGTTAATTCACCATCTCCATATGCATAAACAAACACAACCAAAACTGGATTAATTTGAGTATGCTTAACCTAGCTGAAGCACAAAGAGATCTTGAGCCGAAAACACCAAATGAAGTTGGTTCACCATCTCTTTATACATAAATAACCACAGCCAAAAACTGGACTAATTTGAGTACGCTTAACCTGGCTGAAACACAACGAGGTTTGGAGCCGATAAACACCAAATGAATGAGCACTAAGTTTGCATTGTTAGTTTGCCAGACTTTTGCTCGATTCTGTTCTGATAATTTCATCAGCTGCATATACATACTCGATTCAGATTACCTATAGCACATTGTTTTCTTGATTCACAGGAGGCTTCATGATGGTCGACCCATACATTTTGAAGAATTGGAGGAAGGTGATTCTGCTATGTCTAAAATGAAGACCTCTGCTCATCCTGAATCGGTGGTTTCCTTCTAATGATTGTTCAAAACATTGTTGGTCTTTGATCTTCTGTGATAGGTTATTCCAGAAATTTCCTAGAGATTTCTTAGCTAAACATCCTATTTAGTCCGAACTCTTTTGTTGCTATCATTCTGTTTTGATGATAATGCATCAGCCAGCATTTGAATGCTGCTTCTTATGTACATAACGTATTTTTATATCTCCCCCATGGGTTGTTTAGTTTTTGGGGGACAGGGATACATCAAAAAACAAGTCTTTTTCGGATTTCTGCTTTCGTTATTTCTTGCAGTTAAGAAATAATGCTCTGTCTTTGTTTCAGTATGTTGGAATTTCTTCTTCTCGTAAGGATTTTGAAATTTGTAGGAATCAAAATGTGTATTTCTTTTTTTCTTTTGAGAATTAGGATAACTGTATTAGATATTAATTAAAACTGAAATTAAAAAAAAAAAAACATTTGCGTAAGAAAATCCTAGACACTTAAAATACCTTCACTTAGGTTAGTAGTAATGGTAGTAGTTATTTGTCCCAAAAGGAGCCTGAGCCTGAGTCTGTGGCTGAACCTGATCTTCAACATGAGCCTGGTAATGAACTTCGGCGCCAGTACGATAAGAATGAGCAGTTTGGAATTGAGTTTGAGCTGGGGAATGAGCAAAAGGCAGAAATTGAGCTTGTGAAGGAACTGAAGGTTCAAACTGAGGTTGAGGATGAGCCACAGGCTGTAATTGAGCTTGAGGATGAGCAAATGGCAGAAATTGAGCTTGTGAGGGAACTGAAGGTTGAAACTGAGGTTGAGGATAAGCCACAGGTTGTAATTGAGCTTGAGGATGAGCCCAAGGGTGAAATTGAGCTTGAGCTGGATAATGAGCAAAAGGCTGAAACTGAACTTGAGGATGAGCCAAATGTTGAGCTTGAGCTGGATAATGACCCAAAGGCTGAAATTGAGCTTGAGCTGGATAATTAGCAAAAGGCTGAAATTGAGCTCGAGGATGAGTAACTGGTCTGAATTGAGCTTGAGCTGCCGAATGAGCCAAAGGTTGAAACTGAGCTAGAACTGGCGAAGGAGCTGAAGGCTGAAATAGAGGTCGAGGATGAGAAAAGGGTGGAAATTGAGCTTGTTCTGGCGAATACGGTGGACAATATTCATCTGACGAGTAATAATGAGGTGGCGAATAATCATAAGGCTGAAATTGAGCTTGAGATTCATCGGCCACAGCTTGATCTCCCAGACAGATGAACTGCTCACAATTCTTAGCGCCTTTTGATACAAATGCCGGGACAAGGCTCCCAATCATGGTACCCACTTCTCTCTTGAAGTGCGCGCGCTTGAAGTGCATTGAGGAGCCGCTCTTTTGACCGCCATTCATATCATGCAATCCTTCAACACCTTCTTTCTCGGAGGGGCCATTCTTTTGACTTTCATCATCATCCTGCACTTCGGGAATAACAGAACCGATCTGAGCACCTTCAATGTAAGCTTTACAAGCCGCCAAAATAGTGTTCGCTCGAAGACGGAAATGCCCCAGTACATAATCCTCAAAATGCTTTGGGGGATTCTTAAGCGTGTACTGCATTGTCTTGCATGAAAGAATAAATGTGCTCTCATTGTATTCCTGGGCAATATTTTCACCGTGTACAGTGCCAGCTGAGTATGAATATCCAGGCTCATTGAAATAGGGCTTTTCATTCAACACCAGAGCTTGGATAGAGAGAAGAACTTGCAGCATAGTTGATTGCCCAGGTGTCCAATGCTCCTCAGGACTCCCTTTCCATGTGTTGAGAAGACTGAGGCAAACATACCCATTACTGTACAAGTTTGGATTTAAACCCAGATTATGTGCATGGTAGTTCACGAGCGGTGGTGTATCAGGATACTCTGATGGATAGTGAATATCGAAGAAGAATAGGCCGTCGTGGTACGGAGTGCCAGCTGCACCAACAATCACAGCCCTTAGGAGATCCATTCTTTCTTCATAAGCTCTAGCAAATATAGTGTCAGGCAAATCATTCTCCAGAAGTCTCCAATCTTGCTGTATTGCCTTTGCCCACTTTTGTGATGTCTGCTTTGACTGGGTAACGGAATATGATTTATAATGGTGGTCGGAGAAATCTTCAACTGTATCGAAGCTTTTAAACGATCTGTACTTCAATTTAGCTTCATCGTCATCATCCTCTTGAAACTGTTTGGGAACAGTTGAACTGCTGCCCGGAACTGGAGGACTCGTCGGATCAGTACTGGAGTTGTCCTCCACCACCAACGAAGGGACAGGTGGTTCCGCACTGGCAGGGAGTTCTGAATTATTAGGGAGGACAGATGGTTTGTCCTCCACCACCTGAATCGTTTCAAGCTTTTCGTTAGCGCTGGAAGTCGACATGGAAGAACTAGTTTTCATAATTTCAACTACGTCCATAGAAGAAGGAAACGAAGTAATCTTGTGTCACCGTGGGTTTTATGATATGATCCGACGACGAAACTAGAGAATCAATCAAAGATGAACCACCACCCTAAGTACTCTGATCGGATTAGCCACCACACACTTGATAATATTTGATGAATAAACCCTATAACAAATTATGCATTTATAGAGAACATATAGAGTCCTGCCTTATGCCGGAGAACATTCTTGGTGTCCACGGCACGGAACAACTTTTCGTTCTGCCGTTCTCCGGCTAACTGCTTCGTGGGCCAAAGGCGAGGCGCCAAGCCCTTCGCCTGCTTAGGCGCCCAGAAAAAAATTATAAAAGAAAATACGGCCCACATTTTTGCGCGTAGAGCGTTTTATTATCTAGACGCCCTTTGCACGACTCGTCTACAGCGCCTAGGTGGCATCTAGGGCACCTTTCGAACATATTGTGGCCGTAATGAATACCGTGCGAGTAATTATGTCATCCTGTCACCCATTGGAAATTCTAGACCTATAGTCTGCTATTGTCGATGAGAATGTATGCTAAAGCAAGTGTAAAAAGATAAGTACGGTGAAGACTTAATCCAAGTAACTACGTAAATTTTCAAGCTTATTACTGGGCGGCATGGTTTATTAAAGGAGCGTCATTTTAATAGGACAAAAGGGTCATTACATGATCATTCAAGGTGTCCCTTATCAAAAAAACTGGAAATGACAATTAATCCTCATAATTAGTGATGATAATCAAGTGTAATATTAATGATTAAATTCACTTATTTTAACTCAAAAGCAAAACAAAATCAGATTTTAGAGTTTTAAAAAAAAAAGTTTGGAGATGGTAGAGAAGTTTTAACCCAAAGTGAAGGTCAATCTCAATCAATTGAAGAAAGTAACCAACAAAGTGAAACTCAATGCCTGAAAATGACCAGGTATACATCTAAATTAGTCCCAACTAGATTTTTGTTGCTCAAATACGTAATTTTTTTTTTTAATTTCTTACATTTTCAGAGTTAATTACGGTTGGCATTTCGCTCGTAATCAACCATAATTCATAGTTACGGTTCGTAAAAGATGAACTACAAACCGTAACTGGTTAAATTTAGGGGAAAACCCAATTGTAAAACCAGTTACGGTTGGTAACCAAATGCTCGATACCAACCGTCACCGAGTTGCAGTTGGTAAATAAAAATGGTTACCAACCATAACTGAAGAAAATTTTCAAATATAAGAACATACGGTTGGTAATTGAACTATTACCAACCGTAACAACATCAAATTCTCCAGTTACGGTTCGTAATAGAGTTAAAATCAACCGTAACTCACATAAACCTTGAAATTTCAATTTCAATTTTCACCTAAATCCTTAATTCTGATATAAATTAAACTTGAATCGAACAAAATAAACTAAACCCTAACTGGGTTTTTCATAATATATCTCATATAAGTCATTACACACTTGATTAATTTTCGAATCGCTGATTAATCGAAGACGATGAAATTTCCAGTTTTAATGGAGGTCACGATTGATGGAGGAAAAGAGAAGGTGAAGAAGAAGATGAAAAAAAACTGTTTTGATTTTTTCTGATTCATTAGGTTTAAAAATTTTGATTTGATTTTGGTTGATTTAAGGTGAAAAGGGTAATCTAGTTAATTTACATCTCTTTAGGACATTCCCTAACCAACTAAAGGGACATTATTATCACAATGGCGCCCCTCTAATAAACCATGCCGCCCCTATAATAAGCTTGGAAAGATTCATTTTGAAAAGTAAATTTGATATCATTGAGAAGGCTCATATTTCCAACTTTTGTAATCGTTTTTGGTCCGGAGAACTTTAGCATAATCGTTTAATAATTTACATCATGTTTGTTTTTGGTAATTACCTAACAGTGGTCACTAAATAGAGCTCAATCTCTATTTTTCTAAAGAGAGATCCCCTCGCACTTTTATTGTCACACTATCTCACACGTTGGGCGTCATTTTTGCGAATTAAAACCAAACCGTAACGAATTTGAAGCTAATATTTTGAGGATATGTTCCTCTTACCAAGTTCTACATGCGTACCAAAAATGAGTGTATTCCGAAACGTATAATATCATCATCTACTACTCTGAAAATGAGCCGTTGAAAATCTGTGGATTTCTGGCCATCGAAATTAAGAACGGTAAATCGTGAGGTTTTATATTTCGGAATGTGCTCATTTTTGGTAGGAATGTATAACTTGGCAAAAAGAACATGTCTTAAAAATATTAGCTTCAAATCCGTTGCGGTTCGATTTTAATTCGCAAAAATAACGCTCAACATGTGAGATAGTGTGATAATAAAAGTGGGAAGGGATCATTTCTCTTTTCTAAAAGAGCCTATATACAGTGTCTCGAAAAATGACGTTTGTTTTTAATTTTCTAGTGGTTTTATTATTTTATTCATAATTATATATATTATACATCTTTCCGGTTTTATCCATCTATTTTTTTTTTGTGGACCAACAATTCAATTGCTCGTAATTTTTTCCTCTCCTGCTTTTTCTGATCTCTTATTCCCATCTCCTTAACTCTCTGTTGAAGTGTGATGACGATGATCTCCATTCAGTGATCTTATTTTCGTTTTGAGGGTTTTGATTCAAATAAACAATAAAAAAAATAGAGATCTGAGATGGTTTTTCTTCTTTTGTCTGATTCCATGTTAAATGTAGTCTTCTTCTTCATTGTTGGTGGGATGTTAGGGTAATATAGATATTTTTTAGTTTTTCAGGGAAGAATTAACGACGACGGCGACTGTAACGATGGCGGTGACTGTAACGACGGCGGATTGAAGAATCGGGAAGAAAAAACGAAATAGATATTTTTTTTTGTTTTTCAAGGATAGTAATTGTAATTATTAAATTTGGTTAAGGGTAATATAAACATTAGACCATAAGATAGAGATTTGGCCTATCATTTCCTCTACTTGATAGAGGTTTAGCCTCTATATTGATAGTTGATAGAGGTAGTGGAAAACCCAAATAACTGAAAAAATGGGGCCCACCACTACATAGAAGAAGGTAGTGGTTTTCCTCTAGATAGAGGAAAAAACAAACATGATGTTAGACTCGGTTTGCACTATTGGCATCTAGTTAGACTCTTATCAAACAACTCTCAAAAGGCTTCCCTTTTGCAGAAAAACATTCGACTAGTATGTCCTCCTAAAGACACTATGAAAATTAACTGTGATGCTTCTTGGATATCAGCACGAACTAATGCAGGTTTTGGTTTCATAATGCGAGATTTTACATGCAGTTTTAGGGAAGCATGATTTGGAAGTTTCAGAACTTCATCAGCAGAAGAAGCGGAAACAGAAGCAGTAACCCTGCTTGAGACTGTCAAATCGGCCAATACAAACAAGATTCAAAATCTGGTCATCGAAAACAACTTAGCAACAATATCATATGTTCAGGGCACAAATATCTCAATCCAGTGGCAGTGTATTGAAGTTTTAGATGAAGTTAAGAAAATAGCAAGTCAGCTAGAGTCTTTCTTAGGGTTTCAAGGCTGTGGATAAAAAAGCAAATGAAGCGGCAGATATTTTGGCAAAAGAGGAAGGCAATCAGCAGTCAATCAAATCTGGAAAGAATCAACACCCTCTTTTATTATCCCTAGGATAACCTTTGATTATGTAAAAGCTTATGAAGTGAAGAATTTAAATACTGTCCATGTAACGTCAGTAGTAACTAATCCAACAAATCCAGCCATTGTTGGACAGCTTCAATCTAAACTTGCCTCCAACACGGCTGAATCAAATGATCAGGAGCTCCTTTTTATTAATATATATCTATCCTACTTTCAAAAAAAAAGTTTGCACTAGTTGCATGCTATGTTACAATTAGTATAAGGAAAGCGTTGTTTCTGACAATGCAAATGGTTCAGCAACCTAAAGCCATCTTGGTGGTGGTTCATTTCTAAGGAGATAATGTATAGTGCTCTTGGATTTTCTTTTAACTCCGTAATACTTTTCTAGCTATGTTCTCTGCTGTCATTTTACTTTGTTGTCTCTTCTATATACAGTTTAATACACAATAGTTATCATATAACTAGTACACATTACCAATGCTGTCATGATCATTTTCAGAGATTGTTCTACTCCATGGAAATTTAATTGATTTGAGCACTTGCTCTTACGATATCTGTATGTACACCATTCATCATCCACCACGTGTACAGAAAGAGACACGTGGAAGGCATGCAAAGCGAGACATCAAAACATGATAACAAGCATCTCATCAGAAGATGCCATCGGCCAGCAGATCTGACGGTCAGGGACAAAGGATCATAGAGGAATGATGGCTCAGAGGATCACCAGATAATACCCCTTGGGTGTTAACACACCCAATCCCGAGGAAGATCCCAGATCAACGGCCGAGAGGAAGTTTCGCTGACACATATGTGACCAGACAAAGAGACACTTGTCTGACACGAGCAGACATCCATCTACCCGCATTAAATACCAAAGAGATATACACGTGTCAATCAGCTCGTGGAAGAGGCGAGGATAACCCTTCGTATTCAAGCTCAGGCCGCGGCATATGCCGAAGACCTCTGCGTAGTAGGCACAAAGCACAAGAAGATAAGATTACAACGGCACCTCAGAAATGGGACCCACATTCCAACCCTATAAATACCCCTCTCCACTAAGAGAGGAGGGGTCAACCATTTTGGAGAGCAATTATAGGAGAATATAGGAGAGAGAAATAGGAAGAGTAAGTAATCCCCCTACTTCCGCAGACCTATCTATATTCTAAAGTCATTCGACTATCTTTGTAACCATTCAGTACATAGTGAAACACCAACTCCGTGGATGTAGGCCTTAGTGCCGAACCACGTAAATCTGTCTCATTTACATTTCAGCACCTTACATTCAACGTTAAACTTCATATGCTTTATATTTACACTTGATTCTTGGTTTATTCCTTTATACGAACATTATTTATGATAATATTCGACTAGACAATGACAAGCCCGAAGGCTTCGAGTCGATGAATCGATATAATCATCCCCGTTACGCATACGACGTACAATTCTAGAATTAGGATGTATGCGAATATTGTTTGTGAACACGTGCATGGCTTCGTGATTTATGTGTTCACAATCTGGCGCTAGAAACAGGGACTTTGTCCCGGTAAAAGATTTATCTTATCCTGTGATTTCACCTTAAAACGCGCATTATGGTTGTGCCCTATTCTGGGTTCAGCGTGCTTTCAAAACCTTTTTTATTCTGGGTTCAGCGTGCTTTCAAAACCTTTTTTATTCTGGGTTCATGGTCTTCATTTTCACAAACACCATTTCAAAGCAGACAAACCCACGACTATCTATCACAGATTTGCACGTGAGGCGTTTTCCTTTTAAAACTAAGACTTAATAATCCAGATTCATGAGTTCTCGCGACAGATCTGCCTTTTCAAGAGTTTTCTTTTTCAAAAGTAGTCTGAAAACAAGGTCCATGATTGTTTATTAGAGGATTTGTATTGGAAAAACTAGACCGATGAAGTCTTTACATTTCTCTTTCATTAAGGCCCTTGGGCAGCTCATTTCCTTCTATTCCAATAGTCTTGCGGATACGAATGGCGCTAACCCGATCCTTGTGGATATCTTTGGTTCTCTTTATTTATTCCCCAATGCAGAAAAAGATTAAAAATGGAATAGATACTAGAGGCAGGAAAAACAAAGCCTCGTCAAAGGAGACACCGAGGGTTACCTCGGTCATGACCCGAAGCAAGCAGAAAGGAGACAAAGCTAAAACAACTACTCAGAGGCAGGATGCTGCGGAGATCACCTCACCTATGAACACTAACTCCATTGCAGCCGCGACTCTCAAAGCAGCAGCCACAAAGACTGTTGCGGCCCTCCAAGCTACAGAAGCTAACAAGACTTTGGTTTCAAACCAAATCCATCAACAAAAAGAGGGGGTGGCAGAATCTATGACACATCAGCCCGCAATCCACCAATCTTCGGAATGCCGTCAACCAACGGTCAGAATCAAACCATACCAGTGGTTTTAGTACCGCGGGTGGAAGCTCAACCGAGGGGACCAAACTTGGAGATACCAACGATTGAAGCTGATCCTCGGCCACCCTTAATACACACAGTAGACGAAGGGGGAACTATGGCCGTAGGGGTACAATCCGGAACTCCCAATCAGGGATCAAACCAGTCCCACCGACTGATGGTAGAGCTCGAAGAATTGAAAAAGAGCCAGCAGGTCTACGCAGATGCCGTAGCTCTTCTGGCCAGGGAGAACCAAGACTTGAAAGATATGATTTCCCAAAGCACGAAGACTAGCCAACAACTGGACGAAGAAAATTCTAAAGCACCAGAGCCTAATCGAGACTGAAGAATCATCCTAGCAAATGCCGCCAGGGGAAGCAGTGCATCCGATCCGGAATATGCCGCCGAAGATTTATACTATTATGACAACGAAGTTCGAAGAAAGAAACGCTCAACTGAGCATGAGAACGTGGGATATTACCGCGCAATGGAGAACCTGCGTGATGAGATGATGGCTGATATCAGGCAGTTAAAAGCCAGACAAGGCGGAGGAAGGCTTGAAGAGGTGATGAAAGAAGCTAACTCCACGCCCCTAACTCATCGCCTGGAAAATACCCCCATTCCGTTAAAGTGTCCCGTCCCAACTTTTGAATGATACGACGGATCCAGTGATCCTGCGGCACATATCCGGTGTTATAATCGTATCTTATCCCGATGGAGTCAAGACGACGCCGTCCTCTATAGATATTTCCCATCAAGTCTGAAGGGATCAGCTTTGTCTTGGTTTGACAACCTGCCACCTGATTCCATCAACTCCTACGATCAACTCGCAGAGAAATTCTTGAGGACATACATGTATAACAAAGCTGTCAACACCGGAATGGATAAACTTTTTTCTCTGGCAATTGGCTACAAGGAGAACACGAGGGAATATACCAACAAATGGCACAAGATCTGCCAAGCCATAGGGAGTGTGGATCCCGTAGTAAGTATCAACTACTACAAGTGGGGATTAGACCGAATGAGTCCACTATTTGTTGAGATTCACGGAAGCGTACCTAAGACAGAAGGAGATCTTCGAATAATTATTGAGAAGTACGCTCGTCTTGAAGATATCCAGCGTGAGAACCCGAGGGCACAAACGCAGAGGTCTCACCGTACCAATTCTGCAGAACAAACCAGCGGGGCCAAAATAAATAGCTCAGTGGAACGGCCTCACGAAGATAGGAAGGAACGAAGAGATGAACGACGAAAAGACGATCGAAAATTCGAAGATCAGGTTTACACGAAGCTCAATGCTAGCTATGCTCGGATCTTGCGAGAGATCAAAGGAAGGGAAAATTTGGAGTGGCCGTGGTCTAAGGAAAAACATCCCCCAAGAACCGAGAAGTCTAAAGATTATTGTGAGTATCATTGCTTCAATGGACACCAGACCGAGAAATGCAAAAACCTCAAAATAATGATCCAAAAATTGATTGATGCTGGCGAACTCAAGCAATACATTCGAAAGGAGGTCACCGAGGACAGATCCAAACGGATCAAGCAAGTCCAGCTTCCAGAGGGAAACCGCACAATCAACACCATCTCGTGTTCCGAAGCCGCAGGGCTCTCCCTTACAGCGCAGATAGGAAAGATGCTACAGAAGCAGTTCGAAGACCACTGCGAATTATATAAGATTGATGGCGTAGAGGTGGACGAGCACGAAGAGTGGATGGACGCACCTATCATCTTCGATACTGAAGATATCGAAGAAGATATGGAAGACCATAACGATCCCTTGGTCCTCACACTACCAGTGGCCGGATGTAACCTCAAAAAGATCCTCATCGACGGGGGAAGCTCAGTGAACGTTCTATTCTACGACGCCTTCAAACGGATGAAGCTCCATGATGAACATCTAATGACCTCTTATTACACCATCTACGGGTTCAATGGAGCGCCTACAAAGACATTGGGAGACATCGTGTTGCAGGTGAACGCCGGACCCATGAAAGTAGAAACACGATTCAGCGTGGTTGACGCCCCATCCCCCTATAACGCCATTATTGGACGAAAGTGGGTACATAAACTCAAGGGAGTGGCAGCAACTTACTACCAATATCTCAGGTTCTCTACACCCGAGGGAGTGATGGAAATCAAGGGAGATCGGATCTCTGCACAAGAGTGCCAGACCACTCAGGATCGTATCAACAACGAACAAGAAGAGCAGCGAAAAACCCGAAGGATTAAAAATAAAGAAGCTGCGAAAGAAAAGGCCATAAACCTTTTCCTCAAGGAAACCGCAGGGAAGGGCTTGACAAAATATGATAATGTCCTAAACACAGAGGAAAGTACTTCAGCAGCCAACGAAGGACAAAAACATACCAAATAACAATTAAGGAACGTCCAGTCATCAGGGACCCGAAGCCGGTGTTCACACCAATGGAGCCCGTAAAAGAAATCAACATAGGAACGGAAGAAAACCCGAAGATGATCAAAGTAGGGACCATAATGGACGAAATAAGAGAAGAGTGCTTAACCAAATTACTTAAAGAATACGCGGATGTATTCGCCTGGAAGTTAGGAGACATTCCGGGGATTGATCCGAAAACAATCCAACACGAGCTGCGCATCAAACGAGGCACGCCACCTTTCAGGCAGAAAATAAGAAAAGTTGCACCAGAGTATCATAAGGCAGTAGAAAAAGAACTTCGGAACTACTAGAAGCAGGCTTCATCAAGGAAGTGGGCTAGCTAGTTCTGTTGCTGGGCTGTGCTGTAAAGATTAAGAACAAATCCCAACCGGGCTTGTGCAAAAGTCAGGAAGATCAAAGCCCAACTGGGCTTGTGCAACAAAAAAGGGGTAAAAAGTCCAACTGGGCTTCCCTCCAAAAAAAAATAGGTAAGCCTAAACCCATTAAGAGAACCCAACTTGTGGGCTTCCATTTTCTGTTGGGTTTGTAATTTAATTTCTTGAGGGCTTGTAATCTTAATTACTTGTGGGCTTGTTTGTTTTTAAACATTTCTGTTTGGGCTTATAACTTTGACAATCTTTAAAATTTTCAAATTTTCAAAACCCAACAGTTGGGCTTCTAATTAAGTGTCTCTAGGCTTGGCTCAAGTTTCAAAAGTTAAAAATTTTTCAAACCAACTTCCAACCCAACAGTTGGGCCTGTTCAAAACTTCCTTTTGGGATGCACAATTCTCCCACCAATGTGGGCTTGCTCCTAACAACATAACCAAAAATTTCTCCCATATTCAAACCAAAATTTTGCTCCTAATTCAAAACCAAAGCTTTGCTCCACCAATGTGGGCTTGCTCCCAAAATTAAAACCAAAAGTTTTCTCCCATTCAAAAACCAAAATTTTGCTCCCATTCTTAAAACCAAATTTTCTTTTCAAAACCCTTTCAAACCAAATTTCAAAACCCATTAAAACCAAATTTTTTGAAAAAAAATGGGCGAGTGTGTGAATAAACCCCGTAGTCTCCATGAATACATGTACCCTAACAAAATAAGTCAGTTATCATGTATCGTCTTACCCCAGACTGATGGCCCATTTGAACTAAACGCAAGCATGATACAAATACTTCCTATATTTCGAGGGTTCGATTCTGAGAATCCCTATAATCATGTAAGAGAGTTTGAACAAATTGTCCGGGCTTTACAACCTGACCATATATCCGAAGACTCTTTGAAATTGTGCTTGTTTACATTTTCTTTAAAGGAAAGGGCTAAAACATGGTTTTACAATCTGAGACCGCAGTCAATCACCACTTGGGGACCAACTCACAAATCAATTTGTCAAAAAGTTCTTTCCACATCATAGAACCATCTCTATTCGTCAAAGTATTAATTGTTTTTTCCAGTTAGATGGAGAGACACTTTTTCATTATTTCGAACGGTTTACTGATTTGTTGTTTGAGTATCCTCACCATGGCCTTGAGAAGTGGAGACTGGTCGCCATTCTTTATGAGGGACTAGACTTTAAGTCTCGAGCCTTGGTTGAATCTATGTGTAATGGTGAATTCATTGATAAAACTGTGGAAGATGCATGGTCATTTCTAGCTGAAGTTGCAGAGAAAACCCATCAGTAGGAAACCTATAGGGAAACTAGGACCATGCCACATGATATGGGTAATCACCATGAGTCAGATGTTGATTTTCCCAATGAGCTTAATTCTGGATATAGTGTTTCATACCCTATTGCTGAAAATGTCAATCCATATTCACCTATTTTAGAGGCAGATGTATGGACGAAAAACACTAATGGTTTTGACAAATTAGGATTTTCATGTATTTGTGATGATGATGATGATGTTATGTTAGAAGAACATGTCTATGCTGAAAATGTTATGGAACCTTTGGGTTCAAATACATTAGGATTTTCTACCCCGACCTTCATGAATGATGTTTCTTCTAGTATTCCATATACATGTGATGAGGCTACTGATTTAGATATTGTGCAGTTATCCTGTGAAGAGCATGACTTAGGTAATGTTGAATCTTCTATTGACACTAATGATCCTATGCATGAAAATATAGTTGATGTGTCTGATTCCATACTTAAGCCACAATATATTGCTTCTTTTGATGTTGATTTGGATATTTCAGATAACCATGATTCTGAATTTGGACTTGTGCAATTGTTTTGTGATGATAAGCATGCTATACAACTTGATTATGACTTAGAAAATGATGATGTGACTGATAATATTGGTACTCTTGACCTCATGCATGTGAGAAACTTAGATGTCACCTTCCTACTTAAGTCACAATCTGATAGCCTTCCACCCAACCTAGATTTGGTTTGTAACAAAACTTTTAAACCAACTTTTCTGAAAATTCCCAACCTAGGATTGGAACTGTGTGCCTCCCAAGTCCTTTTGGACTATTTTGCATCAAAATACAACATTTTTAAAGAGCCAGAGTTGGAATTAATTTCTCTGACCATCCCGCAAAAAGTCCATTTTGAGTTAGACCTTGTGAATCCTGAACCCTTAAAATTAAAAGATTTTGTGCTTAAAAGTAAACCTGTTGAAAAATATAGGTTTAGGGGTGATTCATTTGGTTTTTCACTCTCACTCTCATTTCAGTCTAATTTTAGTGTTTTGAAACTGTCTATGTTTCAACACTTTGTCTTTTGGGTTGATCCTCAACTCTTTAGACTGTATGTATATAATGAATTGTTTGTATATAATCTGGTAGGTAATGTTTAGTGGAATCACATGTTTCTTGTATATATTGTGCTAACCCAATGTGAATTCAATTGAGTTACTGTTGGGTTTTGCCTTGAATAATGGAGTTCAAAACTTGCTTTCGCCAATATCCGGTAATCTATTTCCTTTTTCTACACTTAGCATCGTTCTCATGGTATGTGTTATAATCATGTTTATCTTTTGAAACATTGAGGACAATGTTTAGTTTAGGTTTGGGGGTGAAAAGTAGATACTTTGATAACATGCTATAATCGAAAAATAGAACTCTTTCTTTTTGAAAAAAAAAATGAAAAATGAAAAAAAATAAATAGAAAATGATAAAAACATAAAAATGGAGCTCATTTATCTTGAAATGTTGACTCATGTGCAAATATGTAATATTAAGGATTCTTAGTCTAGATATTTAGGCACCCTGATTCTAGCACAATTCACATAGTGATAAGAAACTTGCACGCGCACAATCTACCAATACATGTATAGCCTCATCCTTGAGGTGTTCTATCGGAAGTCAAGATTGCCAATCACTTTAGAATACTGAACGAAACTTGACTAGCTTGTTCTTTGGTTGGTTGGGATAGAAGGTGGAGGTTACATTAAGAAAGACAACCATCGAATTTAACTGGTTGCATCAAAAAGGGCTACCTCTTGCAAAGTGTCATGTAATTTTTTGTTTCTTTTTGCTTATGTATCAAAAGAGTTACCATGTTGTAAATACTTTTTTCAAAAAAAAAAAAAAAAAACGATGTATATATTCAGAAAAATATCAGAAAAAAAAAATCAAGTATTTATCAATTCCATCCTCTCTTGTTCCAAAAATAAAAAGAGAGTAGTCAATGTAAATAAGAGTCATGTAAAGAGTCATCTTTTGTGCTTTTGTGTTATAAGCAAGGAAGGGTGTATGCCATTGATGTACAACGCGAGTAATTGTGAAATACCTCCAACTCATTCACAATTCTCGTAAAGTCCGGACAGCTAGCTAGATTTCGACCTCGGTTCTTAGCCTGAGAAACTATCTCTTGGTGATTAGTAGTCATAACGTCCGATCTTTCTTTACACATGTGTAGATACACTTTATACTCTTGTCACGTGTCTTTATTTGTTATCAGTGCTAGGATTGTGCCTTTGATAGCTAGATTGACATCTCCATTTTGCTGTGAGCTTCTACTGTCTTGCACATGTCACATTTCATGGAATCTGAGCTTATATTTTGTCCTAGAACTTTGTAGGTACGTTCTAAGCAAACCTTCACGAGACTTCAACTCGTCCACTAGGGACACTTAGTGGTTTAAAAGGCTTATTGCATTCTCTAAATGCAATCGAGAGACCAGCGACAGTGGTATAGGTAGGATTTCCTTAGTTTTATTTTACTTGAGGACGAGTAAAATTCAGGTTTGGGGGTATTTGATGAGTGCCAAATATTGTATATATTTGCACCTTTTTATTGGCATTTAACTCATCATTTGTGCACTAACGCTCCATTTTATCCCATATTCTGTGTTTTCGTTGTTTTCAAGAATAAATACTTTTCTCAATTAATTTTGCATTTTTAGGTTATAAATAAAGTTTGGATGGAATTACGGAGCGAAAAGAGCAGAAAAGTGGTGGAAGCCGAGAGGAATCACGCAAGGAAGCTGCGAAGAATGTTGTGCGCAAGACCAAAAGGCTAGAAATGGGCTTAACAAGGAAGAAATTGTTCTTAAAGAAGAAATGGGCTCAGAATTATCCCAAGCCCAACTTATCTCCCAAACCAAAACCCAAATCCATAGCCCACTTCTCCTGTAGCCGTCAGATTGGATCCTCAGCTGAATCCAACGGTCGATTCATCGCCGATACATCAAATTTGCTACAACCGCTTCACACCACAGCACCTAACTCCATCTTGAGCAGTTAGCTTCGTTGTGTCTCACAATCCAACGGTCGCTTAATCCCGTGTCCTGGGCGCCGCCCGATTCCATCTAGGTTGATGATCCATCGCCTTTCAGCCGCTGACATCCAACCTCGATACCTCTGCCTGACACCCTATCACCCATACCCATCGACCTTAACCAAATCATCTTCTCCCAAAATTTTCTTTCCCCCAAATTCCCCTTCTTCCAAAAAATGCAGAACCGCCTGAAACTCCATCACCACCACCATTCCATCACTGCCACCATCTCCATCTCACCCCAGACCTCGAGCGTCACCACCACTACCTTCCCCCGACAGAAACCCATCTCCCTAGCTTCCATCTCTCTCATTCTAGCATCATTCCTAGATGCTATGAATTCGGCAGTGAGAAGCTAGGGTTCACTAGGAGTGCAGAGAAGACCAAGAAGGCTTGGGTTCGTAGTAGAAAAAGCATGGGTCGAAGTGATAGAGCAGTTATCTAGCATGGGTGGTACGAATTGGTTAGGTAATTTTCGAAACCCTAGTTTTGGAAATTAGGGATTTTTTTTAGAACTCATTGTAACTATAAATTGAGTGTGTGGGTGTGAGTAAGAGGTATACCCGGGATAGCCGGAGTACCAAGCTCTTAGTGTTCTGTAATTCTACTATTTCATCTGTTTCATCCAGTAGTATAATTTGATATGTTTTAGTTCACTAAGCTAAGGTTGAGATGAAACCATTAATTTACTGCTAAGTTTGATTCATGTTTCTGATATTTTTCTTGTTGTGCTTTACTTGTTTAGGATAAATATAATCTGAGCTCATCATCATTTTACTTTCACAGTGTATGTCATGCATCCATTGTAGTTAGAATACTTCTGTGATGAATGTGCTGCAATTTATGCTTCATTGTCTGTTATTGATCCCTTGACTAATTGTTCCCTGAAAAGACAGTTAGTGCTTTGGAAAGATACCCTAATTGCGATTGGAATATCCATCTTAGGAAAGGTTTAATTATCTAAGTTATCAAATTGATCTGTGATTAGTTGTACTGTGAGAAGACAACTAATACTAGGGATTAGTTAGTTGCCTTAGTTGATATTAATCCATCCATTGAGACCCTGGATAAACGACAGACTTGCATCTTGTCCGGTGTCCATAAAAACGGACAAGAACATTATTGAAACTGGACTGACTTAGCTGAGATTAGGTGGTGGATTCGACTTCCCTAGTACAACGACAGACCCTGTGATTAGTTTTACTGTGAGAAGACAACTAATACTAGGGATTAGTTAGTTGGCTTAGTTGATATTAATCCATCCATTGAGACCCTGGATAAACGAAAGACTTTCATCTTGTCCGGTGTCCATAAAAACGGACAAGAACATTATTGAAACTGGACTGACTTAGCTGAGATTAGGTGGTGGATTCGACTGCCCTAGTGCCCTTTAATATGCATTCTTGTTTTCTATTTTGTGTTACATAACCAACATCTAGCCGTATCGGCAAACAAAACCACCTATTTGTGTTACTTCTTGTTCTGAAATCAGTTGTGGTGAGACCATAGATTCAACTACACACACCAAGTCCCTGAGGACAAACCCCTTCTTACCTCACTCGCTACAACTGACCCTGTGTAGGTCTAAGTTGTAGGTTCTTTTAAAACCACACCAGTGGCTTGAAGTGTGTCTTCCATAAAAGATAGTTGGTATCATTGAGTTTGATGTTGATGAGATGGTTAATATGAATTGCTTGAAGAGTGGATGTTTCTGGTGCTTCCATTGATGCGGAAAAATGAAGAAAGCGTGGTTTAGGATCTTTCTGGCTGATACCAAAACAAATTACAATATTTTGGTGAATTGATCCACACTTCAACTGGTGGAAAGGTAGACAAATATATAGATATTACATGACTTTCTTACAAGGATTACAGAGATTTTTTTGGCGTAACATAAGCTAGCAATTATAGAGAATATATTTGCAATACATCCATATCAATCTGTAGCGTAACACAAGCTAGTGATTGATACGTGATTTTCTCTTGGCAGCTGTTACCAGAAGAGCTTTGACTGAGTCTTGATGAGATGTATTCCTAACAGATCAAGTCATCTAGAGCGGAATACTAGTGGATGATGTAGAGGAGATGACGAAGAATTCTTGAGTCAGTTAACACAAACTTATAAGGAATAGTCAATAAATGTTAACTGGGAGAGCAAGGTTTATAACATGTAACTACGTGTTTGTAATCTCCCTGGTTTATTCTTTTTTACTGTATTTGTTGGAAATTTGAATAGAAATTAATGTCTATTCATATAAACCCTTTCAAGGGATGTGTCTCTCCACTAAGGAATGTGACTTTTCATGAAAGGACTTTTCCAAAAGTCACATATAAACATATGTAAACCCCACATATTCTCCATTTCAAATGTGTGTTTTTAGAGTAATAAACTAGTACTAGAAATTTTAAAGTTTGCATGTCGTCTTCAAGAGTTAAAGAAGAGTTTGTGCTACATCTATTCACGTTCACTGTTCGGTGTTATTGAAGTGCTGCGAAAAACATCGAGGTATTGTTGAATGTTGGAGACATATGCAGCTAAACCTGTAACAACATTATATACATGGCATCAAATGTCTTAAGCAAAGAGATTACTCGCCTCAATACACCCAAGTAAGTTTGTTTAAGTTTTGTGATTGATCATCTTTTTCTATCCTTCTTTTTTTGTTTTGTTGTTGGTATTACGAAATGTAATACATAAACGAAAATCATGTTACAAAGAGTTGTAACGGATCGGTGGATAATACACGGGTTGTATTATTGGAGAATCGGTAACGAAGATATTTATCCAACAATCTTAAGACATTTGATCTTATATTTTTGTTACTGATTTAGTGGTTTAGATGTTACCACATACTTTGCCATTCTGTTTAAGTTCTGGTGTGGAACCAATAATGCATACGACAGTAGAACTAATCCTGTCATGTCGGTTTTGGAAGACAAGTCTTCTTGAAAAAACCTAGACAGAATACTAATCCGCATGGTTTGTTAACCAGCTGACTAAACCGAGACTTGTTTAGAATCGATTCCCAGAGAAACATAATTAATGGACAGAAGGGATAACTTGAGAATTCATATTTGGATGCATCTCTATATAACTGTTTCCCTTGAGTCTACGGAACCATCCATTAAATTTCAGAACTTAGTTGGGAAAGAAATCAACTGTGATTGGGTGTGTACACTGACACAAAATCCACAAGACACATGTGTATGGATTGACGGTTCAATTCTTTCTATAACTGTCAGTGGGATTTGGCTTTAAATTTCAATATGAAAAATGAAATTTGGAAAGCCGCGACTCTTCATAATCTGTAATGATCGGACACAAACGTTTCGATATGATTCAATAACGATCTTAACTTTGTTTCTATATGGTTTGTGTATGGCGATCTTAACTTTGCTAAGTGTTAATGATTCAAGATTGAGAATGAGTAACATCATCTTATCATTGAACCATACCGAAATCAAAATGGCAGAAGTTTGATCAATGATAGAGAGATTTGGATGGATCTCTCCATTCAAAAGGAATTTGGACTATTAATCCTTTTACCGAGTGTAAAAGACATCCGGGTGATTGCACTCGCCAAATTTCGGAATTTCTGGACATGTAGAAGCACTCCTAAAAATTACTCAAAGGCGAGTGTTCTATCTAGAAAATTCTGAAAGGCAAACAACATTGGTTCTGTTTGAGAACATTTCGCTGCTTAATATGTTGCGTGGCCGTATGTTCAAATGAAAGGGTGCAATCAGGGTAACCTGGATAAGATGTTTTATGTTAGTGCCCGTTCAAATTAAGTTTTAACTTTGATTTCGCACCGAACAACACAACCAACGGTGATGAAGCATAATAATGAAATGTACAAATTTCAAATTATGGTTGGTTAATGATGAATTGATCATTGCTGCGTTAGTCAAAAATACGGTTTGCGTTAGGCTTTGTGCATGATTAGCACAACCCAACTTGATTTTCGTTTGAAATTGGGACTGTGTTCGTCATCTTTCGTTTTCATGACAGTTAGAGACAGGCATGGGCCTTAATTTTTTTGATAGTGTAAATCTAACCAAGGTTTACTCTGTGGTTTCATAATCAGTTCAAGATGAAGGAACAGACAACTTGGATTGAAGTTCTTAAACTATCAAGAAAGCTTAGTTATTTGTATCACGGTATCCAAAATGGTTCGAGGAACTGATGGTTAGTAAAATATATAATCAGAAATTTAAATCCATTGCTATGTGGTCAAACAAATACAAGGAGGTAGTCCTTATTTCCATCCTTGTTCTCCTCGTGCTAACTATCAACTGAATTTTTTCTTATACTTTTGATTTTACCTGCATGATCAGAAAGTTAGCTGGCATGCAACCCCATTTGAAGTGAGATTGGAGAATGCATTGTCAGATGATACTCTTGCCCCTAGAGTTAGTTGTTGATATTTCGTTATGCATGAGGAAGTCGCAGCCAAAAACTGGATCAATTTTATTATATATGCTTAACCTGGCTGAAACACAACGACATTTGGAGCCGAAAAACCCCAAATGAGTGAACACTAAATTTGCTTTGTTAGGTTGTTAGATTGCCTCGACTCCTTTCTGATAATTTCATCAGGTGCATATAGGAAACCAGATTCATATTACCTATTACACCATGTTTTCTTGATTCCCAAGAGGCTTCATGTTGGCCGACCCACAGATTTTGAAGGTGATTCTGCTGTCTAATCATCCAGAATCGGTGGTATCCAGAAATTTCCTAGAGATTTCTTAGCTAAACATCCTACTTTGTCTGAACACTTTTGCAGCATGTATCATTCTGTTTTGATGATTATGCATCCGCCAGAAACTTCTTGTTCTCCTAAAGATTTTGAAATTTGTTGGAACCACATTTTCAAAATAATATAAAATAAAAACAAAAACAGAGATGTCTTCAAAAAGTAAGCAAATGTGTCAGTTCTTCCAGCACTTCTGGCCGGCGGAGATCAGACATTAAACAAACAAACAAACAAAAAAAAAGGAATCCCTAATAATAGTCGTCATGGTAGTAATTTGTACCAAAATTAGCTTGAGCCTGAGCATGATGAGGTTGAGCTTGAGCTTGAGATTCAGCTGCCGCAGCTTGATCTTCAGCTGACTTATAGAAATCTTTCTTAAAAATGTTATTGTAGTTGGCTTCAGCTAACCGATAAGAGTCTCCCAGACATATGAACTGCTCACAATTCTTAGCTCCATTTGATATAAAGAACGGGACAAGGTTCCCTGCCATGATACCTACTTCGCTCTTGAAGTGCCCGCTCTTGAAGTGCGAATTATTGAAGTGCGAGCCACTCCCATTTACATCCTGCACTCCTTGAACAACTTTACACATTTCTTTCTTACTCTTTTGACTCTCATTGTCCTCCTGATCTTCTTGAATAACAGAACCGACCTGAGCACCTTCAATATAAGCTTTACAGGCCGCCAAAATAGTGTATGCTCGAAGGCGGAAATGCCCCAATACATAATCCTCAAAATACTTTGGGGGATTCTTAACCGTGTACTGCATTGTCTTGCATGAAAGAATAAATGTGCTCTCATTGTATTCCTGGGCAAGCCTCTCGCCTTCTTCACTGCCAGCAGATCGTTCGTATCCAGGCTCGTTGAAGTAGGGCTTTTCATTCAGCACCAGGGCCTGGATAGACAGAAGAACTTGCAGCATAGTGGATTGCCCTGGGGTCCAACGCTCAACGGTTTGCCCCTGCCATGTGTTGAGAAGACTAAGGCAAACATACCCAGACTCGTACAAGTTTGGATTTAAACGCAGATTATGTGCATGGTACTTGACGAGCGGTGGTGTATCAGGATACTCTGACGGAAAGTGAACATCGAAGAAGAAGAGGCCGTCGTGATATGGAGTCTCAGCTGCACCAACAATCACAGCCCTCAAAAGGTCCATTCTTCCTTCATAAGCTCTAACAAATATAGTGTCAGGCAAATCCTTCTCCAGAAGTCTCCAATCCTGCTGAATTGCCTTTGACCACTTCTGTGATGCTTGCTTTGACTTGGTGACTGAATTTTTCTTATAATGGTGGTCAGAGAAATCTTCAACTGTATCGAAACTCTTAAAAGATTTGTACTTCACTATAGCTTCATCATCATCATCCTCTTGAAACTGCTTGGGCTCAGCTGAACTGCTACACGGAACCGGAGGCCTTGTCGGATCAGTACTGGGTTTGTCCTCCAGCAACCAAGGCACAGATACTTCAGCACCAGCAGGGAGGTCTTCAGCATCGAACTTGGCTTGTAAAGCTGCCGCCTCTTCATCTATTAAATCCGGTTGATCAAATTTATAATCGGGATCTTCCAAGTCAACAAAACCATTTTCGTCTGACTCATCTATATCTGACCCAGCTTCATCATTGTCCGAATTATCATCTGTGTTTAACTTGTTGTCAAGTTCAGAACTATCAGCCACATCTTCCACCCCTTCTTCATCAAATACCGCCTGAATCGTTTTAAGCTTTTTATTAGTGTTAGAAGTAGTAGTTTCCATCACTTCAACTTCGTCTTGCATCACCGTGAGATTATGATGATACGACGCTGAAACTAGAGAATCTTAATACCTAATCTTTTGATCGGGGATTAGCCTCCAAGCGAACACTTAATAAATTGACGAGTTAACCTAGAACTATTTATGGATGGAGAACATAATACTAACCGGATTATGGGTATAAATTGGGTCAGACGTGCCTCATATTCAGCTACCCAATGAGCTCGCCAGGCCAGGAAGGCCGGGTAAGAAAACATATTTTGAGTTTGAGGCTATGAAGTTGTCCAAAGCCCACTACATTAACCAGTTCAAGCTAGGCATGCCAGGTAGACCAAACATGCTGCTACTGGTATTTATTGTTTTTTTGATCAACAAAACGAAAAATTTCATATCCGAGGAAAGAATGCAAGAATTACAAGAAACAAAATTGTTTTATGGATAACAGTTTGAGGTAAACAAACTCCAGAAACTATTTCCTAACCAATTCTTCCTAGAATATATGAAGTATGAGACCATTACAAAATGATGCTCAACTAATTAAGATGATACTGTGCATAACAAATTCTCATGTAGGACATCTACCTATTTTCATTGTATCAACTACGATTGTTGATCCCTTACATTTGTATCAACAATCATTGTTGATCCCTTGAATCTGTTTTAGCTTACTTACTTTACAAGTCCTTTACTTTCCTCATTTAGTTAGAATTCATTTTTCTTTTCTTTTTAGTTGGTCATGCTAGCCTATATAAAGGCTAAGCCTTCTTGTTTAGACATACATCTTATTATCAATATTATTATCAATGATTATCAACTTGGTTATCAGTTTACAACCCTAGAATCTTGATCCTTGTATCAGATTTTATTAAGTTTCTGACGAAGCTACTATCTGCACGGTCCCAGCAACTAGTTTGCTTCCATCCCTATCTGTGCTACACTAGTTGGTATCAGATACAACGTTTTTAGATTCTTATCTAAAAACAGATCCTTAAACCGCTTCCGGAAATCAAAAACCGCAAACTCAAACCCTAAATTTTATTTTCATCAAGTTTTAGTTTTCTTCTTCAGAAAGTTTCATCGCAATGGCAGTTCAACCTCTTACAAAGGAAGTTCTTATTGAGTTTGAAATTAACCTTACAGAAAAACTTGAAACCATTTTAACAAAAACCATTACCAATGTTTTATCAAAAATAATTAGAATACATGAAGAAGGAGTAAAACAGCTGGTCGAGGTTTCGTATGTTCTACAAGAGTTTACTACATCAGTTGATGAGACTATAATAACTACTTCTGAAGAGAATGACGAAAATCAGGTTAAAGATGTTTCGTTACCAACTCAAAAGGAGTTATCATTTTCTAATGTTCCTATAGTTATTTCGGCCGCATCAATTGATGAGGAGAATACAAAATAAACTTCGCAAAGGAATGAAGAAAATCAGTTGAAGGAAGTTTTACAAGATTCGTTGGATGATCCGTTTGAGCTTAATGGTGAGTTTTCAAATCTTGTTATACATCAAAACTCAATTATTCATGATTGCGTATTATGTGCTTTACCAATGGTTGAAAATAATCAAGATCTTATTCATGAAAACGCATGTATGGACTCTTGTATAAACCCAAGCAAGGCTCGACTTGTGGAGTTAACCCAGGAGAGCTATTTTGTGTCTTTTGATATGTCTGTCGATGAGTTTATCTATCGATCTCTTGAAGACATAACTATTGAAAACTATGCCGGAAGAAATCGTGGACGTATACTTTCAAACTCCGAAAGAGTATCGTTGGAAAAAGATTTAGAAGTAAAGTTCAGAAATAAGATTTCCGTCACTAGGTTTGTTTTAGAACCTGACAACGTGCTAGTTTCTGTCCGCTGGTGTGAAGATGAACCTATAAAAATATACATGATTGAGAAGCATAACGATGAAATTTCAAAACTCGAAACCAGGGACAACTTTGGTACAGTTCTTGACGGTCACGATTACAAGGTTACTGGAATGACTACCAATGGGCAGACGGTACTTGAAATTACAACAAGAACCAATATTATGCAAGTTACTTTGAAGTTTGGAGTTGATACTTTCAAATAATTTGAAAGGTTTCATCTTACTGTAACTGTTCTCGGCATGTACTCAAGTAGGCAATACAATCTTTTGCAAGGTGTACGTGTTTAATGGGGGTTCAAGACTATAGCTAAAAGAACTACACATTACAATGGTTTGTCGGAATATGGTATTAACCAAGATTTTTGTGGAGTTTCAATCTTTATAGCACATCTACTCCTATACGCATACTCCATATTTCTTGTAGACAAGGTTTGTTGGTCCATGGATTATACAACATTTGCAAGTAATGAAGTGATTTGGATTAACCACTCGCGGATAAATGTCACAACTAAAGACGAATCATTTAATTCAGCAAATGGCGCGGATAAATCTTCCATCAACGAACTGTTTGATTTATTTTCAACCGGGAGTAAAAATGGTTCTTTCATATTTTTGGTCAATACAACAAAGAATATATATATATATATATAAAGAGAAGATTACAGCAAGAAACTCCAACTCACATATCGAGGCAGAGTTCAAAGTTAAAAAGCAGTTGTTCTTATGCAATGAGGAGCATAAAACAGAACTACAACAACTCCACTTGTTATCCCTACATAAAGGCTTAATGTCTATTTACTACATTCCCCCACTGTATAAGAAGGTCTTGATAATGCAAACCTTTGAATTCTGCATTTGGACCAGTCCAATATAAAAGAGTTGCTTTCACTCCCTCGACAATCTTATTTTCCAACTTTTCTCGTCGTTCGAAAATCCTCTTGTTTCTTTCTTTCCAAATGACCCAACACACAACAAAAGGAAGAAGTTTCCAAAATATACGACCCCTTTCAGTCGGCCCTTGTATGTGTTGTCCTAGGAACATATGTTTCATATCCTTGCACATAACCCGATCTCTCCCATAGTCCAACATAAAAGCCATCCATATTTTATGTGTATAGTTGCGGTACACGAAAAGGTGATTGATCGACTCTAATTCTTCTTTGCACATGACGCACTTGTTCTCTAAACCGTCTCTAATTCTTCTATGTGTAAGGTTATCTAGAGTCAAAAGCGAATTATGATGTAATAACCACACAAAAAAGGATACCTTTGTCGGGATTAGAGGAGTCCAAATCTTGTTGCTGTGGAAAGTGAGACTGTTTTTTAGACTTGTAATGGCATTATAACAAGAGCGAACAGTAAATATGCTGTCATTTTCCCATTTCCATCTTCTAGAGTCTTGTTCTGTATTAAGAGTAACACCAGTTAGTTGTTGACAGAGAATAGTAGCTTCTTGTATTTCTGAATCGGTGAGCCTTCTCCTTGGGTCAATGTCCCAAGCACCATCTTTATAGAAGTCAACTACCCATCCCTGTTTCTTCCTAGAAATTTCATATAACTCTGGGAATTTTAAATACAAATCCGTATCCCCATTCCAAACATCCAACCAGATTTTGACTCTAGTTCCACTTGCAACTGTATACACAATGCCCTGCGAAAATATCTCCAATATATTAGTAATACCCCTCCACAGACTGGTACCATATGTTTGTTTTACCGGCTTTGCGTCCCATTCATTGTCTTGCACCCCATGCTTATCACCAAGAATTTTCCTCCACGCAACATTGGTTTCGGTAGAAAAGCGCCACAACCATTTACATAGGAGAGAGTCGTTCATCTCTCTAATGCTCTTAATTCCCAGTCCTCCATGTTCTCTATCCTTGTAGATAGTCTTCCATGCAACCAAGGCTGTCTTGTTTTTCCCATCTTTAGTCCTCCATAAGAAAACCTGCATTTTTTCTCTATCTTCTTAGCTACATCCGGAGGAATAGAGAGCAAACATAAGATAGATAGTCAGAGAACACAAGACACTCTTAATTAACACAACTCTTCCTCCGTAAGACAGATAAATCCTTTTCCACCCAGCCAATCTCTTATTGATCGATTCCAACACCGGATCCCAAATATTCTTGCACCAGCTGGCATGCCTAAGTACTTGAAAGTAAGCTCTTCATAAGTGAACCCCAAAGACGATTGCACAGTATGACTATGCTGAGAATTCCCCACACCAATAGCTGTACTTTTAGACATATTAATTCTTAGGCCAGTAGACATCTCAAAACACATCAGTAAGCCTTTAATATTATGGATGTATTCTTCTTTGTCAGCGGAGAACAATAGTATGTCGTCTGCAAAAAGCAAATGTGAAACTGTAGAACCTTCCTTGGTAATTGTCAACCCTGTAATTGCACCACTTATTTCCGATTTAGCAAGCATCCTGCAGAAAACCTCCATTACTATAGTGAAAAGAAAAGGAGATAAAGGATCGCCTTGTCGTAACCCTCTAGTACTCTTGAATTTTTCCCCGGCGCTCCCATTAACCAAGACCGCGAAATGAGCATGAGAAATGCACGATAAGATCCACTTTCTCCACATGAAGCCAAACCCCATTTTACGCAACACCCATATCAGAAAACCCCAATTGACTTTGTCGTAAGCCTTCTCAATATCTAGTTTAAAGATCCAACCGGGATCCTTGAAACGTCTATTGGAATCAATACATTCGTTAGCCATAAGGATACTATCAGTAATCTGTCTCCCTTGTATGAAAGCACTCTGCGAAGAAGAAATCAGTTGTAGAAGCACCTGTTTCAACTTAAAAGAAAGAGTTTTAGCAATAATCTTATATGACGTGTTAATCAAGATGATCGGTCTAAAATCTTTCACTTCTTCAACGCAATCCTTTTTCGGGATTAGAGCAACCAAAGTGTTGTTGATTCTCCAATCTAAGGATCCTGTCATTTCGAAATGCTTGACCACGGCCATGAAGTCAGGTCCTACCACATCCCAGTAAGTCTTGAAAAACTCGACAGTATATCCGTCAGGACCGGGGGCCCTGTTCGCCTCCATAGACTTAATAGTAGACCTCACTTTTTCCTCCGTTTTTGGTCTTTCAAGACCCACCCTTTCTTCTTCCGAAATAGAGGAAAAATCAATATTCAGTAATTTTGGTCTATCTTCGAAAGACTCACAGTACAAGTCCTTATAAAAATCATCAATATGATCATGTATAATTTTTGGATCCTCTTGTAGCTCCCCGCGGACCTTTAAACATCTGATGTAATTCAACTTTCTCCTATGGTTAACTATTTTGTGAAAGTATTTAGTGTTGTTGTCGCCTTCTTCCACCCAATTGTCCTTGTTTTTCTATCTAAGTCTAATGTCTTCAAGTCTTGCCCATCTCTTATATTCAAGCTTGAGGTCAACCTTCTTTTCAGATTCTTCCATAGTTGCACAGTTCCTTTCTTCTTTGAAGTCTATCTCTTTGATCTCCTCGAGTAGTCCTTCCATTTTAGCATTAGTACTACCAAAAGTATCCCAATTACAAGTCTTCAGTTTCTGCTTGAGCCACTGAAGCTTCTTCCAAAGGACATATCCAGGATTCCCCTTTACCTGGAACTCATTCCACCAACCAGTAATCTTGTCCTTGAGAGATGGGTCCTCAAGCCAAATATGTTCGAACTTGTAGAAGGAGGGTCCGAACCTTAGCCCTTGTGTGCTCAGAAGTATTGGAGTGTGATCAGATACCGGTCTGGGATTATCCGATTGAATTGTATCTGGAAATAACTCCTCCCAACGACTATTAATTAAAAACCTATCAAGTCGACAGAAAATAGGGTCGACCTGTCCATTTTTCCAAGTGTATATAGCACCACACAGTGGGAGATCAATCAAATTCCAATCCATGATAAACTTAGTAAAATTACTCATACCTCTATTGATGGTGCAATCCCTATTCTTCTCTTCTGTAAACAAGATGGTGTTGAAATCCCCTCCTATGCAGCCAGGAAAGTCCCAAAGCCCCACGATATCACCAAGTTCCCTCCACAAAATTCGTATGTCCTTCCTATTATTTGGTGCATGTACCCTCACAGAGTACCAAATCTGACCAGTTCTTCTCGATTTAAACAAGCAAGCTAAGGAGTAGACGCCGTCATGCCTATCCAGAAGTTCAAATTCCTCACCCCTCCACATGATGCATAAACCTCCACTAGATCCAATGGATGGTTGATAAGCTAATTCCACCCCTGCTCAATTCCATAAGAGTTCTGCTCATAGTACTGTTAATAACAAGAATTTTTGTTTCTTGAAGAATCACCATGTTGACATTCCACCTGTTCAAAACATCACTAATGACCGCTTGTTTAGTCGGGTCACGAATGCCCTTTATATTCCATGATAGGATTTGGGCATTCATGGGTAACCCTTCTTTCCCCCAGCTGAAATTCTTCTCCCTTCCTTGGTGCAAGTTGGTTCCGAGTTAACTAGATTCCCCGCTAACCTCTGCTTCTCCCTAATAAGGTTGTAAATAGGGGTCCTTGGAGATGAGATAGGTGTGGTTTCTTTCTTGCAGACCTCTTCCTCACTTGAATTCCCTTCCTCTAAGCCTGTAATATCCTCTATAAAAACATCCCTACCATTCTGTAGCATAAGAATTCGAGCACCCTCTAGGCCCTCATCATTAATACCCTCATTAAGCACTAATTTTTCTTTGTTCTTCTTAACTCTGGCTTCTAAATTTCTCCTCTGGTTGGTTAAATGGTGTAGGATAATTGAATCAATTTCTTTTTCTTTATCCTTGATAGGTTGCCCAAAAAGAGCAGACATTGTGGAGAAGGCAAAGAGCAATTGTTCCCTCTCTTTCTTGGATTCTGCATCCAAAACCAAAGTCAGAAAAAATCAGAACACACACCCAAAAAACTATGTGTATAAGTATACTCAGCATACCCTATATGAAGACACAATCAACATTTTTGGTTTCAATCTAACTCTTTTAGAAAGAGGAATGACAACCTTAGTCAAACACCCCCACACTTTGACACACTCATAAGAAGGTCATCTACCTTTCCATAAATCATATGAAGTTTCATCTGATCCTTAAAAGGCTACTCTATTCAGGATTTACTAGTTAAGAGGACTGCCTCCCCCCCACAAGGTCATAGGTAATCCAAAACTAATGGCAATTATCATCTCCTTAAGGATATGGTTGTTATGTTCAAGGCTTCTAGTTGGTTTTCAACTTCAAGTTTGTACATATTAAGGCTTCTAAGGCATCATCCTTATCCCTAAGCAAAAATACAAGATTGTACCTCGTACAATCATCTACCAAATTTATAAAATCATCTTTTACCACAGTGGTCTTCGGTTGAACTCATGTCAACTAGGCCTAACTGAATTAATTCTAAGGACTTAGAATTACTCTGAACATTTTTGCTAAAATTTTTATTGAATATTTTGATTCTACACAAATTTCACTATTTTGCTCAAAATCCAAACTAAATTTGGGTACGCAACCTATGCTAGCCAGATTATGCATGGACTACAAAGTTTACGGTTCCAAGTCTACCATGCAAAACATTCAATCACACAAGAAATCACAAGAATCAACTATGTTCACTTCATCAGTTTTTCCATTAAGTTTATATAGACCCAAAGTCCTAAAAATCTTGCCTAAAAAATCACTACCTAGTTACCACAAGTTTTAAGGTTTAACTAAAATTTTATATCTTTTACCATCTACAACAGAACAAGATACAAGATTCTTGCATATGCTCGGAACATGAAACTTTCATTCAATGTGAAAATATTACAGATATGAGCTTCTGCTCGACCTTTCCCTTTTATGCAATCTCTGTCGCAGATGAGTTAATCATAAAGAGTTTCTCGACATCCTCTATCCTCTAATAGGAGGTCAACAGGTATTTGTTTCAACAAACATTCTTGGTGGCTCCAGAGTCCACCTACTGGTCTCTCACATTGGTTATTAAAATAACTTCCGACATCATGCCACCGAATTCGTTCTAGTTTGTTTCAACTAAATTAGCATTAACTTTCTACTTATTAAGGTTTTTATGTTGTCTATGATTTACTGCTGTGTGGCCAGGAATTTTACAAACATAACAATCACCCTTAATTAAAGTAATGCCGGATTCAGTTTTACGAAACATACCTTTCTTATGAAGACTACGCTTAGAATTGTGTTTGATGTTCTTGTCTTTGTCATGTTTGGAAGATTTATGTTCAGCCACATGCGCCTGGTAGCCATGTCCCTTTTTCAATTTCACGTCACAATCTTGGTTTATACTCTAACTAGGGAGACAGTAGTTTCCCAACCACATCTACGTTGCTCCACCTGGTCAGCTTTTCCAACACACAGAACGTTGCATATCGAAACATCGGCCAAACTCTGCTAAAACCAATCAGTAACATCCACGTGGAAACTACCACCCTTACGTCAATAAATCTCCAACGTGTCTTCCAAATTTTGAATACCATATTCGAATCATCTCACAGTAAGTCTAGATTCTTCCTTTGATACGAAATGAAGGATTTAGTGCTGGTCTACCATCATCTCTATAGATCTTTCCACGTACATCATCATTAACACCTGTAGCTTAGTAGGCCAGGTAACGATACCAAATTCATAGCTTCCTTCAACTGAAATAAAAATTTCAGAATTATTCATGTACATGACGTACACTAGTTTAACTTTTAGTAGCACCTTAAACTTGGTCTCCACTTTCTTTGTTGTCATCCACCCTTGCTTGTGTAATATCTTTTCTTCCAAATCATTGGTATAAATTCCACAAAACTTGTTAGTTGCCAGCATATTCACCGCCGGGAATCAAGATCGGCTATCATCCCAACGTGATCAGAGAACATTATTACCGTATGAAGAACACCCTCTTGATAAAACGTATCTATATTAATATCCTCAAGTTTATAAGGAACCAGGACTGTTTTAGGATTCCGGAAGAAATCACCTCGTCTTGAGTTAAGAGTATCCCGTCGTTTTTCACATCCATGATTATTGCAAATCGATAATGTCTTAAGATTGTTGGGTACAATAATCACTTTAAAAAATTATTTTTTTATTAATCGTTTTCCAACATAAGATAGCAAGACGATAATACCTCATGTTAGTCAGCCCAACGACTCAGCTGCACCTTGTCAACAAAAACAAGATAAGGATCATCAGAGGACCGAGTAACAAGGAAGACTCCTAAGGCTAAGGTTACGCTCAGTTACATCAGAGTCTTGAGTTTGTTAAAAGTCTTTGTTTTGATTGAGTCCGTAACTGCATTGCAGTATCTTTTGAGTATAAATAAAACTCTAAAATCTGCACATTAAGTGTGGAAGAATTTCACCCAAACTTCATCTTCTAGCTTGGTATCAGGCTCAAGATCCAACAACCGGCTTCCGCGCCTATTCTAAAAACATATACAACCACAAATCAAATCAATGGAAGAGGTTACAACTACTCTACGCCAGGTTCAAATCCATCACCTTGTTACCTTGAAACATACTGGTACTAATCATGTATTGTGGAAGGCTCAGTTCAAGCCTATACTGAAAGGCTATGACCTAATAGGTTTTATTGATGGATCAAAAGAAAAACCACCAAGAACTCTACCAGAAAGTGAGGCTGTTAATCCTGCGTGCACTGCATATGAGCACCAAGATTGTTTGATCGTTGGTTGGCTTAATTCTACCTTAACTCCTGAGATTCTGAGTGTAGTTGCAGAACTTGAGACTGCACAAGAGATATGGGACACCTTGGAGTCTGAGTTTGCTCCAAAAACATTTTCTCACCAGATGAATTTAAAGAGACAGCTCCATAATCTGCACAAAGGTAATAAGTCTCTGAAGGTGTATTTAAATGATGCTAAGCGTTTGTTTGATCAACTTGCAGCCACAGGATACACCGTACCGGCTCATGAGAAAAAGCAATCCATTTGCAATGGTCTGAATCATACATATGATCCTATTGTTACTACTTTAAGTACTGCTGAAACAATGGACATATCAACATTCATAAATCATCTTCTGACTTTTGAGATGAGGTTAGAACATCAACTATCTCAGTTGCAAGAACCAGTTGCAAACTATGTCAGCTCTTCCTCATCTGCTAGCAGACCTGCACCTAGAGGAGTTCAAAATACACCAAGAGGACCAAATCTGCCAAACAATAATCGTCGGCCTCAACAACCTCCTAGAAATTCTGGTAATGGCACAGTCTATTGTCAAATTTGCAAAAAGCGTAACCATACTGCAGATCGATGCTGGTTTCGCTATGACAGATATGCTCAACAACCTGCAAAAACGCCTGAGGCTTATATAGCCTTACCAGGTGGTAATCCAAATGGAAAATGGGTGAATGATACTGGTGCGACCCATCATCTAACTCCTGATGTGAACAACATCTGCATACCGCATGAATATGAGGGCACAGATCAAGTTAGAGTAGGTAATGGTAATGGTCTGGAGATTGCACATATTGGTAACGCAACATTCACTCATAATTCACGTTGCTTTATTTTAAATCAGATTTATCATGTGCCTAAGATTAAAACAAATCTTCTATCTGTTTCTAAATTCTGTAAGGACAACAACGTGATTTTTGAGTTTCACACAAGCTTTTTTCTTGTGAAGGACAAATGCACAGGGGCAGTGCTGCTAAAGGGGAGGAATGAGAATGGGCTCTATGTATTCGATGGCGTAGGTGATTTTCATCCATCCAACAAGCCTCAATCTTTTCTCTCAGCCAGTTTACCTGTTTGGCACCAGCGCATGGGTCACCCCATGCTTGGAACTGTTTCAAAAATAATTAGGAATTTATCTCTTCCTGTTTTGCATAAGAAGTTTGATTTTTGTCACTCTTGTCATGTTAGCAAGAGTAGAAAACTTCCCTTTTCTCTCAGTACTACTACCTTTGATACTCCTTTGAGTTTAGTTGTTTCTGATATTTGGGTTTCTCCACAACTATCAAGGAATGGTTTTCGATATTATCTGTTGTTAATGGATGTCTTCTCTCATTACACATGGGTATTTCCAATGGTTCATCGTTCTGATGCTTACAATATCTTTGTTCATTTTCACAAACAAGTAGAGAATTTAACTGGTCACAAAATCAAAGTTTTTCAATCCGACAATGCTCTTGAGTACAAAAGAATTACCTCTTACTTAAATAGTTCAGGCATCCAACATAGATTTTCCTGCCCTCACACCTCGGCTCAGACTGGTCTTTCGGAGCGTCGTATAAGACATGTAACAGAGAGTGGTCTAGCACTTCTTTTTCACGCTCATTTTCCAAAATATTTCTGGTCAGATGCTTTTACTACCGCTTGTTATCTTATCAATAGGGTGCCTAAATCTAAAACAAATTCCCTCACACCTCTTGAGTTACTGTACAAAAAGAAACCAAATTATACCTTTTTAAGGGTGTTTGGTTGCTTGGCTTATCCCTGTCTAAGGCCTTACAATGCAAACAAGTTAGAACCCAGGTCACTTCCTTGTGTATTTTTAGGGCACAGTGCAGTGCATAAAGGCTATATTTGCCTTCATATGCCAACCAATAGGCAGTATATATCACGTCACGTGAGATTTGAAGAAAGCACATTCCCATTCTCTCCTCAGCAGCAGCAAGCTCTTGCCGTTTGTCAGCCGATTCCTGCATCATGCACAGATATTCTTAGCTCTGCAGTTTTCAGCCCTTCATCTCCTGCTCAGCTACAGCTACAGCAGCCGCAGTCACCAGTGTTAGAGCTGCAAACTCAGGCAAATGCTCCATATTCTCCAGATGCTTCTCCGGCTGCTTCAAACGAGTCTGCAATTAATTCCTTGTCTCCTGATCATACTGATCAGCAAGTGCAACATGGTCACATAATGGTCACCCGTGCTAAATCAGGTATTACCAAACCAATTCAAAAATTGTGTCTTGCTGCAACTAAATATCCTCTACATGACGAAGATTTTACGGAGCCGACTTGCTACTCTAAAACCTGCAAAATAGCAGAATGGAGAGACGCCATGGACACTCAGATAAATGCATTGATCCGAAATGGTACTTACTCACTTGTTCAGTATGAGTCTGGCATGAATGTAGTGGGGTCTAAGTGGGTCTACCGGATAAAGCGAAACCCAGATGGTTCAATACAGCGCTATAAAGCACGCTTGGTAGCTAAAGGGTTTACACAGCAAGAGGGGGTGGATTATGGCGAAACTTTCTCACTGGTGATCAAACCATGCACAATCAGACTAGTACTATCGCTTGCAGTTATGAATAGCTGGCAGTTGCGTCAACTTGATGTTGAAAATGCATTTTTGCATGGTGTCTTGGAGGAGGATGTCTACATGAAGCATCCTGCTGGCTATGTCGATCCTAACTTCCCTGATCACGTCTGAAAACTCCATAAATCCTTGTATGGCCTCAAACAGGCACCTCGTGCATGGTTTTCTCGTCTCAGCAGTCATCTTCTCCTGTTGGGTTTCAAGACTTCAGTGGCGGACTCATCTCTTTTCATCAGGATTTTTGATAATTCCACAACATATGTGTTAATATATGTTGATGATATAATAGTGACATGCTCTTCATCTGACTTAATAGATCAACTGGTGACTGATTTGGGTACTGCATTTGCTGTAAAAGATATGGGTCTCCTTTGTTATTTTCTAGGTGTTGAAGTTTTACGTCAAGGTGGCAATTTAATGCTTTCTCAACGGAAATACATCTCAGACTTACTACATCGCACCCAACTAGATGGGGTTAAGCCGGTTTGCACTCCACTGGCTACTAACCTCCAAGTTTGTCGACAAGGTGCTGTATTGTTTGCAGATCCCACTCTTTACAGAAGTGTTGTGGGGGCCTTGCAATATCTACACATTACACGGCCTGACACAGCAGTCGCTGTTCACAAGGCCTATCAGTTTATGCATGAGCCTTATTTGGAGCATTGGGAGCTTGTTAAACGTATCTTGCGCTATTTGAAGCACACAATTGACTAAGGCTTGTTCTTCTCACCAGTTTTGAACTATTCTCTCAATGCCTATTCAGATGCAGATTGGGCAGGTAATTTGGATGATAGGCGTTCCACTAGTGGCTACTGTATCTACTTTGGGGGTAATCTTATTTCTTGGAGTGCCAAGAAACAAAAAAAAGTTTCGAAGTCAAGCACTGAATCGGAGTATCGTGGCATTGCTATTGCAACTTCAGAACTTATTTGGGTTCAGTCTCTGTAACATGAATTAGGGGTTCTTACGCCTGTTCCTTCCTTGTGGTGTGACAATCTGGGGGAAACCTATCTGACAGCTAATCCAATCTTCCATGCAAGGACAAAGCATATTGAGATTGACTATCACTTTGTCCGTGAACGTGTCGCACCTAAACAACTCAAGGTGCAGTTCATTAGTTCAAGGGATCAAATAGCTGACTTATTTACTAAGGGCCTGCCTTCAGTTAAGTTTCAGTTTCTGCGTGACAAATTGAACATTCGTAAACTCCAGCTCAACTTGAGGGAGGGTGTTAGTCAGCCCAATGACTCAGCTGCACCTTGTCAACAAAAACAAGATAAGGATCATCAGAGGACCGAGTAACAAGGAAGACTCCTAAGGCTAAGGTTACGCTCAGTTACATCAGAGTCTTGAGTTTGTAAAAAGTCTTTGTTTTGATTGAGTCTGTAACTGCATTGCAGTATCTTTTGAGTATAAATAAAACTCTAAAATCTGCACATTAAGTGTGGAAGAATTTCACCCAAACTTCATCTTCTAGCTCCTCAGGAGAAAGAACTACAAATCAAAGAGAAGGACTGGGTGGTGCGATAATTTCGCACAAGAAATACTAAAAAAGGGCAGCATAGATGGAGAAAGCGTGAGCACGGAGAAATCCAACCAAGTTGCAGCAAAAATACGAATTCAAGGAGATGGACCATTCTGTATCAAGCAGCAGATAAAAGAACAAAACACAATGACCCAACGACGATGGAAGCGCTGCTTCACGCACAAACTCCGAAAAGATAGGATTGATAAAAATGGACAGCAAGGAACGAAGACGGAGCAAACTATTGGTAGTTATGCAAAGAGCGATTACAAAGTAATAAGTAACGCGAATCTTAACGCACCAACACAAACAAGATGTAGCACAGATGGCTCAGAGAGGGGAATATGAACTTGAGGACGCGAGATCGACTCTCCCATCACTCTTACTTTTTACATATTTTCTACAACTTCTATGGAGAAGAAAAGAATAAGAGGATGGCAATATGCGTTTCTTCGCAAGCAAAAGATGGTGCAGATGGTCGAAGTCGCAGAGTATAAGCCGGATGTTATGAGTTCGAATTGGCTCACACACAAATTTTTCACATATTTTGGATATACAAAAAGCGAAGATAATGATAAAACGAAAGTGCGGTTCCGTGCCTTCACAAGCAGAAGCTAGCAGAGTTGGTCAGAGGTGAAAATAATGAGTTTGACATTGCGGGTTCGATTCCCCTCACGCGAATTATTTGACACAGATGCTTAAACAAGCAATATGCAAGCGACAGATCTAGAGTTCAAATCCTACCTCCTACACATATTTTTATGATGAGGAACTCACATCAAGAGAAATAGAGAGCTACAACAACAAGAAAGAAAATCAAAGAAGCAAAGGAAGAATAAGACCTTAATATAAGGCACAAATGACACCTTAGAATAAGACCTTAATAAAAGGCACCAGAAATGATATTTATTATCAGATTGGCTAGGAATCCAACTGTGGCGTGCAACCTAGTTCGCATACATGCAAGATGCACAAGAATATATACAAGTAAGACCTATCGCACGTCATAGTCGGAGAACCTAGAAGGCATGACTCAAGGGAAGGCTACACCGACCCCGGAACTTGAGTTGTGGAGATTTGGGGTGAGAATAAAACGATAATTGATAGACGCATTTATGTGTCTATTTTGTTCTCAATGTTCTGTATTGTTAGACTCGATTAAATACTTATTGTGTTATTTTATGTTTTTGTAGATGTTTTTGGAAAAATAAGCTCTTGCGGCGAAATTGGCTCGAAAAGTGGTGTTTACACCCTAGGATAGAGTACTAAAGACACCCCAGAAATACACCGGAGGAACCCAGAAAAATTACTAAAGGCACCCCAAGGGACATGTGTTATTCCGACTCCAGCAACGGATAAGGGGGCGACCACTGGATAAGGGGTGACCTTCTTCACAAATTCAAAAAAATATTTTGGCAGGAAAATATTTGCTCTTCACTGGCAGATTTTCTCCATTGCATTTGGACGTGATTTTGTGCGATTCAATCGCCGAAACTTTGTGGAAAGATGTGATATATCATAATAAAGATGTTATGGGTGTTTGGTTCGACCATAATTGGCTTGAATTGGCTAGGAAATCCACGAGATGGAAAAAGGGGAATACGTGCAGGGAAGAGTTGTTCACGGGATTCAGCGTGTTTGTACGTGTTTGGATGGAGTTGGGATGCTGTAGAAACTTTTTTGGAGTGTGTTCCACATCAGCAGAATCCAGGAAGAGGAATTAAAGGAAAGAAAATCCCGTATTTCTTTGAAAAAGGAAAGAAAATATCCCGAGTAAAAGAAGATTATTTGGGATTAATGGAGGAGATTCAACACGTGTTTTTGGTTTAAATAGGTTCCCTGGGAGTCCTAGAGGGGGTGTCGAGAGTTGCAGGTCGATAGGATAGTTCAGGAGCAAGAAATCACGAGTTGATCAAACTCTGTTTCTACTGCTGCTGCTGATGAAGAACACCAAGACCACGAAGAACAGACTGGCGTAGACAGTCGTTAATAAACAGAGTCTAAGACGCACACTGGACGGTCGCAGTGCAGTCTCAACATCAGCAGCACTTGTCTCTTATCGTTCTTTTTGTGACGCCTTCTGTGGGTCGTACATTCACCGTTTTACTCATTTTTATCATTTTAATCAACTTTTGAGCAACAAACATGTATTTTGAGAAAGTGATTAATATGAGAAGCTAAATCCCAATACTGGGACGACGGATGGAGCCTTATTTCACGCATGTGGTAATTTTAAAAATTCTTTTTATGATTTTTGCACTTGTTTTTAATTGTTTTATGGTTCGAATTAATTAGTTATCATTTTATTTGATGGGTCATGCTTGCTTAAATGTTTGATGTTCCATGCTTACGATTTATAACTAATATTTTGAGAATCTATATTGGTAAAGAATAAGAGTCCATATTTTTAATATTTGAGCTATAATTGCATGGAATTATTTTTTGAATCACATGAATGGAATTTGGTGAAATTCTTAGTCCCAGTACCTCTCACCATTGTTAATATTTTTTTTTGTATATAATTTTATTAAACCTTTAAATTTAATCTTCACAAATCTTTGAGTTCGAATCCTATTTACTACAACAACGACTCTCAAAAACTTTAATCAGTAATGCCCATCCGGAAGAGATACCTTAAATTTTCAGTCTAAGATAATAATCTTAGATTGAGAGCCTAAGGTGAGAAAGGCTCTCCCAAGGAGTGCAGAAACTCGATCAGGGCGCCGAGGTACGCGGTTGAGTCTAGTTACCGAGGCGTCTGGAGCGTACCTTGCCACTCTTGACAAGTCCTGACTATGATGCACTCGGTCCTATGATACCCCACTTAGGGTGCGGTATTGTAACCACAAAACCTCATCGGTGGTGGGATACGAGACTGGGAAATCAACTGGTTGTTGATACCGGATTGGAAGAGCCATAATCTTAACCCGATAGAGGTAAGCTTCCTTGAAAGGGAAACCAGGGGGAAGATAAGGATGACACCCTCCATTAGGGAGCTGAATTGTTTAAAAAAACGACAATGTTATGGGGCTTTTACTCACGGGAGTACTTAGGTCTGTCGCATTTTCGCATAGAGATATCCTGAAGAGGCAATAATACAAGAGATGATAAGTCAAGATCAATGGGTCGTTGCATGAAAGTGTAAAGACTGCCTGCGATTTTTCGCCCGACAAAATAGAGGCAACAATATGACCTCTACATAGGGAGGCGAAGTAAGACCACACTAGACACACACAGACCTATATATTATGATGATTATATCATTATTATGCAATTCTAATAATGCAGGAATAAGGAAAAAAAAGAGAAACAATACAATGCGATACGATGAACTAAATGTAAGTAACTAAACATTATCTATACATTACATGACATAAGCATCGCATACGCATTCATAGCATAAGCATTACATGGAATAAGCATCGCATACACATTTCATCGCATAAGTGTTTTCGCTCAATTATTTCGCATCAGCAATTTGAAGACATTATACTCAAAGAAGAAAGACGTGAAAATCAATTCGCTCATCCAACACTTTCTCAAGAGTTCTTCCCTCATAGATAAAGAACAGAGGAAACCATGGATAATCAAGAAAATATATTTTGTTCTTTATCTTTTAGGTCAGAATCATTTCCAAAGAAGACGCTCATTCATGAATAACAAGAATTCTCACCAACAATGAAGTAAGAGAAATAGAAGACATGAAATAGGAATCACATCAAAAAAGTTTCGCATGATTGATTCACAATACTTCTTATATTTCGAGAATTAGTACTTCTTATACTTTTTCAAGGATACTTCATACTTCTTATGCTTCTTTAAGGATACTTCATACTTCTTATGATTCTTTAAGGATACTTCATACTTCTTATACTTCTTCGAGGATACTTCATACTTCGCATACTTCAAGAAATGATACTTCTCAAAGCTTCGGAACTTCACAAAAGAATCGAGCCAAGTACGTACTTTTCAAGTCTAGTATTCTTTCGCTCGTTCCTTCAACAACAAAGATCAAAGACTACTCCAACATCACGCATCTCACACCAGAGACTACAACAAAGTGGACTTTTCCTTGAAGATCACTCTTCAAGCGATATTCAAGAAAAAGAGGCAAAATGTAGGATCAAAATATCGCACAACACATTTGTTAATGTGCGAGATGCAATCATCTTAGCATGCGAGAACGTAGCACACGTGCGAGAGAAGTTAGCAAGGGTATAAGGCAGAAGTTAGCACAAGAATAACAAAAGATGAGTTGTACTCCACTACATGTGAGCTGACATCCACTATGCAAATACTATATGACAAGAGAAAAGAAGGAGAGAGAAAGTAATATGACAAGAGGGGACACATTCTGTAGAGAGAGAAAGTAGAATTTGTATTATTATTAGTATTATCTCCTTCTTCTCCCTTCATCAACCTAGAGCTCCAAATACTCATTAATGAAGTCTTAACTGTAATTCATATGTAATTTCTACAATCATAGTGAAACTTAACCCCGTGGATGTAGATCACATTGATCGAACCACGTAAATCTTGTGTCCAATTTACAATTTTAGTACTTTAATCTTTATTTTGATTGTGAAATAGATTTAGGTCTAGGAATAGTTAATGGGGTGTGTTATAGGATTTCCTACAATTGCAAAATCGGTTCAATCCCGACCATGGTCACCTCTAGTTTCTTGGGATTTGTTTTTTCTAAAGTAAAATTAGGTTAAAACCCAAGAATAATACTAGAGTTTAAGCCTCTCCCATAAGGGAGAGTCTGCTCCCTACAACCTCACGCGGTTAGGAAAGAAACAAAAAAAAGTTTCGTTCTCCACATTCACACTCCAATGTTTGACGAGTTTCTAGCTCATATTAACATCTGCAATTTCTTTGTTTACTGCATTGACTTTGAGATTTCCAGAGATACTTGACGTGCTCGTAAGCACCAATGACCTGGTTTAAAAATTACATAAACTGCCTTCAAATCTCCGACTTCCATATATACTTTTTTTTTTTAAATTTTTTTTGAGCCTATAAGGGTGTGATAGTATAATCCATTATTTCGGGGAAACATTCTTGGTGTCTATCGTGCCCCTGATTATAGTGGATGCGGCTACCGCATATTATTACATATTGAACAACTTACTGTTCTGCTGCGCCCCAGAAGCACTTCAAAAGAAGCCGATCTGACGAAGAAAAAGAAGACTACTTCAATAGGCATACCAAGGTAATTTTTCAGTGGATTTTTTTTAAGTCGGCTTCCTTTACTTATTAGGTGGGTCTAGTAAGTTTGATCAAACTGGTCCCTTATCATACCTGCACTCTAAAAATTTTCTCTCTAAGATAGACTCTTTTCTTTGTTTCGCGCCGCTAGAGTTAGTTATCACTAGTGTGGTTTAATATGTATGAGTTAACTCACCATATCGTTATACATAAAAAGTCACAGTCAAAAAACTGGAGCCGAAAACCACCAGAGAGCAATAAGTTTGCTTTGTGAGAATATGGAAGACTGATATTAGATGTTCTATTAAAAACTAGTTCCAAAAAGTAAGCAAATGTGACTGGCCGCACTTTCGGCTGGTGAAGATCAGGAATTAAGCAAAATACATTTGCAAATGTGACTGGCCGCACTTTCGGCTGGTGAACAGCTGAACTGCTGCATGGATCCGGAGGCCTCGTCGGATCAGTGGTGGGTTGGTCCTCCACCAACCAAGGGACAGAGACTTCCGCACCAGTTGGGAGATCTTCAGCATCGAACTTGGCTTGTAAAGCTACAGCCTCATCATATTCAAAATCTGATTGATCATATTCATAATCGGATCCTTCTTCAAAGTCAACAAGACTATTTTCGTGTGACTCATACATATCTGACCCATCTTCATCATTGTCTGAATTATAATTACTCATTAGTTCATCTAGTTCAACTTCAGAACTATCAGATACATCTTCCTCCCCGCCTTCAGAAGGTACCAAATGAATCGTTTTAAGCTTTTTCTCGGTGTTAGAAGTAGCCATAGAAGAACTAGTTTCCATATTGTCCATATAGAAGAAGGAAGCGAAGATCAACCGCTTGAATTCTTTGATCGGGGGATTATCCACCAAGCAAACACTTAATAATATATTGGATGAGTGAAACCCTAGATCAAAAACTATGCATTTATTAAGATTAGAGAATAAAAATAGAGTGCTATGCAAGGAAACACCATTCTTAGACCGTCTACGAAAGACTTTCCTTTCTCAGCCGGGATTCTGATTGCATGCATGCCTTAGGAGTTAGTTTATGTTTAGGACAAGGTAGGTTTCTTGATCCAACCATTTTTCTTTGTTTCCTATTTTAACTTAACTAACGTCTGCCAAGAATTTCAGATTTCCGTACAGATTATTGTTGTAGTAGCCCAGCATTTGGACTGAGTTTGAATGGTATTTATTTCCATCTAGTGTGAGGACTACACTGCAGAACCTAATAAGTACTGATGAGTCTGAGGTTCTCTTAGGGAGTGGTGCATGGTACTTTTCTAAGGAGGACTGTGTATAGTTCTCTTAGATTTTGTTTATTTATTTTTCTTAAACTTTTCTAGCTCTGTGCTGTCATTTTTATTGTCTCTTTTATTAATACAATACACATTATCAGTGCTGTCGTGATCATTGACAGAGATTGTTCTACTTCATGGAAGTTTAATTGAGCACTTGCACTTGCGATATCAACAGATAAATTTAGACAAAACGACTTAATGCATCCCTGGCAATGAATTTACGGCTGCGGAATTAGCATTGACAAGGCGGTGTCTTTATTTTTCATCTGACCGAAGTACGTATTCCTACCTCCGAGTAATCTAACCAGCTCCCTCATTAATTTCAAAAAATAAATAAAAACCAACAAAATAAACATTTTAAATAAGTCTTGGTAAATCACTTATGTAAAGGAAAACTCTGAATGGCTTAAAGATTCTTTAGAAGAAGGAAAATGAAGATTATGGCTAATAGTTATCATCTTTTAAAAGAGTAACACAGTGGTTCGCTCCCATGGCCCATGGGGTTTGATGATCTGTTGAAGGATTTATGATCCCGGGATACAGCCCTAAAGAGGGCAAGTCCATAATGGGATTGCAGTTTCATCCTGAGCGAATGAGAAAGCATGATTCTGACGAGTTTGATTATCTTGGTTGTTCTGCAGCTTATCGAGTAAAACCTCCATCCATGTACGACTAGTCAATATATTTTGTTACCTTGAAATTATTATCTGCACAAATGATCATGTTTTAACTTAATAATGAAGAAGTAGTTTTTCGGTCTTACTAAAACAACAGGCATACCAGTGTATCTCCGATCGGGTTCTGCTGAGCTCTGACGGAGAATGGAGCAGGTGTTATATATTTCGTCGTTGCCACGATCCATGAATTTTAAAATCCTGGCAATAGAGGAGGACAGTTTTGCCCTAAATTTGGTCCGATCCAATCTTTATTGAGACTTGATAATAAATTTAGATTTCGCCAATGTCTCAAAAGCATCTTCTTCCAAGAAAATCTGAAGCCAAGATTACAAGTCAGTTAAGATGGTGGTGGAAACAGTTGTGAGTAGAATTATTTACCTGATTGCATGTAGCTTTGGGAGAGCCTCTAACTAGTTTTTCCCCATTAGAAAGACTACCATCAATCTTAGATACAAAAATCTTCTGGAAACTTTTACTATAAAAAACTGAGAAAAGATAGAGCTATTAAAAATCTGAAAATTAGATCAGTTGGAAGAACATATTACTCCCTCTTGATCTCTTTATACTCCGTTGTTGGATATTTTTATACAAGTAAAGGGTTACCCAATTTCACATTGCATGTTCAACAAGTTGTTGGATGTTTTTATACAACAAGTTGTTTGACTCCCATTGTCCACACAAGATGCCAGGCTAGGAGTAGAAGAAGATCCTTGGTCAGATCCTTGCTGCACCTGCAGTGGATTGGCTGGAACATAATTCACCCTCAGTTTCAATTCCTGAATATCAACAACATCGGCACTTTCTTTGTTGAACATTTCACGTAAACCGATGCTCTCTACAAGGACGGCAGTTTCTTTGTTAAACATTTCCCGTAAAACGATGCTCTGTATAAGGATCTTGTCTATGCATTGCAGCATATCCTCCTGTGCCCCTGGTGCTCGCATAGTTACTGTAACGTCACGTGTTGTTCCAGGCAATAAGATTCCCATGTTTGGACGAGCACAGAATTTGTTTCCACTCGATGTTTTGACCTTGAAAGCAACATATTGATCGGTTTGGTTAGCTAATTTCAGACAGCATGAAGTCTTCTTATTCAATAAGAATGGAAATTTGATCTCTGGAGGGGGAATTGATGCCATTGCTCTAGGAGGAGGAGAAGATCCTGCCGCATATACCCGCAGTACTGGATTGGCTACTGGAACAACATAAATCACCCTCAACTTGAATTCCTCAATAACCCTGCCACTTTCTTTGCTAAAAATTTCACTTGTAATGTTCCTTGTTGGTGCTGCAACAACAGTAGTCTGTACAAGGAACTTGTCTTTGGATTGCAGCATATCCTGTGGAGCTTCCTTTTGTGCTTGCATAGCTACTGTAACGTCGCATGTTGTTCCAGGCAATACGATTCCCATATTTGGACTAGCAGAGTATTTCTTTGGGTTCGTGGTTTTAACCTTGAAAGCAACATATCCATCGGTATTGTTAGTGAACTGCAGAGAAGATGAAGTCTTCTTATTCAATTCGAAAGGGAATTTGAGCTCATGATCTGTGGGTTGAATGTTTAAGAGATTATTATTTGCTCTACTCATTCTTCTTCACCTTTGTAGAAACCTGTAGCTGCTTGAAATCGATGAAGATGGAGTAGTAATAAACTCGCTAGGAAGAATTACTTAAGATGAGAAGAACACTTTCTGGTATACGCAAAGAATTACCTCAGCCAAGGCTTAACAGCCTTTATATACTGCTGCTGCTACTACCGAGTTCGACCGGAAGTCGGAACCTCAAGACCGACAGATTCTAAAACTATACAACATTAGAATTCCTAATCAAAAAATAACTCGGTCAGATTTCCATAATAGTGGCGGTTTAGAGTTGATTAAAATTATTTATTTAAAGCTAATTTTGGGCCGGAGCGTATTCCGGATAACTGACCCAGTTAAAAATAGGAAGAATCATAGAAGATGCATTGAACCCTGATTTTGGGCATATCCAAAACTTTCTAGGCATACAAAACAATAGTCCCATCTTGGGTGATCTTATAAGGGGTACCCCATGGGTAGTTCAATTACCTATATACTCTTAATGTAAAAATCTAAAATCAGTTTTCTAAAAAATCAAAATCAGTTTTCCTTACCATCTCTTCTTCTTCCTCCTCCTCTAGCCGAACTCTTCCCCCTCCTGCGAAAAAAAAAAATTCATCATCGTGATTAATTGTCGATTCGTAAAAATTTGGTTGTCGATTAAACTCAACCACATAATGACTCGTACAAAGAAAAGCAGGGACTAAGCAAACCAAATCGTCTTCTAATCCATCAATTGAAGAAGAAGAACCAATTGAAGATGAAGGTGTAGAAACTGAAAATCAACCACCAATTGAACCAGAAATTGAACCAACTGCATCTCCAACTCCGCAAATGAGGATAAGAAAGCAAGTTTCACAAACCCGATCTCCTATTTGCTGTTTTTCATCGATTAAATGACGGTAACAATGTTGGGTTCGACTCAAAATTGAGTTGCGTTTTTAGCCGAACTGTTCTTCACAAAAGCTTCCTGTAAGTGTATATGAACAGTTCGGCATGAAATTTCATTAAATTTCAAGCCGAACCTAGTCACAGATAGAGATGTATAGGGGTTCGGCGTATTCGATAATCATAATATGTGCCGAACCTAGCACATTTACGAGGTTCGGCTATTACGATATTCTCAATATGTGTCGAACCAATAACAATATTTTAACCCAAAAAATAACAAATTGATGTTCGGCTCATACGATTTTCGAAATATAAGCCGAACCAGTAATTATTTTTTTCCGAGCTATTCAGGATGTTGTTCGGCTTACTATGAAACTTTCATATAAGCCGAACTAGTGTCTAACAAAAGGGTTGGAATTGAAAATTATAGGTTCGGCGCATGCAGTAAACAGATTCAGTGAGCCGAACCGTTCATCAATTGGTAGATTCGGCTCATAGATGTGAGCCGAACCTCAACCTGTTTCGCCGAACCATGATCCAAAAAATCATCTAAACAACCTTTATAATTCTGAAAATTATCTTAATCACTAAAGAAAATATTTAATCACTAATCAATATTACTAACACTAATACGTAAAGGGCAGATTTGCCATTAAAAAAATTTGGGTTAAGAGGTAATCTGATTTTGCTATTTCACAACCCTTTTTTATCTTTATGCAGTATGCCCAGTAAGATTTCAGTATGCCCAAAATCAGGGTTCGATGCATTTGCAGCTAGTAGCTGGAATGGGTTTTAAGGGTTTATCGGGAGATCTGATATTTTTATATAGGCCCGGTTCCATAAATCTTGTGGAACACTAGTAAAAACTCCTGCTTAGGCAAAACATATGTTGGGCGGTGAAACATTCAACAACTCGTGATGGAGCTTAAAAAAATAGTCCGATTTCATTCATGGTGGATGCCCGCCAGTACGCCGATCAAGAAGCTCCGGTCACTAGCAACCGAATCAGGTCTTGGACACCCTTGTTGAGCTAATTGAGGAACTGGAAAAGGGGGCAGATTCTTCAGAGCATAAACCTAGCAAGTTCAATTTCAACCTTATTACATAATTTCTCTCCTGCATCTGATAAGCTTCACATTTTAGCAGTTTAATGGATCATCAGCAAAAGTCAATAAGATCATCAGCAAAAGGACTAGAAAGGAGTGTTCTTCATCGCAAGGGGTTATGTTAATTTATTTATGACTGACTATTTGTCTTGAGGCTCTGTATCTAGCGAGCAGAAGACCAAGACATATGAGATAGAGCTGATGCATCAAGCAAGACACCAGTCCCAGTTAATACAGAGATTCCAATTGAAGCTAGCTAGCCAGTCCAAGAACAAGTCTGTACGTATTGACTGTGATCCCTCTAGTGCCAAAAGTTCAAAGCAGTCTGATTCCAATGCTAGAATCAGACTGATGAAACTCGCAGAATCTAGCAAATGGGAGAAATCCTACCCAGCTGGAAACACCATGTTCAAGAGTTTAACCTGTGGAATGTGCTGAAGCAGGAAGAAGAAAACATTACCTCAGAGTGTACATCTGTTTCATACTCTAAGTCAGTCAGTGGTTTAGCATGAGACAGTGGTAGAGTTTTCTAAGTGGCTCTCGTCTTCCCCAAGAGTGGGAGTGTTCAAATCAATGAGGCATTATCTAGTTAAAGATCACATAGTAAAACTCCCGACGAGGACAGACCTATGCACACTGGAAACAATGATGAGATTACTCGTATCTAACCCAAGTGGTTGGTCGGTAATGAGATCTCGAACTCGACAAACAAATATAAGGAGGTAGTCCTAAGTTCCATCCTGGTTCTACTCGTGCTAACTATCAACTAGAACAGGGCTCTAAATTTGTTCTTATACTTCTGATTTTACCTGCAGGATCAGAAAGTTAGCTGGCAAGGAACCCCATTTGAAGTGAGATTGGAGAAGGCGTTATCAGATGAGACTCTTGTAAAACTAATTCCAAGGTATATCTTCTTTCTATTTTTGCCGCCAGAGTTAAATATCAGTAACTCACCATTTCGTTATGCATAAAAAATCACAGCCAAAAACTGGACTAACTTGAGATTTGGACTAACCTGGTTGAAACACAACCAGATTTGGAGCCAGAAAATACCAAATGAATGAGCAATAAAGGAAGGCTGATATTAGATATTCAATTAAAAACTGTTCCCCAAAAGTAAGCAAATGTGATAGTCTTCCAGAACTTCCAGAAGGCGGAGCTCAGAAGTTAAACAAAAAAACATTTGCATAATTTCCTAATATAGACACTAAAATAGTAATATATCTAGGCTAAGTAGTGTTATTTGTCCTCAAATGAGCTTTACCTTGAACTTGAGGCTGAGCCTGAGACTCAGGTTGAACAAAATATGAGCAAAAGGTTGAAGTTGAGCTTTAGATGTTGAGTGAGCAAAAGGCTGAAACTGAGGTTAAGATTCAGCAGCAGCAACTTGTTCTCCAACTGGCTTGTAGAAATGTTCCTTAAAAATGTCACTGTAATTGGCTTCGGCTAACCTATACGCGTCTCCCAGACAGATGAACTGCTCACAATTCTTAGCGCCTTTAGATATAAACATTGGAGCAAGGTTCCCTGCCATGGTACCCACTTCGTTTTTGAAGTGCAATGAGGTGCAGCTCTTTTGACCTTCATTTACATCCTTCACTCCATGAACAATGGTTTCCTCCTCGTTCAAGGTTAACGAGGAGCTGCTCTTTTGACTCTCATTTTCAACCTGCACTTCTTCTTCACTCTCATTATCATCCTGCACTTCTTCTTCAACAACAGAACCGATCTGAGCACCTTCAATGTAAGCCTTACAAGTCGCCAAAATAGTCTGTGCTCGAAGGCGGAAATGTCCCAGTACATATTCCTCAAAATGCTTTGGGGGATTCTTAAGCGTGTACTGCATTGTCTTGCATGAAAGAATAAATGTGTCCTCATTGTATTCTTGGGAAAGCTTCTCGCCCCGTACAGTGCCAGCCTCGAACTCATATCCAGGCTCATTGAAGTAAGGCTTTTCATTCAGCACCAGTGCCTGGATAGAGAGAAGAACTTGCAGCATAGTGGATTGCCCTGGGGTCCAACGCTCAACGGTATGCCCCTGCCATGTGTTGAGAAGACTAAGGCAAACATATCCACTATTGTACAAGTTTGGATTTAAACGCAGATTATGTGCATGGTAGTTGACGAGCGGTGGTGTATCAGGATAATCTGATGGAAAGTAAACATCGAAGAAGAAGAGGCCGTCGTGATAAGGAGTCCCAGCTGCACCTACAATTACAGCCCTTAAAAGATCCATTCTTTCTTCATAAGCTCTAACAAATATAGTGTCAGGCAAATCCTTCTCTAGAAGTCTCCAATCCCGCTGAATAGCTTTTACCCACTTCTGTGATGCCTGCGTTGATTCGGTAACTGACTCTGATTGATAATGGTGGTCAGAGAAATCCACAACTGTATCGAAACTTTTAAATGATTTAAACTTCAGCATAACTTCATCCTCCTCTTCTTCAAACTGCTCGGGAACAGATGAACTGCTATCAGTGGGTTTGTCCTCCACCACCAACCAAGGGACAGATACTTCTGCACCAGCAGGGAGGTCTTCAGCGTCGAACTTGGCTTGTAATGCTGCAGCCTCCACCTCAGCATTCGACTTAAAAACAACATCATCAGATTCATAACCGGATCCTTCTTCTGGATCATACCCTTCTGACCCATCATCATCATCATCATTGTCTGAAATATCATTCACCATTTCATCTGCAGGTTCTATCGACATGACAGCCTTTCCCTTGTTATCTATGTTCAAGTATTTCTTGTCAACTTCACAACCATCAGCTACATCTCTCTCAGTAATTTCATCAAACATTTTAAGCTCTTTAATCCTATCAACTACATCTTCTTCACCATCTCTCTCAGTAATTTCATCAGTAATTTTAATCCCTTTAATCTTATTAGCTACATCTTCCTCTCCATATCTCTCATTAATTTTAACAAACATTTTAAGCTCTTTAGTATTAGCTTTAGAATTAGAAGTAACTATAGAAGAACTAGTTTCCATACCTTCAACTTCGTCCATTGAAGCAGAAAACCCAAGAAGTAATCCTGTATCACCGTGAGTTTAAGAATCCCTACACCAACTTTTGATCAAATTGGTTGGAGAGATCAGACTGCGGAATTGGGGATTATTGATTGTTGAAAGGAAAACCTAGAACTTATAAGCAGAGGTACAGTAAGAGGAAATGTTACAGTGGCGCAGGTCTCGTTGAATTTTTATTAAGCTACTTACAGTAATAATACACGTGGCGTGTTATATCATGATGGAATGATAGCCGTCGATTCAATCACGTGGGTATGCACGTGCCCAACACTCTGTAATTTCCTTGTTTTTTCCACCAGGCACGAACCCTCTTTGCACTTCCATTTTCTGCTGAGGGAGAAAATCAAGGAACCGGAAAATTTCCAATCTGTAAGGTAAAATGTGTTTGCTTATAATGTTTGCTAAATTTCTTGTTAATGGTAAAGAAACAGAGTTTATCTATGGAAGCTTAGTTTTTTTCCTTCAATTTTCTCTCTGTGGTGGTAAATTGGTAATGCTAGCTAGGGTTTATTGAAGATTTTGTGAAATCCCTATTTGTCCATGAAACTTGATTGTTTTTTGTTATTTGGAGTTTCATTGATTAGTCTAGAAATGGGTTTATACTCTATTTATGAAATGGGTTGTTTAATGGTAGGGCTTAAGGAAGTGACAGTTTTATATGCTTGATTAGCAATTGTGTATGCTTGATTGTTTCTGCTCATTCTGTTCCTTAATGAGTATACTTGGTTAGATTTTCATTTGTGATTTATTCTATGACTTTCCCCGCATACATTGTTTGTAACATTTCGAGTGCAATTGGGTGGTGCAGAAGCATCAATTGGAGCATGTTGCGGAAATCAGTGAAATAAATTACACATTTTTGGAAAATGGTGGGTAACATATGGTGTTTTGAAATTTGCTTAGTTAGGCCATGGAACCATGTTATATGTATTGATTAATGGAGCTTTGATATGGCACAGGCAGGTACTTCAAATTCCGCTCGGTGCAAGGCCATTTCTTATTTCATGTCAATGGGGTTTGATGAAGAGTTTGTAGTGAAGGCAGTTGATACGCATGGTTTGTATATCCCCTAGTAATCTGATCGATTATATGTCTAATAATTTCTGGTTGTTGATTGAGTAGTTTAAGAAGTCTCTCTTATATAAACTTCGTTTTCATGCGTGCAGCTGAAGGAGACGAAGTAGGAATACTGGATGCTTTACTTGCTTATAATGTGAGTTTATATTCGGTTACAACATCTGGTTTTTCAACTTACGAAGAAGACTCATCATCTATGTGACATCTCACTTGTATATAAAGTAAACTAATTTTGATGTTCTGTGTGTTTCAAATCTGGTACTTGGAGGTAGTAATGCCACCTTAGCCAAACAAGTAATATGAGGCATTGAGGTAATTATGAGATTTCATCTGTTTGAACTCGAAAAGGTAGTGCTAGCCATATCGATGTCTGTGATTACCATATCTAGGTAATAGGACCAACTTGAATTTACACTATCTTGGAGTGCCCTGTCTTCTTTTGGTTTGTCTCAACATTCAGGTTTCACTTTTGTGATTTGTATTCTTGTTGTGGTGTTCGAGCAATTAAAAATGTACTGAGATTTCACATGAATTCAGCCGCCCCAGTTGTCCATCTACAGAAAAATCTATTCTTACTTTCTTTCTGTCAAGCTATGTAAACAGACATTTAATCTTGCAGACTCCTGATGAATCTCCAACACCAGGCGAACCTTTCCCTTCAAATACTCAGGCTGGTGATAGATCTCTTCCACGAGGCGAAGCTGTCGTTTCCGATCGTTGTTCTCCAGATATTGAATGGGATGATGATCTGGATGAAGACTCAGATTTCTCGAGCATAGGATGTCTCCGAAATGAGGTATTTTAACTTGTGTACTTCTTTCAATTTCATATTCGATACACACTCTTTATCTGTTATCAAGTGAAGACGTTGATTCTAGCCTGTAATATCTGTAATGATGGTGCTTGACTATTTACTTTTATTCTCCTAGGAGACCTTGGAACATATGACTGACAGGGATCAGAAAATGATGCAGCTACTCGAGATGGATTTCCCCATTCAAGAAGTTATGTCAGCTATTCACTCATGTGGTGTGTATACATGTACCACTCTTTTCAGCTTTTTCATGAGCTTCTTAAGATATAGTGGTAATTAGTAAACTTATGTATTACCTCATTATAATATTTCTCACTTGTATATTTATTACAGTTCCAGAAACCCCAATATTGGAACTCATAGATTATATCCATGCTTCTCGAATGTTGAAAGAGGAAAGCTATAATCATCAGCGCGAACATCTTGCAAGTTTCAATGATGACAGATCATCACGACACCGAAGAGAAGGGTTAAAGAGGAAGCGTCAAAATGATGATGAACAAACACTCAAGCCGAGAGCAATGATTGAGTTAAAGAATAAGCTACCAGATTCAGCTATGGGGTCTCCGTATTTCTATATTGAGGACATTGCACTTACTTCAAGAACAAAATCCTTACAAGGCATTGAAACTGAATTCATAGATTCGAAGTTATTCAGTCCAGCTGCAAGAAAAAGAGGGTTTATTCATAACCTCCCAACTGAGAACAGATTTCAATTGCTTCCAATGCCTCCACTAACAATTAAAGCATCTCTACCACAAACAACCAGATGGTGGCCATCATGGGATTCAAGGACTCAGCTAGGCTGCTTACTAACTTCCACCGGAAGTGCCGAACTGACTCCGACTTGTGAGCGGATTAGAGAAACCCTAGAAAGTAGTGGAGGAGACCCAAATGCAGAGAACAAAAAGTTCATTCTTTTTCAGTGTCAAAAATGGAATCTGGTTTGGACTGCGAAATACAGTGTTGCACCACTTGAACCCGAAGAGGCAGAGCTATTTCTAGGGTATCCAGAATTCCACACCAAAGTTGGAGGAGCTAACCGAAATGACAGATATAAAGCGCTTCGGAATTCGTTCCAGGTTAGCAATCATCCAACTCCGGTAATATTTGCTCAATTTTTTTATTTTTATTTTTCGCCGATTAGCAGACAAAGCTGTAGAGTGGATAGGAATCCAGTTCTGTTTTGTTGATATGTCTCTGAAACGTGTCCATATTACACTGATGACTGATTCACTGGTCTTAGTACCTTACTCCCTTAGGATCACATGATCACATCCCTCAGGCTCAACTCAACTTCCACGGGTCTCATGTTTGATATTTTATTGTTAACTACATTTTGATTCCTCATCACTAGTTTTAAGGCAGTTTGTACAAATTTGAAATGTTCAAAATTTTGGTTCTTGTAAAAGCATGATAAGCCAGTTCACAGTAATCCCAATTTAAAATACTTACTCATCAGTGAAGCCTCAGACATTAGCTATCATTACAGGGCTATAATATTCAGTAGTCATCATCCAAGCGTGTGTCAGCCATTATGTTTTCATGGATTTGCCATGGTTACAACTTTAAATAAAACTCGCAAATTGGGAATTAGGGAAACTATGCTGACTCCTAAAGTAGTGAGTGAACTAAGAACTTGTTGTGCTGGTTCCTCACTAATATTTTCTTATTGATGTATCCAAGCTTACTGAACTTATCACCGTTATGTTTGACTTTACATTTTGGATTGCTGAACTCACTAGTATCTCCTATAAAAGATACGGAGTCTTTCGTTAGAACCACTTGGAATATAATTGACATTGTGGACTAAAGCTATAATCATTTTATGAATATTCTTGTCAATTGATTTCTCTGTTTTTGACTAAAGCTATAATCATTCTACGAATATTCCTGTCAATTTTCATGAACAAATTTCTGTATTTTTTGCAGGTAGATACCTTGGCTTACCACCTCTCCGTATTGAAAGACCGCTTTCCAAGGGGTATCTCAGTGCTGTCTCTTTACTCTGGAATTGGCGGGGCCCAAATAGCTTTGCATCGACTTGGAATATCTCTGAAACTTGTTGTTGCAGTTGAGCCTTCTGAAGTTAACAGGAAGATCTACAAGAGGTGGTGGGAGAGGAGTGGGCAGAAGGGGAAGTTAGTTGATACCATTACAGACATCAATGAACTCACAATAGATAAGTTAAGAAGCCTGATTAATTCTTACGATGGGTTCGACTTAATAATTGGAGGAAGCCCATGTAAGAATCAACCTGGAACCCATAAGAAGATCGGAAATACTCTTGAAGGGAAACTACCGGTTAAATCTTATGATTTTTGCAAGATATTAGATGATGTGAAGTTCCTTATGGCTGCGAAACAAGCATGAATCCGATTTTAAAATATAAGTAGAAACCTTGTTTAATGTACAGTATGAAAACGAGAAATATATAATGTACAAAAGCTTGTCCAACTATGTATGTCTTTCCTCTAATATAATTTTGCTTAGATTTGCAGATAAATTTCATACATAAATCTGAGATTTAACTTTCTTAAATTTGCTGGTTGTAGGGTAAGCTGATTAATATGAGCCATTCGAGTGCTCAAGCATTAGCATTTTTTATTGTCCTTCACACCTCGTATCTAATTCTTGGAATTGAATTCAAATCCAAAAAAATTAGTGACTCCATTACACTACTAGACCAATACTATGGAAAGCTATTATTTTGGAGGGAATTGGATTCCCAGGAATTGAAATTCTTAATTGTATGGAGTTGATTTGGGCTGTTTGGTTCAAGAAATTGGTGACATTCCCCCGAAATTGGATTACCAAAAATCCAATTCCTTGAACCAAACATGACGTTAATGTTTTACTGGCGCAGAAGCTAAACATGGGAGCGTGTATGCATGTAGGAGTACTCGCTGCTTATTGGTTAAACTCATGAAATAATAATAACAAAGATAGAAATTAAGATGGTGATTTTGCAAGATAGTCATGATTAACCGCTAAGCCCAAATCCTATGTAATGCTAAGCCCAGTTCCAAACACACTCTCTGTGTTTATTCCACCCAAGATAAAAATTGATCTGAAAGACTACTCTTCTGAGAGCAACCACAGTCACGGCCAAATTTGGGGACTAAACTCAAATTTGGTCTCAAAATATGCCGCAACGGAAGGGACCAAACCCAAATTTGATCGCCAAAATTAGGGTTTGAGACCAAATGTGGTCGTTAACCCAGACTAAACGAAATATAGTGGGACGGAAGTATTAATAGCGTATGAAAGCAGACGAGATTTTAGTGACCGTATGAAATCAGACGGAAGTATAATTAACGTATGAATCAGGCGCATCTATAAACTCCGCCTAACCAAACGCATGTAATACATACGCCCCAACACAGACGTAGTTATATTGTACGCCCCAATGGGACGTTGGTATATTTTACGTCCCAATGGGACGTTGCTTTAATGTACGCCCCAATGGGACGTTGGTATATTCACTCGTTTAGTGGGCTAATACGTTATTAGAAGAAGATTAGTGGGCTAATACGTTATTAGAAGAAGATTAGTGGCTAATATTTATGTAAATTCACTAATCAGGCGGTCATTAAAAGTGCGCCTGAATCAGGCGGTCATTGAAAGTGCGCCTGAAATCAGGCGATCATTAAAAGTGCGCCTGAATTAGACGGACATTAAAAGTGCGCCTGAATCAGGCGCACATTAAAAATGCGCCTGATATCAGACGGTCATTAAAAGTGCGCCTGAATGAGGCGGACATTAAAAATGCGCCTGAATGAGACGGTCATTAAAAGCGCGCCTGAACTGGGACGGTCATTAAAAGTGCGCCTGAACTGGGGCGTTTGTTATACTTCCGCCTGACTAAAAATAGTCTTCCACGACTGTGGTTGCTCAGTGTAAAATGCCAATTTTTTTTAGCTTTTGGTCTGCTATTTGGCATTTGGTCGACTCCATGACTGTGGATGCTCTGAGTATCCTTTCATTTGGTCTTCAATATTTTTCCTTAACCGTTTTTTCTTTCTTCTCCTTAACTTTTTCCTTCCAAACCTACATTCCTTGATTTTCGACGGAGTTCCAAATCTATTTACTGCATGGATCTTGATTATATCTTAAGATCCGGGCAAAAATTTAGTTATTGTATATAAATCTAGTATTTTGTTTGAATAAAATCACATCTTTAGCGCTTTATTTGAGTTTTTGTGTTCTACGAGAAGTCTGTGAATACCTGGAAGATTCAATGGCTTATTCATGGCAATCAGATTACTCAAGGTACACTTTCAAAGATGGTTCTTATACGTTAATGGCATTGATTGCGACAATCGCTTCAAATATATCATCGAGGGCGATCTACTCCAAAATCTTTTGAAGATCAGTGGCTACTGGAAATGATCGTGATAAAGATGATTTGCGCATATTACTCTCTTTCGGGACATTTCAATCTCAGTGAAGAACCCAAATCAAAATGGCAGAATTTCAATTCAAAAGTCATTATTCGAATACAATCTGTAACATCTTCGAAATTCAAGTTTTTGATGCTTAAGATGTATTATGAGTCAACTGTTGTTCTTATGATACAAAATCTTTGTATTTTCTCGTGGATTTCACTTTTGATGTACTTGAATCTGAAGTAAGCAAATCTATTATATTAATGAAATTTAAGAGGGCTACCTCATTCTTCCTCCAAAAAAAATATTATTATTTTTCTACTTAACTCCGTGTTAAACTAAATTCTATTCCATTTTGGTATGTTTCAAAAATGTGTCCAGCTTCTTTTTATAGTCATATTTTTCCAATGAACTCTGTACATACCCTTAAGTTTTTTGTATTCAAAATTTCTATTTTAATGAGACTCAATCTAAAATATTAATGAAATCTGTATAATTAAGGAAAAAAAATATATTCTTTTGAAGACAATATATGTATGGTTCCAAATCAAATTCTTTATTAAGGTTATACTCCATAAGTATACAATCTTTATTGATATTGTTTCTATAAATCGATATGTCTTAGTTTCCTTTTTTTTTATTTTCTATTTACAATCCCAATCAATGTAGTCAATTTCGCTCGTACCGGCCGAAATATCAACGGAATTTCGTGTACCAGTGTTAGAGCGAAACGAAAACACAAATATCGCGGTACGATATTTAGCCGATAATATCGACCGATATATACGAAACGATACAATGTGGTTCTCCCGATATTTGACAGTTTCAGAATTTTTTGTGTGCGTCAGGGCAATTTAGAAATTTAAATGAAGGGAAGGATTAAATCCCTAAATCTCATCGAAATTTTTGGCAGAAAAATCTTCAGAAACCCTTCTTGGCAGCCAAATATTTTTTTCTTCTTAATGTTAATGGCGTGATTCAATTGATGGTCTTTCTGTTAACAAGATGTTAGGATTTTGATTGTTAATTTCTTCTTTTGCTGTGATTTGTATCTAAGTATTCATTGATGAATTTATTTGTTAAATCTTGATATATTTTTTCCTTAGATTTCTTAGATTGTGTTCCTTTACACTGGAAATCACACACTGCAGTAGCAGTTTTTCTTTTCACTCAGGATGGGATTAGTAGAGTTGATTATCGTGACATCCTTTTAAAGCCTTATGTTATTGATAGTCACTTTCTAGAACATATTGAGTAAGATTTAACTTTTCCATCATTTAGAAGTATATCATGTAGGCTGGTAGCTCACTTGGAGGTGGTTTAGCAAGTCCCTGTTTGGGTACTACAAATTCTTTTAGTGGTTTTTGGTTTGCAACATGAACTACTTGGTGGAGATGATGGAGCTACGGAAGGTTATGATATCTACGATGAATCAAATAATTTTGATTAAAAATGTAATGTCCCTATTTAATTATCATTCTAGATAGTGAACTTCATATGACGGTTCTTATGTTCTGAATGGACTTGTTTGTTTTTCTAAAATTGATGCATTTTAATGTTGTCTAATTTTGTGTGAAACAATATAAATTATAGATATAAATTTGGAACCGATATTGCACCGATATTTGAAACCGAAATCTCCCCGATACAATGTTGTACCAGTGTACCGGTCCTCGGCCGAGACAAATCGGTATCCGATATTAACTACATTGATCCCAATACAATTTTTGGTAGTTTTTACTACTAACATATTTATTGAAATAAATTAGACAAGTAATTAAGGATGGGAATTTAAAGTACCATAGTCTCGTTAATATTTTGACAAAGTCAAACCGGACTGTCTTTTGTAAACCTGGGGAGTATTATTTAATTGAGAATTTGATTAGACAAATCAATTCCAGTATACTATAATCCACGTCTATTAAAAATGATAATAAAATTGCATTTTCTTGGCATGTCTTCTTGGCATCATGTGAATGTCTGACGGATGGCTTTTAAAATCAAATTAGAAATTATAAATCATAATATATTGATCATGATGGTGGCAAGAAAAAAGATAATACGAACCTAATCCATGGGGCATAGCTCGAGGGGCGAAGCCGGCCAATTATAAGGGTATGCATTTGTATCCATGTTTAGTTTGTTCCAAAACCTATGTTAGGTCACAAAATTGGTTAAAAAGACCAAAATTAACAATTCCTTGGTGAAACAGATTTGTGCATTTTAATACTGTTTATATGGATATGAATCAGAAAAATACTGGTCAATTATCCATTTTGGATATTTCACCCTGAAAATTTTAAAAAAAAATGTCTTTTACCTAAAGTAATCCTTAACCTTTTAAACCCTTTTGTTTAAACAGATCTTTTTCTTGGTGAAGCAACAAACGCAGCTTCTCTTCTTCTTCTTTTTCTCTCCTCACCTATGGAGTTTTATTATCTGGCTTATTTTCGTTACTTTAAGCATCAATCTTCTTCTCCATTACTACCACTACACCCACCATCGATATATATAAATTGACATTGCATAGATAAAGTGTTACAAGCAAAAAAACTTAAAACAAACTATACTAATAACTTTTTTTTTTTGTGGCAGCCTAGAGATGAACAACTTAACGGATCCAAATAGTCTTACTTCTGTAGTTGTTCGCATCATGCCAATTTTGAATTCTTGGTTCACTAACAATGTTCACAACATTCCAATTTTTCATACTTGATAGAACAACAACCTTCACATCATCCTTATTTGTTGTTCTTGATTCACCAACAGTTTTGCTCCGCTATTATTTCCTGCAACAACTAAATAATATTTCATTCATAATGGTTACTTTAAACATAGATGAAACCAGCCTCATCCCACAATAACACAGGGTGTGCAAAGGTCACAATTTGTAGAATCGCATGATGAAATCAGTTTCATCCACTAATAGCACATGTTGAGATCAGTTTCATCTAGTTTAAAATCATGTTCCAACCAGCGGAAACACATGATGAAACAACCATATTTCTTCCAATAGCACACCACAGGAGGAAACCAGCCTCATCCAAGGCAGCACATGATGAAACTAGTTTCATTCAGTAATCACACGGGTGTGCAAAGGTTTCATCCAGTGGAAACACATAGTGAAACCATGTTTCATCCAGTGAAAATACATAATGAAATCAGTTTCATCCAGTAATTAATAACAAATGATGAATCAATTTCTATGTTATAAACCTAGATATGTTCTTTTTGGCATTAGATAAACTAAACCTCAACCGAGATAAGATCATATGCACCAACAATAGCATTTAAAGTAGTCAAACGACACTTAAGATAAAAGTAAAACATAAGTACTAACAACCTAATCTAAGAAACATGAAACCAGGTTCATCTAACTCTACACTAATGAGAATTTGAAGTTTAACAAATCCAAACCTTGTGTTACCTAGGTTCATTAATTCTACACAAGTAATTAATAACAGTTAAAACAGAAAGAAAACGGGAAGTAGTACCTTTAGCCAGGCGCGCCATTGTGTCCTACCAAATTAGCGAAACTGTCAAAAAGGAAATTCATTCTAACTAAACCTGAATGAATCCAGTTTCATCCTAGTTTGATTGGGTTACAGAGAAAATCAGTTTGATATGGAAACCAATTTGATATGGAAACCAATTTAGCGAAACTGTTAAAAAGGAAATTCATTCTAACTAAACCTGGATGAATCCGGTTTCGTCCTAGTTTGATTGGGTTGCAGAGAAAATCAGTTTGATATGAAACCAATTTCATATCATACGTTATGATAATTTTGCAAAACCTAGATGGATGAATCTAGTTTCACCCTAGTTTAAATGGGTTAGTGAGAACCAATTTCATAAGAAACCATGACATGAAAGAGAGAGTTTCTTATACAGACGAAAACAATTTTAGAATTGGGGAAAAAAATTCAAAGAAAATCAAAATTAATAGATATAAATAGTAGTGGCCCTCTTCATGGTGAATAAGAGAAGAATCAATTAGGGTTTTTGGTGATTTTTTGGTGATTGATATTTTTGATTGAAGTGGTACTGGTGATGACTAAAAGATGAAACTGGTGAGGGTGATCTGGTGTTCATGGTTAATTTGGTGGTGATGGCAGAGAGAGTTTGATGCAAATGGAAGAGAAGTTTTGAAGATGTCAATGGTGGAGAAACTTAAGGTACCGATGGTAAAGAAGGATGTATCGTTTTTTCTGGTTGTAAAGAAAGATAGGAGATGGTCTAGAAAGTGCGAAGATCATGTCGATGGTTTTAAGGAGGTGTGATAGAAAGAGAGAATATATATGGTTCAGGGCTACTATCGTCAGTTTTACATTAAAAAGAACTTTGTCCATTTCACCCGGGCAAAAAGTTTACCCGTCCATCTGAACGGGAAAGAGTACTTTTCTAGTGAAATGACCCATTTTCTGCAAAATTAAGCGCATCTCTTCTTGTAAAGGTTGGCTTTTCCATCTCATATATCTACGCATCCTGAACTAAGCTTGTAGATGAAATTTTTATGAGAAATTGGGTCAATTGCCCAAATATTTTTAAAACATGATTATAATGGACGAGTAAAAATTAGTATGGGTGAAATGGACACCAAAAAAATAGCAAGAAAGAATCTGGATTCATCATGGCTTAAACTTAAAAATTAGCAAGGATGAAACTGGATGCATCCTGATGTAAATTAAAAATAGGAAAAAGTATTTGAAAATAGGTAGGAAACTGTTTACATCCTGGCTATTTTTACATTCTCGTCCATTTAAACAAAATCAAATTTTACATGTGTTTTTCACCCAAGAACTGTCGTTATTGGGTTAATTGACCAATTTTGTGCTTAATTTTGAAGCAAATTCAATCTCAAAAAAATCGTTATAATTAGCTGACTAATGATGTATTGATGTGGGAATTTTTTGTCAACTCTTTCAACCAATCAAAATTTTTCTATTTTTCAAAGAATTAATTAAAAAAATTATTCTGCAATCCAATTATTGGTTGTTTTTTTTTTCTTTCTTGAAGCATGGTATTCTACGCAGTTACTCTTTTTTTTTTCTTTCTTGAAGCATGGTATTCTATGTATTTACTCTGACAGATATTTTTGTGTATCAAAGAATATAAAATAGTAGAAGATCCCTTCACACTTTTATTTTCATAACTATCTCACACGTTGGGCGTTATTTTTCTGAACGAAACTCAAACCGTGACGGATTTGAAGTTAATATATTATAGATATGTTCCTTTTACCAAGTTCAACATGCCTACCAAAAATGAGCACATTCCGAAATATTTCACAATCTACCGGTCCTAATTTCATTGATTAAAATCCGTTGATTTTCAACGACTTTTTTCCAAAGTAGTAGACGGTGGTGTTATACGTTTCAAAATATGCTCATTTTCGGTAGGAATGTTGAGTTTTGTAAGACGAGGATATCCCCACATTATTAGTTTTAAATCCGTTACGGTTTGGATTTTATTTACAAAAATATCATCTACCAATATGTTTTGTTTTGTATTTTCTTTCGAACTATTTGTTTGGACAGGCCGTTTGTTCAATTCCTTATATGTGTATATTATATATGTTTTCTTTTTAAGTTTACATGCTTAATTATCTGGAATCTGTAAAAGAAAATAATGTTTAATTTAGTAAACGCTGCACTGAGCATCTTCGTATATAAATAGAGTCGAGGTATTTGAAGTGAAACCTCACAACACCTCAGAAAATAGTACTAAAGCGTTTACATTTCATTAACAATACACAATCATGGCAAACAGTCCTTTGAATCTCGTTCCTTCTTCCATTTTTCTTGGTTTGTTTTTTGTGGTTTTAGTTGCTTACCATTCTCGGTAAGTTGTTCACTTTCTTTTTCTTTTGCATTTTGTTTTTATCATTACCGTTACTCTATAAGATTTTTTTTTTTTTTTTGAAGCATGATTACTAATTTCTCATTTTTTTTCGTTTTGGTAATCAAAATACTAATGCTACAGATGATGTGTACTCTTCGTTAATGGAGACAACTTGGCGGACACTTGTACTAATGACCAATGCTCCGGGAAAACCATTCTTGGTGGTGGCATCCATCGTGCCCCTGATTTTAATGGATGCGGCTACGGCTTGTGGAATAATTTTGTGTACTGTGGCGACCCCATACCGCTCTGCGGATGTAACGAATATTGTGCAAATAATTATGGCGACAGCGTCGTTAGTGTGGAGTGCTGCAGTGACCGGCCGGAGGATACAGAGTGGAATGTGAGGTTTAATAACTGCGTTTGTTGCGGTAATTGACTGAAATCCTAGTAAATTAATAAGAAAACACAATTCCATGGATCTACTACACTATGATTCTAATGCTATATATTGTAGTCGGTTACTATACGGTCAACCATGTTAATTAGTGCTGTAATGTTGTTTTTTCATGAGCCGTGAGCATCATGAATGAAATTTGAAATCTGCTTCCCGAACAAGAAATAAATTTGATAATGCCTTGCCAACATTGGAGATTGGTTTCTTTATCATCTTCTTTAAATTCTGTTATTAAGCACTATTATGGAGTTGATAATGGCTCAGTTTAATTTTATCGTCTAACTAATCAAAACTCTTCAACACCATATATGGATAATATCACATAATGGGCCAACACAGAGTAAACATGTTGAGATCTTAATCAATGAAATTACTCTGTTTAATTAATTCACATTCTCTCCAAGCAAAATAATGGATGATTTGATCGACTAACTATAATCCACGGCATCTTGGCGTTTTCTTGAGTAGTGTTGATTTTTACTTTGATCTTATCATGCATGATGTGATTGCCTGATTGGTGGATCGATGGATTATAAAATTATAATCGTGTCATTGATTACGATGGTGACAAGAAAAAAAAGAATAATGCGTACCAAATCCCTGGGGAATGCATCGCTCATTGCTCAAATGATTCACCAAAATTTATTATCAGATAATTGCACATGGCATTTGTACTGGGACTCATTATCTTACCATCTGTTTCAGCAACTAACAAAAGGGACACAAAACAGTACTTATGGAGGTACAAGCATTTTGTTTGGGCTGTACCAAAATTTATGACTCTTGTTTTAGTGCTCGCGCCATCGTACTCATTCAAACTTACATAATAGAAATCAATTGGGTGAAAAACGAAAGTTTGACACGGTTAAATGTGCCGGTATTTTGAGCATTCGTAACACTTTTCATAATTATGATTTGAAAACTCAATGCGATAGAACATTGCCATTGCAAACGATTCAAGATAATTTTAATGGAGCCTATGGTTCTCAACACTAATAAGCTAGTTGCAGAAGTTACAGAGAATTGTCGTAATTCCAATTTTACCAAATTTGTAGCTAGTATATGGCCAAAAGAATAAACCCAACCATGGCGGATGCGCGTTTCTGTTAAGATTTCTTTTCCATTCAATAGATGTTTCCTTTTAAAAAGCAGACATTAAACTAATTCATGTTTTACCTAATCTTGTCATATTATATACAACATCTAGTTGATAATAATGTAATAAACTTTTGAATATTCAAAAAGTAGAGAAGTTAACAAGTGCTAATTAAGCTTATAAACTGATACACATCACTGGTTACATTCATTTAGAACCTCTAAAAAAGAGTTGTCATGAAGTACTCTTTGGTGTTCATCATTCTATCTTTCTTTCTGATTAATCAGTTTTCTTCAGCCAACAAAGGTCTTGTTCTTGCATCATCAGTGGTGCATGCAAATAAACTTGCACCAGCGTTGTACGTGTTCGGTGATTCTGTGGTTGACAGTGGCAACAACAATTATCTTAATACACTAGCCAAAGGAAATTATAAACCATATGGGATCGGTTTTCCGAACGGAGCTAGTGGCAGGTTCACCAACGGCTACACTATCGTAGACTATCTAGGTATGTATATTTACAATCAATTCTGTGTGTCTATCACCGGAGTCCTGCTCCTAGCTTTCTAATCTTTCCAAATTCAAGTTTCAAAATAAAATAGGTTCTTTTTTGGCAGCTGCATGGCTTGGATTACCGTTCGTACCCCCGTATTTAGGCTTGTCTAAAGTACAAAAGAGCAAAATAACAACAGGTATAAACTACGCATCTGGAGCAGCTGGTATCCTTCCGGAATCTGGAACTGCAACAGTAAGACCACATAATTTCACTTGATTTATTCTATTTCTATTCATGATTATCATAGGGGTGCTTGCATACCATATCAGCAAGAAGTTTTCAGACTCAGTCAGACCGACTTTCTTTGATGGATAAACTGGGGATACCTCCACAAATTAAGGGATATTTTTTATTGCAGTCGACATTATATTGTTGCAGTCTGTACGGAAAACAATGTCGGTCACAACAAAAAATATCTCCCAATTTGTGGGGTATCCCCAAATGTTGGGTTCCTTTCAAATGGCAAAAACTTTTTTTTTTTTGCCTTGTTTCTTGTAGTTGCTTGTTTAAGCCGGTCCACTATCACTTTTTTTTCGTTATCAAACTCGTTACCAGATATGCTCTTATAAATTTTGCTTCACCAAGGTTAACTTTTTTTTTTTGTTCTTGTAAAAATCGTTATGAATTTACTAACTTCTGACTTTTTTTTGCTTTTATAAGGCGAAAAGAAACTTTTTAAATAGTATCCATGCATGCTATAAAAGTATAAAACAGACTTTTCTGATTTCTATAAACGACGTCTACCTTCTGGTTGCCAGATATGCTCTTATTAATTTTATCTGTATGATTCAGGGAGACAACTTGAGCTTGGAAAAACAAGTGAATTACTTCAAGGACACAGTCCAATTTGACTTGCCTAAATCCTTGAAAACACGAAAAAATATATCCACATATTTGGCCAAGTCCATAGTTGTTGTTGTAATAGGTAGCAATGACTACCTCAACAATTACCTGCAACCAACAAGATACAATAGCAGCAAAATCTATACACCTCAACAATATGGTGCACACTTGGTATCAACACTCAAACAACATCTAAAGAATATGTACCATATAGGTGCAAGGAAATTTTTAGTGTTTGAAATGGGTCCGATTGGGTGTTTACCATCAGTAGTTAATAGTGTTAACCCAAGACCAATTACTGCCTGTGTAGAAGGTATTAATGGTCTGGTTAAGATTTTCAATTTCGGAGTTACAAATATGATTCAAGAACTTAGATCGACCTTGAAAGGCTCCACTTTTGTCTATGGAGATGTCTTCGAAAACACCTATCATCAAGCCATTACTCCTCTCAAATACGGTAAATTTTCTTCTTTTTTTTCTCTCCAAATTTCCCCCCTAAATTTGTCATGTTGATAAGTCTGCCCGTAGCAACTAACCCACTGTTCATTTTAGGCTTTTCTGGAGGAAATGCGCCGTGTTGTTCCGTTTCAAATATGAGTTCACTCTGTATTCCGAATCAGACACCATGCAAGAACAAGAATGCTTATCACTATTGGGACGGATTTCATCCAACTCAGAGAGTTAACCATGAAATCGCTAATGGATGTTTCAGAGGCTCATCGACTTGTTTTCCCATTAATGTTTACCAACTAGCATGCAGTTAAGATATTTTGGCGTGAATAAGGAGCAGCTGCATGTAAATTGATTCATTGGTTTTAATAAAACTTGTTTGTTATTATCTACTACTCGCTTGCAAATCGATGATACACTGGCTTGTGAAATCATGCCAGATCTGTGAAGATAATTTTGATGAGTATCAAGTCTACCTGGTGTTAGCCTTCTTTGTGCAGTAATGGCTAGATTGGCTGTGTTGTCACTTGTCACTGGATAATAGATCTTCGCATTACTTCTGGTTGTCGCCCGGTCTTCCCTGTTGTGAATAATAGTTATAGGATTGTTACAATTCTAGCACTGTAACATGGATGTAACATCCTAAGCAGTAAGTCAGCAACCTATAAGGTCTACCGACCTCCTCTTCACCACCATCACTTAAATCACCAGCTTTGACGAGTAGGTAAAGAAACGATATAGTGCTAAAATTTTGTATAAATTGCAATGACAAAGCAATCAGGTAATCCACCTCAAAATTCTCAATTTTTTTAGTTGAAGTTCATTCCACTTAATAGCTTGCTCCAATCGATTTTTTTTTTATCATGGTTAAGTATATGCTTATTAGCGAAATTGATGTAGCAGCGTCAGCAGATTTTTTATGGCCTATTTTATCATCTAAATAAATTCCTAAACTTGTTAAACAGAAAATTATCCCAAGTTCATACGAAAAAGTAGAAGTTCTTGAAGGTGATGGTGGTCTTGGTACGGTCGTTCACATTGTTCATCATCCAGGTATGTGTAATTAATCAAGTTATTACGTACCCTTAATTATCATCTCCTTTTCCTAATACTTGTGATGAATATATTAATTAGGATCGGTGCCATTGTCATACACACAAAAGATCGTGACAGTCGATAACCATAAACGTTTTCAAGAGATACAGCAGATCGAAGGAGGATATCTTGAGATGGGTGTAACATTTTACATGGAAAGTTTCCAAGTAATAGAGAAAGGCTGTGATTCAAGTGTAGTCAAGTCCATGGTTAGATATGAAGTTCCTGATGATTCCGCTCCTAAGGTTTCTCATCTCATTACTCCTGAAGATCAACTTACCAGGATTAAAGCTGGAGTAAAATATGCTCTCAGTCTTAAGAAATGATCAGTATCAACTTATTGTAACAATGTTGCTAGCCAACTTAAAACTCATGCAGTTGGCTAAGTCTCGTGTCCTGAGGTCTGAGGACCTAGTGTTCTCCTTTATAAATTCCGTCCCGTTGTGCATGTGTTCTACGTTGTTCCTGTGTGTGCGCGCTTTCAATTTCAATTGCCTCCAGTGGCAGGTGATATCGCACCTTTGTGTCCTTGTAATGTAATTCATATGTGATAATAAATAATACCTCCGCTTCTATAAAAGAAATATTTTCATTTTCTTCAGTTTGGCCTATTTTTAGGCTAAAATGAAAAGGTAAAAATATTTCAGTAACGAAGGAGCAAATAAATAATGCTTTTCTTTGTTTTATTTTTCTAATTGGCAAGTAAATCTTCAATTCAGTTTCAATCACCACACTACCTGACAAAGACCTAAAGGAAATTACTTGCAGTAAGAACCCTTTCGACATTTTGTCTATTGATCCAGTCAATGGATCTGCAGATTCTGTTGAAACTGGAGCTGGAAATGGTGAACAAGAACACTCGACATGGTGGATGTCAGAATAGATAAATATAATTCGGCAGAATATTCTGAGTAGACTGGTGATGAAGATAAAGTTATTGTTCAAGCCGAAAGCTTTGCATGAGATCGATCCCTGACTGAAAACCACTGAACGGTAAGAAAAAAGAGAACACAAGGTGATGATGTTCGAAAATCAATCAGAGATGTTGTCCTTCCGACTTCAAGGCTCCCAATTAAACTAGCGACTGCATCGGGTATGTGAAATAACAACTTCATGATACAATGGAGCCCTATAACAAGCGTGGTTATTTATACCCCTTGATCCAACCAAGAACACGCGCGATTAGGTTTCTGATGAAATACATGTCTATTGGAGTTGTCTCTTCATCTCCAACAGATATGCACCTCCAAGAGGCATCAATGATGGCTTATGGGAAGAGATTCATCTGTTCAAATTTGAACTAAAGATATGAATTAGGTTTTCTTAATAACCAGAGCAGCCCAATCATGCATATTGAAAATATCCAACAGTGCCCTAGGCATAAGTCCAACTCAAACACATGGTTGAGTTTGACAGCAGCGAAACATGCAAACCAACAGAACGAAACAAAAGAAGAAAAAATAATCCAGTTAACTAGCTCCTCCTAACATGAGATCTTTTCCCTCTTCCGAAACTCTCATTGCTTTCCTTGTTATGCTTTCCATTCTTACGATTTCATTTAAGCATCGAAAGTTCCCTCTTTAGGACCTTATCCCGGCCAGAAGAGCTGACCAGATCTCTCAAACTCTCCATCTGAGAAATCCGTACTATCCACTTCACAATCCTCCATTATAACTTTATCTTCATATTGCTTAATTTGCAATGACTATAGTGTTGTTATCTTTTGCTGTTCGTACATGTTTGGGTCACTTAGCCTTTTGCTTTTCCTGCTCTAGTTAAGCTTTTATCTTCTTTTTCTCTTGTTCTCTTTTTCTTTTTAGAAATAAAATCTTAACTTTATTTCAGATTATATTTTGTAACGAATGGTCAAAAAATAAATCCAAACCAAATAGGAGGATGTCTTCATATTGTACGGAAATGCTAGTAATAGTGCAAACCATTTGGGTCGATTATCAAACAGATTTAAATAAAACGAGTTGCATTCCTCACAGTGACTTTACTGCCTGTTATCTGGAAAATTAGCATTACAATATTCCATGACATAGTTTATTTTTCCATGCGTCTGACCAAATTATTTCTCTGGGCGACTAATCTAACCAGCAGTTTCCACGTTTAGTGTACATCAAAATGACTAGCTAATTCCTACGTCAAACCCAGTATAAACTACGTACAGCTTGAAACCCATATACGTACCTTGTTTGAGGGATACTGAAAATGCTGCTGCTGGAAGAATGGTTACGATAGTGACTAAATTAAGCCAACGACCTACAATTATCGAATTCCACGCAAGGAAATCTGAGTAAGGAATTTTCTGGGAGTTTAATAGTACTTCCTTGAGAATATCTAGTTTGCCCACTTTACAATAAACATCAACAAGACCAGTCCCAACAAAAACATCAGATTTTAATCCACTCTTAACTGCTAGACGTTCTTCATGAATTTGAATACCCCTTTTTTAATTTCGCAAGTACCTTTCAATTCAAAAGTGAAGGTATAATACTTGTCTGGTGTTACACATTTTTGATTAAAATCATCTAGGTCAGAAACTTTATGATTCTTCAATTACAAACAATCATTCCCTAGTATGCAAAAAAAAACTGTATGACCAAAATTAGGAAATTTACACATATTATGTGCATCATGAACAGACATTGAGGACTTGAAGATATTCATAGGAAAGATGGAAAGAACCAAAGATTCCAAACAAAAATAGAAAAGTTGATTTTCAAAGTGAAGATACTTGATGACTTGCCACATCGACTAACCCATTGTTAATTTTTTCAGCTTTTCAGGAGAAAATGCGCCATGTTGTTCCATATTTGAAATGCTGGTTCGCTGTCTTACGAAACAGACTCCATGCAAGAACAAGAATGCTTATCACTATTGGGACGGATTTCATCCAACTCAGGGAGTTAACTATGAAATTGCTAATGGATGATTCAGAGGCTCATAGACTTGTTTTCCTATTAACGTTCACCAACTAGCAAGCATTTAACAGATTATTTGGAATTTACTTGTGGGTGAACAATTTTAAATTCTCAAGTATTTTACATGGAAAATTTCTTGTTTGGTCCTAGGCCCATATAGTTATTTATAGTAGGGTTCAACCGGATTATTTTTTTTATCCGGAGGTCCAAAATTAATTAAAACATGGAAATGTCCATAATGCCCATTACTACCAAACGTGTGTGTCTACACTGCTTACAAATTTGAGTACATATCTGGTACACTGCTTAAAAATTTGAGTACATATCTGTCGCACTGCTTAGAAATCTGAGTACATATCTGTCATACTGCTTACAAATCCGATTATATATCTGAATGCTTACAAATTCGAGTACATATTTTTTGCACTGCTTCCAGGTAGAGTACAAATCTGTAAGAATCATTCCAAAGTTTTTCTGAGCTTCAACATACACCGTAAGATCTCTTATCTGGAAATACCAATGAAAAACATTACTTCAACTACGAGTGTAATGACAACTGAAAGAAAAATCATGAATGAAGCTACAAATGATAACAATTACCTGTTCTTCCAGATCCAATATCTTCTCATCCCTCAGAGCAATTGATGATCTTTCTCTGAAACAAATAGTGAACATGAGTAAGTTCAGATTTGCATAGTTCAAAATTTGGAAGTATTATACCACCTTTTCCATTGACATAACATATCCCAAGGTCAGAGAAAAAGCAATTTTCATGCCCTATCAGCAGCTTAATCAACAACTCAAATAAGTCGTAGTATCCACTGCATACCTAAGGGCCACATGCTACTGATGTTTTACTGATAAACATGTGGGTTTAACTTGAACCATTTCAAGATCCACTATCTGGTGAAGATATTCTACACGTAGATATTCTACACATTCCAAAGTCAATAACCTTTCCAATGATCAGATGATATTCAGTCACCAAATCATCCAAATGATTAGATGTTGGAAATACAAATTATATAATGAGCTGATTCTCCCCAAGGATAATCATTGTTATGCGCTGAACATTCTCACAGAAAGACGGTCCTTAATTTGGTACCAGCCTACCAGGGGCCCAACATCTCCACCAAGGAATATTCCAATGTGTACCTTACTAGTTTAGGCATGGGGTATCACAAGCCTACAAATATGATGGAAGAGCTCAAACTACAAGATATAAAACCATTAACCATAGTACAAGACTGAATTTGATCCTCATACCCTGCTCCATTATGCCCACGTAATTACATTGGGAACATTTAACATCATGACCTGTGGTCAAATTTCAGGGGTGTGCAGGGTATATGTTTACCATCAATTTTCAAACAGATGCGTTACTTGTTCTATAATGGGTGATTTCCAATGAAAATGAAATCAAAAACAACAATATAAGAAACTATATGCGACTAGTGATGATTAACCTTCCATTTTATTATCATGAGAAGTGTTGGTATGTACTTCCAGCAAACTCTAGTTAGTAATTGAGAAGGTATAAGTATCTTGTTTGAGGGTACTATTGTCACCTAAAATATTAACCAAGACCAATAATCTAGACTAGACCACTCCCGACAGTAGTGAAAATGGAGAGTACAAACCTGTATATGAATACGTACCGCGTAAAACACATCAACAAAACTAGAATCTATTTCAGTATTTCACACACGTACTGAATCAAACACAACAAAGAGCACTTACTATCACTATGTGACATATGTACTAAAGATTCTTGAATTACAAATCAACTGCATGACAAGAATAGGTGACAGATATATGAAAAATAAGAGAATCGAAAGACATATTACCGTATTTAACATACTTACTGAAGGATAAGACTAAAAAGGTGACAAAACTATGAATCAAACACAACAAAGAGCACTTCATATCAGTATCTGACATATGTACTTGTGGATAATAACATCTGAATCTACAAACAAGCATGGTTTTGAAGCGAAAAATAAAAAGATAATCAAATTAAGGAAGTTCTTTTCAGTATTCCATATATGTACCTATGATTCATAAGTAAAAATCAACTGCATGTCAAAAAAAACTTATAAATCTACAAATACAACACAAAACAGTTAAATCTCAGTATTGCATATATGTACTTCTAGATCAAGCAAAAAAATAATTAAAAAACTATAAATACAACAAAATTAAAGCAATTTTATCAGTATTCCATATATGTACTTCTGATCCAAACAATTTGTAACAACAAACAAGCATGATCTGAACTATTTTCATCAAAAACTACCAGTACATCATATATGTATTGATGGTTCATAAAGAAAAACAAAGTGAAAAAAATCTAAAACTAACAAAAAGAAACTAGTATAGGCAAATCTCATAACGAAATAAACAAAAAATGTGAGGATCCATCTAGATCTGACCTATTTTCACGAAAATAAACTAATCAAGCATGGAGATCGAAAAATCAAAACATCAAAAATGACCATATATATGTACAGATCGAAAAAATCACCGAACAATGCAAGATCAAGATAATTCAAGTGATTATGTAAAATTGTACATTCAAGCAAAGATTACTAAACTGAAGTGTTGACTTACCAAGACAGAGCGATTAATTGGAAGCACTAGTAGAAAGAAAGCAGCAGTGAAGATCGAGAGACTTGTTTAGCGTAGAAACAGCTTATATCTGGAATCACAATGTTTAACCGGCCGCCATTAAAGAGAAAATCTGAGAACTGGGAAGGAAAACCCTCGAGAAGGAGGAGGAGATGTTTCTGAAAGAAAAGGTTTAAAGGAAAATGAAAAGAGGAGGAGATGTTTCTGAAAGAAAAGGTTTAAAGAAAAATGAAGATGAATCACATTATTGTGTTTTATATACTCGAGGGTGTTTTGGGAATTATAATAATACGTTTTATGTGTTTCGCACGTGTACAGGACCTAGGCTTAAAAAATTGGGTCCGTTTTCTTTTTTTTTGTTTTAATTATGGACCTCTAGTTACTGGGATTTAGTGGGTGGACCTGCCACTAACTAAGACTACTATATTAGTACCTATTAGTAATTCCTAGATTTTACATTAGAGTTATTTTAGCGTGAACAAGGAGCAGCTGCATCCTGCATGTATGTAAATTAATTCATTGGTTTATAGAACTTGTTTGTCGTTATATAATTATAGCTTGCCACTCGAAGACACACTAGTTTGCGAAATCATACCAGAACTGTGAAGATAATTTTAACATCCTTAGCAGCAAGTCAGCAACCTATTAGGTCTACCGACCTCCATCAAATAAAACACAAGCTTGAAGAGTAGGTAAACAAATGATATAGTGCTAAAATTTTCTATAAATTGCGATTACAAAGCAATCAGCTAACACACCCCAAAATTCTCAATTTTAGTTGAAGTTCATTCCATTCTATAGTTCGCTCCAACCGAAAAGAAAATAAATTATTGTTAAGTATAAGCTTATTAGCGAAATAGATGTAGCAGCTTCAGCAGATTTTTTATGGCCTCTTTTATCCTCCAAGGAAATTCCTAAGCTTGCTAAAAAGTTACTTCCAAATAAATACGAAAAAGTTGAAGTTCTTGAAGGTGATGGTTGTCTTGGTACCGTCGTCTACGTTGTACATCCTCCAGGTACGTGTAATTAATCAATTTATTACTCTTAATTATCTTCTCCTTTTGCTAATACTTGTACTTGATGAATATATGTATTAGGATCGGTGCCATTGTCATACGTACAAAAGATCGTGACAGTTGATAACTGTGAACGTTTTCAAGAGATACAGCAGATCAAAGGAGGTTATCTAGATATGGGTGTAACACTTTTCATAGAAAGTTTCCAAGTAATAGAGAAAGACGGTGATTCAAGTGTAGTCAAGTCGATGGTTAAATATGAAGTCCCTGATGAACTTGCTCCTAACGTTTCTCATCTCATTACTCCTGAAGATCTTCTTACCAGGATGAGAGCTGGCGTAAAATATGCTCTCAGTCTTAAGAAATGATCAGTACCAATTCTGCTAGCCAACTTAAAACAACAACTTATCAGTTGGCTAAGTCCTGAATTCTGAGGTCAAAAGTTCTCCTTTATAGTATCGGTTCCTGTACGTGTGCATGTGTTTTATGTTGTTCCGATGTGTGTGCTTTCAATTGCCTCAAGTTGCAGGTAAGATGTCGTACTTTTGTCAATGAAATAATAAATAAATAACACTAAGTTATCCCGCTCATGAACTTGAAGAATACAAGAGCGATCATTGTGTCTTTGTAATGTAATTCATGGGTGATAATAAATAAATAAATTGGTTCTTTGTTTTATTTTTTGAATTGGCAATACGTAAATCTTCAATTCAGTTTAGACAGCAAACTTAATTAAGGTCACCATGCACACAATTTGAACTTTAACCGCAGATTTATGGACTTAACACCTAAAAACTTCAAAGAAATTTGAGTAGGAGTAGTATTTTGCCTGCAAGACTTCACTATTTATGCCATCATTTACTCCCAAACTCCCATCTCAACAACAAACAAAAGAATGAAAAAATAAATAAATGGAAATCCTTAATATCTTGCTTGGCTCCCTAAGCTTACGGGGAATGGTGAAGCTAGTGACTTCAGTTTTGGAAGCAGGAAGAGAAATTTTGCTAGAAAAGAAAAAATTGTTCGGTTGCTTTTGGTGGTTTTCTTTTGTTTCCTATTGTTTAAGGTGTTTTGTCTGCAGATTGCGCCTGTAGTCTTTCAGAGAATTATCTAAATCTAAAAGTAGATAAATTCGACCGTTCAACTGACCCAACGATATCACGCAGCAGAATGAATAAACTGTGCTGGTTGATCCCACCATTGGGTATTGTTTGTACCCTTAATATTGGATGATTTTTTTAGGGACCATGACTCTTTTGAGGGATCATGGTCTTATTAGGCCATCTTCCCTATAGTCATAAGGGGTATCCTAGAATATTGAAATGACTAACCTATCATTAACCTAATTTAATTTAAAACCAACATAATAACCACCTCTCTCTATATATATATAACCACCACCTCCTCTCACCACCACCTCCCACCACCGCCGATTACCACCACCACCACCAACCACCGATTACCACCACCACCACCACCCACCGCTGTCGATTACCACCACCACCACCACCAACCACCGATTACCACCACCGCCTACCACCGCCGATTACCACCACCACCACCTTCAATTATCACCACCAACAACCACCGATTGCAGAGAGGTTTAATGGAGTTTTTTTCAGTAAAAAGTTCGGTTATCACAAATTATTTTTTTCTTAACCGTTCGGTTGATTCGCAAAAAAATACTTTTAACCGAACTCCTTGTATTAGAACAATACAAGTCCATAAGTTCGGTTCGTTCGCAAAATTATTAAGTTTTCTTTGTAACCGAACTCTATCTATAAGCCAGTTCGGTTGATTCGCAAAATATGTTGAAGTTTGCGAACCAACCGAACTTCTAACACTAGGTTACTTTTAACCTGAAGTTCGGTTGGGAACTTGGTTGCGTTGAAGTTTGCGAACTAACCGAACACACAAGATGTACTCAAATAAATTGTCAAGTTTAAAGTTCGGTTACCTACCATGTTATCCTAGGTAACCGAACATTGCACTGTACGAACAAAACCTATATTAAGGAGCGAGTTCAGTAACCTGCGTGTTTGGAAAACGTAACCGAACTACACTTTCAGGCGTGTTCGGTTACATGTTCTTGACATATGTTAACCGAACTGGACCAAATCTACATAAAAAATTTCATTTTTTTTGAAAGTTTGGAGCAATTCAACCAACATTCTCTAAGTTTGAAGCATACCTGGGTACCCAAATACCCTTCATTCGGTTGTGGTTGGTAAAATCCATCGTTTTTCATGTTTTCCTTTTTCATCTTTGCTAACTTTACTCTCTCAATAATTCTACTTCTTTAAAAAAAAATCCTCTGATTTTTTAATCTCACTAATTATCTTTAACTTAATCATCTCACTAATCAATTACACTAGCTAATCATCACCCAAAATGAATCAGGAGGGTAATTTAGGTATTAATATAAATATCTAGATAAGGGGTGACCTAGATTTACTTCTAATGTCTTTACCCAAAATAAAACCATAGTCCCCCAAGAAAAATCATGGTCCCCAAAAAATCGTTCTTAATATTCTACACCAAAAATGGACTAACTTAGGCCTACAGAGCTCCTCCTATTAGCTAAGTATGGTTCATTGGGCCCTAAAAGCATTCCATGTGCAAGGCCATGTGCAACAAACTAAACAAAATAGCTAGCTAGGCCTCATAAGGTTTGTACATGGATGCCCATGTGAAAAGATCCAAGTCATGTCATGGGGGTACCAGCCATGTCATCAATTCCTGACCAACCAAACACTGCCGCGTCAGCACATGCCACGCCAGCATGTGCCACGTCAGCAAAGCGACACGACAATATGTGACACGTCAGCAAGTCGCACGTCATCAACCTGCCACGTCAGCACAGAAAACCTACCAGATACAGCCACGTCATCAAGCTGCCATGTCAGAAGCACTGTTCAATTAGTGACTGCCACGTCATCGCTGGAGTGCCATGTCAGCTTGCAGGATATTCCGTTACATGCCGGCGGCCAAAACAAGTTTCGTCAGACCACCGATCCGGTGTATCAATGTCCAGCCGCATCCGCCTGGTAGCAGTTATGCTATGGTGCAACACGATGCAACTTAAATCCATGGTTCTGTTTCGGTATATCTCGGCGTAAGTTAATAACGTAGGCCCGATTCAATGCAGCGCGACATAACTTTAGTTCGTAGCCCTGGATTCTTCGGCCCTTTGTTGTTTGCCTAGCGGATTTCTAAGCCCCACCGAGGGCTTAAGTGGATTATTCGTCTTGGGCTTGGCATGTAAGCTTATTGTTGGGCCAACCCTTTGCACCATTTTGGCTTGGCTAGTTTCATAACCCTAGAGGAGGTTTCTGGAACATTCCAGGAGGCATGCAAGGGCCAGTTATTCCAGAGCCATATATGCAGGGAGGCATGCAAGGGAATTAAGACAAATTATATTCATTTCGAAATTGGGATTGAGGGCCTAATTCGGACCATATAAATACAGGGATCTAGAACCCAAAAAGGTATGCAATCTTCCCCACTAAAACTCTTGTGAAAATATCTTGCTAACTTAAGCATCAGAGGGTCTTTTGCAGGTACCCCCCCCCCCCCCCCCCCCCCCCATTACTCAATTCAATTGGAGGATTACCAGCGGATCTGCAACAAAATCACTATTAAATTCGTGTTTGGGGTAGGAGTAATTTTACCATACAAACATTGGCGCCGACCAAGGTTTTCGAGAAAAGATTTTAGTGTTTTACCAGATTGAGTTATGGCAGTAGTCAGACAGACTGCACGAAGGGCTGATTCTGTTAGCGATTCCCAACAGCGCAGGAAACGCGAAGCTGAAAGGCACGAAATTGTCAAGATCGTGTTCATGACAGAACCATTGATCGAGATCGGGATCATACTCATAACAGATCCCTGGATCGTGGACGAGATCGAGATCGTTTCCGTGACATAACTCCAGATCTGAATCGGAGAAGAGAAAAACAACTGGTGATCGAAGACGAAGTAATGGATGTTGATGGGAAAACCCACAAGTTCGAGGAAATAGAGATCTTGTATTCGGCAGTCCGTTAAGGAAGAATAACGTTCAACTGGACTCGCGAGACAGACGAACTGCAACTCCTAGTACAGAGGAAGAACTGTTACTCAATCGGCTGAACGAGTTAGAGAAGGAGAACGCTCTCCTGAGATTAGAACGTGAAAACCAGCCTCGACCTAGGTCTGGTAATCTGAATAACCAGAGGGGTAGGTCTGTATGGCAGCGTCTTTGAATACGAGTTAGCCCGCAAGATGCAGACCGAAACAGAGAAGTGATCGATCTTGATCGACCAAAGAAAAATTTGTTGGTTACTGGAGAGATACCTAAGCGAAAGCCTGTACGACCTCGGCGAGCAAGGACCCGGACAGCTGCAACTCAGCAGAGTGTATCCAGAACTTCCACCGGTTCAAAACGTACCAGGAATGATGAATTTTCGCATGATTACTATGCTCGTTCGGAGCAAGAAAGAAATGGAAGAGTCCCCACTGGTCCCCGAAGGAAAAAATGAGATCTACATCTCATATTCCAGAGGACCGAGATTATGCGTAGGAGGACAGTTCCTCAGATGGCGACGTAAACGCAAGAACAGAGGCTCGCCTTTGCAAGAATATCGAGAAAGTAATGTCGAAAAAACAGTCCAGATAAGAAAAGATAGACCGATGACATCGATATGCAGGATCCCCTTTCAAGTTGAATATCAGAGAATTCCGACCGCCAATGAATTTTCAAGTTCCGAAATTGCCAGAGTTCGACGAGAAAATAGGTGATTCGGATCAGCATGTTTTACACTATGAAACTTCCATGACTCTGTGGCAGCACAGTGATGAGTTGATGTGCAAAATGTTTCCACAGTCACTGGCTGGAGGAGTAATAAAGTGGTTCAGTAAACTCCCGGCACAGTCGATCGGTACTTACCATGAATTGGTTGGAGAATTCTGCTCCCATTACAAGTCCAGCGAATGACCGACGCTGGAAAGCTGCAAGAGTACGTGAAAAAGGATTTTGGGAAAGGTCCTGGACAGTTTGGAACATCACATGTGATTAACGCACATGTGATAAATGTCAGTCACGCCAGGATTCAATCAATGACCAGGCGGGCATCGGAAGACGAGACCAGGAGGAAGCTCAGGCAGTTAAAAGAATGGTACTTGACAAATCATATCTCGGTGGAAATGGAGAATAAATTCGGGAGCTTGGTTGCACAAAGATTGAGTTCTCTGAAGCAGACATGATAGGTGTATATGCTCCCCACAATGATGCGATCGTTAGAGCGGCCTGGATTGGCATGTTTCGTGTACACCGGATTCTAGTGGATACAGGAAGCTGAGTGAGCGTGCTGTTTTCAGGAGCTTATTCCTCTATGAATCTCCCACACAACTTGATCGGGGAGGATGAAAATCCAATTATCGGTTTCAGTGGCGAAGTTACAAAGGCGATTGGAAAAGTGAAGATACCTATAACAGTGGATGACAAGTCGGTTTTAGGTAATTTCTTGTTGCTTGATTGTCGATCTCTCTACAATGCGATTGTAGGACGAGACTGGCTCCATGAGATCGGTGCAGTCACATCATCATCTCATCAATGTTTGAAGTTTATTTCCCCTGAAGGAGTCGTGAAAGTTAGAAGCGACCAGATGGCCGCCCACAAGTGTCACGAGAGTGCTATGGACGAGTACAAGAAGTCAGAAGTTAGCGGGAACCAAATCATGCGAGTCGAGCAAAAATAGAAATTACAGAATCCTCTCCCTCCAGAATCATATAGGGGAGAGGACGCAGCTGAACCCCCAACGGTCGAGAAACTGATCGAGGTCCGGATTGTATATGAGGAGCACAAAACAACGTTCGTAGGGGCAGATCTGCCTGCACATGAACGTCATGGTTTGATTACATTGCTAAGGGAAAACGCCGACGTTTTCGCATGGAGTTTTGCTGAGATGCCTAGGATAGATCCGAATGTAGCCTGCCATGGGCTAAATATCGATGAGAAGTTCCATCCAGTTTGTCAGAAAATCAGGAATATGGCGCAAAGCAAAAAAGATGGAGTTACTGCAGAAGTCGAAAAGCTGTTGGAAGCAGGCTTTATTCGACCAGTGCAGTATCCTCGCTGGTTGTCAAATATCGTACCCGTTCCAAAGAAGAATGGTAAAATTCGTCTCTGTATCGATTTTACTGATTTGAATTAAACATGTCCAATTGATCCGTACCCGCTACCACGGATAAGAGATTTGGTGGACGCAACCTCAGGGTATGGGAGACTGTCATTCATGGACGGTTTTTCAGGGTGTAACCAAATACCTTTGTTCGAAGAAGATCAAGAGCATATTGCGTTTGTGACTAACATAGGAGTTTATTGCTACACTGTAATGCCGTTCGGGCTAAAGAACGCAGGGGCGACCTACCAGCATTTGGACGATTAACAGCTTTAAATCGTCCAGAAGCTAGCAGGACGATTAACAGCTTTAAATCGTTTCATTTCACGCTCTTCGGATCGATTCAAACCATTCTTTGATGTATTGAAAAAAGCAGTGAATTTTGGTTGGACGGATGAGTGCGAAAAGCTTTCGAAGTGATACGGCACATCAGAAACGATTTAAAAACAATCGACACGCGGATAATCCACTCCGATAAACAAGACCCAAATATGATAATCAACTCCAATCTAGGAGCAAAGTGACGAATAACGATCAAATATGATCAATCTCTCAAAGAGAAGTAAACAGGTTTTAAACCAAATAATCGATTTCATTAACGAGCTAATCCAAGTTAAATTACAAAGATAATGAAACAGACTATATATAACATCAAACATCTAAACCTAGAAATCCAAATGTTACCAAACTGACCTAAGAGAATATAATATTCTCGTAAAACAAGATAAACCTAAACAAGAAAAAAATTATCCTAATAGTTAAAATACTAAAACTAAAAGATATCCAAGATTTAGCCAAATCTTGGAATATATGAGACTTGCCAAAATACGTCCCGTATCAAGCTCCCCTACTACGACGAAACTCGTCTCGAATTTATACTGAAAATGGCAAGTTGAAGAAAGAACTCGGACGCTTCCATTCGTGGAACAAGTCGATCTTGAATCGTGCATTGGAATCACTAGCCGTTAGCGGTTCAGAAAATAATCTCATCTTTCCAATCTTCATTTTATGCACTGAAACACTCGTCAGCCAATGTCTTTTGCTTTCTCCGTTGCAATTTAGAAACTTCCACGATGTCTTCCAAGCACTGTCCTTCCGGTATCTATAAGAGTTGGAAGTACCATCACAAAACTTGGTAAACGGGTTTTCATAAGTGCTTTCGGAAACTACCTTTACAGTTGCATTCATCCAGCAAGGACTAACCTTAAGCATCTCATTTACCAATGTCACTTGATTAATTGCCAAGACATCATTTACGACGTGCTGTTCAACCCCACCAATCTTGCTTTTCAACTCAGCCTCACCCGCTGTATGAAGTGCACATTCTAAATCCACTTCTTTGGATTTTTCTGGCGGTCGCTTACCCGGCATTAGCTTGATTTTGGTTGTTCCCCACATAAACTCATAAGTTGTCACGACAAATATGAGTTGCTCGAACATCAAACAACCAAGGTATTCCCAACACAACATCACAAACGTTCATAGCAACTACTTCACAAAAGATTGTGTCGAAATAACACTTACCGATTGATACTGGAATTTTGCAAACACCCATACAAGTAATCACCACTTTGTTGTTGTTGACCCATTTAATCCGATCCGGATGCGGATACCAGTCCATATCATAACCCAAAGCTTCCACCATTTTAAAAGAAACCAAATTTTGTTCACAACCACCATCTATAATGAAATCACAAACCGTGTTTTCAACTTTGTATCGACTTCGAAAATGCTGCTTATTTCTCTGCATCTTGCATGTATAAAATCAAACTTTCCTGGCTAGGTACTGATTGATTTTGGGAAGATTTAAAACTAGGTCTTGACGGGAGAAATGTTCACAGGAAGTTTGGAGCTTTAATTGTGTAACATGTGAAAATGGGTAGTGGGTTTCAGGAGGTTTAATAAATTAATGGGCTGGGCTTATATTAAGCCGAACTTGATTTTGTGTTGAGTATTGAACGAACAGAAATCCTTCGCAACTCAGATTTTGGGTTTTCGTTCAGGAACAAAAATGAAAAAAGGTTGAACGACGCAAGATGAAACAGATGCGCAAAAGATAATTCTTCACGACAATGAACCATTCTCTTTTCTTTAAAACATCAAATGTGATCCAAAAATAACAAAGGTATAGTAGAAATACTTACCAACGCAAGGTGGTGGCTGATCACTGATGATATAAGAACCGAAATCTCACTTCTTGTACTCTTTTTTGATTTTTTTTTTGATTAGATTCTTCTAGGAAAAACCCACAGATGAACATAACAGGAAAAGCCTGCTCTGGTAGCACCTGATACGGCACAGCGGAAACAATTTAAAAACAATCGACACGCGGAGAATCCACTCAGGTAAACATGACCCAAATATGATAATCAACTCCAATCCAGAAGCAAAGTGACGAATAACGATCAAAGATGATCAATCTCTCAAAGACAAGTAAACAAGTTTTAAACTAAATAATAAATTTCATTAAAGAGATAATCAAAGCTAAATTACAAAGATAATGAAACATGCTATATATAGCATCAAACATCTAAACCTAGAAATCCAAATGTTACCAAACTGACCTAAGAGAATATAATATTCTCATAAAATAAGATAAACCTAAACAAGAAAATAATTATCTTAATAATTAAAATACTAAAACTAATAGATATCCAAGATTTAGCCAAATCTTGGAATATACAAGACTTGCCAAAATACGTCCCGTATCACGATGAGATTAAACAGTATTTGTCAACTCCTCCAGTTTCGGTGAGTCCAAAAACTTGACAACCTATCAGAGTTTATTTGGCTGCAATGGAGAACGCAGTAAGTGCAGTGTTTTTCATTACGGATCCACATGAAAAGCCTGTTTACTTCCTCGGTAAATCTGTGACGGGGGCGGAAACACGGAACAAGAAAATTGAGAAGATAGCGCTTGCACTTTTCCATGCATCTCGCCGCCTCAAGCCTTAATTCCAAGGAAGGCAGATCGTAGTCTACTCGGAATACCCGCTGAAGAGAATCCTGGAATGTGCTGATGATTCAAGCAGACTAGTCATATGGTCAAATTTTTTTGGGGCGTATGAGATCAAGTAATAAACCAGAACTGCAGAAAAGGGACACGCCCTGGCCACTCTGCTAGCAGATTTTCCTGTGGACGCCATAGAAATGGTCGCCGGAGAAGAAGAGGAGTTGTTCAAACCCAGAGAGTCAGCCACTGATCAGACTGGGGGCGAGTCCGGAATGGAGGTCGATACACCTGAACCATTATGGACTGTATTTACTGATGGGTCATCAAATGTTGGTGGAGATGGAGTTGGATGTGTCATCCTTACTCCCGAAGGATCGAGGATCGAGAAAGCGACCAGATTGGGTTTTCAAGCATCAAACAATGAAGCTGAATATGAAGCAGCAATTATCGGTTTAAAGGTTTTCAAACAGTTAGATGCGAAGAACGTGAAGTTGGTAACTGATTCCATGCTATTAGTTAACCAGTTTCTAGGGACCTAAAGAGCCAAGGAAGAAAGGATGGCCTTATATTTGGATCGTATGAAAGAACTGGAAAATGAGTTCGACCTGTCCTCTATTGGGCAGCGACCTCGGTTGGAAAACAGGCACGAAAATGCTTTATCATATCTTTCTTCCGCAATCGAAACTGATACCACCCGTTTCGTTGTGGTAGATTTCCAAGAGTTACCTAGCATCTCCGACAGCCACCTTGTTCTGGATCTCGAACACGCTAGTGGGGGTGAGAGGCCAACTACATCAGCACAGGGAGACAGTGAAAACATTGACAGCAATATGGATATTGACAGTCCAGTGATTGATGATTCAGGCAATCTTGTTGAAAACGCTTCAGACTCGCGTCAACCTTACATCAGGTATTAGTGAACTCCCAGAAGATGAGAAACTTGATTCAAAGGTGAAAAAGAATGCTTGGAGATATTCAATGATCGAGGGGGATCTGTACAACAAACATGTAGCTTTGGAGCCATTTTTGCGGTGCATATCAGCCGAAGAAGGGCAAAAAATATTGGCGGAGGCTCATGAAGGAATATGTGGCAACCATTCTGGAGGGCTCAGTCTCGCGCACATGATACTTGCACAGGGATACTTCTGGCCATACATTGAGAAAGATGCTAAATAATACGCGCAGAAATGCGTGCCATGCCAAGAGCACGCTCCAATTCCAAAAAGTCCCGCCAACGAATTGCATCCAGTTTTTAGTCCCTGGCCATTATCTATGTGGGGACTAGACATCGTCGGACCACTTCCCAAAGCTTCTGAAGGCGTTAAATTCGTACTAGCCGCTACTGAATACTTCACCAAATGAGTCAAAGCAGTGACACTTGTACACGTTACCATACATGATGTGAAAAGGTTCATATGGGAGATTATCGTCTGCAGATTTGGAATCCCAGACACGATAGTATCAGACAATGGGAAGCAGTTCGATTCTGGGGTGATCAAAGACTTTTGCGAGAACCTGAATATCCGCCACAATTTCTCATCTCCTTACTATGCTCAGAGCAACGTGCGGGCGGAAGCGATTAATCGCGTTATTATGGACAATCTCAAGAAAAGGCTGGAGAAGGCGAAGGGAAAGTGGACAGAAGAATTCCCTGGAGTCTTATGGTCCTAACAGACAACCCCAAAAAGATCCACTGGATTCTCCCCATTCACACTGGCTTACGGGACAGAGGCAGTCATACCCACCGAGGTACATCTCAAGACTACCAAGACTCGTGCTGTCAAGTCTTGGAAAAACGACAGCATACTGGATTTGGATAAAGAGTTGCTGGAAGAACAAAGAGAAACATCCTTACAGCAATTGGTCTGATACCAGCAGGAAATTAAGCTGAACTATGATCGTAAAGTCAGAGAACGGTCATTCAAACCAGGGGAATATGTATTGAAGAAAACCCGAGAAGCCACAATGGAACCAAACTGTGAAAAGCTCGGAGCAAACTAGGAAGGTCCGTACATAGTGGACATGCCAGCGTCTCGAGTCTCCTACTACCTAAGGAACCTCGATGGAACTCAAGATTCAAAACCATGGAAGCCATGAAATTCGTTCCACTTGATGAAGTTTTATCATTAGGAGTAGTTTCAAATCCTGTTGTGCTGCACTCTGTTTCCTTTATGATGGTTTTATCCCACTGGGTTTTCCACGCAAAGGTTTTAACGAGGCAGCTGTTGTCGAACAGTAGGTATTTATCTTGTTATTTCTATTCAGAAATTTAATTCAACATTATTTTGGTATTCCGCACTTTATCAAAATTGTTCGTGTTTAATTAAAAGATGCTGGAGACGTTCAAATCCGCAGTCATTCCTAAATGGCAAAACAGTGCAGTTCAAGTCTACTGTCAGCAACGTCTATGACACCTCGCAGATAGGGTGAATGCACAGTTCGAGCATTTTTACCCTATTCCAACGGTATCCCCATCATATGGGACATCAACAAATGTGGCGAACATTTTCACCTGTCGAGGCATGTGAGAATGTACATATCTCAGCTCTGCGCGCATCTTGAATAATAGGATTTCCCCCTGCGCGAATTCAAGATAGAATAAAAACTCGACTTTACATCCCATGCGCGAGAAAAATGCAGCAGGGAGGTGCACCCTTGCGCGAGCATTGAGAAGCATGACACAAAACATATTGGGGGCGAGTTATATGTCACCTCAACCATTTGGGGGCGAGATATATAACACTCCAGCGCAATCATTACATTCCTGGGGGCGAGTTATATGTCACCTCAACCATTTGGGGGTGAGATATATAACACTCCAGCGCAATCATTACATCCCTGGGGGAGAGTTGCATAACACTCCGAACAACGCGCTTGAGGGCGAGTTATGCAACACTCCAGAAAACACAAATTTCATAGGATTGGGGAACCCAAACTTCTTAATCCATAACAGGTTATGGATTAAGAGGGGGCGATGTTTGTACCCTTAATATTCTACACCAAAAATGGACTAACTTAGGCCTACATAGCCCTCCTATTAGCTAAGTATGGTTCATTAGGCCCTAAAAGCACTCTATGTGCAAGTCCATGTGCAACAAACTAAACAAAATAGCTAGCTAGGCCTCATAAGGTTTGTACATGGAATCCCATGTGAAAATATCCAAGTCATGTCATGGGGTACCAGCCACGTCATCAATTCCTGACCAACCAAATACTGTCGCGTCAGCAAGCGACACGTCAGCACATGTCACGCCACGAAAACATAACAGCACGTGACACACCAGCATGTGCCACGTCAGAAAAGTGACACGACAATACGTGACACGTCAACAAGTCGCCACGTCATCAACCATCCACGTTAGCATAGAGAACATACCAGATACAACCATATCATCAAGATGCCACGTCAGCAACACTATCCAACCAGTGACTGCCACGTCATCGCTGAAGTGCCACGTCAGCTTGCAGAATATTCCGTTACATGCCGGCGGCCAAACCAAGTTTCGTCCGACCACCGATCTGGTGTATCAATGTCCAGCTGCATCCGTCGGGCAGCAGTTCTGCTATAGTGCAACACGATGCAACTTAAATTCATGGTTCTGTTTCGGTATATCTCGACGTAACTTAATGACGTAGCCCCGATTCAATGCAGCACGACACAACTTAAGTCCATAGCCCTGGATTCTTCAACCCCATGCGGTTTTCCTAGCGGATTTCTACGCCCCACTGAGGGCTTAAGTGGATTATTCGTCCTGGGCTTGGCATGTAAGCTTATTTGTTGGGACAACCCTTTGCACCATTTTGGCTTGGCTAGTTTCATAACCCTAGAGGAGATTTCTGGAACATTTTAGGAGGCATGCAAGGGCCAGTTATTCCAGAGCCATGCAGTCATCAATGCAGGCTAGTTATTACATGAGGCATGCAGGGGCCAGTCAATGCAATTCATGACTGGAGGCATGCAAGGGCCAGTTATTCCAGAGCCATGCAGGGAGGCATGCAAGGAAATTAAGACAAATTATATTCATTTCGAAATTGGGATTGAGGGCCTATTCGGACCATATAAATATAGGGCTCCAGAACCCAAAAAGATATGCAATCTTCCCCACTAAAATTCCTGTGAAAAATCTCTTGCTAACTTAAGCATCATAGGGTTTTTTGCAGGTACCCCGTTACTCAATTCAATTGGAGGATAAACAGCGGATCGATCTTCAGCAAAATCACTATTAAATTCGTGTTTGGGGTAGGAGTAATATAACCATACAAACAGGTACCATTGCTGGCGCCCCATTTAGCTAGCAAATCAGCCACAAAATTACTATGTAAAAATCTGAAATGAATCGTTGACAGAAACTCCATACATTTCTTCCAGTGAACCAGCCATTATTACATGCGTTGAGTCGCACTCAACTTTTAGCCTTCGCTGTTTGTACATGTTTGGGTTAGGCTTTTGCTTTAATTCCCTGCTGTTGTCTGCTTTAGTTTGAGATATTGTGTTCTTTCTCTGATCTTGTTCTCTTTATCTTCTTAGAAATAAAATCTTAACCTTTTTTCATAAAAAGAAAAAAGAAAAAAAAAAGTAATTCCAATTTTGCAAAATTTGTTGTAACTAATGGTCACAAGAATAAATCCAAACCAAATAGGAGGATATATGCGCGTTTTTATATTGTACGGAAAGGATGCTAGTAATAAACCTTTCAGCAACAACAATTATTTTGAAAAACTAGCCTAAGTTGCAGGGAAACAAATTGAGCTTGGAAGAACAAGTCAATTACTTCAAACATACGCCGATCAAAAAAAAAAAAATTGCTTCGAACATACAGTCCAAATCAACTTGCCGAAATCCTTGAAAACCCGAAAACGTTATCCACATACTTAGCCAAGTCCATATTTGTGAGAAACTAATTTTTCATTTCTCAAGTATTTTACATTTGAAGTAATTTTGGAATAAATAAGGAGTAGCTTTATGTATATTGATTAATTGTTAATTTTTAATAAAACTCCTTGTTTGTTGGCCGGTATACACTAATTGTATCGTATGCAAATCGATACACTGGATTGTGAAATCATGGTGGATCTGTGAAGATAACTTTGTTTAGTAGTAAGTCTCACTGCAGGATATGTTGACAGTGTCGGTGTAATTTGGTCTGGATTAAGATAATGCAACTTGATTAGTGAGTTAGTAATTACTTTGCAAATTAATCACATGCAGCAACTTAAATTAATCTCATCTTGGAACTTTCAGCACATGAACTTGATCCTAAAGTTACTCATCTTAATCTTAACGGTAATTTTTGTTAAGTCAACTGATTGGGATAGGAAAACTAATTAAGGCACATTAACTCAATCTAGCTAGTTGAAAATTTATTATAATTTCGATGGCTAATTTCAATTCTTATAAGCAAGGATTGGTACGTAACAATACCAAAGAAATTTTGCACACAACTTGGTTGTCATGAAGTTCTTCTCTTTTGTGTTTACCCTTCTGATCTCGTTCTTTCTTCTAATTCGAACGAAAGAGTTTGCTTCCACTGAAGCTCTGAAACTACCTTTCCAAGGCCGTGTTCTTGCACCAGCATTATATGTATTTGGTGATTCTTTGGTAGACAGTGGCAACAACAATTACCTTCAAACACTAGCAAAAGTAAATTACACACCATATGGAGTTGATTTTCGAAATGGACCCACTGGAAGGTTCAACAATGGCAAAACTGCTGTAGATTATATAGGTAACTATGTTTATGTACAAGAGGAGATGGATACCTCCTACATTTTTACAGTCTTTCTAACTTTTACATTTGTTCATTTATTTTGGCAGCTAGTTGGCTGGGATTGCCGTATGTACCACCGTACTTGGGTTTATCGGAAAAGCAGAAGAGAAGAACAAAAACTGGTATAAATTATGCATCTGGAGCGGCGGGTATTCTTCAGGAGTCAGGAACTGTAACAATAGTAAGGAGACACTAAATTCTTTCTATATGAAATTCAGATGTAAAAAAAAAAAAAAACCTGATAGGAAAATTTAGACAATTAGTAGTACATTGTTACAGTATTATTTTCAAAAGATAATTATATCAATGTGTTTTTATTTTTGTGCATGTAGGGTGACAACTTAAGCTTGGAAGAACAAGTCAATTACTTCAACAAAACAGTCAAACTAGACTTGCCCAAAATTTTCAAAACCCATAAAAAGATATCCAAATACTTGTCAAAGTCCATATTTGTGATCTCAATTGGCAGCAATGACTACATCAACAATTACCTTCAACCAGCATTGTACAATAGCAGCAAAATATATAATCCTCAACAATATGCTGACCTCTTAGTGTCAACTCTCAAAAAACGTTTAGCGGTATGTATAACCCTTGGCCAATAACAATATGTACATACTGCTGAGCAGGTCCAGTGAAAAATCTAACATATTTTGACAACATCCCTCAATGTGTCTCTACTTCTGACCCTATAAATGGAGGAAGTTGCGAGAATCCCACCAACATCCTTAATAGGCAAGAGTTGGATCTCCTATTTGCACTGGAGTTCGAACTCTCACCCTCTTTTTAATTTTTAATTCGTAATTTCTTATAATGATCTTGCGTTTATGTGTTGAACAGAGTTTATATAAATTAGGAGCAAGGAAATTTGTGGTACTTGAATTGGGTCCTGTTGGATGTACACCAGCATTTGTCTTTAGTGCTACTCCAAAACCAACTACACCATGTGTAGAAAGTATTAACAGTGTGGTTAAAATTTTCAACTCTGGAGTTACCAAAATGACTCAACAACTCACATCTACCTTGAAAGGCTCCACTTTTATTTATGCTGATGTCTTCAAGAAAAGCCATCAACAGAACTTGCATCCTGCTAAATATGGTAAATTTTCATTTTTTTCTCCTCATTCATTTTATTTATTTACTATCCAATTTAAGTAATCAAAAATGAAGATTTTTTTTTTTTTTTTTTTTGACCTTTATTTCAGGGTTTTCCGGAGGGAATACACCATGTTGTGCAGTAGGAGTATCTACGCTTTGTCTTCCAAATCAGAAACCATGCGCAAACCGGAATGCTCATCTCTACTGGGACGCATTTCATCCGGTTCAGAGAGTTAACTATGAAGTTGCTAAAGGATGTTTTGATGGCTCGACGACTTGCTTCCCTATTAACATTCGCAAATTATCATACATTTAATAGAATGCACTCTATAATCTATCTGTATTTTGTTCCCAGTTGATTTTTATTTTTAAGCAAATCGTATTCCTTCATAATTTAGTGTTTGTTTTCGTCACTTTAAGCATCCATTTCTATGTTATATGACAAAAAATATTAACTTGACATTTGCATCAAATTGGTTAGTTTTAATTAATCCGATTGGTACTACTATTTCGTGTTAGTACAATCCAGTCCCATTATCTAGCATAACTATGAAAAGGCAAACAAATGGTGTTCACAAAATCCCGTTACATGGTTGGAGATGCTCTACAAAGAACATGTTGTTTTCAAAACAAATTAATAATCCGATTCATGGTCAAACTCCCTTTTCTTATCGATTCTTTTACATATATTGGTTAGAGGTGAATGCCGTGTGTTAATTGCTTAAGATATCTGCACAAGTTACACAAAAGTCTAACATGCTGTAAGGTGCAAGTGTCAAATATTTTTTTTCCATCCAGAAGCCTATTATTCCCATTAATTGTTTACATGCTGCTCTAATCAAAGAAATAAACTAATAGATTTTATACTGATTCAACTTTTGAAAACACACGAACTTGGAATGTTTAATTAAGACTTTCCAATATTAAGCCATCCATTCTTGATTTATTTCACTCTATATATATAACATCCCTTGCAGAATAATTCATTCACAAACCCTAACAAGAAACACCAATTGTTAAAATGAAGTTCTCTGTTTTGTTCATTCTTTTCTCTCTTTTTCTTTTTACTCTAAGTTATCAGTTTTCTTCTGCCACTCAAGATCTAGGCCTTGAATCAAATAACAAACCTGTACCAGCGGTGTATGTGTTTGGTGATTCTTTGGTTGACAGTGGCAACAACAATTATCTTCAAACATTAGCCAAAGTCAATTACACACCATATGGAGTCGATTTTCTTGATGGAGCAGCCACCGGCAGATTCACCAATGGCTACACCGTCGTAGACTTTTTAGGTAACTATACATACATACTAGAATTCATATACTTGTTTTGTAGATTTTGGACCGTCATATATCATTAGCAGAGTTTACTAGATCATTACATGGGTTTTCTGATGTTGAGGATTGATCCTTGGATTTTCTCCATCTCTTTGTTCGGAAGTTTTTTTGTCTTTCTTTATCTTGAATTTTATTGAAAAAGGAATGATTTACGATTAGGCATTTGTCATTTATCTAGTTGGTTTCTTTTGGCAGTTAAATGGCTTGGACTACCATACGTACCACCCTATATGGGTTTATCCGAAGCGGAGAAGAGAGAAACAACTACTGGTATAAATTATGCATCTGGAGCAGCTGGTATTCTTCCAGAATCAGGAACTGCAACGGTGAAACACTTTTTCTGTTCAAAAACGAATGAGTACTTGCTCGGCCAGTTCGGAATGGCGAGCGCATGCAACATCTTCACCATGCATGAATATTTTAATAATATGACATTTTTTCACTTGTAGGGAGACATCCTGAGCTTGGAAGAACAAATCAATTACTTTCTTCAAACAGTCAAAAACGATTTACCGATGTCATTCTCAACCCAAGAAGAGATTTCCAGTTACTTGTCCAAGTCAATATTTGTAGTCTCAATTGGTAGCAATGACTACATCAACAATTACCTTCAACCAGGAAATTACAATAGCAGCAAAACATATACTCCTCAGCAATATGGTGCCCTCTTGATATCATCTCTCAAGCAACATCTAATTAGTTTGTATAACTTGGGAGCAAGGAAATTTTTGGTATTTGAATTGGGTCCAATCGGGTGTTTACCGGCAATAATCAATGCAGTTAATCCAAAACCAACCACCCCGTGTTTAGAAAGTGTTAATCTTTTGATTAAGATTTTCAATTCCGGAATTCCCAGTATGATTCAAGAACTTACTTCCACCTTGGAAGGTTCGACATTTGTTTATGGTGATATTTTTGATAAGAGCTATCAGCAAAACATGTCTCCTCTTACATATGGTACGTTTACAGTTTCTCTTGGTATTTTTCTTGCCTATCATTCGTATTTTGACACTCTTTCATTTCATTGGAGACGTTCTAAATGCTAAACAGATTTCATTTTTGAACAAATTTTAGGGTTTTCTGGAGGAAATACACCATGCTGTGTAGTTGGAGGGAATGGGACAACAATTTGTCTTCCAGATCAGATGCCATGTGAGAACAGGAACACTCATCTGTATTGGGACGCATTCCATCCGGTTCAGAGAGTAAATTATGAAGTTGCTAGTGGATGTTTTAGAGGATCGTCGACTTGTTTCCCTGTTAATGTTTGTCAATTAGCACGCATCTAGTTGTTTCTATTCTTTTATTTTGCTTGTAAATTTACACGCAAACGCTTTCAATTTCCGAAAGTTATTCTCATCTAAGTTGGTACTTTTATCATTATAAGCAGCAATATTTATTCATGTAAACTGGATGAATGATAATAATAATAATAATGATTAAAAAGAAAACTCTATTAGTAGAACTGTTAAATGTTGATCAATTTGGGTAAATTTGCTAAGAGAAAACTTGTATACTGTAGTCGCAAGAAATCCCACAACCACACCCTTAATGTAATCTTAATATCAATTCAAGTAATCATCTTAAAATTCATACATCATTCATAGAATCTTTAATATGGTTACAAGATTTGAGATGAACTCTAACTTGGAGAACAAACAATATTTTTCTCTCTCCTCAGTTCCAAGTCTAAGCTCTCAAAAAGATCCCCCTTTACATGGTCGCTCGGTCCCTTATATAAAGATTTTACATAATGGATGACATCTAATAAAGCCCTTATTTTCGCACTCATTCACCTCTTCATATTATTATCAGCTGACAAGTTTCCGTGATTTGAGTGTAACCGTCTACACGTACTGATTTTCTCCCTTTTTGTCGGCAAGTTCGAATTCAACCGGTCAGTTTTTTCATCTATTTATTAACCAAATTTTAGAAGAGATAATCTTTTCTTCTCCATTTCATCTTCCCTTCTTGTCTCTGCAAATTCTCTGCAAATCTTTATCTTCTCCAGATTCCTCCATCATTCTTTCAAGGCTTCATCTTTAAATTTTGTTGTTGTTCCCATGGATCCTGATCAAAGGTTTGTATATTTTGCTGGAAATGATCTGATCTTTTGTTGGAACTGATATGATCTTTCTTTATGTTATCGATTTATCATCATATTAATCTCCATACTTATTCTGTTTCAGCAAAAAATTCTTCTTCTAGGAGTATCAAATTCACAATTCCGAACCCTAATTTTTCTTCAAGCTTGAAAGACAAAGAATCTCTCAAGAGGAAGCCTGGTAGGGTTTTGAAAGAACCTACAACTTAGACCTGCAAGTATACAGGGTCAGTTGTAGTGAGTGAATAAGCAGGGGAAGTCCACAGGGACAAGGAGGGAGCTGTGTTGATTTTCTATGTTTCTTAATTGAATTCGAACCTAAAGTGTCAAGACAAAAGCTAAAGCTCAGTGTGGATATGGAGATTGCTAGGATTTTGGAGTCCACCACCTAATCTTAGCTAAGTAATTCAGTTACAGTGATGTCATTGTCTCTGGTAAAAAGTATTTATCACAAGTATTAATTGTCTGATTAAAGCACAACTAATAAAAAGATAAATCTATTCATTTTAAGCATGATTTACAGCACAACAACATAGAATTGATCAAACTACCAAGGATGCATGACATACATGGTGAAAGTAATATGTTGTGGAACTAAGATGAAATCTACCCTTAAGCAATTAAGTACAGCAATAACACCACTAAAAACATGAATCAATTTAGCAAAATATTAAGGGCTCCATCTAACCCTAGCAGAATGGATTAGAACATAACAAACATTGTGAACAAATGTAATTGAGTTCTACTGAACATGAAATTATGCTAAAAACTGAAATCGTAATTGAAACTAACAATAGAGAGCACTGGCTAGTCCAGGCCTCTAAGGTTGAGCTCTGGCTAACCCAGGCATACCTTCTACAACACCCACACATCCCTATTTATAGTTGCAACATAAAAATATCAAAATCCCCAAAAATTAGGGTTTCACCTAAATCGAAATTAAATCATACCAACTCTCTGAAATTTGATTTTGATTTCGACCCATCCCTCTTGTGCGTCTCCTACATCTCCTGTTGCTTCCAATTTTATCTTTAACCTAACCTATTTCATCAACCCCTAAAACTAGGGTTTCAGAGAGAAAAAGATCGAGAGGTTGATGTAATAGGTAGATAGAGTGATGGGTGTTGGTTGTTAGAGTGATATGATGAAGGTGGTGGCGGTATGGAAGGTGCAGACGGAGTTGGTGGTGGCAGTGGAGTAGTTGCAGAGGGAGTGGGAGGAAGAAGATGGGTTCGATGGAAATAAGGAGGGGAGTGTTTGGCGATGGGTATAGGTGTAGGTTGTTACAGTGTGAAGCGGGTGTAGCCAATTCGATGTCCAGCGAAGCTGAGCCGTTGGATGTGGAGGTGATGGATCGATCTAACGGCGAGATGGAAGGAAGCTTAAAGCGACCGTTGGATGCGGAAGTACAACGAAACTGACGGCTCAAGATGGAGTTAGGTGTTATAGTGTTTGACAGGAGCTTCAGATTTCGATGCACGAAGATGATGCGACCGTTGGATGCTGAGATGATCCAATCTGATGGCTGAAGATGAAGGCGGGTATGGATATTGGAAATGGGTTTGGGTGAGGGTTTTGGGCCTTGGGTGTGCCAAGCCCATATCTTCTTTAAGAACAATTCTTCCTCTTCAAGCCCACTTCTAGCCTTTGAGTCTTGCGCACGACATTCTTCGTGGCTTCCTTGCGTGATTCCTCCCGGCTTTTTCACCACTTTTCTGCTCTTTTCTCTCCGCGATTCATCCAAGCTTTATTTATTACCTAAAAATGCAAAATTAATTAAGAAAAATATTTATTCTTGAAAACAAAGAAAATACAGAATATGGGATAAAATGTAGAATTAATGCACAAAAGATGAGTTAAATGCCAAGAAAAATATATAGAAATATGCACTTTTTAGCACTCATCAAATACCCCCAAACCTGAATTTTACTTGTCCTCAAGGTTTCTAAAGATAAACATATTCATAACTTGGACAAATCGGAAAAACATGTTGAGTTTTGAGAGAAAGGAAGGAGAATACCCGATTTGACGAAAGAAATAAACGAACTCCATTATTCATGGTTAGAATCCAACGTATTTCAGCCGCGATCACCATGGAGTAGCAAAATATAAAGAAAACATAAAATTTCACTAAAAACTACCTACCAGATTATATACAAAAAATTCACTATATACATAAAGTCTAAAGAGTTGAGGATCAACCCAAAAGACAAAGTGTTGAAACATAGACAGTTTCAAAACACTAAAATTGGACTGAAATGAGAGCGAGAGTGAAAAACCGGTTGAATCACCCCCAAACCTGTAATTTTCAGCAGGTTTACTTTTAAGCACAAAATCTTTCCATTTTAGGGGTGCAGGATTCACAAGGTCTAACTCAAAATGGACTTTGTTTGGGATGGACAAACATGCATATTCCAACTGTGGCTCCTTAAAAGTATTGTATTTAGATGCAAAATAGTCCAAGAGGACTTGAGAGGCACACAGTTCCAATCCTAGGTTGGGAATCTTCAGAAAAGTAGGTTTAAAATTTTTGTTACAAACCAAATCTAGGTTGGGTGGAATAATCTCAATCTGTGACTTAGGCAAGAAGGTGACATCTAAGTTTCTCACATGCATGAGATCAAAAGTACCAATATTATCAGTCACATCAGCATTTTCTAAATCATAATCAAGTTATGTAGCATGCTCATCATCACAACACAATTTCACAAGTCCAAATTCAGAATCATGGTTATCCGAAATATCCAAATTAACATCAAAAGAAGCAATATATTGTGGCTTAGGTATGGAATCAGACATATCAACTATATTTTCATGCATAGGATCATTAGTGTCAACAGAAGATTCAACATTACCTAAGTCATGCTCTTCACAGGATAACTGCACAATATCTAAATCAGTAGCCTCATCACATGTATATGGAATACTAGAAGAAACATCATTCATGAAGGTCGGGGCAGAAAAGCCTAATGTATTTGAACCCAAAGGTTCCATAACATTTTCAGCATAGACATGTTCTTCTAATATAACATCATCATAATCATCATCATCACAAATACATGAAAATCCTACTTTGTCAAAACCATTAGTGTTTTTCGTCCATACATCTGCCTCTAAAATAGGTGAATATGGATTGACATTTTCAGCAATAGGGTATGAAACACTATATCCAGAATTAAGCTCATTGGGAAAATCAACATATGACTCATGGTGATTACCCATATCATGTGGCATGGTCCTAGTTTCCCTATAGGTTTCCCACTGATGGGTTTTCTCTGCAACTTCAGCTAGAAATGACCATGCATCGTCCACAGTTTTATCAATGAATTCACCATTACACATAGATTCAACCAAGGCTCGATTCTTAAAGTCTAGTCCCTCATAAAGAATGGCGACCAGTCTCCATTTCTCGAGGCCATGATGAGGACACTCAAACAACAAATCATTAAATCGTTCAAAATAATGAAAAAGTGTTTCTCCATCTAACTGGACAAAACAATTAATACTTCGACGAATAGAGATGGTCCTATGATGTGGAAAGAACTTTCCGACAAATTGATTTGTGAGTTGGTCCCAAGTGGTGATTGACTGCGGTCTCATATTGTAAAACCATGTTTTAGCCCTTTCCTTTAAAGAAAATGTAAACAAGCGCAATTTCAAAGAGTCTTCGGATATATGGTCAGGTTGTAAATCCCGGACAATTTGTTCAAACTCTCTTACATGGTTATAGGGATTCTCAGAATCGAACCCTCGAAATATAGGAAGTATTTGTATCATGCTTGCGTTTAGTTCAAATGGGCCATCAGTCTGGGACGATACATGATAACTGACTTATTATGTTAGGGTACATGTATTCATGGAGACTACGGAGTTTATTCACACACTCGCCCATTTTTTCAAAAAATTTGGTTTTAATGGGTTTTGAAAATTTGGTTTGAAAGGGTTTTGAAAAGAAAATTTGGTTTTGCTTGGGATAAAATTTTGGTTTTTAAAGAGGGAGAAAAATTTTGGTTTTTGAAATTAGGAGCAAATTTTTTTTTTTTAGCCCAAAATTTAGTTCACTTTGGTTCACAAAAGAGGCAAGCCCAAAATCCAAAAAGTTAAATTTAGAGCAAGCCCACTATTAAGAAACTACAAGCCTAACAAACAACTAAATTACAAGCCCAGATAAAGAAAGAAATAAAAATAAAACTAATTATTACAAACCCACAAAAAAAAGAAAAAAAAACTAAAATTATTACAATCCCAAATAAAGAAAGAAATAAAATTAAAATTAAAATAATTATTATATGCCCAAAAAGATAATTAAAATTACAAGCCCAAAAGAGAATTACAATACAAACCAAAAAAAATTACAAGCCCAAAAAATTTGGGTTTGGGTTTAGGCTTACCTTTTTGGAGGGAAGCCCAGTTGGGCTTTATTCCCTTTTCTTAAGTTGCACAAGCCCAGTTGGGATTTGGATCTTCCTAAACTTTTGTTGGAGAGGCCCAGTTGGGCTTTGGCTTTCCTTTGGCTTTACAACAGAAACCCAGTTGGGTCAACCCAACAGCACCAGGCAGCTTGGAGAAGGCAGCACCAGCAAGAATGGCTAGCTGTACCAGGTTCACTCCAACTGCACCAGGGCAGCCTAGCAGGCAGCAGTACAACAACAACAAGTAGCAGCAGGGCTACACAGCGCTCAGCAGCAGCGGGTGAGAACAATATGCAAAACAGTAGGAACTAGCTAAGGACTAGCTCAGAAAAGCAATGAAGATGAACAAGCTAAGATGACTTGGTAATGCAAAAAAGTATGCAAGAACTTAGTATGCAAGACCATCTAAATGCTTACACTAAATGCACAGAAGCAAGTGAGACTAAGATGCAGTTACACAATGATGCTTATGCAAATGGATGCAGTGCAAGAAGATATGCAAGATGATGCTTCACAGGGAGGACCAAGGCCCCACAGCAAGGTTAAGAAAGGTCTAGCAGCAACAGGCAACAGTTAGCTAGCTAGCTAGCAAAGGCTAGCCAGCAACAAGACCTGCAACAACAAACAAATGCAGAGAACAGCAAACAAATGTAGAACAAAAACAACAACAGCGCCGCTAACCGAGTCCCCGGCAGCGGTGCCAAAAACTTGGTAGGGTTTTGAAAGAACCTACAACTTAGACCTGCAAGTATACAGGGTCAGTTGTAGTGAGTGAATAAGCAGGGGAAGTCCACAGGGACAAGGAGGGAGCTGTGTTGATTTTCTATGTTTCTTAATTGAATTCGAACCTAAAGTGTCAAGACAAAAGCTAAAGATCAGTGTGGATATGGAGATTGCTAGGATTTTGGAGTCCACCACCTAATCTTAGCTAAGTAATTCAGTTACAGTGATGTCATTGTCTCTGGTAAAAAGTATTTATCACAAGTATTAATTGTCTGATTAAAGCACAACTAATAAAAAGATAAATCTATTCATTTTAAGCATGATTTATAGCACAACAACATAGAATTGATCAAACTACCAAGGATGCATGACATACATGGTGAAAGTAATATGTTGTGGAACTAAGATGAAATCTACCCTTAAGCAATTAAGTACAGCAATAACACCACTAAAAACATGAATCAATTTAGCAAAATATTAAGGGCTCCATCTAACCCTAGCAGAATGGATTAGAACATAACAAACATTGTGAACAAATGTAATTGAGTTCTACTGAACATGAAATTATGCTAAAAACTGAAATCGTAATTGAAACTAACAATAGAGAGCACTGGCTAGTCCAGGCATCTAAGGTTGAGCTCTGGCTAACCCAGGCATACCTTCTACAACACCCACACATCCCTTTTATAGTTGCAACATAAAAATATCAAAATCCCCAAAAATTAGGGTTTCACCTAAATCGAAATTAAATCATACCAACTCTCTGAAATTTGATTTTGATTTCGACCCATTCCTCTTGTGCGTCTCCTACATCTCCTGTTGCTTCCAATTTTATCTTTAACCTAACCTATTTCATCAACCCCAAAAACTAGGGTTTCAGAGAGAAAAAGATCGAGAGGTTGATGAAATAGGTAGATAGAGTGATGGGTGTTGGTTGTTAGAGTGATATGATGAAGGTGGTGGCGGTATGGAAGGTGCAGACGGAGTTGGTGGTGGCAGTGGAGTAGTTGCAGAGGGAGTGGGAGGAAGAAGATGGGTTCGATGGAAATAAGGAGGGGAGTGTTTGGCGATGGGTATAGGTGTAGGTTGTTGCAGTGTGAAGCGGGTGTAGCCAATTCGATGTCCAGCGAAGCTGAGCCGTTGGATGTGGAGGTGATGGATCGATCTAACGGCGAGATGGAAGGAAGCTTAAAGCGACCGTTGGATGCGGAAGTACAACGAAACTGACGGCTCAAGATGGAGTTAGGTGCTATAGTGTTTGACAGGAGCTTCAGATTTCGATGCACGAAGATGATGCGACCGTTGGATGCTGAGATGATCCAATCTGATGGCTGAAGATGAAGGCGGGTATGAATATTGGAAATGGGTTTGGGTGAGGGTTTTGGGCCTTGGGTGTGCCAAGCCCATATCTTCTTTAAGAACAATTCTTCCTCTTCAAGCCCACTTCTAGCCTTTGAGTCTTGCGCACGACATTCTTCGCGGCTTCCTTGCGTGATTCCTCCCGGCTTTTTCACCACTTTTCTGCTCTTTTCTCTCCGCGATTCATCCAAGCTTTATTTATTACCTAAAAATGCAAAATTAATTAAGAAAAATATTTATTCTTGAAAACAAAGAAAATACAGAATATGGGATAAAATGTAGAATTAATGCACAAAACATGAGTTAAATGCCAAGAAAAATATATAGAAATATGCACTTTTTCGCACTCATCAAAGCCATTGCATAACAAAGGAGTAAGGAATACTTTCTTTTGTATAAACAATATTGTTGTCTCTGTTTCTTATCTTCTTTGTTATTCGCAGGAGTCCGAATGCGAGATTGATGGTAGTAAGAAACCTAAGATGAGAAGAATTCGCAAAGCAACTCCACTCTACAAGAATCTCAATTCTTGACTTCGATTTCCAATAGGTTGATGCTTCTTCTCGCGTCAATACTGGCGCTTTTGTACCATACTTGACTGCTCATATTTCTTTGGATTCAACTACTTATCCAAATGAGACTATCGCTTTTTAGGAGAATTCTCCTACTGATGAAGTAGTGAAGAACATTCCCTTTTCTCCTTCAGTATCCGCACCACCCGTGGTCCACACTGTTTCTACCTTCGTCAATATTCCTTTGTCCGCGAATATCCCCGCACCTATAGAAAATTTCATTGCTTCTGCTTCTGTGAATATTCCCGCATCAATGGAGAATGTTACTGCTCCTGCCTTTGCGAAAATTACCTTTCCTTCAGTAATGGGAAAATCTCCCTCTACATTAACGGACTCTTCTTCCCTTTCTTCTAAATTTTCTCCTCTTTCTATAGAATCCCTTTCTATTGATAAGGATATTTTAGGAGAGATGAGTTCCACTTCTCAAGCTTTATCTGAGCTTATAGACTCTCCTCTCTCATCTTCTGATGACCCCTTTAAGCTTCGCATCTGTAGCGCTCTGAAGAAATTGGTGTGGGATTCTCCACCCAACAAACCAACCAGGAGCGAAATATTTTCTGAAATCGATCCAAGCATACATATTCTTCTGGATGTCCAGGTAAAAAAAATTCGAACATCCTTTTATTCTCATTGTATTACTTCGTATTTAATCCTGTTTTTTATTATTCCCCTTTTAGGAAGCTTGTCGTCGCATGATTTTAGCTGAAGGCTATTTTGAATTTCATAATTCCACAATGGAACTCTCTTATCAAAACACCATCCTAAGAAATAAAATTAACAAATTGAAAGAAGAGCTTCAGACCGCAACTCTTGAATCTGATGATCTTCGTAAGAGGAATCAAGATCTAAGAGGTGCCCTTCTTTTTTCTATATATTTTCTCTTATTGTAATCTGCTTTTCCTATCCATGTTTTTTGAATTTCTTCGCATGCACGTTAAGATTTAAATCAGAAACGCGTTATGGAGTTACATGAGTTTCAATTTGCTGCTGAAGATGCTCGCTCTGATAATGAGAAGTTAAAGAATCAGATAATTCAACTAAACAATGAACACTCGTATTCTCTTGACCAGATTGAAAATCTAACAAATCAGAAAGTCTGTTTGTCTCAACAATGCGAAACATTGGATTCCCAACTTTCTCATCTGTCTTATTTATTGGGTATTGCTGACTTGAGACATCAAACCTTATCAGATGAAAATCAAGGTCTTTCCCAAGAGAAACGTTCTTTTCTGAAGAAGGAAACGATGTTTTCGCGTCAATATCTTATTCTTCATAAAGTTTGTGAAGACAAAGAAGAATCTCTTCGCTTATTACAGAAACAATATGATGAATCTTCGGAGAAATTAACCGCTCAGAACGAAAAGATTATTCAGAGTAAGATAAATTTGACGGTGAAAATGAATCAACTTCGAGAAGAGTATACCCAATTGAAAGAATCTCATGATGCTCTTACGAAAGAGAAGACTTCCCTTTCTTTAGATCAAAAAAGAATCTGATTTCGTCTTAAAGGTCTAGTTGGTGATGATTTGATAAGGCTATGGAGAGTATGAAGAATAATGGTCTTGGTTTAGCTCAATCTCTCATTTCTCAAAGGGAAGGTAGTCACATGGAGCTGACTGGCTTAATTTACTTATTATTATTTTATTTTAATTATTACTTAAATTATGTCGTTACGAGAACTTCTCCTCTTTTATAACTCTAAATTTCTTCATGCAGATTCTGAAAAATCGCACCAGTCTACCATCTCCCAGTTAAGATCTGATCTGGCCAAGGTTCGCAAAGAGCGTGCGAAATAAACAAAAATATCCAAAGATCTTTCAGTTTCACTCAGTTGTTCTCGTGACCGAGCTGAAAGTAGATTTTCGTTTCTTCAAGATTTTATGGAGGTTGATAAAAGGAATTCTGAGAAGAATATCGCTCGCCAATCTCATACTAAAACTCAGAATCTTGTCAATAAGATTCTTCTGAGCAAATAACTTCCTCCGGTTATTGTTCCTCCTCTTGAGATAAGTGATGATGAAAGACTCCCTGAGCCTGATAGTGACTATGATCACGTAAGTGATGAAGAAGAAGATCTTAACATTCCACATCAAGAGAATCAACTTGGGGAAGACAAATCTGGTGAAGATTTATCCAAAGATCCTGAGAGTGAAGTCAACATCGAAGCTTCTGCGGGTGTTCAAGATTCGCCTTCTAATCATACTTAGCCTTTTTATTTTCTTAATTTCTTGTCTTTTCGCAAATGTATTTTGGGGTACTTCAAACATTCGCTTACTTTACGTACTCATTTCTTGATAAGGAAGATAATATGTCTTTTCTTTCAATCTCCATACTTCCTCTTATTTTTTTCCTGGAAAGAAACGTGAAGTAATTTTGAACATCTCTTATGTAACCTGCAAAATAATATTAGCGTGAGTTTGTGTTTTCTCACGAGGTCTTATCGTGCCTTCCTAAGTAAAGGTCTTATTTTTCCTAGTATATTAAATTCTTGTGTGCGACGAGATCGCAGGACGTCTTTACGCTTTCCCGCAATGACCCATTGGTCTCGCCTTATCATCTTCTTGTATTATTGCCTCTTCAGGTTTTATTATTGCGCGGATATGATAAGTATTAATGCTCCTGTGAGTAAAAAGCCTTATGATATTTGCGTCTTTTGACACAATTCATCTCCCTAATGGAGGGTGTCCTCCTTATATTCCCCCTGATTTCCCCTTCAAGGAGGCGTACCTCTACCGGGTTAGGGTGGGATCCTCCCACCCAGTAATGAAACAACCAGTTGTTTTCGCGGCCTCTTATCCCTCCACCAATATGGCTTATGGTTACAAGACCACACCCTAAGTGGGTTTTCTTCGGACCGAGTGCATCATAGTCAAGACTTGTCAAGAGAGGCCAGGTACGCTCCAGACCCCCCAGGCACCCTTGACTCAACCGTGTACCTCGGCGCCTTGATCGAGTTTATGCACTCCTTGGAGAGACCTTGTCACCTTAATCTTTCGATATAGGCGCCTCTCCTGGATAGGCTTTTATTTCGCCCCAAATCTCCATGACTCAAGCTCCAGGGTCGGTGTAGCTTTTTACTTGAGCCATTCTAACTAGCAACCGAATTATGACGTGTGTTAGGTCTTATTATTTCCTCTTTCTTTATGCAAACTAAGGTGCACGCCACAATCAAATAGCTAGGCTCCTTAATTGGATACTTTATTTCTGATGCCTTCTATGAAGGTCTTACTATAAGGTCTTATTTTTGTCTTTTTCTTGTACAATATCTTTATAACGAAATCTTCAAATCCATTCATTTGATTACTACACTCTTATTGAGTATTTAGGAATTCGCATCTTCATTTTCGTTCTCTTCACCTTCACATACACGTGTCTTCCTCTTATATGTATGCGATCATCATCGCATCATCTATGGATAATATTTCTTCAAGTATAATATGTTCCATGGACGTTCCAATTTTCGACCTGTGTTCCTTCCCTCAGGATCCATCAATTCATAAGCTCCATTTCCAATTATTCTTGTAATTATGTAGGGTCCATCCCATCTTTTCTCCAACTTTCCATCATTTCCTCTTTGATAAGGAGGTATCTCTCGCAGCACTAATTTTCCTGGCTGAAAGTCTCTTATTTTTACGCGCTTGTTATATTCTCGAGCTATCCTCTAATGGTAATTTTCCATATGTCGCAAAGCAACTTCCCTTCTCTCTTCTAGATCATCCAGTTGTGTTAGGATTAAATCCGCACTTAAATTGTTTTCCCATGCTTCTCGCTTAGTTGTAGGAATTATAACCTCAGTTGGCAATACCGCTTCAACTCCATATGTCAAGCAAAAAGGTGACATTCCTGTAGCTTCTTTTCTAGTTGTTCTGTATGCCCATACTGCATTGTGTACTTGTTTGCACCATCCTTTGTTATATCCCTCTAATTTCTTTTTAAATATATCTGCGATTGTCTTATTGGTTGCCTCAGCTTGACCATTGCTTTGTGGATACAATGGAGTGGACTTCCCACTTTGGATTTTGAACGCATTAAGCAACATTTCTATATTATCTCCTTCAAATTGTTTTCCATTATCGGAAACTAGTTGTGCTGGGATTCCGAATCTGCAAATGATATTCTCGAATATGAATGTGAAAACATCTTTATCTCGAATGTGCTGCACTGCTTTCACTTCTGCCCACTTTGTAAAATAGTATGTCGCTACTATTAAATATCGTTTTTCCCTGTTCCTGGTATGAATGGACCCACAATGTCTATCCCCATTTTCCAAATGGCCATTCACTTGTTGATGAGTTGAGCATCGCCCCGGGTGCGTGTATTTTCTTTCCATGACACTGACACTCTTCGCACCGCCTTGACACTTCTTTTGCATCTGCATGCATGTATGTCCAATAATAACCTTGTATTTTCGTTCTATACGCCAAAGATCTTCCTCCACTATGATTTCCTGTGTCTCCATAATGTAATGCTTTCAAGATTTCGATTCCTTATGTTCTTGTTAAACATCTAAGCGACGGTCCAAGGAATGATCTTCGGTAAAGTACAACATCTCTCGGCTCATAATTTGTTTCTCTGCTTTTTAACTTGTGTGCCTCTAACCCGTTTCTTGGGACTTCTCCTTTTTCTAAATACAAATGAAGTTGGGTTCTCCAATCTGCGACTTTGTTCGCCTGCTCTTCTTCTTCATTGTCTACTAGCATTACATCTGCATCTTCGCATTCTTCTTTACTAATTGAGGGTAAAAAGAGAGTTTGTATCTTTATGTCCCTCGCAGTCGAATCCACCATCATAGACGGAATAAAACCAAGTGCATCTGCTAGCCGGTTATCTTTCCGCGAAATGTGCCTCCAATTTATTTTGGAATTTGTGCTGATAGCTCTCCTACAAGCTTCTTGTATTTTTGCAAGGATGGCTCATTTGTGCTATATACCCCTTCTATTTGGCGAATGACCAACTGTGAGTCACTAGTGATTCGCACATCTTCTATTTTCATTTCAATGGCTAGACATAACGCGTGCACAACCGCCTTATACTCAGTTTCATTATTGGTGGACGCGAATTCCAGTCTGAATGAATATTCCATTCTTTGTGACACCCCATTTACAAAACCTGCTTAGACAATAGGATTATAGCCTAAACCTGAAGTAACAACTTCTAGATCATCGGTCTTAAGTAATATAATTACATAAAGCAAAACAAGACTAATTCCTAAGCACTCGGATACTTTATAGATGAAACTCCCAAAAGATATTAATATATACATGTGTACTATTTTACAAACAACAAGAATTCATCTATATGAAAGATACAAAAACGTTCTCAAGCGGCTATCGGTTTAAACTACGTAAGCGGATGTCTTCAAGTACACCATCTCTTCGGTAAACTGAAACTGAAGTGGGAACAAGTGAGAACATCATCCCAAAGGGGTTCCCAATGGAAACAAAATAACTCTCAAGTATTCACTAACATGTTTTACAGTGAATATAAATTGGAAGGAAACAAGAAGAAACTAATCATACATCAATGTATGCATCACGAAGCAAGTGTCACTGTAACCTCGCCAAACTCATTGGAGAAGACAACGCGAAAGCAACCCTAATCAATAATAATAAAATCGTCCACACAGAGTGCTCATACAAACCATGATTCAGAATATTACCATCAAGATCAGAAAGTTAGACAAACAAGTATAATATGCAAACGAGTGATTTCCCTCAAATAAAATAGTATATATAATATCATAATGGATGAATTACCGCCCTACTACTGTAATATTCAAACGGATGAGTTACCGCCCTACTATATTAATAAGCATAATATTATAACGGATGAATTACCGCCTTACTAATGAAATAGTGATAATAATATTTAAACGGAGGAATTACTGCCCTACTAGATAATATTGTCGACGGATGAATTATCGCCTTACTTAACTTAGCTAAGATCCATGGGGAACACACACACTCCTCACCGAGAAATCTCACAATGCATATCAACACAAAACGTCATAGAAACACCATACATATAGATGCAACATATATGTCATACTCAAGATACAGAAAATAGAACATCACAGTATACGCTATCATGCACTCAAATAGTAAATACTCATCATGCTCGCAGATAAAACAAAACTTAATGATTACAAGTAGGTTACAGAGTTCCCACCTGATTTGATGACAAGCCATGCCTACCTCGAGATCTACGATCCACTGGTTCATCGTTTGAATCAATGGTTGTTAATAAAGAGTAATTGTTATTCACGCAAACACTCTAATAAATTAGCCAAAAGACTCATACAAGGTTTATAACAAGTCTATATAATGGTTGTAAACCCATCTATAGTTCTACTCCCTTTCATTTTCTACCTCTAACACTTCTAAGGGTTTACTAATCCAATTGAGTTGGTCTTATAGTTCATTTAATAAGTCTTAAAAAGATCTACAACTTTGTAGAAGGGTCCAAAGACTAATTCGGACCACAAGGTCCAATTCATTGTTCAATAGTAAAACTGGCCCTAAAACTATACAAGCCCTTTAACCTAGGGCCTGGTCCATCTGAGTCAACTAACGGTCATTGACGGTCAAAGGGTCAGCTAACAGTCAACGTCTAATGTCAAGGTCAAGTCCAGTGAAAGGTCAACTAAGTCAAATTTCAGTCAACAGGGTCAAGGTCAACAATTAAGGTCATGTCAACGGATTAACTCAGTCATCTAACTGAGTCAGGCGCGTCACTACTGAGTTGAACAGATCCAACTCAAACAAACCAAAACATTAAGATAAATTAATTAAATTGACTAAGATGACTAATAGGCCAAATGCCCAAGCTATACTTCTATTGCATTCAACTGACCAAAGCCAAAACATGGTGCAACACAAACAGATCAAGACACAAAAGATTCAGTTCTAATTTTATTGCTAAACTTCAGCTTAACTAAATTACAACCTCCAATTCCTACAATCTTTAACATCAAATCCTCAACTATCCTCAATATTTTTATACAAATCCTACATATTGAACTTTATCAGTTTCACTGCCATTTCTAGTTTACCATAATTCACTTTACAGCACCATATGTATTCTATTCTAAGTCTTGTAAGCTAATCCAAACATCACCTGCAACTCCAAACATCACCTTCCCCAACTACAGTTGCAATCTCACTCACCATAGTTCAACATATCCATTTCAGGTCCATTATCTTCACATCTGTATCTTCAATTCAACCACAACCGAACAAGCCTCTTTTCCTAACTCTAATTCTTCTACACATCTCAACACTTAATACTTCATCTTCATCAGTTACCCATTAGTCCAGTTCAACACTTCTACTACATACATAACCACTAGTTCCGTTTTACAAACATTTCAGCTCATATCTCATCTGCATTGACATACATAACCAGCACCAACATCTAACTCAACCTCCACACTTGAGATTCAACATCTCATCTTGATCAACATCACTATCCCCATACCTACATCACTAACAACAACACATCAATAAACACTCTCTTCTTGTCTCACTACACTAAATCCATCACAGCAGCACCATACTTAGGTCAGCATCCACAACCTCTACTTCATATTCAAACCCAACACATAAATCAATTGCAAGTCTAGCATCACCACATTACTAGCTTCATATACACAACTTCAACTATAATCATCTCAAACCTCAGTTTCATTCTTCCATCCCCTGAAATTCAACCTACATCTACAATTAACAACCACCAACAGCTTAGTTAAGCTCAACTGAACAAACACATCAACTAGGCATCTGCAATATCAATTTCATCTTCATGCTTCATAACCAATTCATTTCATAACTGCAAAGCCGTAAATTAATAACCCAACTTCAATCACTTCCAATATCAGTTCCTCATCTCCCCTGCCAGCTCAATAACAGTATCACAGCCTCAAGCGAAAATCACAACCATACTAAGTCAATATCATCACTACCAATGATTCAATCTCCATCTCCACCAGCTACATTTACATCTTTATAATCATCTAAGTTTCTAACTCAGGAACCCTAATTCCAACATTGGGGAAGAATAGAAACCCTAATTCTTTAAGAACTCAAAATTAGACTTCATATAACCATTTAGACTTCAATCAAACACAAACTCATATACTAATTCAATTAAATAACAACAATCCCAAGAAGGAAATCAAATTAATTGAAACCCTAAATTACCTGGTTCTGATTCTTTATAAGAACAACTTCAGAACTTCAATTAAACACCAACCCATTCGATCTTCATCCAATAGAAACTCAAATCTCCTCTTAATCTCTCTTCCAACTCAAGAGCAGAACCCTAATTCGATTCAACTGCATCACTCCTTCTTCTCCCTAGCTCAAAAACATCAGCAACACCACCAGTAATCAATTCCTAAGGTTTACTCTAAGTTTTTCTTCGATTCGACCTCAAAATTATCTCATAAAATCGCCAGAGGCGAAGGACAGAAGCAGAAGGAGAAAAAGAAAGAAGAATGAAGAAGAAACGAGAATAAAATGAGCTTATCTGCTCGATGGGTGAAGGGGATAAGACCAAGAATAATTATTAAGGCGCCCAGAAAAAGGATAAGGACAGTCAGGCGGTTTGACAACACAATGACTATTTTTCCCTTCGACTAGTCTGATGAAATCTTCTTCGTGTGATATCCGAATAACACGCTCGAGTAGTCCATCTCGCATAACTTTTCGATATCTATCTAATGATACTAATTTCATATTTAGATCGTTGTTAGATTAATTTCTAATTAATTAACATTCATCTCTAATTAATCGAGTCATTAGCGGCTTAGTCATCTCTTGACCATCGCTAGACCGGTCGAATAGCGTTGAAGAGATTGAGGGTCCTTACATTCTTTTTCTTGTCGGTGATATGAAAACTATTCCAATTCCATTATCCTCTCCATTTGATGATACATCCACCAATATCTCCCATCTAGTGTTATCTCTTCCACACTTTCATCATCTTCTAAAGGGAATTCTGCCAAGAAATCTGCAATTACTTGTAACTTTGGGGGAGATAATATTTTATACTTGATCTCAAAGTTCCCTATTTGTGCATTCCACCTCTCGATCCTTCCTGATCTTTTTGAATTTTTCATTACTGACTCAATGGTATTTTTGTTAACACTTTGATCTTGTGAGCTTGAAAATATATACGAATCTTTTGTGTTGCATACACCAGTGAGAGTATTAGCTTTTCTATCTTTGAATAATTCTTCTCTACGGCATTATAAGTTTTCTTTATGTAATATATCGGTTTTTCCACTCCTTCATCCATACGCAGCAGTACGACACTTAATGCGTGTGGTTTTGATGCTAAATATATTAGTAACTCCTCTCCTTTTTCCGCCTTTTGCATGATGGACAAATTCATTACATGGTTCTTTATATTTTGCAGCGCTTTATCGCATTCATCCGTCTACTTGAACTTAGTCCCCTTTTTCAGAATGTTAAAGAAATGTTTGCACATGTATGATGATCGCGAAATAAATCTCCCTAGTGAAGCTAGCAGTCCATTTAGTTTTTGGACATCTTTTACAGTCGCGTGTGATGGCATTTCTCGAATCGCTTGTACCTTCTCTGGATCAACTTCTATTCCCTTCTTTGATACAATATAACCTAAAAACTTTTCCGATGCTACTCCGAAAATGCACTTTTCAGGATTTACCTTAATATTGAATTGTCGCATCTGTTCAAAGATTTCCTTTAAGTTGTCTACATGATCTTCATCTTTCTTACTTTTTACCAGCATATCATCAACATAGACTTCTAATGTGGTATGTATCCACTGTGCGAACACCTTCTCCACCATTCTTTGATATGTCGCACCCGCGTTTTTCAAACCGAAAGGCATTTTTGTATAACAATATAATCCTCTAGGCGCGAAAAAAGCAGTATGCTCTTGGTCTTCTTCAACAACGGAACTTGATTGTAACCCTTGTATCCATCCATCAATGATATTCTGTCATTTCCTGCTGCCGACTCAACCATCTGTGGTATGTCTGGCAACGGATAACTGTCCTTCGGGCATTCTTTGTTTAAATCATTGAAGTCAATGCAAATCCTTATCCCCTTATTCTTCTTTGGAACCACCACCATGTTTGCTATCCATTCTGCATATTTCGCCGGCCTTATGATTCCTGCTTTAAGCATCTTCTGTAGTTCTTATTCTATCTGAGTATGATATGTTGTTGCTATCTTTTGTATCCTTTGCTTGAATGGTCTTGCATTCTTGCTTATATCCAACTTATGACATGCAACGGATGGATCTATTCCTGGCATTTCTTCCATGCTCCATGCGAAGATGTCTTTATATTCTCGTAAGAGGTTTATTGTATTTTCTTCTTCTTTTCCCATATTAGTTCCAATTTTTAATATCTTTGGTTCCTCTGTTGTTCCAACATTTATTTCTTTTGTCGGTTCTGTTGCGATAAAATTCCCCTTGTGTCTCCTAGTGGTGTTGGATCTTTTATTACATGCATTGGTTCGCCTTCTTTTTCTGAAACTTCGCTTGGTATCCCTCTTCCTTCTTGTGCCCTGATCATGTATATTCGGAACTCTTCTTCTTTCCTTAATTCTCTTGCTTTTCTCCACAATCCTTTGACTAATTGGTGATCTACAAAAATAAAAACTAAGAAAAATTAGCAAAACTTCACCATAAGATTAAAGCATATATACAGTAAGGCAATCATAATAACTTCAATAGTTTTCAATTAATATAAGCTCACAAGTAAGAAAGTCAAAACCTGTATGCTTCAAGGAGAACTAAATAAGAAATTGAAATACACATAAAATTAACCCAAATAATTTCGATACGAAATCAAAACAAAAATCAATGAAAACCCAAATTCAATTTACAGAAACCCTAAAAAAATCCTAAATCAAAACCCAAATTTCATTTCAGATCTGAACAGAACTTGTATAAAATGAAACTATCCAATAAAATACAAGCATATCAGTAAGTTACAAAGCTTAACAGCAAAGATGAAAAGAAGAAAATGGTACAAGAAGAATGAATCATACCTCTTTGCTTTGTTCTGTGGTTACAAGTTTGAACTGGGTTCATGAGGAGAACTTGGATTTTATAGAGGATATGAAGAAGATGGAGAAAGGGCTTAGGTTAACGAGCAATGATTTTAGTAAATTTTTTCCTCTGGAATATGTTCCGTGTTTTTCTTAATTCTCAGACGGTCTTGACCGGTCCGCCGTCGATTGACCGACTTTGAGGGTCGTGGGTATGGGTTGAGAAGACCCCCTTTTCCACTAGTGTTAGAAAACCATTGAATTAGCTCTACTCATTGAAAATTGAAATAAGATCACAGATTTAAAACCTAAAATTGGAATTACTTTGAATCTTCTTCCAAAAATCTTATCAATTAACGAAACCAACATGATTATGGGAAAATTACTCCTTTCTTTTAGGAGCATCTCTTGTTGAAGAAGAAGAAAATCAGATTAAATGGTCGGAATCGATTCCGGGTAATACCATCATTCTTCCCTACTACATATATAGAAATTGGATATCGTTGTGGTTTACGGCTCTTTCTCTTCGTGGTTTACTTGTAATTGATATCTATATCTGTAATAGAGTTTTGATCATCTTGTATTTTGATGTTTTTGTTATTCTAGTAAGCGATCATGTAATCATGATTTTGATATGAATAAATCGAAATTGTTGTCTTACAAAAAAAAAGTAGCTTAGGATTGTGAGATCTACCTCTCTCTAATTATGGCCCTTGCAGAAGTGAATTATGGCTGTTGATGTTGAGCTAAGAAAAATTATTTGATCAAATATTTATTGATAGTAGAAGCAATAATGCAATTGCATGTAAAAACATAACTTTAATTTGGTCATCCTGAGATTTTTGAAAAATCAATTTTCTGTCGTGCAACGGAAATGAAGCAAATGAACTCATGCCCATTGATTTTTGCTCGAGTGACTGTGGAACTTTGATGTAATACCTGGTATTACATGTTTAATTGTGTATAACATCGTGCTATCGCGAACACGAGTGCATGACAACACAATATGCATGTACTACCAAACAATAAGATATGACATCCATTTATGTATGCATACACATACCGGACCATTTAGAGAGATGCGTCCTTTTTGTGCACTCATCCGCATGAATAATAGCACGGTAGTAAATCAGAGGGATCAACATCCATAATTATCTTATTCTCACGTACACTGCGGCTAATAATTCATTAAATTCAATGGCTTGCTTGAAGAATCTGGACGGTATCGTGTGGGCAGTAGTTTCCTCCCGATTAGACAAGCTAATAATGCTGCAGGTATACCTCAGCCGATGCAAACTAAAATACTAAAAAAGAATAGAGTTGCATTAATTAATTTAAGCACAATGAATGGTTCTCTTAACCTAATTACTAATACTTTAATTGTCTCTTTATCACTATACTGATACACTTGAAAGCCTCATGGCAGTCCTTACAAATCCTCTATTCTAAATTGTACTTGGACCCGTGGTATTCAATTTCGGCATATATTACAAAGTCGCAAGATATATACTATCATATATGAAACCGTAATATACATGAATTCAAAAAGTGAACAAATGGAATGAATCCTCACGTACAAACAAACCCATGCTGCCATCATAAAGTTATTCATTTTATAGACCTTGCGGAGGAAACTCATCAATTTTATATTCAAGTTTGCCGGATCACCAATAATCTCCACAATTGCAGTTTCCATGAACAAATCTGTGGTATCTGTTAACATCGCGAACAACAATTTCTCTCTTTATCACTATACTGATACACTTGAAAGCCTCATGGCAGTCCTTACAAATCCTCAAATTCTTAAGAATCCTAAGAGCCTTCCCCGGTGGTGCTGCTCCACTGACCACCCCAAACGCCAGCGCCAACTTTTCACTATGAGACCAAAGCAACTCTCTCTTCTCCGCTGCTTCCATTTCATGCAGTTTTTCATCAACTACCTCTTTGTATCCCAATTTTTTTATCTCTGCCCTCAACTCTGCTAACTTAGCGTATATCTCATTCATCCTTTCATGATTTCTATCCCCAGCTAAAAACACATGAACTTCGCCTCGAAATTCGATCCAACTCATCCCACCTTCCTTTCTCACTCCTCGCCGTCTCATTAGCTTCCTCACTTCTGCCACTTCAGCCCATTTTCCTGCAGTTGCATTTACATTAGCAAGTAACACAAATGCTGAATCATCACGTGGGTTATGTTCTAGTAGTCTTTGAGTTACTTCTTGAGCTACCTCTGATGCACCATGAACAGCACAAGCAGTCAATAGTGATCTCCACACAGCAGCATCGGCTTCATATGGCATCTTCATAGCCAGTGCCTTAGCTTCCGCAATCCCTCCATCTCTCGCCATTGCATTTATAAAACATGTATAATGTTGAAGCTGTGGTTCAACCCCATAATCATCTTTCATACAATTCAACCATTTTTCAGCTTCATGAACTGAACCAGAATTACTACAAGAAGTAAGTAACGCAAGAAAACTGTACTCATCAGGAGAAAAACCTCTAAATTTCATGTCATAAAACAGCTTAATCACAGATTTTTCATCTCCTTGTTGAGCATAAGCTCCCATCATCGAATTCCACAGAAAAATATTCGCATTCGGTAATAACTGATTAAAGATATTACGAGAATCAGCAATGAGACCACATTTTCCATAAGCATCAACCAGAGCATTACCCACAACAAGATACGCATGAAACCCAGCAAGTATTGTATGTGCATGAATAATTTTACATTGTTCAAGTGCTGCGAACTCTGCCGTTGCTCGAAGCGCACCAGAAATAGCATACATATTTGAACTAACGGTAGAAGAATTATTCATTTCAGAAAATAACTTAAGAGCTTTTGAAGGTTGAGAGTTTTGAGCAAGACCCACAATCATTGAAGAATAACAAACTTCATCTCTTTCAAGAATTTTATCAAACACTTTCAACGCTTCGTTTGGCAATGAGCATTTTGTATAGAAACTGATGAGTGATGAACCGGTATAAGACAAGTTTGAGAGGGATAGTTTCAGAGAGACAGAATGAAGTTGAATGCCAATCTGTAGTGTAGAGAGTGAAGCACAGGTTCTGAAGAGAGGAGCTAAAGTTCTTTGGTTTGGTAATGTAGGATGGCGAAGCATGGAAATGAAGTGATGAATGGCGTTGGTAGTGTTTATATATGATGAAATCAGAGATGTCCATGATACAACGTTGGGTTCAGGGATTTGATTAAACACACGTTGAGCATAGAGTAATTTGTTGCATCTGGAATAATGTGTGATTAATTCATTGAATAAGCAACGATGGTTTGATGCTTTGATTTTAGATTTAATAGCCTGGGCATGAATACACCGGGGATCTCCTCGTCTTGATCCAACAACTTGTATGTCTCCATCTATCATTTCTTTTAATCGACCCATTCTAAATGGAGCAACTCCCGCAAAACAACTCCATCTCCATTCTCCACAAAGGAATTTGGTGGCGTCAACCCAAAGCCTTGTTAGAATTTACTTATTTTATTATTGTTATAATTAGGTGGGGAAGCTAAGTACTCAACCGTTCCCACTAGAGCTGGCAAACAAGTTGAAACCCGCGGGTTAATCCGTGCCCGGACTGTGAAAACCCGAACCCGGACTGGCTGGTTTCTAAACAAGCCGGGTTTGGGTTGGAGAAATGGTGACCCGTCAAAAAACGGGTTAACTCGACCCGGCCCGTACAATCACGGGTTTAATCCGTTAACCCGCACTTCATTTTTGCCGGGTGTCACTAATGTCTATACGTGTCTCCTCTCCTACCAATCTTCCATGCAGCCATGGTATAAAAACAAAAAAAACCTACTTAGTTCGTCTTCTCCGTCCGCACTTCCCAGCGGCAGCCTCAGTTGTCAGTTCACAGACAAAGTTCTTTCGTCTTCTCCGTCTGCTACTACTTCGATCTTGAAGGATTTGAGTCATTTGACTCTTGAGTATTCTCTGTGTAAGCAAGCGGGACTGTGGGTGTGGGAGAAAGACTGAAAGTGAAAGAGGGGAACTGGAAAATCCAATCCGTAAAGGAAAACCCTATTTCTCTTTTATATCTGTAAATCCATGTTTTCAAAACCCTATTCTATTCTATATCTATAAACCCCTTTTCTCATACCCTATTTCTCTTCGTATCTTCAAAATCCCCTTTCTTCAAAACCCTATTTTTGATTTCAATTCTCATCAGGTAATGTTATGGTTTTCGATAGTTAATTTCTTTTTGTTTTGTTTTCAATTTTTTGGATGTTAGGGTTTGAATTTAATTTTTGTTTTTTTTTTGAATGTAGATTGTTTGAATTTAATCTTCAGGTAATTTGAATTTCTCCATCACTTTGATTCTATTTGAATTGTTAGAGGTTAATTTCTTGATAGATTGTCCAGTAACTCCGTTCTTCAATTTCTCTGTTAAGGTTTCAATTGAAGTTCCTTTCTTTTTAATATTGTGTGGAAGACCTCCAGCCTCCAGGTGCAGTAATTTCTCAAAGATCTTCAGGTATAACATCTTGATTAAAGATTGGTCTTAATTTAATATTTTCTATGGTTTTAGAATTTTGAATAGCGTTTCATACTTTACTTTCATTCGTGGTTTTGCTTATGTTTTATTAGGAATCTTGGATGGATGTTTTTATTAGCTCAAAGCCTCAAAGGCTCAAACTATGTGGTTTTAATTAGAGATTTGCTTATGTATGTTAATATGTGATTGTGCATATTTTATTTTAATTAGAGCATGGATACAGTGTTACAGACACAATTACAGTTGGTTCTTTCTTTACATTTTCATTCATCTCAATTCTCCATTCTCCAATGATTGTATATTTGTAATTTTGTATGCTATGTTTGGCAAGACCTAGTGAGTAGTGAGTAGTGACTACTGACTAGTGCTAGTGTGCTACCTCCTACCTTGAAAGAACAAAGTGGGGGTTTATTATGTGAACTTCCTTGCTTGATGTTTCTTTGTTGAGTATCCAACATTCCAAGTCCATGACTGGGTTTTGGTTGTTAAAGCTTAAATTGTGTTTGTTAAATTCAACAATGCAGCATAAATTGTTGATGTACTACATGCTTCAGGCTAGTTTCATGTATTCAAGATAATAATGTGTATGGTGGATAACTGGATATCATCTTATTATGCTCTCCATTTGTGTGTAAAACTGTGAATTGTGATAAACTGATAATGTTACTATGAGTCTGTGAGTCTGTGACTGTCAATTGAATGGGATGAAAATTGCAATGCAAGTAAGTGGTTGTTAATATCTTTATTGTTGGACACAAAGTCATAAAGTACAAACAATGATATTACTCTCTCTGATGTGTTTAGCTCTAATTTTGTGCTATTGTTTTTAGGTTACTTGCAAATACATGTACTCTTTGACCTGTTCTTTGTGGCTCCATCAATTCCAGTATGTCAAGTTTACAAGAACAAGAGTTACAAGACCATTATAATTATGTTATGAGTAGTGATGGTGAGGATGATGATGTTGAGATGCTAGATTCTGTGAATGAGGATCCAACTGTTGGTTGTGCACCTGCCTGTCCTGCAACAGTTTCACGTGGAAAGAAAAATAAACTTAGATCCCAAGTTTGGGAATTTTTTAAACTTGTTAAATATAAAGATGGAACAAAAAAGAGAGTGTGCAAGGCTTGTAATGTAGGATATAAATATGAAAGCCAAAAAGGTGGAACCTCAGCCATGAAAAGGAATAAGTGCCCTAACTGTCAGTTTATGGACGTAGGGAAGATGATATTATCTGCAAACAATGGCCAGTTGTCTACCCGCGTACGCAAAGTTGATCAGATAAAATTACGAGATCTGTTTTCAGCATTACTCATTGCAAGAAATGTTCCATTTGCTTTGGTGGAGTGGAAAGAATTTAGGGATATATGTACTTATTTAAATGAGGATGCCAAACCAATATCAAGGAATACTGGGAAAGCCGATGTAGTAAAGAAACATAAAGCACAAAAAGAAGTTATTCGCAACAGATTGAAACTTGCTCCAGGTATGATTCAAAATTTCAAATCCTAATGACTCATATGTTTTGTTTATACTTTTATGTATGAGTAATTTATTAATATGATGTGCTAATGTGTATGACTCACCCTTACAGGTAGGATATGTCTAACATCAGATATGTGGACTTCTGTAACAACTACTGGATATATAAGCTTAACTGTGCACTATCTTGATCAAGATTGGGTGTTGCAAAAGAAGCTTCTGAATTTCTGTCCTCTTCCACCACCTCATACAGGTAAAGCACTTACTTTTATTTCTTTATCTTCAATATAAATTCATGTTAACTTTTCTCCTTTCTACTACCTCTAAACAGGTGAACACCTTTATGCTAAGTTATTTGCTATGATAGAAGATTGGGGAATTGAAGACAAGGTATCCAACATCACCTTGGATAATGCTGCAAATAACGGAGCTTGTGCTGGAATTATGAAGAGTAGACTTGTTGCAAAGAAGATCTTGTTGAACGATGGAAAATTCTTTCATGTGCGTTGTTGTGCTCATATCTTAGCTCTTATTGTAAAAGAAGGACTGAAGAAGATTGATCCAGTCGTGCTTAAGATAAGAGCGTCAGTGAAGTCCCTTAAAAAGTCCCAAGTAAGAAAACAAAAGTTCTTGGACATTGTTGATACTTTAGGAATGTCTGGAATAAAAATGGGTATTCGTCAAGACGTAAAGACAAGGTGGGATTCCACTTCTATTCTGTTATAACTTATGAAGTTAGATAATTGTATTAATGTTTATTATATACTCACTGAATTTTTGTTTTATATAGGTGGAATTCAACTTATCTTATGTTAGATAGTTGTATCCTATATAAGCCAGTTTTCTCTCATTTGAAGTTGGTAGATTCAGACTATGCAGACTGTCCAACTGATGAAGAATGGGAACAAATTGAAGTAGTTACAAAGTTTCTCAAGGTGTTTCATGATCTCACAAAGATATTTTCTGGTAGTAAGTATCCTACTTCCAATCTGTATTTTGAAAGAATTTGTCAAGTTCAGGTGTTACTAAAGAAAGAAAGTAGAAATGATATTGAATTCATTAGGAACATGGTAAAAGAGATGCAAGCAAAATTTGATAGTTATTGGAAGGAGTTGAGTCCTATATTGGCTATGGAAGTTGTGTTAGATCCTAGATCGAAAATGAATTTTGTAAAATTTACTTACTCCAAGTTGTATCCTGAGGTGAGAGAATTAGAACGTGAAGTTAATAAAGTGCGTAGTAATATGACAACACTTTTTAATGAGTATTACACCTTGTCAAGTTCAAGAGCTTCCAATAGTTGTGCAACTCAGAATTTGGGTATTCAAAATGGTGGGAATTCTGCTGCCGAAGAAGGGAGTGATTTTTTTCAGGTAATTTTAAAGCTTACTTAACTCTAATTCATGTTAGTGGTGCCCAGTTATATTACGAAGATTTTAGTCTTTTGAATTATTGCTTTTCATCTTAAAAACCTTGTAGTAGAATACTGTTTGTCTTTTGAATTACTATCAACTGTGGATGTAGTATGTGATGGTGTTAGCTTGTTTCTAAGACTTTTAAGACTCATATATTCATAGTTCACTCACTTCTAGGTTGTTTCATGCAGGAATATGTTGCAACACAGGAACGTGGTGGTGATGTACTTACTGACTTGTCAGAGTTAGATGAATATCTTGGCGAGTCGTACATGGGTTGTCTAAATTCACCATTCGACATCCTAAACTATTGGAAGAACCATGAACAACGATTTCCGGTACTTTCAAGAATGGCAGGGGATATTTTGTCAATTCCTATTTCAACTGTCGCTTCAGAATCTGCATTTAGCATTGGAGGAAGGGTAATTGATCGATTTCGCAGTTCCTTATTACCTGAAAATGCTGAGGCGTTGATAACAACTCGTGATTGGGAATATGGAATTGGTAAGCAAATCAGTAATTTTTTTTTTAGTTGAATGTCTAAATCTTATATATAACATTGGTTGTTTTTATCCATGTAGGAAAAGAAGATATGGATGAGAACAATGGGATTATTTAAGAAGATGTATTAGGATTTGAACCTGATGCAGTGGAGGATGGGGCAGTGGAGGATGTGGAGGAAGTAAGTTCTTATGCGTATAATTAGTATGCGTACTTCTTCAATATAAAGCGGGGTAATTATGCAAATTCCATGTTTTTGACTCGAATCTTTTCTTTTTTTGGTTTATTTTTTTCTTGGAATTACAGATTCATATTGAATAGTTGGAGCAACTCAAAGATAGACATGGAATATGAGAATGTTTTTTGGACAGACAGTTATTTATCACTTACCAGTGTCTCCAAATATTGCATAGAATGATAGAAAAGAGATTGGAGATGTTTTTTTGGACAGTTAACACTTTTTTTGATTAACCACACAATATATATTTTGTGCAGGAAGTGGTTGTTAATATCTTTATTGTCGCACTTGGTGATACAAGTTACAAACAATGGTATTGCCACCGCCTCGGAGGATTTTTTTCTTTGTTGAAAATATCATCATGAACTGATGAAGTACTGTAACTAAAGTATTAAACTACAAATGACTAGTATTTGTGTTCCTTTAATCCTTTAAATGCAAAAGTAGTTTAGTTTTGCAATTTTGAGTTTTTGAATCGAAATATCAAATGAATTAGATGAAATGATGAATGTTAAATTAAGTACTTAGGTTGGGAAGGAGCTTTAGATGGCCTGAATGTGGCCGGAAATAGCCCAGAAATCGATTTCTGGCGAGTTGACTCAACAAAAACCAGCTAACCCGTGAGCTCCCGTGAACCCGCAAGCTTTACCCGGGACGGGCGCGGGTTGGAGAAATGACCACCCGTGAAGAATTTCAACCTGCAAGCTTAGGCTTGTATTAACCCGTAACCCGCGGGTTGGTCACAAGCCAGCCCCGTCCCGCCAGTTTGCCAGCTCTAGTTCCCACGGTGGGAGGGCGACCGAAGAAGATGGGGTTTGTCTGCGATTATTTTCACTTCGTTTCTGGAAAAATGGAACTTTCAACTTGTTTCAGAAAAAATCATATTCTCGCTCCGCTTCAGAAAAAGTGATACTTTCGCGATACTTTTTCTGAAACGGAGCGAAAGTATTAGTTTTCCCAAAATTTCTCGAAATTGAATGTGAAAGTATCGCTCTTCCAAAAACGGAAAATTAGTCGATCCATAAACCAAATTATGGTTATACATTGAATTTTCCATAATTGTGCCTAAAAAGTTGTTATTCCTCTTTCCCAAAATTAGTCAATTAACCCAATAACGATAATTTATGGGTGAAAAGGACATGTAAAATTTGATACTGTTTAAATGGACGAGAATGTAAAAATAGCCAGGATCTAAACAATTTCATCCTACCTATTTTCAAATACTTTTCCTTATTTTTAATTTACATCAGGATGCATCCAGTTTCATCCTCTATTTCTTAAGTTTAAGCCGGGATGAATCTAGTTTCATTCTTGCCATTATTTTTGGTGTCCATTTCACCCATACTAATTCTTACTCGTCCATTAGAACCATGTTTTAAAAATATTTGGGCAAATGACCCGTCTTCTGTTTTTTCTTCTGTCTGATCATTCCGGAAAGAGAAAAAGGTTTTATAGGGCTCCCTTTTTACGTTAAGGGATGCTTTGATGTTAACGGGATACGTCATCTAACAGACAGGTAACCGACAGCGTTCCTAACTATAATAAAAGAAGAAACTGAGTTACACCGAATTAACACTGCAGTTACACAGCCAAACCTTAACTACATACAATTCAGCCCGGAGCCGAATTCTTTGGCCCATAACCTTGGTATTCAGCTTCATGTCCAACAATCATGGACAGGTTACCAAATTTCTTCTATGGTATTGTGATTCTATAGTATTATACAGTAATTTGAAAAGGGAACAAATGGAATCATCACGTGCAAAAACAAACTCATGACCCGTGCTGCGATGAGAGATTATTTCACTTCGAGTCCCATCGACGTTTGAGTAGTTTGGAGACGGTGAGATCTGCCCCGCCAAATCCATCCATTATGGCCCTTGCAGAAGGGAATTCCGCTCTTGATGTCGAGCTAAGAAAAAACAAATTTGATCAAATCATGAACTGTACAATAAATGTATGTACAATGTTGATGTTGACAATGCCTGAGGTTTGATGTTTGAAGAGCCTACTTTGAGATTACATCTAAAATGTCAAACCAGTAAGCAATTATAAATCACAGACCTGCTCCGCAGAACGATACATGGCATAGCTATGCACTGAGATCCAGATACACCAAGTTGGCCTCCAGCAATAAGCACACAATTCTGTACAGGAACTCTAGCATACTCTGCCCCAGCACGCAGTGTAGCCACGATCTTTTCAGAGCTGAACCGAAAAGCTCACAAGCATTATATTCAAAACTCTATCACGTTTCTTTCATTAGGATTTGAAACATAATAAACAAACCTTTCAGTCGGCATTGTATTAAGATCAACACTAATTTTAAGCGCGGAAGCAACCTCTTCTGCGATTTTTTGCTTCTGTGCAGAAGCTACTCACAAAGAAAAACATCAATAAGAATTTGAGTGCATTTTGAATAGTAATTTTTGAAGAGTCAGGGAGGGAGTGTTAGGATAAAGAATTCACCTGCTTTACTCGCTTCTTTAGCTAGCTCATCATCCAAACCAAATGATGGTCCTTTACCAAGAACAAGCTGGCCATAAAGGCTTCCTTCCATTTCTTCCTTTCCTACAATCCTTAACTTAGAAATCCTATCAGGGCCAAGCTTCTCAACTATAGACCTACCAAAAGGACATAAAACCTTAGCTGACAGCATTGTCGCGGCACAAGTACATGAGCATATATGTAAGACAATAACAAACCTGGCAAGTTTCTCTCCGTTCTTACTGTAGGCTGTTAAGATAACCACAGGTATACTTCTACTGAGTGCATCGTCGATGAAACTGGAAAAGTGTGGCAAACATGGGGTTACTAAACATAACAAGCATACATATAAGAAATGGGATGCCCAGACCTCACTTACATTTCAACCCCATGGCGTAAAGGCAAATCTTGTGTCATCACAAACTCATCCAATGCTTTCCGCTGCAAACAAACTGATCATTAATTGAATCATTTGGCAAGAATTATCTTGAAATATTTCTTGTGTCAGGCAACATTCTATTGATTTTTCCACCCATGAATCTTAATCTATTGAACAACACAAGTGAAGGATTCAAACAAAATAGAAGGCTCCGTAAAGAAGAAGGCATCCCTGGATACATAGGAGGAAAAATAAACTCATCACAATGATTACAAACCGGTACCAAAATTTTAATTTGACAAAATAAACATAATAAGCATGGTATGCTAATCTCTAACCTAACCTAGAGGCTAGAGAAGAGTGTCCCTTCCTTTTTGTAAAAGGGCAGGTAAGGAACCCAAGTGTCGAAAAACCACTACTACAAAACACATTATGCTTTGGAATTTAGTTTGCATCCACACATTTGAAAGCACAGCCTAAGAACACAATTCATCATGAAAATTTACCTTTTCTTTCAGCACACTTTTGACGAACGCCTCTTTCTCATTAGTGGGCAATGATGTAGGCCAACCAATCTACATGAACGGTAGAGGGAATAATAGAGTGTTAGATATCGTTCCAAAAGCTTGTGGATAGAAATTTATTAACCCATCTTAATATCTTATAGATTTTGGGAGGTGCGGAGGAAAATACAGAAAAGAAAAACTAACTCTTTCAAAGAACAAGACCACCATCCGTTCCTCATCTCCACCAGTCTTCCTACAACAAAACAGTAAAGGTCAATTACAGCTTGTTCGCCAATACTGAAATAAGCACAATATCATTGCACAAAACATAAGCTTAACGATATTAGCTCCCTTAGCAGTATCATTGTCCTAGAAGTGGCTACTCAACTAGGTGGCATTGTTGCCGTAACTCTTGAACATGTTAGATTCGCAGGAAGAATCAACTAAAAGTTGGAATTAAGTTGAAATTTCCCGTAAATGCAAATAACCAGAGCAATTTAACAAATGGATTACATACACAAAAGAAAGTATTTTTCTTTTCCAATGCTTTGAGTTGAGTTGAGTACAAACCTCACAAGATCTAAATAAATTGGTTCAGTCCAATTTGCACAATCCAATCCTCTCTTTGAAAATGCTGCCAATTGAACAATTGAGCAAGTCATCAAAAATGAATTGTAGAATTGGATATGTGATGAAAGTAGTATTAGATGTAAGCACAATACAAACCTAAATTGAAAGCTTCACGATTGCCAACACGATATACATCCATAAGAACCCTGAAATGATAATCCAAAAAAGGAAGGAAATTTATCAAATAAGATCCAAATAAAGATTCAGTCCCAGAGCTAAAAAATGGAAGAATTTCATACTTACCCTTCAACTTCAAGGAGAATAGCAAATTCAGGAGATGGGTTTTCATCATCATTGTTAGAATCTGAACTGAGAGCTGAAATTCTTGATTGAGATTTGATGGGACTGTAATTCAATTTTGTTGAGATTGAACCCAAAGAAGAAGAAGAAGAAGAAGAAGAAAAGGGTTGGGATGTAATTTTATTATTGATTGAATGGACAAAAGGGTAGAGATTTAGGGGGGATTTATTGTTAGTGTTGTTGAGGAGGATTGAACATGAAGCAGCAGCAGCAGCTGTTTCCATGTCTAGTACTGTGTGATTGAGTGTTTTTGGTGGCGTCAATCCAAAGCCTTGTCATTAGTAATATTAATATATGGGGAAAAAAAAGATTTGGATTAGGATTACTTAGTTTATTATTAATAAGTGGAGAAGCTAATTATAATTTTGATTTTTTGTATCAGAAAGGAAAATATTGTCTAGGTTCAAAATAGCACTTTGGTGATGAGTCTTGATGGCTATCAATGGGCGAATGACAGTTGAAACAAGCACAGAGTATCCATGTTTTTTATAGAGTAAAAAGCAGTCAAATTTTAGAGCATCTCCAACACTAGGTGTTAAAAATTCTACGTGGAATTTTTTTTGAGACCCTTATATAAAAGAATTTGTACATATAGTAAATATAGAACCCCAAGACTAGTAAACCATCTCCAGCAGTATAGAGGTTTGACCCTTAGAAAACCTTGTGTGATGAAATCTTAACCGTTTAATTGTTTTTTAATTAATTGTTAAAAATAAAAAATATGACATAGAGGTCATTCCGGAGGTCAAGATAAGACTTTCTTCAAAACCTTCAAAATTAATATTTCATCCCTCCTATTTTATAGGATCCACTGTTGGAGATGGATTTAGTTAAAATGAAGGTCTAAAATCCTATGTGTCACTAAAAAATAAATCTTCCACCTTATCTTGGAGATGCTCTTAGCAGTGATTATCCACTTGTAAGTATATTAAGTGTTGAGAAGTTACTTTTGGAAAATTAGAGGCCGGAAAGACTCTTCTCTAAATGCTCTATTAATGTGTTTGAACATTCAGAGCTCGAAAGAATATGTAACTGAAATCTGAAACTCCTTTTAGGAGACAACGGAAATTCATTATCAATGATACCAGGGAATCCTCTTTTCTCTAAAAAAAGAAAAAGTAAATTAAGACTAGGCGAGAAGAGTGAAAAAAGCTTTATTTAGGTGCATTTGAAGAGGGTGATAAGTCATGCGACGCTGACCTAGTCAATTCCTAAAATTCTTCGATTCTTCATTCGAATTTTCAATTCTTCCAGCAATTCTTCTCTAATTTTTCTTTTAATTTCATGTTCTCCTTGTGTTTTCAAATCGATTGATTAGTTTCTTTTCTTATTTGGTTAATTATTTCTTCAAATCGAATTCTCCTGTTGATATGACATAAACCTAGAAATTGTTTAATCTCTCTAATCTTGTTCTTGTTTCTCTGTGTTCATGATTTCTCAAGTTATATAGTTTCGTGTTAATTGATTTGATTTCACTTATTCTGATTTAACTTATTTTAGATTTTTCTCTCTTTTGTTCTTCATCTAGGTCATGAGCTAATGTAGGTGCGGACATAGGGTTTCTGAGTTATCATCATGAGATTCTCTACTATCATCAACTGGATACGAAGACAAATATTTTATTGGCTCGGGTATGGCTCAAAGTAACTTCTCCTCTGTTGATGTATTGTTATACATAAGATTCAGAAATGGATAAGGATGAAACTTTTTGGTTCTCAGTTGGTGTATATTAGAGGATTTGAGATCCTACCTAGAGTAGGGATTTGATGTGTTATTATGCCAACGATTCTTATTCTCTGTGGAGTTCTTTCTTGGAAATAAGATTAGATGGTGATGTTTTACTCTCGTAATGAATGTTTCTGGGTGTAGTCTAATGGGTTACTAGCCTTTATTCTATCAGTTTGGTTGCTTGAAGGAGTTAATCTTCTGTCTCAATTCATGAAAAGCTGTGTTTAACATTCTTTTATTAAATTGTTAAGAATTTTTTATTTAAAAGCTGCATAGAAGTAATTAGTAGAGTACTAATGATAGCACTGATGATGGGTGGATTATTCAGGGTTTTTACTACACTTGTCAAAATTCATATTCTTCTCTCCTGTGCATTTGAATCTCTGAGAAGATTACGGCCACCTATTACATATGTCCCCCCTTTTACTCCTACTGCTGAAATGTCATTTAATTCAGGGAGTTTAGGCTCTTCTACTAGTCAAGGAATTGCAGATGCTAATATGTTTTGGTCTACTTCTTGTACTGCTTTTGCGCAATCTGTTTACACTTCTGATGGGTTCATTTTCAACTCTGCTTCTGAAATGAACTATTCTTCTGAAGTCTTTATGCACTCAACTCAGAGTAATGGTTTTGATTTTAATGCTGATCAGAATGAGGATATCAGGAATGATTTAGTGCTTGAGCCTATGCCTTTAGCTTCGCTACCTCCATAGCCTGTAGTTACGGTTGAAGAGTTCGAAAAAGAAATCGATATCATGTTGATGGACTCGGACTCTTTGGATGATGATCCTTCATTGGCTCATGAACCTATAAGTCCTCTGTAAAACTCATTTTTTCTTGACTGCTAATTTTATTATTAACTAGTTTTCCTTGTTTTATATCGGATTTTCTTTTAGTTTCATTGGATTGTTTGCTTGTTATTATTTTAGTCTGCCTTTCACTTTGAAATTATGAATTTCCTATGTTGGAATATGCATGGTTGTTGTGCTGATAAGAAGTGGCGCCATCTGTTTAATCTTGTTAAGAAGTATAGATTATTGTTAAGGGGGAGTGGTTTTCGGATCATTGCGTAAGGGGGAGTGGTTTCCATGATCGAGATGGAGTATTGACTAAGGGGGAGTGATACATATCACCGTTGTATTATTGTTAAAGTCGTGATACAATTAGACTTTGATGTTACATAATAATACTATAACACTATATAATAATGATCGAGAATCTCGATTTCTCTCATTGTTATAGCTACGGATCTTCAACAACGGTGATGCTAAACTTACAACCTTTGGGATCATTGGAGTACTTAGAAGGACGAAGATTTCAAGGAACGTTGAAGATTAGACTATGGAATAGGAGCCACTAAAGTTTATCTTTTTTGTATTCCATATGTATTAATAGTTTTGTCACTAAAATTGACAAAGGGGGAGATTGTTAGAGCATAGATCGGCCAACCTCGCATGTGTTGCTATCTCAAGCATGTTTGTCAATGTTAGTGATCATAACTATGAGTCTTTATTTCTAGCCTACATAGCTGAGTCTCGGACTAGGATATAAAATTGTAGTTGACCTCAAGGACTTCATGGTGATTCATCATACAACGACGAAGATTTATACAAGGAGTCGTGGAAATTCATCAACAAAAAGGTATGTGGAGACTTGAACTTATCTATCACTCAAAAGTCTATCTATTCTATCTCATACTTCTTATGAGAAAAAAGCCGTATGCTATATAGACTAGATCATACAGATTTGATATTTCGAGCTGAGCATTCATTGCTTATCTTTTATCTCGAAACCGTGTGTTGGTAAAGCATTTCGCTTTGATCAAGTTTATCTTCACCTAGTGACGAAAGTCATGAAAAGTTTCAATCACTTTGAGAATTGCTCTGACGTGAATCGGTCTGTGAATAACGGCTACATAGCGTCCTCTGAGAATGTCTCAATGATTGAAATGAGAGTTTAGATTACATAACCATGTATTCCTTGAACCGAAGTTTTCGAACTTTGTTGATCAAGAGAAATCGGGAGGATTGTGGAATTGGCTTGCCAAGTCCGCGAACCCAGTCCGCAGACTCAGTCCGTGAACTGTCGGTAGTTCTCGAACGAGAATTTCTGCTGGATTTTCCAAAACTCGTTTGTGTGCTAAGTCAGCGAACTCAGTCCGTGAACCCAGCCCGTGAACTGGCGGAAGTTCTCTTTCCGAGAATTTCTGATGAGTTTGGAAAACTCAACCGATTAACTTAAGTCCGCGAACTTGTTTGTGAATTTAAGAGGTTATGATCTAAAGATGTGCTCTGAACATGAAACTTAAATTACTAAGGAATGCTTTATGCAAACCGTGGCTATAAAGTTCATGAGCTGATTCAATCGAATCGAATCGTCTTTGTTTCAATTGTGTCTTGTGTAGTTACATAAGATCTCATAGCAATTGAAAAACTCTTTAACTAGTTCATTTGAGTCAACTGAACTAGTAATGGTGAAGAACGACAAGGTCAATATGAAATGCTCATATGGTTAACCTTTTGGGTTACTATGTTGAACCAACATACACGTACACGTTTGGGCACGGTTTTCACAAACCCAGTAAACGTATATCTCAAGTGTGTGTGACAAGCTAAGTTTTCGATCTAATGATTGAGAAATATTAGCTTGAATCTAAATCAGGTTTTTATCTAATGGTGAATATGGATTGCTTTGTAACTAAGTCAAAACCCTGATTTGAAGGCTATATAAAGGAGACATCTAGCTTTGAGCAAAACTAATCCCCACATGTCTGTGTGATACTAGTACGACTCGCTAGAGTCGATTCTCCTTTAACCTTTGGTTTTCTTCTCTAAAACCAGGTTAACGACTTAAACACTTCATTGGGATTGTGAAGCCAGACCGATACTACTTTTATCGTAGTTGTGTGATCTGATCTTGCATCTTCTATCGTTAGAGTACAATCCATTGATTGGCTTGAGATCGTGAGAGTTCTCCGATAGGAAAGATAAATAAGTCACAAACATCTTCGTCTCACTGTTTGTGATTACTCGACAAATCGCCTGTGTAGTCAGGAAGGATTGTAGAGAGGTGATTGATTAATCTAGGATGTTTTTCGGATTATCAATTGGTTCCTGTTCACCTTGATTTTATATCTTAAGACGAAAAAAAACCTAGGGTTTATCTGTGGGAGACAGATTTATCCTTTGATAGACTTTTCTGTGTGAGACAGATCTGTTTATTATCAAGTCTTTGATTTTGGGTTGCAGCAACTCTTGGTTGTGGGTGAGATCAGCTAAGGGAATCAAGTGCGTAGTATCCTGCTGGGATCAGAGGCGTAGGAGTACAACTGTACCTTGGATCGGTGGGAGACTGATTGGGGTTCAACTATAGTCCAGTCCGAAGTTAGATTGGAGTAGGCTAGTGTCTGTAGCGGCTTAATACAGTGTGTATTCAATCTGGACTAGCTCCCGGGGTTTTTCTGCATTTGCGGTTTCCTCGTTAACAAAAATTCTGGTGTCTGTGTTATTTCTTTTCCGCATTATATTTTATATAATTGAAATAATACAGTAACTGCGTTCGTGATCATCAATTGGAAATCCAACCTTTTGTTGTTGATTGATATTGATTGATCCTTGGACATTGGTCTTTGGTACCGTCCAAGTTATTCCTTGTATTTGATAAAGACTCGCTATTGTTTTTAGCTTGAGTTAAAATCAAATCAAGAGAGAGATATTAAATCCTTGAGATACTTTTATCTAGATTGAGTCTGACTGTCTAGTTGATTCTCTAGTAAAGTATTTCAGAGTTAGTACATACAGATTTCTAATCGAAATATTGGATGGTGTTGTTAGACCCCCGCTTTTTCAACCATACATGATGGAATTGGCGTAAAGACGGCAAATTAAAGCCTATTGACTTTATAGTAAGAGGCCACTTTTATAGATGAGCTTAGTCGGCTGCTGCAAGACCCTGTTAGTTATAAGACTACCAACCTAAGCTTTAATTATTTGGATACTTAGTTTTGAGCTGCCATTGTAAGACCTCTTTAAGTTTTATTAGTAAAACATGTAACACACATGCTTCCATCATATATCTATCTGTGTTTGTTAAAAGTCCAATAGATTTTTTGTTCATGTAAAGTGAACTATGATTTTTGCAGACATACCTGCATAAGATTTTTGCTGCAGCAGCGTAAATGATGCATATTATTAAACAAACATCAGATCCCTTTTCTAAGAGGGATGAGCTAAAGCGTATGCCATACCTTTGGTGTAGGACATAGCTCCTGATGTATTTTATAGATAGTGGTAAAAGTGGTTCGATTCTCAGACTTGCGAAGGATAAAATATAGACTTAAATTCTAAAACTAGAATAGAAAATTCACTAATAATTATAGCAAACACTGACAAAGTTGATATCAATATTAAAAGACAACTGGGGCTAAGACTCCACTATTTTTTCAAGTTCAAAGTGATTTAATCCAATCTTTATATTTATGCAATTTTCTCATTCAATTTGATTCTAAAACATTGCAACAAGTAGATTTTCAAAAGCAATAATTGTAAATATCAAGTATGAAGCATCAAAAGTCTATAAACTAAGCATACTTCATCAAAATAGATCACAATCACTCAAGTAAAAATCATATTCAATGATAGCTCAAGGCAAATAATCATAATAATAATTGCAATAAATAGATGAAATAGAATATACCACTTCTTGTTGGAAAAATAGCTTCCTCTATCGCCTCAGCAATGGGGTTTATCTCCTCATGTTAATCACTTGCTCAAGATACATGTTTGTTGCTCAAAAGTTGATTAAATAGAAGAGAAGGTATGAAGCAGCGTGTTTGTAACAGTTGTAATTGTTACAAAACGCATTGTTACAGAAAGCAGTGTTACAAAGAAATACTAACAGTAATAGTTGTTGGCAAATTGTTACAGTTTGAAAGAAAAGGTGACGGTTCTCTGTTCTTCTTCTTCCTCTCGACTGCAACTCGGCTATTCTTCTCTGTGAATTTTTCTTAGCTCTGTTCTGTTTCTAAACTTCCCCAAAGTATGCGTAACCCCTCTTTTCCTAGAAACCAACCTATTTATACCTCACAGGCTCCCCAATATCTCGAGAAAGTCTTGGGTTATCTTCATTATTCTTTCTCGATAAATCACGAGAATATCTCTCTTTAACCTCCTATGCATGCGTCTTCTGAGTTAAATCTACGTACCAGAATCTCTTAAGGATGTTATGGAATTGAGCATATACTAATCTTCCCTTATCTTCGACCATTTGTTAACATATTTTCAACCAAAATCCCGTAATACTCTCCAATCTTTGTTTAATAGATCCCTGAGTTTTCGAATCTTGCCAACATACAATCCCTATTTAACTAAAGCAGGGTGTTTCCAATCCAGTTCAGGCAGAAAATCCGATTAAATATCCATCTACTACCGAATCAGAAAGTCTGTGATATTCCACACCTCCGTTTCTTGCTCCCGGATTATCTAGCCAAATTTGATCGATGAAAACAGACATATGAGGCCTGTTATGCTCCAATGGGTCCACCCATAATAAACATGCGGTTGAATCACCCCAGAGTGCCGAAAAAACCAAATCCAAGCTTTGTCTCGCTGCTGCCTTGTTTCCCGCCAAAATCTTCATTTGAATCGTGAAGAAGAAGATGCGCCCCCTATCCAGAGTAGGGGTGCCTTTAGAAGCTTTCCAGGAGGTGCCCTGAGGGTGCCCCTTAGAAATTCGGGTACCCTTATCCATAGTGAGAGTCTGAATAGCAATTGTCCTCTGGGTGCGCTTTTCGACAACTTTTCGAGCCGATTTTTCCAAAAAAATTTATTGGACAAAAATACCTACACACACATAAAACACCATAATAAGTAAAAAAATGAGCACTATCAATATATAGAATCGAGACAAATTAGACACAAAAATGTGTCTATCAAATACCCCCAAACCTATTATTTGCTAGTCCTCGAGCAAAGATAAAATAGAAAAATAAAATCCTAACTCACTGACGCAGGCATCGTCGATTGCATTTAGCATATGCAATAAGCCTTTAAACCCCTAGGTGGCCCTTGTGGCCGAGTTATAGTCTCGGAAGGGCTTACCAGAGGTATACCCACAAAACCTTTATATTCCAGACCCTAGCTATCTACGCAGAACCTTGGAAAGCACTAAATAATCTCCTTGGTTGGCGTACTTATTGACTACAGGAAGAAATACCCTGATGCGAAATTCCAATTGTTGTACACGAGTTTGCACTCAAGCATACTAAAATTCATATAAAGTGACAGAGCTCTACTCAGATAGTTGCACTATGGACATCAATATTCGGAGTCAAACCAATCACATGGATAGATTAAGAGATGGATATAGAAAAATGTAGATGTTTTTGATGTTTACTAAGTGAACGGTGTTTCCCATATCTGTCTGAAGGCCTCCGCCAAAAATGAACCTATCCTAATGGACTGAGATACTAGTCTTACTAATATCAACACAACTGGCATATACAAGGGAACCAGTGATTGATAAACCTAACTCTAGGTCAACACAGATGGCATATACAAGGGTACCAGTGGTCGACTTTATTGAATTTATTCCTTTTGGTCAAATGGTCTGGTCTCAATTTTTTTTTTTTGGTATCTCAATCACTCTAATTCACCCTAGCATTGGTAACAACTTGAATCGTGAGACCCACCTAATCACTTAGAGTAACATAGTTTAAAAACAAAACAAAATAAAAATACAAGTGAAAAGGACTCAACGAGATATGGTGAAACTATCATGTTATTTCTAATACCTGAGATCTGTGCTTTTATGAATAGACTCTTCTATATGTTTCCATCTAATCAGATTGGTTCCTCAACTCCTACAACCAAAATGCTTCCATCCACTTAGGTTGGTTAGTGTTATCCTTAATATGCATAAATTTCTAGGCTCTTGAGTTTATTTATTAAAACAAAAAGTTTCTACCCCACCCCCAATTTTAAATCTAACATTGTCCTTAATGTTTCGAATGAAAGAACAGTACCAAAAATATAAGTAACATGAGGAAATAGAGAGTTCGGAAAGATAGTACCTGGGTGAAGTGAAACCAAAAACTGACAAAAATAGTATACAACATACAAATCGCCTCGATGGTCAATCAAGGGTAAACAGGGTCCTCTAGAGGGACCTCCTCAACATCATCTGTAGGAAAAGGCTCTAAAAAGGGCTTCAATCTCTGACCGTTAACCTTTGAAGAACTAGTACAATCTGATGTCTCAATCTCAACATCTCCATGAGGAAAAATAGTACGGACCACAAAAGGACCGGTCCACTGAGAACGCACTTTCTCGGGGAATAGATGCAAACGAGTGTCATACAGAAGAACTTTTTGACCTGGAGAAAACGACTTCTGTAAAATATTCTTATCATGCACAAGTTTCATTTTGTTCTTATACTCCTTAGCACTATCGTATGCATCTCTACGAATCTCGTCCAACTCATTGAGCTGGAGCTTTCTGTGAGCTCCTGCCTTGTCAAGTGAAAAGTTTAGCTGCTTAATATCCCAATAGGCTCTATGCTCTAACTCAACAGGCAAGTGGCATGCCTTGCCAAATACTAAACGGTATGGTGACATCCCAATGGGTGTCTTAAACGCAGTACGGTAAGCCCATAAAGTATCATTAAGCCTCGACTACCAGTCTTTCCTATTGGGATTAACTGTTTTCTCTAAAATACGCTTAATTTCCCTATTGGAAACCTCTACCTGACCACTAGTCTGTGGGTGATACGGGGTAGCTACTTTGTGGGTAATACCATATTGTTTCATTAACAGAGAAAACGGTCTATTACAAAAGTGTGAACCCCCATCACTAATTATAGCTCGCGGTGTACCCAAACGTGTAAGTATATTCTCTTTCAACAACTTAATTACGACCCTATGTTCATTTGTTTTACACGGAACCGCCTCAACCCATTTAGACACATAGTCTACACCGACAAGTATATAAAGATAACCCAAAGAATTAGGAAATGGACCCATAAAATCAATGCCCCACACATCAAAGACTTCAATCACTAAAATAGTGTTCAAAGGAATCATATTTCTACGGGAAATGGTCCCTAACCTCTTGCAACGATCACAAGACACACAGTGACTATGGGAGTCCTTAAACAAGGAAGGCCAGTAAAAGCCACACTGCAATATCTTAGAAGAAGTCTTCTTAGCACTAAAATGACCCCCACAAGCATGTTCATGACAAAAGGAGAGAATACTGGACTGGTCAGTCTCAGGTACACATCTCCTAATAATCTGGTCTGGACAATACTTAAACAAATAAGGATCGTCCCAAAAGAAATGCTTAACCTCGGCTAAAAACCTAGAACGATCTTGTTTACCCCAATGTTGAGGGGTTCGGCCAATAACAAGATAATTCACTATATTTTCATACCAAGGTGATTGGGAAACAGAGAACAATTGTTCATCAGGAAAGCTATCCCTTATAGGAAGGGAATCACTAGGGGAACTAACAACTAACCTGGATAAGTGGTCTGCTACTACATTTTCAGCACCCTTTTTGTCTCTAATGTCTGGAGAAAATTCTTGTAACAATAGGATCCACCTAATCAATCTAGGTTTGGTATCTTTCTTAGATAAAAGGTATTTCAAAGCAGCATGATCAGTATAGATTACGATCTTAGAACCTAACATGTAGGATCTAAACTTATCCAAGGAAAACACGATGGCATACAGTTCCTCTCGGTGGTTGTATAGTTCAACTGGGCATCATTTAGAGTTTTGCTAGCATAGTAAATCGCATGAAGTAATTTGTCAACATGCTGACCTAACACGACGCCTATAGCATAATCTGAAGCATCACACATAATCTCAAAGGGTAGGTTCCAGTTAGGTGCCTGGACTATGGGAGCGGTAGTGAGTAAAGTCTTAAGCTTCTCGAAAGCTTCTAAACAAGCATCATCAAAGACAAACTTAACGTCTTTTGCAAGTAAATTGCAAAGAGGTCTAGAAATCAAGCTAAAATCCTTAATGAATCGACGGTAAAAACCTGCATGTCCTAAGAATGACCTAATGTCTTTTAGGGTTTTTGGGACCTGTAAAGTCTTAATAAGGTCAACTTTGGCTTTATCCACCTCTACACCCTTTGAAGAAATAATGTGCCCTAACACAATTCCTGATTTAACCATGAAATGACATTTTTCCCAATTAAGCACTAAATTCTTTTCCTTACACCTAGTCAACACTAATGTCAAATGATGCAAGCACTCATCACAAGATGAACCAAACACTGAAAAATCATCCATAAAGACCTCTAAAAACCATTCTACCATATCAGAAAATATGTTCATCATACAACGCTGAAAGGTCGCAGGGGCATTACAAAGCCCAAAAGGCATGCATCTATACGTAAAGGTACCAAAGGGACAGGTAAAAGTGGTTTTCTCTTGGTCTTCTGGGGAAATAACGATCTGATTATATCCGGAAAAGCCATCTAGAAAGCAATAATAACTATATCCAGCTAATCTCTCTAGCATTTGGTCGATAAAAGGAAGGGGAAAGTGATCCTTCCTTGTTACCTTGTTCAATTTCCTATATTCGATACAGACACGCCATCCCGTGGTCACTCGGGTTGGGATTAACTCATTATCCTCATTCTGGACTACAGTGATACCTGATTTTTTGGGAACAACCTGAACGGGGCTGACCCACTTACTGTCTGAAATTGGGTAGATAATACCCGGATCTAACAACTTAAGCACCTCTTTTCGAACTACTTCTTTCATGTTAGGGTTCAGTCGACGTTGCATCTCCCTAGAAGGTTTGGAGTCTTTCTCTAAATGAATCTGATGCATACAAACGGTAGTACTAATACCCTTAATGTCTGCTATAGACCACCCTAAAGCTTCCTTATTATCTTGAAGTACTTTTACTAGCCTAATTTCCTGATCATTATCCAAGTCGGCAGCAATAATCACAGGTAAAGTCTCATATGGGCCTAAGAACACATACTTCAGGTTATCTGGTAGTGTTTTGAGGTCCAACTTAGGGGGCTCTTCTAAGGAAAGAACTGAGGTAGCCTCAGAAGCTGGTAATGGTTCGAACCTAGCTTTCCATCTATCAGTGTCTAACACAGGGGTAAAATCTAATAGAGCATTCACTTGTTCAATAGTACTATCATCGTCAAAATCTAAACCAAAATGGGATAGACAACTCTCTAATGGGTTTTCAGACAAAATGTTTGGTAATGACTCCTGAACTAAGGATTCTATCATATTCACCTCTTCAACACATGCGTCATCTAGCTCATAAGGTAGCTTACTGACATTAAAAATTTTCATTTCGATAGTAATATTACCAAAGGATAAATTCATTACACCATTTCGACAGTTTATGATCGCATTAGACGTAGCTAAGAATGGGTGACCTAAAATCACAGGTATCTGGTTCTCTAGGTCAGGGACAAGTTGGGTATCTAGGACCACGAAATCTACTGGATAAATAAACTTGTCGACTTCAATAAGAACATCCTCGATAACACCTCGAGGAATTTTGACAGACCTATCAGCTAACTGCAGTGTTATCTGAATAGGTTTCATTTCACCAAGTCCTAGCTGTAAGTACACATGGTACGGCAGTAAGTTCACACTGGCTCCTAAGTCAAGTAAATCTTTTTCTACCTGGTGTTTACCTATTGTACAAGCAATGGTAGGGGAACCTGGGTCTTTGTACTTTGGAGTTGTGGTGTTCAGAATGATTGAACTTATGTGACTAGCTAAGACAGATTTCTTATGGATGCTAAGTTTTCGCTTTCGCGTACACATATCCTTGAGGAACTTGGCATAAGCAGGAATTTGCCTAATTGCATCTAATAAAGGAAGGTTTATGTTAACTTGCTTAAAAACCTCCAATATGTCATTAAAGTTTGATTCCTTCTTTGTTGGTGCTAATAGCTGGGGAAATGGGGCTCTAGGAACAGAATCAGACCTCTCAGGAACCGAATTGGCATCATCGGAAATTTTATCAGTCCCCTCAGTTAGTGGTTCTTAAGGATGAGATCCTGAGGGGTGAACTACAGTATGTTCACTATCGGGCATGGTTACCTGATTGTCTACAACTTTACCACTCCTAAGGGTTCTAATAGCATTCAATTGATTCGATGGTTTTGCACCTACTTCATGAACTCCTCTAGGGTTGGGGGTATTCTGACTAGGGAGCCTTCCGTTATCTCTCTCACTTAATGTCTTAGCTATTTGGCCGACTTGAAGTTCTAGCTTATCAAGGCTCTGAGCATTAGTTTGAAAGTTCTGCTTGGTTTCCTGTTGAAAACTAATTTGGATCTGTGCTAACATATCCTGACTTTTTGCTAACATCTTAATAGATTCCCCTAAGCTAGTCGTTTTGTTTTCTGGGCCTGATGAATTCTTAGTGTAACCAAAAACTGGGGGAGCATTAGAATTACTAAACTGACCTTGAATCTGGCCCTTAGACCATGAAAGGTTCGGATGGTTTCTCCAACCAGGATTATAGGTTTCTGAATATGGGTCAAACTTCTGACAGTTATCATACCTAGTGTTATTATAGAGAGCATTGGCTTGCTCTTCATTATTCTGGCCTTCCCAAAAAGGCTCCAATCTACCACTAGTGTGACCCACTTCTAAAGCTTCTAACCTTTTCGCTATAGCAGCAATTTTGGCATCTGATTCAAAGCTTCCTTCTACCCTATTAACGTTTCCTCTGCCTAGAAGAATTGTTTTCTGGGGTACCCTATTGCTTTCCCATTGTTGGGTCTTTTTGGCGATTTCATGCAAATATGTCATTGCATCATCAACTGTTTGGTTTTTCAAACCCACTTGTACATATCGACTCTACTGTAGTTGTAGTGGGATAATCTAAACCCTCATAAAGGATCTGAACTAATCTAACCTTTTCTAAACCATGATGAGGACATTGGCTAATAAATCATTGAACCTTTCTAAATACCTATACAAAGACTATCCCTCTTGTTACGAAAACGTGCAGATTTGCGTCCTAATAGACGATGTTTTGTGCCTAGGAAAAAACTTGTTCAAAAAGGCAGATGTAAGTTGTTCATATGTTTCAATTGATTCGGAAGCCAAACTATACAACCACGACTTGGCTTTATCTTTTAAGGAAAAGAGGAATAATCTGAGTTTCAAAGCATCATCATCAAGGTTTCTAATTTTCAGAATACTACAAATTTCCTCAAAGTCCCTAACATGGAAATAGGTTCAACTGTAAGGTTCCAGGCTTAAGTTCATAATTTGCTTCAGTTTTAGGTAACTTGATACACGAGGGACGAGTAGTCCTAGTAGGGTTCAACAAAGCTTTCAAAGTTGCCATTTCTGGCGCTATTAGACTATCAGGGATTTTCTCCTCAAACGGACGTTCAAAAACGGAATTTTCAAGAATCGGACTTTCTAAATTGAGGTAATCGAGATGCTTAGAACTACTAGGTTTCTCTTTAACAAATCTACCTAGGGCGTCTCTTTTACGTTCAGGCATGCAACAAAATAAGGTAGGGAATTATATGCAATCACAAAACAAGGCTGACTCAACCAAATCAAGCCTAAATTTCTAGCAAACAAAAAGCATGATGGCTCCACTTATATTGCTTCTAGACCAACTTCTATTCTTTCGAAAAGGAACTCGTTACAATCTGAGCAAACCCCTCTGAAATCAATCCGAGTCAAAGTAAGTTGAATCGAGGCGAGGGAAGCTCAGTGGAGCTTTGATACCCAAGGCCTCACCGGTTACAAGGCGGCGCAGTCACACATTCAACACACAGAAACTATCATGCACTTCGAAGTATGCTCAAAAGAGTAACCAATATTTTTCGAACGACTTTCTTATTAAGATCGTTACTCTATAGGTCTCGTTCTAGTCAAAATTTTAGGCTTAGGTTCGCGTTTGGTTTCATTTTCCTAAGGCGAGCAAGAAGAGAACGGTGATGAAATCTGAACCCTTATCTTGTATGGGCAATCCTTTCCCTTTATTAGGAAATTGAAGCAGCCGTTTTTAAGTCCTCAGCATATATGCAAACGAAGGAATACAATAAACCCGCTGAAAGGGGATTCACGGGTGTTTCGAAAAACTTACCTCCCGTACCAGACGGGCGAAGAACCGCTGAAGTGGACTCGGGCCACGACTCCTATGTCATGTACGAACCCGAGGGCCGAGGAGATATCGTAATCACCGTCCTTCTCTGCACACAATTTAGATTTAAACCAACCCTTCCTTAGGGTTTAAAAATAATAATGTCCAAAGTTTAATGTCTAAGTGTCCAAAAAGAAAATAAAAAATTACAAAAATAACAAACCCTAATACAGTTCTCTCTTTTTTTTCTTTTTTTTTTTAATAATAAAGAAAAATAAACAAAACCCTAAAAAAAAATAACTAAAAAGAAATTGTCCTCTTTTCCGTTCTTTTCGCTTTAATATTTTGCTCCAAGTCTTTAAGCTGTAAGATCCAATCTTTACGAAATCACCAAACTCCTTGGCTTAATTCTCGTTATGTTCCAAAACCTGTAGACAAAAGATAAATACCCAAAAACCTAAAAAAGAACAAAATAATAAAAACCTAAAAAATAAAAGAAAAATAAGTCTAAAACCCTAAAAGCAAATCCGCGTCGGCGGCGCCAAAAATTGATGTATTTTATAGATAATGGTAAAAGTGGTTCGATTCTCAGACTTGCGAAGGATAAAATATAGACATAAATTCTAAAACTAAAATAGAAAACTCACTAATAATTATAGCAAATACTGACAAATTTGATATCAATATTAAAAGACAACTGAGGCTAAGATTCTACTATTTTTTCAAGTTCAAAGTGATTTAATCCAATCTTTATATTTATGCAATTTTCTCATTCAATTTGATTCTAAAACATTGAAATAAATAGATTTGCAAAAGCAATAATTGTAAATATCAAGTATGAAGCATCAAAAGTCTATAAAGTAAGCATACTTCATCAAAATAGATCACAATCACTCAAGTAAAAATCATATTCAATTATAGCTCAAGGCAAATAATCATAATCATAATTAAAATGAATAGATGAAATAGAATATACCACTTCTTGTTGGAAAAATAGCTTCCTTTATTGCCTCAGCAATGGGGTTTAGATCCTCATGTTAATCACTTGATCAAGATACATGTTTGTTGCTCAAAAGTTGATTAAATAGAAGAGAAGGTATGAAGCAGCGTGTTTGAAACAGTTGTAATTGTTACAAAACGCACTGTTACAGAAAGCAGTGTTACAAAGAAATACTAACAGTAATAGTTGTTGGCAAATTGTGACAGTTTGAAAGAAAAGGTAACGGTTCTCTGTTCTTCTTCTTCCTCTCGACTGCAACTCGGCTATTCTTCTCTGTGAATTTTTCTTAGCTTTGTTCTGTTTCTAAACTTCCCCAAAGTATGTGTAACCTCTCTCTGCCTTGAAACCAACCTATTTATACCTCACAGGCTCCCCAATATCTCGAGAAAGTCTTGGGTTATCTTCCTTATTCTTTCTCGATAAGTCACGATAATATCTCTCTTTAACCTCCTATGCATGCGTCTTCTGAGTTAAATCTATGTACAAGAATCTCTTAAGGATGTTATGGAATCGAGCAGATACCAATCTTCCCTTATCTTCGACCAGTTGTTAACATATTTCAACCAAAATCCCGTGATACTTTCCAATCTTTGTTTCCTATTAAAGGAAGATTAATCCCTGAGTTTTCGAATCTTTCCAACATACAATCCCTGTTTACCTAAAACAGGGTGTTTCCAATCCAGTTCAGGCAGAAAATCCGATCAAATATCCATCTACTACCGAATCAGAAAGTCCGTGATATTCCACACCTCTGTTTCTTGCTCCCGGATTATCTATCCAAATTTGATCGATGAAAACAGACATATCAGGCTTGTTATGCTCCAACGGGTCCAGCCCATAATAAACATGCGGTTGAATCTCCCCAGAGTGCCGAGAAAACCAAATCCAAGCTTTGTCTCGCTGCTGCCTTGTTTCCCGCCAAAATCTTCATTTGAATCGTGAAGAAGAAGAGGCGCCCCCTATCCAGAGTAGGGGTGCCTTTAGAAGCTTTCCAGGAGGTGCCCTGAGGGTGCCCCTTAGAAATTCGGGTACCCCTTATCCATAGTGAGAGTCCGAATAGCAAGTGTCCTCCGGGTGCGCTTTTCGACAACTTTTCGAGCCGATTTTTCCAAAAATGTTTATTGGACAAAAATACCTACACACACATAAAACACCATAATAAGTACAAAAATGAGCACTATCAATATATAGAATCGAGACAAATTAGACACAAAAATGTGTCTATCATCTCCACAAGCATCTCAGCTGGTATCGGTATGTACTTTATCCTCTCGGCTCTATCATCGTTTTCTTGGTTCGTAAGAAGAAGCTTGGTTTTAAGCTTGGTCTTTCACTTATCGTGTTTGAAATTTTATAGAAGTCTAAATTCAATTGGAAGTCAAGTACCTATGATATTAGGACTCCTTTTTCCAAATTTATACATAAAGGGGGAAAACCCCACATATTTTCTGGGGAAATAAAAGGAAAAATAAATGACATCTAGATATACTTTCTATCTTTTAACCGTCTATTTAATGTACTTGCGCCATCGTACCAAATCAAAAATTCATCGTCATGGGACGGGGCCAATCAAGAATACATCGCCACGGGGCAGGGTGAAAACCCGCGCACACTAAGTGAAAAAAGATGCCTGATGCGTAGCACGGGCACCAATCTAGTATTCAAATCCCAATTTATTTTAAAAATTAGGTTGGGTGTGCAACTCACAACTGCACAGTCCTGCTTCAAGCTTCACAGGTATCACAGCGCAAAATGGTCAAATTTCGACCCAAAAATAGTGGTAATCTATTTGGGAAGAAAAAAAAAGGATTAGAATTAGAATTATTAGATTTTATATTCACGTCGTACAATAGGTTATTTATGTTCATATATATCTTAAATGAAAACGAAAAATGGGTTATTTGTCCAAATATTTTTAAAACATGGTTCAAATGGACGAGTAAAAATTATTATGGATGAAACGAACACCAAAAAAATAGCAAGGATGAAACTGGATTCATCCTGACTTAAACTTAAAAAATAGTAAGGATGAAACTGGATGCATCCTTATGTAAATTAAAAATAAGAAAAAGTATTTGAAAATGGGTAGGATGAAACTGTTTACATCCTGGGTATTTTTACATCTTTGTCCATTTAAACAGTATCAAAATCTAAATGTCATTTTCACCCAGAAATTGTTGATTTGGGTCCTTTTAACCGATTTTGTGAAATTAAAACTAATGCACCGATCCGATATCGACCTCTACTCCCAAATCCTAGTGATTCCCACAACAAAATGTTGGGATACCAACCAATACCAATGACGAGTCTAAGCTTCTAGGTTTGGGATCATGTTGTTAGAGTTGTTTACCGAAAAGAGGCCTATTGCCAACATGTTCAAAGGCGGTCTTAGCCCTCATAGTTTTGCAAAAACGGCTCGATGGAGTTATGTAGGTGGTTGATCCTACACATGTTATTCTCCAAAATGAGGACCATAACTACGAAACGGTTATGATTAAAAAATGATTTTTGTGTAATTGGATCAAACACTAATATATACAGACCTAAATTGAAAGCTTCATGATTTCCCACGCGATATACATCCAAAAGAACCCTCATGCCGTGCCGAAAGTAGGCCAGTAGGGTCTATCCTATTTTTTCTTTTTCTTTTTGTGCTTTCTTTCCCTTTCGGTGCTGGTGCTGATTCAAAAACAAAATTTACGTATTTGAAAGTACGCGTGGAGGGAGCTTTGGTGTTCCCAATGATCTAGTCCGAGCACGGGCTATGGGATAGACTATAAAACAGTCTATCCCTTTCTAAGCGATGGAGCGAAAGAGGGAGAAATCGACCATGGGATAGAGGAGAAAGAGTCTATGCCTCATACAATTGGCCGTTCAAAATACTACATTTTTAGGAAAAGATTAAAACGGCTAACCAAGAGCCGTGCAAAGAAAGAATGCCTCTGAAAGTTATAAGATATATATGGTAGATTGTTAGCCAATTAAAGATCAAAAATAGTAAAACGGCTAACCAAGAGTCGTTTAAGGAAAAAAAAACATTTCAAACGGCAAATTAAATGCCGTGTGTGTGCTCATTTTCATTTTGCACAACTGTTTTTCTCAAACGTCAAACCAAGAGCCGTGTAGTGAACACTTTCACTCTCTCTATCGATTGAACGAGAGCTCGATTGAGTTTGGGGTGATAGGGAGTTTCCCTCTACCCATAGTATGACCAAATTTGATCACGTCTTTCATTTTGAATGAGATTCTCAAACCCCCATAGCCCTTGCTCTCATAACTGGAATAAGATACCTGGAAAAAAGAAACAAAAATCGAAATTGTAAGTAAACATTTCACAGGAATCAAATAGCACCAGAAGATGATGGTCTTACAGTCACTCTCGATCACACACACATACAGGCTTATTTGCTCGACTACTTATATTTTTTTCCTCCGAAGAATATTCAAGGATTAATTGTCATGCTTATAGAATTCGCAACCGCGCCAAAATGATTGCCGAGTGATGGGAGGGAGTTGGGAGTTGCAAACTTAGCCCACGATGATATGGACATATACAGTTCCAAGTTCCAACTACCCAGCTGTGATCAACTGGGCAGACCAGGGTTCCTAATGACATGGACATGTTTTTATTGTGTTTTTCTTTTCCAAGTCTTTTCCTTTATTTGACTTGATTCTGATTAGTCGAGTCTCTGTCTGACTGGCTACAATTATTTGTATTTCCGTGTGGAAAATTGTGGATGTGAATATCTCTATCCTCTATTACTATTATGTACCAATGTGTTATCAAAACTTCTCAACACAGATCTAGTAAAATGAGTTTCCTTCTGATCATCTGTATTGTTACGTTTTCCATGAATTTCTCACCTGCATTTCAGTCTGAATTAACAAACGGAAACGAAACTGATAGATTAGCATTACTTGAGTTCCACAGTAAGCTTACATATGACCCATACGGAGCACTAGGCTCATGGAATAATAATTCCGATCATTGTAGTTGGATAGGAATTCAATGTAATCTTGAGAGTCCAAGAAGGGTTACCAGTTTGGATCTAAGTGATCATGCGTTGAGATTTAAAACATCTATACCTCCGGATATAGGAAATATTACATTCTTAATGACTCTGCGCCTCGGTGACAACGGCTTTTATGGTGAAATTCCCCAACAAATTGGCCGTTTACTCCGGCTTGAAAATCTAGATTTGTCAGGCAATTATTTATCTGGTGAAATTCCAAGCTCCTTGAAGAACTGTCATTTTTTGAAAGGCCTTTATTTAACAAGAAACTATCTTGAAGAGATGATTCCTCGATCGTTACAGAGTTTGAAGGGAATTGAAGAGTTAAACCTTTCACACAATCACTTGTCTGGTCCAGTTCCAGAGTATCTCAAGTCATTTCCCTTCTTGGAGATACTGGACTTGTCGTGGAATAACTTTGAAGGTGAAGTACCAAAAGAAGGGATTTTCAACGACACAAGTGCATTTTTTTATGATGGAAACTTTGAGCTTTGCGGAGGACATCCTTCACTACAGTTAAATAGTTTCCCAAGAAATATTTCTAAGAAACTGATGCTGATTCTAATATTATCTGGAGCTTTAATTTGTGCCATTATCTTGGGTTTCTTCGTCAAATTCTTTTCGAGGAGAAGAGCCAGAATCAAACCTTCTTCTTCTGAATATCCAGTTAGTGATATGCTTCAAAAAGTCTCATACAAACCTTCTTCTTCTGAATCTCCATTTAGTGATATGTTTCACAAAGTCTCATACAAAGAGCTTCTTAGAGCAACGGATGGATTCTCCTCAAAAAATTTGGCTGGAGTTGGTGGTTACGGTTCTGTTTATGTAGGAATTTTAACGCTGAGCCAGGAGATAACAGCAGCTGTTGCAGTGAAAGTAATAGATCTTCAGAAACGAGGAGCTTTAAAAAGTTTCAAGGCAGAATGTGAAGCGTCGAGATGCATTCGACATCGCAATATTATGAAGATATTGACTTCTTGCTCTAGTGTCGATTTTAAGGGAAATGAGTTCAAAGCTCTACTCTACGAATTCATGCCTAATGGGAGTCTTCAGGACTGGTTGCACCCAACGGCCAATCACAGACAACATTGGAAGAAAAACAGGCCATTTAAATTTATTGAGAGACTTAACATATCCATTGATGTTGCATCTGCATTAGATTATCTTCATCGACAATGCCAAACACCAATAGCTCATTGTGATCTAAAGCCAAGCAATATTTTACTTGACGAGGACATGAATGGCCATCTTGGAGATTTTGGATCAGCTAAGTTTCTTCGTGATATTATCGTGAATGTTGATTGCAGTTCTTCATTCGGGATTAGGGGCTCGATTGGGTATGTTGCTCCAGGTATATAAATTCTTTCACCATGGAAGGCTTTGTTAATTAATATAAAAAAAGATCAAATATCTGAATCTCTTTTTATGAATGTCCAGAGTATGGAATAGGTACAGAGGTCTCTACAAATGGCGACTTTTATAGCTTCGGGATCATGTTGTTAGAGTTGTTTACAGGAAAGAGACCTACAGCCAACATGTTCAAAGATGGCCTTACCCTTCATAGTTTTGCAAAAACCGCTCTTATTGCGGATAGAATTATACAGATCGTTGATCATACACTTGTTCTTCTCCAAAATGGTGAGAGAAAGGCCAAGTTCTGCAAGGCACTGACGGAGATTATCAAACTTGGAGTTACATGTTCTATTGAGTCTCCAAAAGAACGGATGGAAATGGAACTGGTCGTAAAAGAGCTGCAGTCAATAAAGAATGTGTATCTCTCTTGAGAATGAGGAAATATTCGGAAACAGTATTACCATTTCCATTTACCATCCGACTTAAGGAACACTGTGCTTCTATACAATTTAAAGTGTGACTCACAGTATGTAGGAGTGTGAGATCGATAAAAATGATATTGACTCTGAAAGAAGATGCAGTCAAAAGTTCAGTGGATATTGTTGCTTCGTCTTATTCGCTCACGATTTCGCTTGATGATGAATGTCTAATCGTGTATATTCTTGTCTTCTTACCACTAACTCCACGTAAAAATATTTTTTTATAGAAATAATACCAACTTTTTTTTTGGTAATGTGGCACCACTTGACATCTGTTGTTATATATTTAAAAGAATAAATAGAAGTTGAAATAGAATAGGAAGTTTCTAACTTCCATGCAGTGCTCCACCGGAGATGTTACACCTACCACGCCTCTGTCCCGCAAGATATCCCGCTAGGGGATCGGACGGTTCCTGGTCACCTTCTCTGTACTGGAATTATAAATGGGAAAGTGGAGCCTATATATGTGAGAGGGGGGATTTTCAGCCGGGGGAGAGACGCGATAAGGCAATCATTTCCGGTGCTCAACTGGTAAGTTATGATGTTACCATGCAGAAAATTATAATTTTTTTTCTTTTTCTTCTTTGTTCGCTTTATCTTCTTGACTCTAATTTAGTGGAGTCTTTGACTTCGCTACTGCTATTCGTATCTCCGTGTTGAAAAATTTATGGATGCGAATTTGTGTCGTTGAATTTGGACGTTACTGCGTCTTCCATTCGAGGTGTGTTTGCTTTTGTTAGAACCAATAATAGTACTTTGCAGATTAAGAATCTATTACTGGTGTCGGTAATTAATAGTACTTTGCAGATTAAGAATCTATTACTGGTGGCGGTAATTAATGCTGCTTGGTTAATATGGAGTACAAGAAATCAGTTGGGGTATCAAATTGTGGTGACACTTGTTCAGCTGGCAGCTTCCAAGCTTAAATTATTGATAGTGTATGGGTGGAATATTACACATATCAATAAGTATGCGAATCAAGGATTATCTGATGTAAGCGAGGACTATCGCACACGGCAAAGTTGAAGTGACGTATTGGATGATGTCAGCAAAGTCACGAGTAAAGTGTGATGATCTATGCGAAGTATAAGTTATGCGAGAATGAGTGAGTATACATGAGCGAATGTATCGCACAATGATTCCGAAAATAGTGGATCTCTTAGCTGTCATCCACTATGAGGAATCCTATATAAAGGAAAGAGGTCATCACATAGGGAGAGATCTTTCAGTGTGTGTTAGACAAGAAACTAGGAGAGAGAAAGTTTGTTTGGAGAGCAAGCAAAGTCATTGTAATCTTTGTATCCAATTATAAACCTTGATAATTAATAAGAGAATTCATTATGATTACTTAGGTTATTGTTTAGATACATTGGGATGTGGTTGTAGGTTTTCCTGCAACTACAGATAGTTTGGACGATCTTGGTATATTCATGCGGGTCTACTAAATTAATATTTTTAGTGATTTCTAAAGACTTCAATGGTTTTCGAAAGCATTGTGTTATTGGTTGTTTACTTTTCAAAATCATCTTTAGAGCTTATGTAGGTTACTGATGTTGGAATTAATCCAAACACGTTTGATATGTTAGAATTTTAAATTGTGGAAATTTCTAAGGAACCCGTGTTTGGTTCCTCTCTCTTTTAGGAACTCATCATTAAGATGGTATATATCTATAGCCCAAAACACAAAATGTACGGTTGAGATTGCTAGTTTTAAATTGAATTTAGGTTTTTATATTTTATGTGAGACTAAATTAACCTTTGTCTATTACACACCGTTAATAAAACAAAAAACTTAAAAAAAATCGCTAATTACGGTCAAATAATTATGAACAGATTTGTGGGCGTTATTGGTGGATCTTATTTATTTCTGCATATGTAATCACCGTTAAAATTATTTTACCGATCTTTAAGCAATTTCGGTTAATTATATTGAATCCCTCTAATCACGCTTGTCTGCTTTTATCTTCTTTCCATCTATGCTTTTTATTTCCTTCTCCATTGTGATTGTAGAAATTACTGTTTAGTCCAATTTTTCATGACCCAGTTAATGGCTAGTCCACCCGTAAAAAACATTTACTCCTAGTCCAAAAACTTCGTGGAGATTATAAAGTATATTTTCTAAATGCCTAAAACACCCTTCCAGGTCTAATTAGTATCAACACATATAAATGTTACTAGTAGTATGTTATTACATACTAGTAATATCAATACGGTGACACTACATATTAATATGTACTATATTAGTAGTAACAAAAATATCTTACTAATTTGTTACTAGTAAATTAGGTAACTACTTTACTATATTACTTACTACTAGTATACTACTATACTAATAGTAACTAGTATACTAGTTACTACTACTAGTACACTATACTAGTATACAGTATACTAGTAACTAGTACTAGTAGTAACATGTAGTATCAATACATAACAATTTTTTGTGTAGTATCAATACATAACATACTACATATCATAACATAGTACATATTGATATGTAGTATCAATACATAACATAACAATATTGAACGTAACATATTGATATGTAGTATCAATATATATAACATACTACATATTAATATGTAGTATCAATATATAACATATTACTACTAATACTAGTTACTATTAGTATACTACATATTACTACTAGTATACTAGTTGCTACATATTGTTACTAGTATACTAGTTACTACTAGTATAATACATACTACATATGTTATTACTACATACTACATACGTAGTAACATATGTATTAATATACATAATATTATATGTTAGGGTTAGTAGAGTAATTTTACTTTTTTTCAAAACTTTTTTGGACTAGCGAGTAAATATTTTTCCGGATAGACTAGCCATTAATCCGGGTCGGGTTTACAGGACTAAACAAGAAAGTTCACATTGTGATTACTAAAGGTTTTACCTATTTCCCATCTCTATTTTCCCTAAATCCCACCCCAACCACAAAAATCATATTTTATATAACCTCCTAAAGATGGGTAAACGTAACTCACTCTACTATTTTTTATTATTAACTTAAACTGTAAATTCTCACCATCAACGCCGGATCAGGTTTGGATTCTTTGGAATTAATTCTCAATTTCCATCGTAATCATCTTAATCAGGTTTGAGATCAAATTGCAAAATATAATTTTATTGACTATGTAATATGATTGTGTGGATAACAAAAGTAAAAAAATCCATTAATAAGAAATTGTTCAATTCGGGATACAGTCAGAACCTAATTGAAATTGTGAAACTTAAAAATAATTAACAATCGAATACAATCAAAAACTAGTTGTTCTCTTGTAATCGGTCTAGTGCTGGTTCTTATAATTTTTGGGTCCAAAACCATTGTTAGATATCTTTCTGTATCGTGATGGTAACATATCTGTGGCTCGGTGGTGGCATGATTATAGAAGTGAGTAGTGTAAATTATTAGGATTAGATTTTTTTTTTTTTTTTGTGATGGACGAGATCTGATTTTGGGGGAGAGGAAGAAGGAAGATGGTGGGCGAGGAAGACGAAGTGAAAATTATCGGTAGAATTGCGTAAGTTTACCTCCTTTATAAAAAGTTAAATAAAAATTAATGTGTTAGTTTAGATAGGATTTAGGGAAAATGGGGATTGGAAATAGGTAAAACCTTACTAAAATAGAGAAACAAAAACAAATATTTTGTGTTTAATTATTCATTAATAATCTTCTAGCATCTTAATTCTTCATAATGCTTATCATTCTACAAGAGTTTTTCGAGTGATCATTAAGTTATGTTATGATCGGAAATCAACACTAATTCTAATATTTCCTCTCTTTTTTTCTTTGTTTCGTTTACGATTTTTCTTTTATTGTGTAAACCTGTGTTTGTGTTTGACTGTGTACACTTAGTGAATTGCATAATCGGTGAATGTTTCAATTATTACTGAATTCACAACTGGTGATAGATATGATTATCCCAGAATTGTGATAATTGAAATTATCACAACTGGTGATAATTGCGATTTTTATATGTTCATATTCCTAATTAAAAAAAGAATAACTTCTGCGATAATTGAAATTATCACAATTGGTGATAATTGAAATTTTCAATATATGTGATAATTCCGATATTCACAAAATTGCAACTTGTGAAAATTGCAATTTTCATTGAAGTATGAAAGCTAAAGTTTCCATAGTCAAACGGCGTCAACTAGAATTACTTTTCGAGATTTCTTAGGATTAATCACGGTTTATAGAGATTTTTTAGGATTAATTTTTATTAAAGAGTTTAACTAATTAAGGAGTTATTTTAGGGAGAATTTGAAGGAGTTATTTTTGAGAGATATTTTAGGAAGATTTTAATGAATTTACTAACTGTTTTCTAAAAATAAAAACAAATAAACATGTAGATAAAAGGTCACTTTTGTAATTGGATCATTTTTTTTAACTAATTATGAGTTGTTAATATAGAGAATTTAAACGAAAGGTTTCTCATATAAGAAAAAGCAAAATCGGGCTAAAATAATTTCCCCCAATTTAAATTAGTCAAATAATTTAATAAATAATGTTAATTGATTTGGTCTTAAGAGATTTAGGAATTAATCCTAATATGTAGTTAACGTGTAGTCTTGAACGTGAGTATTGAACGTGAGTTAATGTAGGAATAATGGCTACAATTTAGGAATTAATTGTTAGTGGTTTAATGTTATGTAAAGTCTGTTTAAGACTGTTTTTGTTAATGAAAAATGGCTTTTGTTAACTTGTATACCCGTATACATGTTAAGGTTTAATAAAGGGTTATTTTATTTTATTGGAAATTTTGTTTTTTTGTCTTTTTCTACTAGAAATTGGTTTTTCTTGCATGAAAAATACGCAGAAGTTTAATCAAAAATGTAGATTCTTATTTTCATTAGAGTGTTTCAATCTCTCTGTCACTCCTCTCTGTGCTATGTTGGGAAATTCCCACATGGTATCAGAGCCGGGGCAGAGAGGTGATTTGAGAGAGAGTTACCAAGAAAAAGAGATTTTTAAAAAAAAGAAAAAAAAGTGTTTTGATTTTTTTTCATGTTTGTTCAATTTCTGAGCGATGAAGAAGAATTATTATGATAAGGAAAAATCTTTTGAAGAAAGAAAAATGATTTGATGATGAAAAATTGTTATGAAGGAAAGATTTTTGTTCAAACTATGCAGGGGGATTCTAAAAAAATTTTGTAAAAACAATATGGGTTTGATGATAATTTTTATATTGCAGTGTTTGACATTATGTTTGAAAGAAAAAATTCATGAAGGTACAAATGTTTAATTTGCATAATATATTGGGTTAGTCGAAATGATGTTGGAAGCTGATCTGTTAATGATGATGATGAAGATCGTGACGACGGTGATTTTATGATGATGATGGTGACAAATTAAAGATGTGGTTAATATGTATGATGATGACGGTGTTGATGATGTGATGATGATGACGGTAATGGCAACAACAAATTAATGATGTTGCTGAGTTATGATGATGATGCAATGATAAAGACAGTAATCAATCAAACGTGTTTGAATTAAGGAAAGATGTTGGAATTATAATCCAAAGAGTGAGTCGTGCTGTCATGCGAATGCGCCCATGACAACAAAAATGAACTCGCGTGTAAGAGCCTCCAATGGCTATTCATCCCAAAATTGGTGGAATTTTATGGATTTTCCATATATTTTCTTTTTTAAACACCCATAAAATCATTTTTATTTTGTATTCAGACCCTATATCAAAGGAGTATTCAAAATTCTTCTTCCTGATCGCAAAAGCTTCAGTTTGGGTGGTGATCTTGTTTGATCTTAATAGCCTGTGTGCTCTCATGAATTTACCAGCATCAAATTCCCTTTGCCTGTAAGATTTAATGTTGTTAACTAACAGATTAAAGTATGCATAACTTGTTATGCAGTCAATGTTGGATCTGCATAAGATGTTATGCAGTTAACTAAACAGATTAAAGAAGAAACACAGTTTAACGTGGTTCAGCTATAGCCTACGTCCACGGGAGAAGAATGATTAGGGTTTCTTATTATCGATGGAGGTTTTACAAGACGTGTATATATATATATCCTATACATGCCACATATTCGTATAGATAGCAACATATCTAGAGAATATTTTCTTGCAGTGTAAGCCAATCATAAATAGAGAAACCAAATATTCTCCTTTGTTCCAACACTCCTCCTCAAGTTGGTGCGAAGATATCAATGGAGCCCAACTTGGATAGAATTCCATTGAATTGCTTGACAGGTAAACCCTTAGTAAAAACATCTGCCAGTTGTTGATGACTACGAACGAAGGGAGTGCATATTACTTTGGCCAATACCTTCTCTCTAACAAAATGACAATCCACTTCTATGTGCTTTGTACGCTCATGAAAGGTGGGATTTGATGCGATTTGTATCGCTGCTTGATTGTCACAGAACATCTTAGCTGGCTGAGGTGACAGAAAACCCAAATCTTTAAGTAATGCTCGCAGCCAAACAATCTCACATGTTGTTGAAGCCATGGCTCTGTATTCTGCTTCAGCACTTGATCGAGAAACAACATTTTGTTTCTTGCTTCTCCATGTAACCAGATTACCACCAAAGAATATGCAATACCCTGTTTTTGATTTACGATCAACTGGATATCCAGCATAATCAGCATCTGAATATGCTGTTATACAGTAGCTAGAAATTGAATAGGCTTCATTCTTTGTCATCAAAACTCCTCTTCCTGGTGATCCTTTCAAATACTGTAGAATCCTAGTTACTGCATTCAAATGTTTAACACGAGGTGTATGCATATAACGACTGACTAAGCTTACTGCATGTGCTATGTCAGGTCTGGTAACAGTGAGATAAATTAACTTGCCTACTAACCTTTGATAAGACCCAATGTCACTTAACACATCACCATCATTATCAAGTTTGTTTCCATTTTCTGTAGGAGTATCACAAGGCTTTACTCCCATTTTTCTTGTAGCCTTTAGCAGGTCCAACACATATTTTCTTTGATTCAGAAAAATACCCTTCTTTGAGTAAGCAACTTCTAATCCCAGGAAATACTTCAGTATTCCTAAATCCTTGATGTCAAATCTGGAGTGAAGCATTGCTTTAAGATTTCTAATTTCTTGTTGATTGTCTCTTGTAATCACAAGGTCATCAACATATACTAGAACTATAGTTGTACCAAGATTACTTCTTTTAATAAACAAGGAAGAATCGGCAGATCTCCTTTTGAACTTATTTTGGATGAGTACTGAACTTAGATTTGCATAACATGCACGTGGTGATTGCTTTAAACCATATATTTCCTTCTTAAGCTTGCAAACCATATTGCTCTCTCCTTCTCGAGGGTGTCCATGTGGTATACTCATATACACCTCTTCTTCTAGATCACCTTGTAAGAATGCATCCTTCACATCAATTTGAAAAATTTCCAATCTTTATTAACTGCAAGAGACATAAGAACACGAAACGTATTCATCTTTGCAACTGGTGCAAAGGTTTCTGTGTAGTCTTCTCCATATCTATGAGTAAAACCTCTTGCCACTAATCTTGCCTTATAACGCTCAACAGTTCCATCACTTCTGTATTTAATTTTGTACACCCATCTACATCCAACAGTCTTCTTCCCGGGAGGCAACTTGACAATACTGTATGTATTATTTACATCTAAGGCACGTAACTCATTCTCCATTGGTTCCCTCCATTTTGGATTAGACTTTGCTTCATTGTAGTTTTTAGGTTCTTGATGACTGGATATAGCACTTAGAAATGCAGAGTGTGAAGAACCTACATGATCATAAGTTCAATGTGCTTGTATAGGATACGCAGCGGAATGATATGTAAAGAAATCTTTGTATTTCTCTGGAGCCTTCTTCTCACGACTTGAGGTTCTGACAATTGGTACCACTGGTTTATGATCTTGTGGAACCATAACCTCAGTTTCTGGAACTTGATGTGGCACATCTTGTAGTCATGTATTATCATCAGTAACACTAACATTATTGTCCGAAGCTTCTTCATGAACTGCTTCATTATGCACATCCAACACTGCATTAGGTACGTCCACCAACTCTACCCCATCACCATTATCTCTGTGGGAATCTGTTGCAGTAGGTATCTCATTAATAACTGGAAGTGGTGCCAAATCTGTATAACACTTCCCCTGAGACTGACTGCCAGAATCACACTGAAAATAAGCCATTGTTTCATCAAACACAACATCACGAGAAATATGGAGCTTTCTAGTGGGTGGATGATAACAAATATATCCTTTCTTTGTAGATGAGTAACCAAAGAACACACACTTAGTTGCCCGTGAATCCAGTTTATCACGATGCTTAGCCTGTAAATGTACATAACAAACACAACCGAAAACTCTGAGATGAGAAATGCCAGGCTGATGATGTTTTAAAACCTCTAATGGAGATTTGAACTCAAGCACACGACTAGGCAGACGATTGATCAAGTAAGTGGCCGTCAGAGAACCATGAGACCAGAATTTCTTTGGAACATGCATCTGAATCATAAGAGCACGTGTTGTTTCCTGAATATGATGAAGTTTCCTTTCAGCAACACCATTTTGCTGTGAAGTACCAACACAGCTAGTTGAATGGATAATACCACGACTGGAAGGATGACCAAGTCTTTGATGATAAAGAAACTGCGGAGTTGATCTTTGAGTGAGACATGCCATGTCACTAGAGCGTAACAGGTACAATCCATGAGAAAAGATGCCTCTACCAATCGTCTTCTTCGTCTTTCGATCCTGAAAGATGACCGAGGTAGGGGTAAATGTAACATCACAATTCAGAGAATTAGTGATTTGACCAACAGATAACAACTGAGTAGGAAACGAGGGAACAACAAGTGCATTAGATGACGGACAATCTGGAAAAAAATGCACTTTCCCACTGCCCATCACAGGAGCAGTAGAGCCATTAGCAACAGACACATTTTTATGAGAGCTGCGAATAAATGCATGAACTGACGAAGGATCATTCGCCATATGATCTGTAGCTCCTTAATCAATAATCCAAATATGGCGGTTGGAAACAGCCGTAGTAAGAAAGGCTAGCAGGTTACCTGAAGTATGGTTGGCCTTGCGCTCATTCTTATTACCCAACTGGTGAAAGAAATCCTTCAACTGGTCGATAGTAAAGGATGAATTATCAGCTACAGCAGCTCGAGCAAGCTTATTTTTGTCAAAATTATCTTTAATATGAAGATAAATATCCCAACAATGATCCTTGGTGTGACCAGTTTTATTACAATGATCACAATGAAAAACTTCTCTCTTACCCTTAGCACGAGAATTCTTGTCCTTATCAAATGGCATGGCTCTGCGTTTATCATCTCTGGAGCTCAGAAGAGCACTGGATTCAGCAGCATCCAGGTCTACAATGCTTTTAGAAACAGGATTCATAACTTTCTTACGTGTCTCTTCACGCTGCACAGTCGCACAGACACTAGACAAACTTGGCAATTCAGCACTCATGAGAATAGTGCTTCTAAGAGATTCATACTCTGATGTGAGGCTACTGAGCACATCAAAAAATTTATCCTCCTCAACCCTCTTAAGAGAATTTTGGCATCTGTTGTATGAGGACGATATGTATCCAATTCATCCCACTTTTTTTTAAATTACCAAAATGCTCAGTAAAACTTTTCGTACCTTGTGCAGCCTCAGCAATCTCACGTTTCAGCTCAAACACCCGAGCAGCATTATTCCGTAAGCCATACAGACTAGCAACAGACTTCCACAAATCCTTTGCAGATTCTGAAAACGAGAAAATTTCAGAAATATGGGGTTCCATCGACTGGAGCAGCCACGTGCGAACCAGTTGATCATCTGCAATCCAATCTTCATACTTTGGATCTTTAGCATCTGGACAAGTACTATTCTCACCAATATACCCTGATTTTCTTTTACCCCCAAGAGCAAGAGCAGCATCCCTAGACCAGCTGACATAATTGACATCATTCAGCAAGATAGAGGTTAAACGCAAACTAGTATTATGATCTGATTGTGCCATAGTAAACACACAGAGAAACGAAACTTGATTACAGAGAAATGGCCAGGATCGTTAACGATCCCCTGATACCATGTTGTTAACTAACAGATTAAAGTATGCATAACTTGTTATGCAGTCAATGTCGGATCTGCATAAGATGTTATGCAGTTAACTAAACATATTAAAAAAGAAACACAGTTTAACGTGGTTCAGCTATAGCCTACGTCCACGGGAGAAGAATGATTAGGGTTTCTTATTATCGATGGAGGTTTTACAAGACGTGTATATATATATATCCTATACATGCCACATATTCGTATAGATAGAAACATATCTAGAGAATATTTTCTTGCAGTGTAAGCCAATCATAAATAGAGAAACCAAATATTCTCCTTTGTTCCAACAGTTAACTTCCATCTTTTCTTGTTTGAGGTGTATGTTAAAGGCTTGTCTCATCTCCTGATCAGGAGGTCTATTCAAAACCTTGAACGGAAAGCCCCATCATGATCCACTTTCATATAATCAATGTCAAAATGAATCAATCATATTTCAAATTCCAGCAATCATATTAGTACCAAGTGAAATGATCTGAACTCTTTATTTTAGATTCGTTTCAATGTAGTTGATGATCGACCTAATCATAATCAGAGGGGATCAATATTTGGATTGAAATAATTTTTCTGATGAAGTTATTGATCTTCCTCGGGAAAAATAAATGCATCGATACTAACTTACAATTGAATACCAAATTTTAGAATTACCTTTTCTATAAGACTGCAATAAGTTAACAAGATTTAGAATACCTTTTGGTTGGAGGACTGAATACAAAATAAAAATAAGATTTATGGATGGTTAAAAAATAAAAATTTAGGGAATAATTAATTATCATGAATTTCCGGATCCGTGACTTTCATAGAGATCGAATGGCTATGACATGCGAGTTCATTATTGCTATCACGCGGACGCGGGCGTGATAGCAGGACTCAACAAGTAATTTCTAGAACCCCTTAACCACTATTTTTGTTAATACCTAATATACCCTTACTAAATTAGTGATGATTAATTAAGTTAGTATTAGTTAAATTAATTAGTGTTTGAGTTTGATTATAGTGTTAGGATTAGAGTAGAAATTCATTTTCTCTTTTAAGGTTTGGAGGGAAAGAAGAAGTAGATGGAAAAAAGAAAAGACTAGGGTTTTTGATTTTCTTAGCAAAAATGAAACTTTATAGTGATGATGAAGACTCTAGTAATGATGAAGAAGTGGGTGCATCAGATTATCATGATTTCGATCCTACTGAATTGGATAATTTGTTGAAAGAAGAAGAGGATGTCAACCAAATAAGGCTTGGGATATTATTCAAGCACAACAACAAATTCGTCGGGAAGAAGAAGGTGATAATGCTTCTAATAAACAGGTATGAGTTGTAACGATCTACAAACATGTATTTGTATGTCCCAATCGCCCAAAAAGGAAAAAAATCAAAATCGTTTTCCAGAATCGGTTTATTCGATAACACTATATAAAACGATTCTGGGTGAAATCCCCCAATTGGGTACAGAAATCGGTCTTTGTTCATCACCATATGAACCGATTGTAGTAATTTTTTGGCCCGATGGGTACGTGACCAGAATCGGTTTTTGTTGGTGATGTTCATAACCCGATTTCTTCACTTGAATAATCACGTAAGTCGACAATCGGTTTATTTTCGTGTATATGTAATCTGATTCTTGAAGTTCCAGGAGAAATGTGAACAACTATCAGATTATATGACACGAGACGTGAACCGATTGTGGACTTTGAAATTTTTTACACAAATCTTTAATCGGTCTTTATAGTTGCACATATAAACCGATTATGGAAAATCAGTTTATTCGACTATAACATATAAACCTATTTTGAATCATCAACTTGTTGATATTTGTTGTAGATTGTTGCGGCGTTCGACGAAGATCAGCCCAAACCCACTATTACACCGATTTGGAATGGAAAGAAAGGAATGATGCAAAGCAATGGTTTATAGACACGGGAATAGAGATCAAATGCGCCTTAGTTTTAGGCCGTCATTCAAGTGAAGATCGTTTGGGAATTGTTTGTGAGAGAGGTTGAAAGCAAGAAAGTCACTGGGCAAAGGAAAGACTGTACGTGAAGAAGACGACAAGGGAATTGTGGTTATCACGTTGCATCGGAACAAATAGGCCATATAGGTTTGGCGGACGATGAGAACCTAACCCGATGTCAATATTTTAGAAAGATGATGGCGTTGCGCCTATAAGAAGACAAGGAATTTTACATATCGATGATGAAGGAAGGAAAAACAAGAGAAGGCAAAGAAGTGATTTTTGAAGAAATGGTTGTTAGAGTACAAGGGCCAAAGGGGAATGGACCAATTACCTGAGAGCATTGGATGCAAATGCCTCTATGTGGTCATCTCTTGGCGGAAACATGGAGTTGCGTTGTTCATCTATTTGGTAAGGGATCATGTTATACATACGCACCAAAATACACCATTTGGGATGAATCGCTTAAGGATTATGTCGGTCTTAGAGTACGTGATGATTGTCCATTACCACCGGTAGATAAGTTAAATGAGGTCATAGAGCTCACCAAGAAGTGGCTAAAAAAATACGATCCCAACATGAGGCGATGGGAGGAATTGATCGTGACGTATCAAATCAATGGTCTCCATTTGTTGGAATGAGTATTTTCCTTATGTTAAAAACTTGATCTATCGGATGCTTATATTTTGTCGCTTTCTTATATTGTATTTTGCAAACTTGAACCAAGCTTAATGAATGAAAGTGGTTTTGTTTTTTGGGTAACTTGGGCTCATTTATAGAAATTTGGAACAAAATCAGACTTCTTATTCATTTATAGAGTCCGATTCTGGAATTAGTTTGTTGCAGCTTTTTCAGAATCGGTTTATATGGAGGATAATGTAATCCGATTATTGGAAGAAAAGGGACATAGATTTTTAACTAAACAACCGGATTAAACGTGGTCAAAAATGATCCGATTGTAATCCTAATCGGTTTATATGTGTACTAATGTAATCCGATTACAGTTGATGTTCATCACATGAACCCAGAATCGGTTTATGTAGGTTCACATTAAAATCGGATTACTGAACATATAGACCGATTCTGGGTGGATTTTCAGAAAATTTGATGAGTGAATTTTTAAGATTTAGAGGTAAATCATTGTAGAATATCTCTTAGAGGAATGGTTTGAAGGGATTTAACTCAATCACTTGAATTGTCTGTTTTTGGGTTTTCTTTTTACAAACAACAAAAGAAGATTTTAATTGTTGTTTGTGATTGATTAGGATTTAGTTTTGGTTTTGATGGAAATTGAAAAATAAATTGAGTTTTGATTAATGATTTTTGTATTTGTTAATTAAGTTATGATTTTGTATTTGTATTTGTGTTAGAATAAATTAAGGTTTCTTTAAGGGTTAGTTTAGTATTTTTACAATATTTAGACACCCCTTATCATTCTCTATTGGGTGGATGAAGAAATCCATAGGCCCCGATTAAGTGGCATAGGCCCCAATCTAGCCAGGTTATTATTACCCACAAGGAGATCTAAAAATCGTGGAATGATTCCGGTCATTGTAGTGGGACAGGAATTAGATGTAATCATGAGCATCCAAGAAGGGTTACTGTCTTGGAACTAAGGGATCAAAAACGGGGTTCAAGTTTTCCAGCTATCCCTCCATCTATAGGAAATCTTACATTCTTAATAACTCTTCGCCTGATGTACAACGGCTTCCAGGGTACAATTCCGCAAGAAGTTGGGCGATTATACCGACTTCCAGGGTACAATTCCGCAAGAAGTTGGGCGATCAAAAACGGGGTTCAAGTTTTAAGTGGCAACAATCTTGAAGGTAAAATTCCTCAATCTTTACAGAGTTAGAAGGGAATTCAGGAGTTAGTACTCAACAGGAATAGAATTTCTGGTCCAATTCCAGAGTAGGTCGGGTCATTTTTTTCCTAAGGAGATTGGATTTGTCACACAATCAGTTATATGGTGAAATTCCAAGCTCTTCGAAAAACTGTCTTGATTTAAAAGGCTTGTATTTAAATGGCAATAATCTTACAGGAATGATTCCTCCATCCTTGGAGAGTTTAAAGGGAATTCAAGAGTTAATACTGGGATCTAGTACTAACTCTTGAGTTTAAAGGGAATTCAAGAGTTAGTACTAGATCTTCAAAGACGCGGAGCTTTAAAAAGTTTCAAGGCAGAATGTGAAGCGCTGAGAGTGATTCGACATCGCAATGTTATGAAGATATTGACATCTTATTCTAGTGTTGATTTTAAGGGAAATGAATTCAAATATCTGGTCTACGAATTCATGCCTAACGGGAATCTTGAGAACTGGTTGCACCCAACGGTTAATTGTGGAAGACATCAGAGGTCAACAAACATGCCACTGAAATTCATTGAGCGACTAGGTATAGCCATTGATGTTGCGTCTGTTGGAAATTTTGGGTTAAACAAGAGGATGAAAACAGAATCAGAAAATGGTGTACCCCTGACTTCAAGGCTCTTCCGATTCTTTTAGACAATAATTCGACCTTCCCAATAAATTTGGCGAGTACAAACTGTCTCTCGAATTATGCCTTCAGGATTCAATGAAGCCCTAACACCGTAATCGAATTTAAGGATTGTACTTCCTTGACACGACCAAGAAACACACTGTAAAGGTTCTGATGATGCTTTTTAGAGAAGAAGAAAACAAATTGTGTTTTGATGTGTTGGAATGGGAGAACATCTTCGCTACTTATAGTGATATTCATGCTTGTTGGTAGTGTCGTTTCATCACCAACAGACGCTTCCAAAATCCATTAATGGTGGCTTATGGGAAGAGACGCATCTGTTCAATTTTGAATGGAAACTTCTAGGTTTTACAAAGTAAAACCTGAAAAAAATTTCCACGAGACGTTGTCTCGGACTCTACTAGGGAAGAGACGCGTCAGGTCGATCACCGTATAACTCTGCGTAGCGGCAAACCTTGAAATATCCAACATTCTCCCCCTATTTTCAAAAAATGAGAAAAACACAAAATTAAAAAAAAATATCAGAGTGGCTGCATCACTAAAGTGACTGCCTACGTACCCGAGTGGGATCAAGGAAACGTAATTCACGCTTAGTTTGGGAAATAAGCATCATCGTTGAAACCAATACATAAATGATAGGTATCTTTTGGATTTGAACCTTCACTTAGTGTAAGAAATTCAAAGCCTTATCGAGGTTCAGTGGTGAAACTAGTCTTGAACCAAGTACCCCTAATGATAAAACCGGAATTTCAACACATATTGATTTATGAGAATAGTGTGTTCTGTAGCTCGCACATTAATGGCCATGTGCTTAAATCCTGGATTCATGAGTCTTCTTTAGAGAACGGTCTTCTTCTCTTAGGAAACGGCCTGATTTCCATACTCATATAGGTAAGTCTCGAAGGTATTTCTGCGAGACACCTTGTGATAAAAGTTAGACTTATTAAGGATTTTCATCCATCCTGTTTTCTTGCAGAAAACCAGCACTAATTAGAAATGGGAAGTTTTGTATTAGTGCTCCATAATCACCTCCATAACTTGTTGGTACCACATTGAACCTTGTTTATCCTTTCCAAAACATAGGTTGGGTTTCTGCTATGGGTGATCAAACTTCATTCACAGACCTTAGTCCCATTTCATTACACTTTATTGAAACCACTGCCTTTGGTAGACTTTTTGTAAATGGGTCTGCCAAGTTCTTACTTGTTTCAATATAGTTTACTGCAACTACTCCTCTTTTGAGTATTTGTCTTACCATTTGATGTCTAAGACTTGCATGTCTTGACTTTCCATTATAAGTCTTGTTAGAGACATTATAAACAGTTGCTTGATTATCACAATTAATCAAGACCGCTGGACATGGCTTCTTCCAAAATGGGATTTCAACAAGTAAGTTTCTAAGCCATTCCGCCTCCTTACATGCATCGGTTAACGCTATCAATTCTGACAACATTGTTGAGTCAGAAATACAGGTCGATCACCGTATAACTCTGCGTAGCGGCAAACCTTGAAAATATCCAACAACTTCTGCATTAGATTATCTTCATCGCCAATGCCAATGCCAAACACCAATAGCTCATTGTGATCCAAAGCCAAGCAACATTTTACTCGACGAGGACATGAACGGTCATCTAGGCGATTTTGGATCAGCTAGGTTTCTTCGTGGAGTTACTGTTGAACATAGAAAAGATTGCAGTACTTCATTGATTAGGGGATCGATTAGGTATGTTGCACCAGGTATAAATATCGCTCGTGACATGTAAAACTAGTGTTTTGAATAAAAATACTTCTCTTTTTTGATCGGTAAATACGCATAAAAATACACCGATCTTAACCATTTTTTGTTCAAATCCAGAGTATGGAATGGGTAGAGCAGTCTCTACAAATGGAGACTTTAATAATTTTATAGCTTTGGGATCATGTTGCTAGAGTTGTTTACGGGAAGGAGACCTACAACCAACATGTTCAAAGATGGCCTTACCCTTCATAGTTTTGCTAAGACGGCTCTTATTACTAACAGGGTCATAGAAATCGTTGATCACACACTTGTTATTCTCCAAAATGACGATGATAACTACGAAAATGAGAAAAAGGCTAAGTTTTTCGAGGCTTTGAAAGAGATTATCCAACTTGGTGTTACGTGTTCTACTGAGTCCCCCAAAGAACGGATGGATATGGAACTGGTCGTACAAGGGTTGCAATCAATAAAGAACACATATGTTTCTTGAGAATGGGGAAATGAAAGATAACTGTATCTCGATATGCAATTGCTGGTAATATAGAACTATCAGGTATTGTATTTGATAGTCATAGTTTAAACTGTACTTCAGAAATACAATCCTCTGGAAAAGCATTCATAGGTAATATTTGTGATGTAAATATTTAGATTCAGTGTTCCCTGAATAAAATTGGAATTCATGGCGAGGGAGTATAATCCTATTATGTCCCTGCCGTGCTCACCAGGGAAGATGACAATGGATTCCGGTCCTATGTTAAGTGGTGATGTTGATATAGATAATTTCATGTCGAAAATTTGATCATCTTTTTTGTTTTGTTTTCCAAGTCTTGCTTGACTCTGATATTGTCGAGTCTCTGTCTGTCTACAATGGTTTGTACTACAATATCAGAGTCAACATTTGATACAAGTGGCTGAAGTAAGTTTATCTTCTGAAATATTGAACATAACTTCTTCTTTCTTCCCTGTATTGGATTCTCTGTTTCTAATACAATTAACCTTTCTCCTCAAAAAAAAAAAAAAAAAACTTTTTCTGTGTATAATAATTGTGGATGGCAATTATCACTATCCACTACTACATAATTTATGGAATCAACACTTGACATGACTTAAAGATACCAACCAAATGTTACTGAAACATTTTTCATCACGAATCCAGCAGCAATGGAATAATACACTAACATGAGGTTCCTAATGATCATTTGCGTCACCCTTGTCTCTTTTTCCATGAAGTTCCCGCCTACATTTCAATCTGACTTCATGTATACCTACCGAAATGAAACTGATCGGTAGGGCTGGCAACGGATAGATATCCGGCGGATATTGGCAGTTCCGATAAGGTTAAGATTAAGGATTATCGGATATCCGGTATCCGATAATATCCGGCGGATACCAAAAATTCTAATTCGATAAGGTTAAGGTTAAGTTATCGGATATCGGATTTTTATCCGGTAAAATCCGGTAACTAGGAAAAAACCTAAAAACTTGAAAAAAAACAGAGTCTATCTTTTTAAGTTCAAAATGTTCAGTGAAAAGTATAAATCCACACAAATACAATGTTTAGAATTTACTCTCAGTCTAGTGAATGCAAAAGAAAGTATACAACAGGCTACAACAAAGCCAAAAAAACAATGTCTCCCGGTCTTAGTGTGGTCTTGCTTGGCTGCCTGGCATATTGCATCAACTTCACCTCAGTCCACGATTTCCATATTTGCATTCACAAATCACAAAGAATCGATTGATAAGAAAATTCTGACATCCAACATTTCAGTACCTCAAAGCTTTCACCATTATAAACAACAGTGCAACACACATACCCACATGTTAACCAAGCAAAAGATATGCAATCTAATAAGTGACTACAAAATCTGGAGGTATAATACTAGTACTGCATTATATTGTAAAGACTGGACGATAGGCTTTCACTAACAAAAAAACGACAGCATATCAAAAACAAACCTTTTAATCTTATGGTCTGAGTCATACATTTTACTCATCCAACAATGCTTATAAACTGGACTCACAGAGGTAACAAGGCACAAAACCCTATTTACAGAGGTAACCAAGCTTTCACCACTTAGTGTGTCCCTATTTCACAACCTCCCCTCTAACTTTACAACACATGTGCCCTTAAATTTGTATTTTTCATCAGCACACACATATTTGTCAACACACCACTACTTTAAGATAAACTGAGATGATGAGAAATTGAGAACATAAACTATAAATCTAAAACATAATATGGACAACATGGACAGTTCAGTGAGCAAAACAACATGTCAACAACTATATGATAAGCTACACAAATAGAAAGGCTGATATAGAATCCACTATATGGTAACAAACTCATACTAAACAATAAATAACACAATGATTTTTCACATGATAGTCATAGACATTGCATTTAAAAGTTACAGCTTTACAAACTCATATTAGTATATTACCCTATTGCTTCCTTGTCTTGAAGACCCAATGACTGACATATGGGGTTGGCTTGGGTTGGAAATTGATTCATAATCCCAAATTTCAGAATAACATATACATAAAAATCTGAAAGCCACAAGGCAGCATTGCTTGATGATGTAAGTGTTATAAGCTCCTATTCACTTAGCTGTAGTGACATAACAAGATTTGAAATACTGAAATAAAACTATAATATACACATTCTAACACATATCCCTAATTATTTTTTAAATTACACAAAGCTAAAGGCTAAAGCAAAGAAACTATGGGTACTGTGACTACTGTCACTTTTTTTGTACTTAACATCAACAACTCATAGCATAACCAAGACACCTATGGTTCTTATTACATGTTGAAGGTTCAATACAAACAAATTGAACTGCAAATCACACATCCATAAAGCCATCCATGAATTGAGAATCTTTAAGAGACATGAGAATACAACATGTGGATAAACTTCACAACATTTTTTTAATCAAAATAATAACACTTGAAGATTACAACTTACATTCTTCTTCTTTGCTGCTACTGGAGTTTTAACACCTTTCTTGGGATCCTGCAATAAGCAAATGAAGTAATGGATATGATACTGAGGTTACAATCTGAAAAGAGATCAATACAAATCGAAGCGAATCAATCTAAAAGATTAGCTGAACAGAAACAACAATATGACCAAGAAATCATTCAATCACTTCAATGGCTTATATTCAAACATGAATCAGAAAGAACTTTTCTAGAAAATCAATTGAAGTTGTGTAAACCCTAGAAGAGGGAGGGATTTAGATCGAGATGATATAGAAAAATTAAACCCCTAACTATCAATAGTAAGTTATTCTTCGACCTCATATTCCATCTCAAATCTTTCATCCGTAGACCTAATTTTTTATTGCAACACATAAACCCTAATTTCATAAGAATTGAACATAGAAATCGAACAAAAATCATTAACAACATAGAGGGGGGAGCGAATCAATACCTGATTAAGAGATTAATTACTGGAGAAGTGAGAACTGAGTGATTAATCGAGAGGGGGGAGCGAGACTGAGACTGAGAAGAGAAGAAAAAAGAATTGAATCAGAAATGTCTTCTCTTCTCTCGACTCCTCGATTAATAGGTATGTGAAAATTACTAATACGCCCCTACCCTATCGGATATCGGATATTAACCAATCGGATAGAGCCCAATCCGATTCCGATAGGTTAAGAGGACATATCCGACAATTTATCAGATTCGGATATACGGTATCCGATATAATGGATAAAATCCTATAGGATTTCGAATAATCAAAAACGGATCCCGGATATCGGTTATCCATAACCAGCCCTATTGATCGGTTAGCTTTACTTGCATTCAAGCAAAAGATATTGTACGAGCCAAGCGGAGTACTAAGTTCATGCATGGAACCATTCTGGAAAGGAATTGAATGTACCCATCATTTTCGATTTTATAAAACTGTAAATAGAATTAATGGAGTTTTCTTTTTCCTCTGAACAATCCGCATCCCCACCAAAATGATTGCCAAGTCATGGGAGGGACTAGCGAGTTACAAATTTTAGAAATTTTGAGTGTCGGTCGATCAGTTTATAAACTCCCAAGTGATTTCAATCTCTCAACTACTCTTAACTTTTAACCACACCTAGCCCTGCACTTTGCTCAACTGGGCTGGTGATTGTCCCATTAAAGTTATGATCAATCTTTGCTTCTGTTGTCATTTTTCTCCAAGTTTTTCCTTTATGTTGACTCTGATTTGGTGGAGTCTTTGACTTTGCTACGACTGATTTGTATTTCCAACCAAGTCTTTTATTATCCACTGCGTTAATCAAACCTTCTCATCAAAAAATATTTTATTAAGATGAGTTTCCCGTTGATCATCTGTATCACCCTTGTTTCATTCTCCATGAATTTCTCACCTGCAGCATTTCAGTCTCACTTCACATATGGAAACCAAACTGACCGTTTAGCTTTACTTGAGTTCAAAAGTAGGCTTATGTATGGCATAAAAGTAGCACAAGGCTTGTGGAATGATCCCGATCATTGTAGTTGGATAGGAGTTTCATGTAATCGTGAGCATCCAAGAAGGGTTACCGTTTTGGATCTTAGTCATTCGGAATCGGTTTTGAGTGGCCCAGCGAAAATACCTTCAGATATAGGAAATCTTACGTTCTTAATAGCTCTACGCTTGGATTTTAGTGGCTTCTACGGTGAAATTCCCCAAGAAATTGGTCGTTTATCCCGGCTTCTGTTTCTATACTTAAATAACAACAATCTTGAAGGGGTAATTCCTCCGTCCTTGAAGAATTTGAAGGGAATTGAAGAGTTAGTTCTTGGATATAATAGCTTGTCTGGTCCAATTCCAGAGTATCTTGAGTCATTTCATTCTCTACAGAAACTGGATTTGTCTTGGAATAATTTTGAAGGTGAAGTACCAATAGAAGGGATTTTCAAGAACGCAAGTGCATTTTCATGTGCTGGAAACAATAATCTATGCGGAGGAACTCCTTTACTAAGGTTACATATTTGCCCGGAAACTCCCCCTAAGGAATCAAGCGAACCTCTTTCTCGCATAAAACTGCTCTTAATATTTTGTGGAGTTGTTTTTTGTGTTACTATTATCTTGGGTTTCTTTGCCGTATTCCTTATGTGGAGAAGAAGAAGAGCGAGAATCAGACCTTCTTCTTCTGAATCTCCTCCATTTAGTGATATGCTTCAAAAAGTCTCGTACAAACCTTCTTCTTCCAATTCTGATATGTTTCTCAAAGTGTCATACAAAGAGCTTCTTAAAGCAACAAATGGATTCTCTGCAAAAAATCTAGTTGGAGTTGGTGGTTATGGTTCTGTTTACGTAGGAATTTTACGGCTCAGCCAGGAGATAACAGCAGCTGTTGCAGTGAAAGTACTAGATCTTCAAAGGCGTGGAGCTTCTAAAAGCTTCAAGGCAGAATGTGAAGCGTCAAGATGCATTCGACATCGCAATATTATGAAGATATTGACTTCTTGCTCTAGTGTCGATTTTAAGGGAAATGAGTTCAAAGCTCTGGTTTACGAATACATGCCTAACGGGAGTCTTGAGGACTGGTTGCACCCAACAGCCAATAACAGACAACATTGGAGGTCAACAAAGAGGCCACTGAAATTTATCGAGAGAATAAACATAGCTATTGATGTTGCATCTGCATTAGATTATCTTCATCGACAATGCCAGACACCAATAGCTCATTGTGATCTAAAGCCAAGAAACGTATTACTTGACGAGGACATGAACGGCCATCTTGGAGATTTTGGATCAGCTAAGTTTCTTCGCGGAGTTGTTGTCAATGTTGATTGCAGTTCCTCATTCCGGATTAGGGGATCGATTGGGTATGTTGCTCCAGGTATAAATTCTTGTTTCACCGTGGCAGGCTTTGCACAAAATCAATTGTAATTAATATAAAAAATATCTTAATCTCTTTTTATTAATATCCAGAGTGCGGAATGGGTACAGCAGTCTCTACAATTGGCGACTATTATAGCTTCGGGGTCATGTTGTTAGAGTTGTTTACAGGAAAGAGACCTACAGCCAACATGTTCAAAGATGGCCTCAGCCTTCATAGTTTTGCAAAAACGGCTCTTAGTACTGATAGAGTTATACAGATCGTTGATAATACACTTGTTCTTCTCCAAAATGGTGAGAGAAAGGCTAAGTTCTGCAAGGCTTTAACAGAGATATTCGAACTTGGTGTTACATGTTCTATTGAGTCTCCAAAAGAACGGATGGAAATGGAACTTGTCGTAAAAGAATTGCAATCAATAAAGAATGTGTATCTCTCTTGAGAATGAAGAAAACAGTATTACCATTTCCATTTACCATCGGACTCCAAGTGTGACTCACATTATGTCGGAGTGTGGGATCGATATAAAATCTATTGACTCTGAAAAAACATAAGAGTCAAAATAATAGAGGACAGACAGCGTACAAGAGGAAACACCAACTGGGTCCAATTTCCAAGCAGCAGCTGGGTGATTTCCAGTGGTGTTGATTGTGATAGTGATCTGTGTTAACATGGATAATAAGGTTGATACAGAAGCAGAAGATAATGTTGATAAGGGGAAAGTGCGGAAGAATCAAAAGTCCCTTGGATATTACTTCCTCTAATTCGCTTATGCATTCTCTGAATTCTCATGCATATTTTTTACTAATTATAAAAGAAATCCATTTTTATTTTTATTTTTGTACTGTGGGCCACTGGACATGTGTTGTCGTGTGTGTATATATATATATGGGGTGATTTACATTATCTCCTCTGGTAAGATTGCTAATTTGAATTACCTCCCCTACAGAGATTAAATTAGCAAAACCTCCTTTCATTACATATTCCATTAAAGACCAGTTAGCTGAGTCACCATCTTTGTAAAAGTGGACATCAGCTTTGTACACGTGGACACAAGCTTTGTACATGTAGCTCAAAACATAGGCGTGGAACTTCCCAACCAAAAATGCATTCATCTTCTCTTAGAACATCACCCTCATCTTCTTCGCTACCTACTCCGCCAGAGGATGAGGAACATCAAGTACGGTCGGTGCTATGAAGTGTATTGCTTTTTCAAAACTCCAAATGAGTTTGCAATATAGGATTTCTGCGATACAAATTTATACTCGGATTCAAAAATGGTTGAAAACTGAAGAAGAAAATTGAGATTTTTTCAAAAGCAACCCTAGCTTTTGTGGGATTTCTTTCACAAATTTTTCTCTCTAGAACAACCTAATCCGATTGATTAATATCAAATTTTGAAAAGTAGAAAAAAGCTTAACCTTTTAATTTATTTTGCAAATGACATGTTCAATTTGATCTTTCTTCAAGGACAGCAGGCACGAGTTGCACTATATTTAATCAAGGATCTTAATTTTCTTAATTGCAACTTCAAAACTCCGCTCATCGGGTTCTTCACCAATTAAGGATCTCATTCACTTTATTCTCCGTATGAAGTAACATTGTTTTGATTTTGAAGTTGCGCAGTACGACCTCAAATCAACACAAATTCAACCACCATCCAATTCTCCGTATGTTGCAGCTAAACCCTAACTTGATTCATACCACCAAGTCAAGAATCTAGGCAACAACAACAATTTTCAAAGTCTTTGCAGTTTCAGTTCATCCATTAATTGCAAATTGACAAACCCAACTTGTGATTCTCCACAAAAACATTTAATCATCTGATACCCCTCTCAAATCAAAGATGAAAAGGTCTTATCTCAGCTACAATTCCCGTCAATGGCAGAAGATCTGAATTCTTATCAGTTTTTGGATCTGATTTCTCTTTGTCAATTTCAACAATTGTATCAAAAGAAGCAACAACACCAATTGGTTTACCATCTCTTCTCGGCATCAAACCCTTACCAAACTCCTGATCGACCATTCGTGGCTGCTGCAAACGGTTTGGGGACTTATTTTATTTTATTTTCAGTTCAGAAAAAAGGAAGAAGAAGACGGAGATTAAGTAGATGAAGGTATTTAGGGTAGTGAGTTCCACGAGTATATTTTGGTCCACGTGGACAAAACTGGTGACCCAGCTAACTGAATTTTGACGGAAATGTAACTAAAGCAGGTTTTACTAATTTAATCTTTGTAGGGAAGGTAACTTAAATTAGCGACCTTACCAGGGGAGGTAATGCAAATTACCCCATAATACTTAGTTTCATATTGATCTTCTGTGTCACCTTTTTCACGTTGTCCAAAAATATCTCTTTGCTTCATGAGATGATTTAAGAACACCAAATAGCCGTGAGAGGCTAAAGGTAGACGAGATTCAATGCTTTGTTAGTTTTTTTTATCGATCAAATAGGATAGATTAAACGGCACACAATCCGTGTGGGGAAGATACAGCTGAAGAAGAGCGTAACGCCCACAGAAAAAGCAACATAACAACAATAAATCTAAAGTAAGAACACAAAAAGTAGGAACAAAAAGAAGATGCTTTTTGTGAGATTTAACAAACAAAAAACAAATTGCAAACGACAATGAAGATTGCGGTCTACTATCAATTAGTTGACTCGTCAATATCCTCTACAGTTAAATTATCGTGAATTTTTGTGAGATTGTTAAACATTTTTTAACGACTAGTTTTTGGAGTTTTTAGAGAGAAAAAGTCTAATCCCCATGAAGAACCAAACTGCACGAATTCATCTGCCGAGGCTTTGTTATCAACTTTAGGTTTATGAAGCTTTTTCTTCTTTAGACTTGAAATAGTACCATTTGGGAACATATCTGTAAGTTTGGATTTTGAATTAAATTTCTTACATGTCCCTGTAATGGCTCGTACAATGATGGATTCGTGATGCTTACCCTTGAAGTAGCCTCCTTCTCTTCTTCTTTTTCTTCTTCGAGTCCATGGAACTTAATATAGGTTTCAAAGACGGGGGAATAGAGGGGTCAATAGATGAGGTGCTTGCGCCTTCCACCACCATTTGACAAATTATTTCTTTAACCATCTTCCTATTCTCGGAAATACATGCATCTACTTGAGAAATGACAACCTCCTTTTCTTCTCCAAGACCTTGAAATTTGTTTTGTGTTTCGACTCGGATAGGAACCAAAGGGGGAAATAAAGAGGAGCTTGAATCTGCCGGATTTGAACAACAACCCGTTTTCATCTCAATAACCACTTTAGAAGCTTCTTGAATCTCTTCCACGGTAAGAGTTTCTCTGTTCTTCTTTGACCTCCTTCTCTTTGTCTTGGTAACTCCAATAGGAATGGCCACATCTTCACTCTTGTTTGTCATAACCAATCTTTGTGATCTACATTCAGAAACTAAGTGTCCCACAATTTTGCAGTGGGAGCAAAACTTTGGGGTCTTGGGGATTTCAGCTCTTTGCCAAAACCATAACTTGAAGGCTTTGTTATTTGTAAACCATTTATGCAAATTACTTGTCATCCATTATGTAAATGCTATATAATGGCTAAGAAAGCGGTGTAAAAAGGGTTGAGTTATTTTCTAATCTAAGTATTATCTTGGAGAGAAAGTTGTGTGTTCTAAGTAAGGGTTTGGGTGAATCTTATTCACTAATATCATCATCTTCATAATAAAATTGTGAGTCGTGTTAATTAAGCTTGAATAATTGTTAGAGACTATCATTTGGCTGTACCGTGGGATTTCCTGCGGTTACATCCATGTCGAGAACCTCATAATGTTTTTGTTTGTTTTCCTAGTATTTCTCGACTCTGATATAGTCAAGTCTCTGTCTGTCTATAATGCTATGTATCTCATACCACCTGGCTGAAGTTAGATCATCTTCTGAAATATTTAAAACTGTTTGTAGAAAAGTTTTGGATAAATCATAAATCAGATGAAGCTTGATGTGGTCCTTTTTGGAGAATAACAAGTCTCTTTCCTCCTATTTCTCTCTCTTCTCCTTTCCTCTTCTCTCAAAAAAAAAACCCTTAGCCTCCATTAATTTTTTGCTCAGATTTGTCCTTTTTGGACCAGATCTGAGCAAGATTTCTTTTCTTCTTTAAGTTTTAATCGAATAAAAGTAGTTTTCTTTTGTTTTTGATGTCATTTGACATATATCTTCACTATTTGGAGCGATTTTTCTTCGCCATTTGGGGAGAGTTTCTCTTCGCTTTGAGAGCGATTTATTCAAACCTTCATCGCTGGTTTGTGAGTTGCTATTCTCGATTCAAGAACATAGACAAAATCAAAAAAAAATTTGAAGAAGTCTTAAGGAAGATGGGGGAGAAGGGGAAGAACGGGTTATTTTTTGTATTTTTTTCTGTGGGAAAGCAAAGAGGGTTTTTTTCCGTTCAGTGCCTCTCGATATTGTCTGTCTGAGGAATCCATACCTAAAGTTTTTGATTAAGAAGGAATCCCTTTGTAATCAGTTCACCTGTTCAGCGAGAAACAAACCTTCTTCATCTGAATCTCCAGTTAGTGATATACTTCAAAACATCTCGCCCAAACCTTCTTTATCTGAAATTCCAGCGAGTGATATGCTTCAAAATATCTCGTACAAACCTTCTTCTGATGAATCTCCATTTAGTGATATGTTTCACAAAGTCTCGTACAAAGAACTTCTTGGAGCAACGGATGGATTCTCCGCAAAGAATTTAATTGGAGTAGGTGGTTATAGTTCTGTTTACATAGGAATTTTAATGCTGAGCCAGCAGATAACAACAGTTGTTGCAGTGAAGGTACTAGATCTTCAAACTCGTGGAGCTTTAAAATGTTTCAAGGCAGAATGTGAAGCGTTAACATGCATTAGACATCGCCATGTTATGAAGATCTTGACTGCATGCTCTAGTGTTGATTTTAAGGGAAATGAATTCAAAGCTCTGGTTTACGAATTCATGTCTAATGGGAGTCTTGAGAACTGGTTGCACCCAACGGCAAATAATGGGCGACATCAGAGGTCAACAAAGAGGCCTTTAAAGTTTATTGAGAGATTAAATATTGCCATAGATGTTGCATCTGCGTCAGATTATCTTCATCGCCAATGCCAGACACCAATAGCACATTGTGATCTAAAGCCAAGCAACGTTTTACTTGATGAGGACATGCACGGCCATCTTGGCGATTTTGGAACGGCCAAGTTTCTTCGTGGAGTCGAATCTGGAATAAATTTTCTACAAGGTAGTTATTTGTATTTCTTTTTGTTTAAATCCAGAGTATGGAATGGGTAGAGCTGTGTCTACAAATGGCGACTTTTATAGCTTCGGGATCATGTTGTTAGAGTTGTTTACAGAAGAGACCTACTACCGACATGTTCAGAGATGGCCTTAGAGCATCCACAGTGGGCGAGTATAACCAAATTTATGGGATGAGATCCTAACACAGTGGGACGGAGTAAAGATCAAATTTGGACCAAAGATCAAATTCCAGACCAAATATGGTCGCGACCAAATCCCAAATTCTAATATAGTCGGGCGTAAATTTAAAGTTCACTTGATGCTGGGCGTAAATTTAAAGTACGCTTGTTAACGGGCGTAAACCAAATTTACGTATGTTGGTGGGGCGGAATTTAAATTTACGTTTGTTGCGGGCGTAACATAAATTTACGCCTGATGAGACGGACAGAAGAATTCCGCGCGTTGCCAGGCGGACACAAAAATTCCGCCTCTCTGGGGCGGACACCAAAATTCCGCCCCTCTCAAACGGACTTTTTTTTTACGCCTTATCAGCAAAATTATGAAACATGAAATGAAAATTTTCGAACGTTAGAATGATAAATTTTTCGAACGTTGGCGTTGGAGATTGCGTAGCAGATTTTTGACCGTTGGTAAGATATTTATATCTTTCGAACGTTTGAAATTGAATGTTAATAACGGGTTTATTTTATACCTATATATACCAGATGAATTCCTTTCACATTTTCATATCATTCGTTTGTATTCGGCAAGAAAAAAATAATATCAGGGAAAGAACCAAATGTTCTATGCAAACGTTTAGTTATACATGGAGGAAAATGGGTGGAACACATTATAGGAAAGAGTTAGCCACAACCATATTGACGCATTAGAGAGGAAATATTTCACCCAGCTGAGATGATCATGGAAACGGACATTAAAATCACGCCTATTTGATCTTTAGTCTTATCATACGTATCTAAATTACGTTTACGTCCCACATAGGCGTAAAAAAAATTTACGCCTCATTAGCAGGCGTACAATGGTCCTTCCGCCCCATTCAGGCGTACTAGAATGCTTCCGCCCGTGTGTATGTATACGTGCTAAAGAAACGTGTTATCGCCAGGCGTAATTTTATTTTACGTGCGTTGGCACGGTGAGATGATCATCCGCCTGACAAACGGCGTAATTTAAAAACCCGTCCCACGTGAAACGTAATTTATATTTACGCCCGTCGTCAGGCGTTAATTTAACCTACGCCTGTCTCAAACGTAATTTAAATCTCCGCCCACAAATCAAACGTAACTGAATTATCCACCCGTCTTCAAACATAACTAAATTATCCGCTCGATCAAATTTGGTCTTCATCCCGTAGCGTCACAGTACAGAGTAAACTCAAATTTGGTCCCGTTTTTTGATCTTTGATCTTTGGGTATAGTCATACGACTGCAGTTGCTCTTAGCCTCCACAGTTTAGTAAACACTTATTCCTATATTAAGGAATGACGCTAGTTACGAAAAGGTTATAAGAAATGGTGAGAGAATGGCCAAATTAAGCGAGGCTTTGACAGAGATTATCAAACTTGGTGTTACATGCTCTATCGAGTCTCCTAAAGAACGGACGGAAATGGATTTTGTTGTAAAAGCGTTGCAATCAATGAAGAATGTCCATCTCTCTTGAGGAAAATAACAAAAAGTATTACTATCCGAATTAAATGTAATAATTTCATAATTTAATGTTAGATAAATCAACAAGAACAGTGTTTTATCTTCAAAGAACCCTAAAAAACAAGTATATTAAAATTACAAGTTCTCCTGCAACTCTTGGTTTTTCTATGCTTTAGATGAAACTGAAACAAGTAAACAAAAACAAAACACCGAGACCAAATTTTCTTCCTTCCCCAAAAGTAAACTTCGAGAGCCCCAACACTACTACCTCTTCTCTAACGAGCAGCCGTTACCGGTGGTGCTGCTGATTCTAAAACAAGATTTACGTATTTGTAGGTACGCAGAGAAAGTGATTTGGTATTCTCAATGATCTGCTCATACCTGTATATAAGAAACAGAAAACGAAATTAGATACAAAAAATCAAATTGTAGATATCCCCGGGTTTTTTACCACCAGTAATTCTAAATTATTTCCATGGGGAACAGAAAACGAAATTAGATACAAAAAATCAAATTGTAGATATCCCCGGGTTTTTTACCACCAGTAATTCTAAATTATTTCCATGGGGAACATACTTACACATTGAGAGAAGTGGGCTCCATTACAACAGTTCCTAGCTTAGAATCGATCTTAGCATCAAGCTTTGCATTCTGAACAAGATTCACTATCCATCTCTCTGCCTCGTCAAAATTCATATTCAACTTCTCGGCAAGAGTTCTGTTAACAAATTCATGGAGCATAATTATGCCAACTCATTCACAGGAAAACACCACCAAAACAACATTTAAAAATTGGATAACACCACTAAGCGAATGCCTAGTATAACATATTAAAAGTGCAGAAACGACATTCAACTTATCCGAAAGAAAGATACTCACGCAATATCAATGCGCTGGTGGATTCTGCAGTACGCCTCAAAGATGAAGAGACGGGCATTTTCAAGAAATTCATCCCTCAAGGGAACAGTGCTAAAGTTTCCTTCTTCAGCTCGCTTGCCAAGGAATGGATCATTCAAAATCACCTATATGACAAGTTCCAACAGAAATCTTCAGCAACAACAAACTAATGATTCAGAACACGAACTAGCATGGAGAAAGAACTGATGGCACTCAACGTGTAAACCACCAGACCAGAAGTAATTTACTAAAAAGTTGTCTCTCAGGTATTAGTTTCATTAATGAACACCTGGCCACCATGATGTGCAGAGAACTATTTATGGCAGAAGTACAGAGAAGATAACATAGTACGAAAAGATCGCAACTACACTTGCAATGCACCAATAATACCAAAACTCCAAGACTCGCAAATGATTGTAACTCCAGCAGATAAACAACAGAATGCAGAATGTTTATAAATGAAGCAGAAGAGGAACATATTAACATCAGAACCATCCAATTGATAAACTCTCTGACAGAGACCCAGAATCCAAGCCACTGATGATTTATATACACTTCCGCCCTGCTGAATACTGCTTAGTAGTAAATTAGGAAAGCAAAATAAAGTCCCCCTCAACACAAGTAGTAACTTGGACAGTAACACAAGGGATCAAATTAATATTCAAAACTCCAAATATGATGAAATTTGGAGTTGCAAACCATCGAATAACTCTATAATGTATAGGCAGACACGGCTGAGATACGGATAAGATAATACTAGATAACAAAAGATGTGGCATTGATCGTTGTCAACATTTCAGGTTTATTAGTAGCAAAATGGGATAAACAAAATGGACGTAACGTCACCAAAAAAGGATGTAATGCAAAGACCTTGAGAAAACAACACTTACATTCTCACATTCACGGAGCTTCTGTTGTGCACCATCGAAGTCATAGTTGACATACAAACAGTACAAGAACTCAGTGATGGGATCCTTGTATGCAGATTGCTCTTGCTGGATGACTTTGATCAACTCTTTGAGTTGAGGTCTTCTCTTTTTGTTGACAATCAATGCAGTTGCCAAATAACGTAAAAGATGGGGTGCATTTGTTTGGAGCGCATTCATGTACCTGAAGCAAAATACGTACTTAATATACAGAGAATGCAGGCTAAGCAATGAGGAGAAACTGAAATTAAAGCTCAGAAAACCAGCAGAGGTTTGAAAATTTTCAGTGGTCCACTTCTTCAACTTATGTGTGCTGGTCAGATAAGTAAGAACCCGGATATAGGATTCCAAGAAAAATCAATGAGAAAACTACAAAGGGGTGAAATAAATTTTACTAAGCATCACGAGAGTGTACTTCAGGGTTATACCTGTCATTGAGAAATAGATCAATGATGCCATTTCTTCCATTCTCGTGGTTGAAAAAGATGAAGAGACTCCAATGCATCAACCAGATTCTATTCTGGAGTAAAGTCAATGGGTTCTTGAAATTCTACACCAAAAACACCAATTAGTATTCATAAAAACATAGAAGACGAAACCAATAGACTCAAAAACACATAACAATTCAGCACGAACCTTTGATTCAATAATCTCTCTCAACCGATTAAGCTCATCAAGAGCCTCATCCCAATTCTGCATCAATATCTCAGATGCAAGCTTTCCCCAACATGCATTCAAAATTCTATCAGGATTAGTACAAATTGCTCTGTACTGATGCAAATAATCAGCTGCACCCGAGTAATTCCCACATTCAAATTGAAATTTGGCATACTGATACAATGCCTCAATTTGCTCAGCACCAATCTACTCATTCAAAACAAAAAAAACATCAAAAATTAGCGTCCGTCAGCAAAACCTAAAAATTATTCCATCTTTCCAAAAATAAATTCATGAATCTAGGGGTTTACCTGGTATCCCTGCAGCAGCTGAAGAACATACTGCTTATCAGGGCGTGGTTCGTTAATCATATTCGGGCTTTGAAGGAAAGTAATAATCGATTCAGCTGCATCTTCAAGCAATTTCAATCTCCTAACCACTTCAGCACGTCTATTAATCATTTCTACAACACATAACAACCACAAAATCCCCAATTATATCAAACAAAACCTAAAATTCAAAAACCCTAATTTCATTACATCTGAATAGAGATAGAAAAAAAAAATTAATTGTTATTCTTATACCTTGAGGAACATCATCAGTTTGATGAAGAGACTTGTAGATATCCATAGCATAATCAACCATATTGGTCTGGCTGAGAAGTGCGTCTTTAGCTTTGAGGATTTGAACATCGGGATGGATTTGTTTCTCCTGGAGAAATTCAAGGAGTGGAAGAACAAGATGTCGATCTAAGTTTAGAGCTATTCTTGATGTCAGATCATGATTCGCCATGATTGGTTGCTGTTGTTGCTGGAGAGGCTGAAGAACAACCTCTGAGCAGAAGGAGGAGCGGCGCAGCGGTGGTGGAGGAAGAAAGAGAGAAACCCTAAAACTGATGAATAAAACTGAGAAGAAGAGAAAGGTAAGGGGGGTGATATGAGTGAAAGAGATAAGTATATTATACGATTCGATTTATTTAAAGAAGGTCAAAGTCAATACGTTCGGTCAAGGTCGAGTTTGGATCGGATCGTTTTCTGCAAGGGGACAATTTATTGGAAGTTTGTCTGGAAATCTAAAGCAAGCATAGATGCAATTCCAGTTTCAGTTTCCAAATATATTACGATTGCCTAAAGCAGAATTCTTCTAAAACACCGCTTTTGTTCGCCGTCTTGACGGGGTGCACATGCCCATGCATGATTTCTGGCAAACAGTGGTACTCTAATCACCTAGGAGTAGGCCGGTGTCACAGTGATAAAATTATTGTGTGATGATACCAGTGGGCTGAGTTCGAAACTCGCCAGCATCAAATTCTTTACCGACCAAAAGAAGAAAAAAAACACGATCATTCGAATGGCACTGAAAGACATGGTTGAGCGGTATGGGCCATGGTAGAGTATGCACAAAATGTGCTGTAAAATTTCATAGGTAACTCATGTTTAATCGTTCAGTGACTCATTTTCCATAAACAAAATCATGAATGAAGAGAAGGATTACAAAGGTGTTCGCAAACATGGTCAATTCCAAAGAACACCTGCAAATTAAGGCCAACCGGCACAGCAAAGCATAACAGAAGCAAGACTGTTCGCCTATCTATATGGGAATCACTGGGGGTGTGGCTCTGTCATCCCAATTACGTTGGCGGCACTCGTAACCACCCATATGTAGCTGTAAAAGTGAAGAAGTGACTCTCATCTCATATAGGACAACGCGAGATTCCGCAGATTGGTCCAACAGTAAGCACCTCCCTGAAACTGATCATACAGACAGAGAGAAAAGGGACCTCATGAATCGTTTTTTCAAAATCACCACTATTCATTTCTTCAAAAACATCAAAAATCATATCTTCAAGATCATCACTAGGTCTCGGGTTTTCAAAGGCGAGGTTCTTCGGATTATACAGTATTGAGTCCTTCAACTTCTTGCACATGATTATGTTCAATTCTGGTACAGATTTCCGTTTGGTGCACCTCCCGACAAATAGACTCTCAAGTACAGGGAAGGAACTGTAAGGTGGTGGTGGAGCAACCCATTCTTCTAAATCATTCATCTTATATATTCTCAATTGAATTAGTGAAGGAAATAATGTTGTTATACTGCTTTCTTCTCCTTCTTGTTGGTAATAAAATTCTTCACCCAAACATTTCACTGAGCTCATTTGTAACAAGTGAAGTACCCTAAGACATGGGAGCATACCCAGAGCTGAAAGTTTCTAACAACTCTTGCAATCCTCGAAATATAATTTTACCAAATTGGGAAGGGAATAAGAAGAACCCAACCGCTTAGGAAATTGTGCACCACTGAAATATTGTAGCGACAGAAATTGTAAATTAGGATGTGGCTTCACACCTTCCGGCACCATAAAAGAATTGTTAGCAACTTCTTCTTCTTTGTGTATCCATTTCAGACACAATTTTTGAACGTTGTGCTTGTCTCTTAACTGTGCTCTCTCAGCATCCATTTTACCTCTCACATTATCTAGACATATTATAGTTAATTCCCGAAGAGAGTTTGGACCTGCTACGCCCCCTTATAATCCTTCTGAGTCCTAACCACGTAAGAATCTAATATCTCCAGGCGAGTAAGCATTTCTATGCCCGTGGGCATTATTTGGAACTTACTGGAGTGAGTAAGACTTCTCAATTCCACCCAATTCCTAATGTGTTTGGGGAACTTGCTGTAGTTGCGGAAAATCCCACAACTACACCCCTTATGATATCGAGTGAATAATTCCTAGATCTAAACTTATTGAATATGCAAATGATGATAAAAGTGCTAGAAAAGTAAAGAGACATAGGGATTTTTACATGGTTCGATCAATGTGATCTACATCCACGGGTATTAATTATGAGTATGATATTACATTGAGGTTAAATGAGAATTCATCCATGGGTTTTGGTGTTTGATTTACAGATCTAATTGATGGTGGTGGATGAAAGAAGAAGTAGTAGGAGATATTTGGTGTATTCTCTGTCTCTCTACTAGTCTCTAAATTGGTTTCTCTTAGCTTATTCCCTTTACAATGTTTTCTAGCTCCTTATATAGATGGTTATCCTAGTAAAAGACAACCAAGACTCACATGTTGTACTACTATCTTCTGGCTCTGTTTGTCTTATTGCATAATTGACTTTCGCGTCCTTTCTTATCATCGCATGACTTTTCTTTCGCCCTCTTTCTTATAGTTGTGTGATTACTTCTTCGTTTTCTTTTCCTTGTGCGAAATTTCGCTCCTACATTTTATCTCTTTTCTCTTGAGATTGCTTGAAGAGTGATCTCAAGAGAAAATTCTTTTTGATGTTTTTCTTGCGAGAGATGTGTGGTGCTTGAGTAGTGATTGCGAGCTTTGACCATTGCTTCATAATCTTTGAGGTGGTGGGTCATTCTTCATTTGCGTCTTGCCTCAGCTTTTGTATGGTATGGATTCATTTGGTAAATTTTCTGCCTCTATCTTGCTTAATATCTTATTGCGAAGTATCCTTAGAAGTATACGAAGTACTATCCTCGAAGTATAAGTAGCAGAGTAAGAAGTATCGCGCGAGCAGGATTGCAAAGCATATGAAACCACTACTCCCTTGTACTCTGCCTCAAGTTGTGTTGTAATGTAAATAAGAATTCAAATTAGTATTCAACATTTCATATGTCAAACGTGTTTCATGTTCATGCGAGTTCAAATCGTTTTGTTTGTTTTGATTTTCGTTGTAGGACTTGTTTCGTCTCATTTGATAGATATCTCACATGGAAATGATCCTAATGAGGTCTTATATAGCCTTTATAAAGGTCTTACTAGCCTGTTGAAGAGGTCTTATTTTGCCCCTACTACTCTCCATGTAAAATACCATATCATTTGAAGCAAAGCAAATATTCAAGAGAAATATAAATAATTGATATTTGCGAGATTTTTCTTAGATCTGTGTAATTGCGTAATTATATCGCATTTCGTATAATTGTATCGCATTGTATCAATAATTTTTGAAATTTTATGTGATTGAAAATGTTTGTGAAAACCATTTTTACAAACACATCGTGTGATTGAAAATGTTTTTAAGTAAAGATAAATGTTCAAGAAAAGGGGTACTTAGTTTTATTGTGATATTCTTTGTTGATGCTAATTTCGTGCGAGAAGTATATTGCATGAAGTTATCACTCTGTCAAGTGGGCTTGGTGCGATATAATGAACTTGAATGCGATGAAGTAGTGGGCTTGGGAGAACTGATCAGCAAATGCTCGCTCAGCGAAAACCAAGAATGATTTTTTGGGGACCATGGTTTTTTTGAGGACCATGGTTTTATTTTGGGTAAAGGCATTAGAAGTAATTCTAGGTCACCCCATATCTACTTATTTATTTAATACATAATTTACCCTCTTAATTAATTTTAGGTTATGATTAGTGAATGATTTAGTTAAAAACAATTAGTGAGATTAAATTAAAAGATGGGTTTATTATTAGTTGATTAGAATTATTGAGAGAGTAGAGTTAGAGAAGATGAAGGAGAAAAACATGGAAAATAAATTTTGTTTCCAATTCACTAAGTTTCAGTATTCAAATGATGAAAACTCATCTGATTCTTCATCCCCATCCTCTCCTAGAATATTTGTTAATCTTCAAAATGATCCGGATTTGAACTGGATTTTGAACAGTTCGGTTGCTTTATATGAAGAACAAGTAACCGAACTCTTCTGAAGTTGTAGTTCGGTTTAAATGATGATTAGCATCGACCGATTCTGGGTTGAAATTAGAATATGAAAATACATTACCAGAATCGGTTTATAAGTCTATGAACATAAACCGATTCTAGGTAATAATTTTTTTTTTAAATCTATTCTCATACAATCGGTTTTTATTTACGTGATTCGTTTACCATTTCTGGAATTTGTTTTCTCAGATTTCATTTCTCAATAGGTTTTTATATATGTGTCACATAAACCGGTTCTTAATATTTGAAATTCCTGTATGTTTTCTAGTTAGAATCGGATTACACATGTTGTCATATGTACCGATTGTTGAACTAGATTTTTGATTTTTTGTTGATATGGAGTTCGGTCACCTAGCATTACTCTCGATGTAGTTGCAGGAAATCCTACACTACACCCCTCACAAGATTTCATTAATATTCAACTCATTTTAGATTAACAATCTTAATTTTATTGATGAATCTTTGAACAATCTTACAAGAAAAGATAAAGGAATCAAGAATAACCACTGCTCTATATTTTCTCTCACCTATTTACTTGCTTCTCAATCCGAAAAAGATCTCTCCCTTTCTTTTACAACTGAACGACTATTTATAGGGAAGTACATAGTGGATGACAGCTAATCTGTCCTTTATTTTCGGCTATGGCTTGCAACATTCTCGCAACCTTACAAATGTTAATCTCGCAAACTCTCTTATTTTCGCAGAACCGTCACATTTTTCTCATGATTTTAGCTGACATCTTTTATTATGTCATTTCTGAAATTGTTCTGCGACGCTGTTGTGTTGTTGATAATTTCGTTGAGGCATTATTGTTGCGAGATTCTGATCCTACATCTTGCCTCTTCTCATATCTTCTCTGCGAAGTAGAGAATGATGTGAGAAACGCCGCAACTGTCCATCTCTTCATATTCTGCATTTATCACACGTATCCTTTCTTCCATTTATTTGTTGACACGTCTTCTGTAACCGCTGCTTTTCAACCGCTCACGTCTTTTCGCCTTAATGGTGTTTATTTCTTCGAGTAAAAAAAAATCTTCTTTATATATACTCTTCTTTCCATTTTCTTTTTACTTTCTCTTCTCTTTTTATTCTCTCATCTCTGCAACTCTATTGTTCTTCCGTAAGTTATGCTACTGTAATTCTTCCCTCTTCAATCTTCTTACTTTTTATCCATTCCCATACTCTATATTCTGATATGCCTCCAAGTGGCCACAAAACATCAGAAAAACTTAAAAGATGTCCAAAAAGATCTTGCTGAGAAAGGTTTCACACTTTCTACCATTCCTGGTGAAAGTGCCAAGTCAATTATTTTTATCAAACTTTTCTCTGATCAACATTGTGACGATCAACCAATCATAATTTCACTAGGTCAAATTCTCGCAGGTCTCCCCATTCCCCTTTATGACCCAGATATTCCTCTGTTCTATGAAATTCTCGCTCACTCGGGATTTTCGCGAGCTATCTTCCAATTGAGTGGGGATTGCATCCGTCTGATGCTAGAATTCGCTAACCGTGGTGCTGGTAAAGCATCTCTTTACTCCAAAGAACTTAGGGATCCTAAATTCGCATACTTGGAGACAATTGCTGAAAAATACACAGTAGCGAGTTTCTTTGAAAATTATGAATTGATCTCCATGAAGAAAGAGAATACTCGCTGGGGTATTCGCTTGAAAAGGAAAGATAATATTGATGAAGCTAAAATACTCATGCAAGACATTGATTGGCATTCTGGTAAGAACACAACTCCTCTCCAATCTAAAGATGATAAATGGTGTGTTTTTCCCTTAATGCTAAAAGGACCTTACATTGCTGGGTCAAATGTTCTTCCTGAGAATCTCGCTACTTATTAACCTTGGGTATTTTCTTGGCCCGAGAAGGATAAAGAGGTATGTTTCTTCCATTTTTGCTCACTTTACATTTCTTTATTTGTCTTTATTCTTTTGTTCGCTGACTCTTGCGACATTCTACAGATCCAGAAACTGAAAGATAGCTATCATAGGACTAGGAAGGCTAGTAAATTGTGAGCTCTTCGCTCATACACAGATGAGGTAAGAAATATTATCTTATGATTTTAAACAGCATATTGTTGCTTCTATTTCTTATTTCTATCTGTGTGTGAAGATTATTGCTAAAATAGAAGAACCTGCCAATGTTGCGAGGACTGGTGATAAAGGCAAAGGTGCTCTTCGCAAGGAAAAACCAACTGCTCCTCCTTCAAAGAAGAGAAAACCCCGTTCTTTGTCTCCTTAAAATATTCCTTCTCAAAAAAACTCCGAGAGTGATGAGGATGATGAGGATAATGATGACCTTGCTGCAAATGAAGATTCTCCATCTGAATCTTCTATGGCTAAGCTCTCTGGCCTCTTTTCGGATTCTTGGCAAAGAATGGGAGATAATCAATTCGTTAATACCTTCAAAGATCTCTCTTCAATTCGCGATGTTCCTTTAATGGATGATGATAATTCTCTTCGCGGAGTTTCTAGATCAGTTACTCCCAACTTCCTGCATTCTCGTAGTAGTCTGGTATGCTTTCGTCTTTTTACTTCTTCATTACTGTAACTCAAAATCTCTTTCTATTTTAATACTTTTTACATTTTCTCGCAGGATGGAAAAGCTTCTTTCGCTGTTGCCTCAGATCTGGAGAGGAGACGGAAATTCTTGAAAAGAAAAATTTTTAATTTCGTGCAAAGAATGAGGAACTGGAAATTGAAGTCAAAGATCTTCGCGAGAAGAATAAACAACTGGAAATTGATTCTTCTTCATACAAGAATAAAATCTCTAGTCTTCAGCAAGCTAATAATCAACTATATGGTATGTTTATTTTCCTCCTTTCCCTTCATTCATTCATTCTGTTGTTTTATCTTATTTGATTAATCCTTTTTGCAGACATTTATGGTCTTTCTGATGAAGCTACTATTCTTCGTTCATTTCCTAATGCCTTGGAAAATGATACCCTTCTTGAGCGCCTTAATAAATCTGTAAATAGTTTCTCAAATGATAAAATTTTATCTCTTTCTCTGAATGAACTAAGATCCAAATTTCGCCTTTTAGAGATTGACCATAGATCTAGTTTAGGCTTAGCCAACTGATTTAGGCGTCTCTTTCTTAATTCTAAAGAGAAAATCAATGAGCTAAGAACCAAAATTAGCGGTCTCATAGATGATAAGGATCGCATCTCTTATCAAGGTGCTAAGGCTTTGGCGAAATTCCAAGAGACCCTTCTTGAAGTTCAACTTGAACGAGATGAAGCTAACCGCAAGAATACCGAGCTCTGCGAAAGAGAAAACCAAATTCGTTCTCGTCTCCTTATAAATAATGAGGATGAATTCGCTTGGGATGCGAAAATCTTAGATGACGCCAGAAAAGATTTAGGTTGAAATGTTAGTCTCCAAGTTGAGCATACATCCTTGATTAGAGATATGATTTCTGACAGAGAAGGTTATTAACTGTTCTTCTTCACTAATCTTTTGTTTCTTATGAATTTTCATCAAGTTATTAATTGATTTCCTTTTTCTCGAAGATTGTGAAAGTAGATATCGCGAAAGAATTGAGGTACTTGAAGCTGAAAAAGAGGAACTCGCAAAGAATCTTTCTTCTCGCAACGACAAGTATTACAGATTAAAGAATCAAATCAAGATCACTGTTGCGAACTTTAAGAATGATGCTATGCATTTCCGCAATCAAACTATTCAAATGGTTTGTGATGACCATAGTATTCCTCATTCTGATTATCCTTGTATCTTGGAGGAGATCCCAAATAACATTCTCACTCTGACTATTTCCGATAGCGAAGCTGATGATGAAGAATTTGATGGTGATGAATGTTCTGATGGTGATGAAAGTTCTGATACAGACGAAGAAGGGAACAATTCTGATGAAGATGATGAAGGATCAACTAAGAAGTAGTTCTTTGTTTCTTTCCTTGATCTTCTGTAATATTTGTACATTTATTCCTTCTTTCTGTACATTTGTGAATTCTTTAGATTCCCCATATTCCTTAATATATGAGTTTCTTTCATTTTGACCTGCATTCATTAAAACAATTCTTCCTTGCAATACAGTTAATCAATATAATCATTAATTTTTGAATTTTTGCGTAAATCTATCATATGGAGACAAATAACATTTTCTAATTTCATTCATTCCCATACTTGCCTCTGTTATTTGTATCCAAATGAGAGATTTTACAGATTTTTCTTATTTTGTGCCTCAACTTCGCAGTTGTTTATGTATAATTTCGCAATCTTGTGCGAAGTGAATTTTGATTCTTTTCAAAATCTCATTCCTGTGTGGTCTTATTTTGCCTTCCTAATTAAAGGTCTTATTATGCCACCTCTTGTCATTGCGACAAAATCGCAGGATGTTCTTGCACTTTCATGCAAAAACCCATTGATCTTTCCTTAACTTTTTCTTTTGTATTATGGACTCTTCAGGAATGTTGCGACAATATGATAGGCCTAAATATTCTTGCGAAAATAAACCCCCATGACATTGCCATCTTGCGACGAAATCGCAGGACGTCTTCGCACTTTCATGCGAAAACCCATTGATCTCGTCTTATCTTTTTCTTTTGTATTATTGCCTCTTCAGGATTGTCGCACAAATATGACAAGCCTTAATACCCTTGCGAGCAAAAAGCCTCATGAAATTTGAGTCTTAAGACACTTATCATCTCCCTAATGGAGGGTGCCGCCCTTATCTTCCCCCTGGTTTCCCCTTCAAGGAGGCGTACCTCTACCGTACAAGGTTGGCTCCTCCCATCCGGTCTTAACAACAACCAGTTATTTTCATCTTCTTATCCCTTTTACCTATAGAGTTTATGGTTACGAGACTTCACCCTAAGTGGTGTTTTCTTCGGGCCGAGTGCACTATAAGCCAAGACTTGTCAAGAATAGCAAGGTACGCTTCAAACGCCCCTGGAACTCTTGACTCAACCGTGTACCTCGGCGCCTTGATCAGATTCTGCACTCCTTGGGAGAGTCCTTATTACCTTAGTCGCACAACCTAAGTCATAACTTGAGTTGAGAATGCAAGGTGCCTCTCCAGGATGGGCTTTATTGACCCCAAATCTCCATGACTCAGGTTCCGGTGGCAGTGTAACCTTTCCCTGAGCCATGCAACAGGTACCCCCTTATATGACGTACTTTAGGTCTTACATTTTCCTCTTGCGAAATTGTATTCGCGAACTAGGGTGTACGCCAGGATCTATTCTATCTTTCCATCACTATTTACGTAATGACATAATAAACTTTATCCTTGTCACACAAAAGATTTTATCCTATTTTCCATCAACTACATGACTGCATAGGTATAACTTTTGTATTTGTTGTGAAGAGTTCATCAGTCTTGTATCAATATATTTATATCGATAAACGAAGAATTTAACATTTAAAACAACAAATTTGCATTATATGTAGCATGTCTTTTGAAAACTAAAACATTCAAGAGCTAAGCATAAGAGTTATCACAACCCATAAAGTATAACATGGCAGGCACCAGAAGGAACTAAGCTTGATTGCGATAATATTTCTCAGCAATCTTACAAACTGGTTCAGAAAGTTCAGGATGAGCTTCCTACACAAAGCTTATTTGTTCTTGAAGACACTTGATCCTTACATCACGGGGACCTTCAGAGATGACTGATTTCTTCATCCTGTTGATGTCAGTCTGGGACAGAGGAGAAGGATATCCACTGCAGGTGCCAATAGTCTTGACCTTGAATTGACTGCAGATTTTACTGATAAGGCATGGAAATCCAAGATTCTTTTTCCGCGAAACCATGTGAATCATTTGTCGAATAATCAACCCACTGAAGTCGACCATTTTGCACAAAAAATAAGAAAATCAATCATCTGAACTTAATTTTCATGCTTTTTTTCCTATTTTCTCCTTAAGAAAAAAAGTGACCACCTTACGCTTTAAAGAGAAAATATGAGAGAGAGATGGTCCCAAATTTGTCAAGAGGTAGAAATGTTAGAAATATGAGAGAGATGGTCCCAAATTTGTCAAGAGGTAGAAATGTTATCCCCTAATAAGTTATATTATTTGACTTTCCATTTTAGGAAATCGATCTCAATGTGGTTAATTTCGGATTTTGGTTTGTCTCGATCAGGACTTTGTCTCGAGAATATTCTCGGTTGAAATCTCGGCGTAATTTCCGGCCAATTTTTTCAAACATTTGTATATATAACAATAATGTGTAAAAATGCATGCACAAGTTCATTGACGTGGAAATTTCCTACCGGTGTTATCTAAAGCATATACAAAGAGTATTATCCCAGTCTCATTCTTTTTATTTGGTTAACCCATGTTACGTATTACAGTTGATGCATCACAAAAACAAAAACATTTTACCGTTTCTACTTGTCAACTAAAAGCACCACCACATTAACACACGGCAACACGTTGCATACTTAGTGCTGGATTTTGAGATTTTTGGAGTAGATCAACGAACGTAGTCAAATATTAATTTCGCTATTTTTGTCGAGCTTGAGCAACAAATATGAACCATAAGCACCTTTTTCTAATGTTTTTTTGTGTAATGTCCGATGGGGTAAATTTTTTCGAACTTTTTTTATACAGTATATAGTTATGTGTAAATATGCATGCACAAGTTCATTGACGTGGAAATTTCCTACCGGTTTTTAATGGCAACTGTAAGATGAAACTTAGCTTATATAAGACAATTCTCTTTATTGATGTTTAGAAAATCTCTCAAAACTAAACACAATCTCTAATCTTGCTCATGTGATCAACCACAACTTTGGTGATCATATATATATAGAACTATGAATTCCTTTTCCTAGTCATATTACCTTATTACATGTCTTTCCTTTTCTTAGAACTAGATGACTTCTAATTCCCTTAGGATTACATCAATTTCCTAATCTTGTCCTAACCAGCTTGTTAGTGACTTCTATGTTGAAGTTTAACCAACATTCTCCCCGTTAAGCTTCAACCTTACCCGTGACATGTCTTGTACTCCAATCAGTTGTCTCATTTCTTCAAACTTGATCCGAGCTAATGCCTTTGTCTATATATCTGCTTTTTGCTCAGTTCCTGGTATGTGTTCTACGTTAATGACCTCCTTCTCGATGCATTCTCGTATGAAATGATACCTTTTGTGAATGTGTTTCGTCTTCCCATGAAACACTGGATTTTTAGTGAGCGCAATTGCAGACTTATTATCAATCTTGATGAGAACTTTTTCAGGTTCTCTTCCTTTGATTTCACCCAACAGTTCTTGAAGCCATATTGATTGTTTAGCTGCTTCTGTTGCAGCCATAAACTCAGCTTCACAGGATGAGAGGGCTACAGTGTCTTGCTTCTGTGAACACCATGTAATAGGTGCTTCACCTAGATAAAATATATGACCAGTTGTACCTTTTCCATCATCTTGGTCAATATTATGACTGCTGTCACTATACCAAACAATTCCTTTTGATCCTCCTTGACCATACTTCAATCCACAACTAATTGTTCCTCTTAGATATCTCAATATCTGCTTTATTACATCACCATGAGATTTGCGTGGAATCTGCATATAACGTCTTGCTACTCCCACAGAGAAAGCCAAATCTGGTCTTGTGTCTAATAAGTATCTAAGGCATCCAACATTTCTTCTTTCATTGGTATCTTCGTTGGATTACAAGTTTCAAGTCCTGCTTCTTTCAGAATTTTCCTTGTATAAGCTTCTTGTTTAATCTGAATCCCATATACTCCTTGATGGACTTCTATGCCAAGGTAATAAGTGAGTTTTCCGAGGTCTGAAATCTCAAACTTTGATGACATTTCTCTCTTGAACTCATTGATCACCTTAAGGGAGTTGCCAGTCAAAAATAGATCATCTACATAGACTGCAATTACAAGAAGCGTTCCCTTTTCTTCTCTTCTGTATACTGATGTTTCTTTAGAGCACTTAACAAATCTGATTTCTCTTAAGATTTGATCTAACTTTGTATTCCAGGCTCTAGGAGCTTGTCTTAGACCATATAGAGCTTTTGATAACTTATAAACCTTATGCTCTTGTCCTTTTACTTCAAAACCTTCTGGTTGTTCAACATACACATCTTCTCGCAATTCACCATGTAAGAATGTTGTCTTAACGTCTAAGTGGTGAATTTCCCATGAGTTTGATGCTGCTTCTGCTATTAAAGACGAATTGTCTCTAGTCTAGCAACTGGTGCGAAAACTTCATCAAAGTCTATGCCTGATTCTTGAACGTATCCCTTAGCTACAAGTCTTGCCTTATATTTGTTGACAGTACCATCAGCATTCCGTTTTATTTTGAAGATCCACTTAAGACCAATCACTTTTACCCCACCTGGCTTATCAAATAGAAACCAAGTCTTGTTTCTGTTGATTGAAACAATTTCTTCCCTACATGCTTGTGTCCATTTAGACGAAATCTTTGCTTCCTTGAAGCTTCTTGGTTCGTCATCAACAGACAGTAGCATTATCTCACATTCTTCCGCAGCTTGAAGAACATAATCCTCTAGATACTGTGGCTTTTGTATCTGTCTTGTTGATTTTCGCAGTGGAATGGGTTGAGTTATTTCATCGATCTCTTCTTCTTCTTCTTCTTCTTCTTCTTCTACTTCTTCGTTATTCTCAGTGTTTTCATTATTCTCTTCTTCTTCTTGATTAACATCATTGTTTCCATTGGTATTGATGATTATGGGTCCTTCGCCTTGATCAATTACTTGACCCCATCTCATGTGAAACATTCCTGGATCCCTACTTGGTCTATCATTAGTTTCTTTCCAGTTCCAGTTTTCTTTTTCATCGAATACCACATCTTGACTCACTACCACTCTGAATGTTGTTGATTTTGGAAAACCTTAACGCGTTTGTTTCCCAACTAAACATGATTCACAGATCCTTGATTCATCGTTTATCTGTGGTAGCCCTCGAACCATCTTGTTCTGAGACATAGTTTTTAAGGTTCTGAAACTTATGTGTGCTAACCTTGCATGCCACTTCCATGTCTGATCTTCCAGTCTCATATTCAGACACAATGGCCTTCCAATCATGAGACTTATCTTGTAGAGTCTATTCTGTGAGCGTGAGACTCTAACTAAAAGTCTTCCACTTGGGTCATGAACTGTTAGATAATCTTGTCGCATTATAACATCACATTCAACTTCTGTAGCTTGTCCTAAACTTAGAATGTTGCTTTGTAAGTTTGGGATGAAGTAGATGTTTGTGACAAGCTTCTGTTCTCCGGTCTTGCTCTGAAATAGAATTGATCCTTTCCCTTCAATTTCTACAGAAGATCCATCCCCAAACTTCACTTGTCCTTTGATTTTCTCATTGAGTTCAGAAAAGTAGTGTCTCTTACCAGTCATGTGATTGCTGGCTCCATTATCTAAATACCAGATTCCTTCTTCTCCATCCTTTGATTCGTAGTTCTTTGGTATTAGTTTCCCTTTGTTTAAGAATACAACTTCGTGCATGAAAAGAGTTGTATCTGCTTCCCTTGTTTCATTCTTGTTTGCTTCTTCCATCTTTTGTATTCTTTCAGGGAATACAGAGGAGAAGTGTCCTGGTTTATCACATCTGTAACAAATAATGTTTGACCTATCCTTCTTTTCTTTCCCTTGGTTTTGATCATTCTGACTTGTTGTTCTATCTTGTGAGTTAAACCTTCCTCCCCTTCCTCAGCCTCTGTTTACTCTACCACCTCTTCCACGACCTCTTCCTCTTGTCGCAGAGTTTTGTTGGTAAGAGTTTGTGTACAAGAGTTTTCCTTGAGTTTTTCCATTGTTTTCTTCATCAAGGATTCTCTCTTCATATGATTTCGATCTTCCAATTATATCTTCATAGCTAGTCTTCTTTAAATCTAAGACTTGTTCGAGAGAAGCTATGATATGAATATACTTGGATCTTGATAAACTATTTAGAAACTTCTTTACCAGTTTATCTTCATCAATGGATTGTCCAAGTGACGCAGCTTTTGAGGCTATTTCTGATGGCTTTCCTGCAAAGCTGTCAATAGTATCAGTGTCTTTCATCTTCATTCTTTCAAATTCAGACATTAAGGTTTGCAGACGGGCTTCTTTAACTCGATCAGCTCCGAGATTACGTGCCTTTATTGCATCCCAAATTTTCTTTGAAGTTTCCTATTCACCAACTTGTAGAACAAGACATTCTGGTATTGCTTGAAAGAGTAATCCAATGGCAACATTGTTTTTGTCTGGGTCCAATGTACCAGGTTCAATTGTCTCCCAAACTTTGTAGATTTTCATCAGTACCTTCAATCTCATGGCACATACTGTGTAGTTTGTGGCGTTGAGGATTGGAACTTGTATTGATGGTGGCGTGAACTGTTTTGCATGTATGATGGTGCTCTCGTCTCCCATGGCTCGGTGTAGACAAGCTCTGATACCAATTAATGGCAACTGCAAGATGAAACTTAGCTTATATAAAGACAACTCTCTTTATAGATGTTTAGAAAATCTCTCAAAACTAAACACAAGCTCTAATCTTGCTCATATGATCAACCACAACTTTGGTGATCATATATATATAGAACTATGAATTCCTTTTCCTAGTCCTATTACCTTATTACATGTCTTTCCTTTTCTTAGAACTAGATGACTTCTAATTCCCTTAGGATTACATCAATTTCCTAATCTTGTCCTAACCAGCTTGTTAGTGACTTCTATGTTGAAGTTTAACCAACAGTTTTATCCAAGGTATATAGAAAGACTGAAAGAGTATTAAACCCAGTCTCATTCTTTTTATTTGGTAAACCCATGTTACATATTACAGTCACAGACATTTTACTGTTTCTACTAGTCAAACATTTTACGTAGTACGGCAACATGTCGCATACTATTCAAATAAAAGCAATAGCACACAACACACGGTAATGTAGTTGACTAGTTGTGGACGTGGAGGACAAAATCAAAAGAAAAAATTACTTGCCATCTCTGCCTATTATCTGTTATAGGATTATACTTGTTTCTTACTGTACTTTTTCTTCACGTATCTTTCACTAGCAACGACAATTTCGCAACCTCGTTAAGAGTCTAAGACAATATTAGAGCCGAAGATGCATTTCATCTATTTGAGAAATCAATTCAAAGATGCATTTGAACAAAAACATGTCCTCGAGGAAGATGAAGCTTTGATCTATTTTTATCTAGAATATTTCTCTCATTCTTCTTCTTTTGTTAGTACTTGTCAAACACTCAAACTTCTTCATTGAACCAGTCATTGATTCGTCCCTGGTTCACCTTCATAAAATTGTGTATAAAGATGCTTTGGATCACTCGTATATATATCTTATCCCTTCTCTCTAAAATTCCATCCAAGCTTAATTAATGGATATCCAGTTTTCAACCCAGCTTTTAGCTCTTCTGGTTTTCCTTTTCTTTGTACTCATGGTGGTGAAGAATATTGGAAATGTATCAGGCGGCTCAAGATCGCCTCCAGGTCCATGGAAACTACCTTTTATAGGGAATTTGCATAACATGCTCGCGTTAGGCCTAGAACCACACCGTTCGCTCAGAAATTTAGCCAACACATACGGACCCATTATGCACTTGCAACTCGGTGAAGTTCCTATGCTTGTTGTTTCATCCCCAAGTGTCGTCAAACAGATTATGAAGACCCACGACTTGAGTTTTGCAGAAAGACCGGAACTTCATTCTGGGAAAATTATGTTATATGATCGTAGTAGTGTTATCTTCTCTCGCTATGGTGATTATTGGAGGGAAATGCGTAAGATTTACGTCTTGCATCTCTTAAGTGCTCAACATATCCCATTGATCCGGCCAATAACAGAAGAGGAGGTAAAGAATACAATCAAAAGCATTTCGTTGCAAGCTGGTGAATCTGTCAACCTCAGTAAACGATTGTCTGCGTTGTTCAATACTATCACTTCAAGAGCAGCATTCGGTGATAAATGCAAAGTTAACCAAAAATTCATTCAAATGGTGCGTGAATCACTTACTTTGGCAGGAGGCTTGGAAGATTTATTCCCTTCGTATAAATTGTTACATCGTTTAGATGGAAAAAGATCAAGATTGTTGAGATTACATCAAGAAGTCGACAAGTTTTTAGAGGGAGTTATTCAAGAACACAAAAAGAGCAGAATGGTTAAAAACGATGATGGTAAATTAGAGGAGGAGGATTTGGTAGATGTACTTCTTCGGGTTCAAGAGAGCGGTGAATTCTCATTGACAACAGAAAATATTAAAGCGGTCATATGGGTTCGTATAATCATCACTATACTCGAGTGTACTAGAAATTGTTTATGAAATATATAGTTGGTTTAAAATTTCGAGGTTTGTAATTAATTGTTTTCTTTTCAACAGGAAATCTTCGCCGGAGGAACAGATACTTCAACCATTACAATACTATGGGCAATGTCTGAGTTGCTAAAAAACCAAAGAGTAATGGAGAAAGTTCAAATTGAAGTAAGACGGGTCTTTGGTGGGATGAACTCAATCAATGGAACAGATATTAGTAAACTAGAATACTTAAAGCTAGTTATCAAAGAAACTCTGAGGCTACACCCTCCTGGTCCACTCACGATAAGGGAATGCAGAGAGAGATGTGTAATCGACGGATATGATATACCGGCGAAAACCAAAATAATTGTCAATCTATGGGCTCTAGCAAGAGATCCAGAATACTGGAGTGACCCCGACACGTTTGAACCAGAGAGGTTTGATGGTAGTTCAGTTGATTATAAGGGAAATAACTTTGAATATCTTCCATTCGGAGCTGGTAGAAGGATGTGTCCGGGAATGTCATTCGCTATGGCTAATGTTGAACTAACACTTGCTCATTTACTATACCATTTTGATTGGAAGATCGTCGGAGAATTAAAAAACCCTGAAGAACTTGATATGACAGAGCTCTTTGGGGTATCGGTTGCTAGAAAAAATGATTTGCTTTTGATTCCCATCCCTTTTGTTTCTTATTGAGGCAGTTTTTTCTTTATGTAACTTGCAGTATTCCCTTTTGTTGCATCGCAGTATGCAGTCTGTAATCTGAGTCTGTACTCATCATATGCATTCTGAAGACACGATGCAACTGTTTTTCTGCTTCTAAATAAATACTAGTAATTGCTTTGCAACAAGCAATTAAGAAATACGATTTGTGGCTTCCATTGGAAGCACTATTAAGGTCACGCATTCACTCCAAACAGGTTACCATCTAGTAGATTCATCGTTTTCCCCACGGGACAGGTGCACAAAATTTTTTGGATCCACAAATTCAGAAAAGTTGGGGCAAGAGTATGCAAGTGTTGAGGCAAGACTACAAACTAAAATAATCAGTAGGTCCGATTCAAATGTATGTCGAATAGTAATTAAAATTCATCACACAGTAAGGAAACTATACATCAAACTGAAAAGCACACAAAATATCCATCGACTAACAAATTGTAATCAAAATAACTAGCAAACCCCGCATCCTGACAAAACCGAGTACAATTAGTGATTCGGAAGATACTAATGCTGGAGGTGTTACAATTACCTATTTGATGGAGGAAGGCATAATGATATATACCTATTTGTCACTTGAACCATTTGAACATCCTTGAGTCAGATACTAATGCTGGAGGTGTTACAATTAGTGATTTGGAAGATGCTACCAGGCTCAAAATTTGTAATTCCCAAGAACAAGATATTGAAGAACCTGAAGTAGATATATGTGAAGATCTAATGAAGAGTCTGAACATAAGACGGACAATGAGGTCATGAATGTCGCAAAGGTAAAATTAGATGACGAAGTTTCTCGGTGGAAACCAAAGAACAAAACGTGGAGAAACTTATGACGTTTAGTTCAAGCCAAGGTCAATATAAAAGAATTACATACACGTTAGAGTTTTCCAATTACTCCAAATTAAACTAGGGTTGACAAACTTGAAAGTATCTTTATCACAAAACCATAAGACCACCAATTATTTAACCAAATCAAACTATAATTAGGCTTGCACTTGTTGGTGAGCAGTTGTTATGTTTTTTTGTTGTTCTCGCCGGTGTTGAGTCGGCTTTTTGCCTTCTTTTGTTGCGCTTAGGCGCCTGTCATCTTGCATTTCTTTTTTCTTTTTGAATAAAACTTTAACCTTTTAAGAGTCAAAAAAAAAAAAAAAAAAAAAAAAAAAATCGATTTTATAATCCATGCCGAAATGGTATATTAAAAATACATTTTAAGCCGGTGCGAGCTTTGGAATCCTTCTGTTGTCGGATCTTGTTGATGAAACTACCAATTACATCCTCAGCTTGAGAGATTATACCACGCATTTGCTTCGCATAAAGCTTTGAATTTTCATCTGATTTGCGATTTCGGTCTTCTTTTTTGACTTCCAAATGCATCCATTGGAGGTCATTCTCAAGATGTTTGATTTGCTCTTTAACTCCTTCCACAAAAGCAGCTTCAGTGATTAATAACTTCGTTACTGTTCCCAGCAAAACTTGAATAACAGCACCGTCAGCCATCTCTTTCCTGTTCGAAGCAAAATTAAGATTTTGTAATATTATTTTTTTTGATCGAGTAAGATTTTGTAAGTATGCCTTCGTCGTCCTGTTTGGTTTTACTTTGTTCCTGAGTGTGTTAAATTGAAGGGGAATTAAAAATTGAAAAATAGAATAATAAGGAAGAAGATTAAGCCGGAGAAAAAGGTAACAAAGAGAGAACAGAGGCAAATACTGATTAATGTTTGACGCTTTGAAGATCTGGTTGATCTAAAGTTAACTCCATTAAAAAAAAGGCTTGTTTCATGTACAAATTACACATGAAAAAGCTAAAGTTAGTACTCATGCACAATCTTCGAGGGGTTAGTCGTGGGAGAGTTTGAGAAATTTTAATGTATTTAGATTTTCTCCTGTTAGTCATGAGGGAGTTTGAGGGAGTCTCTCCAAATCCCCGTTAGTCGTGGGGGAGTTTAGAGGAGTCTCCTAAACTCCCTAGAAAACACCTGTTAGTCGTTGGGGAGTTTAAAAAAAGCTCTTGAACTCCCTGTTAGTCAAAAAACCCTACATTATTAGGGAGTTGGTTGCTTTGGGGAGTTCGAATGAGTTTTTAGTGTATTTTGGTCTCACAACAAATCTCTCAAAAGAGTAGAGATTTGGGAGGAGTTTGAGAATGTATAGCTTGAAAAGGGTCCCAGTGATTTTCTAATTTTGTTGTACTGTTACAGTAATCGATCTAAGCGAGTATTTTCCTCTGCACCAATTACTAAGCGATATAGTTTAATATCTCTTAAGACAGCTGACGGGATCAACATTTTGATTCAAGGCCCTATCTCGTTCTCAGGAAAATGGGTTTTCTCCAGAGGTTGTTACTACTACTGTGTTTTTATTCTTCTTATTAGTTATGCCTTTTTGATTTGTCTTGTCTCATGTTGAAATGGAGTAATTTTAGTTTGTGCATATAAATTGTTCTGTAAATGACTAAATGCGTAAGCTTCGTAAACAAAAAAATCCATATGAGTTATGCTTTTTAGGTCACAAGTGATGTTATGGATTACAACATGCATTATTTCAGTCCTTTTTCGGTTATTAGTTTATTGCGAACAAATGCATTGGCAAGTCAATTTTGGTCCTTGTTGAGGAATATAGTATCTAACTATGGGTCATTGAAAGTTTGCATTGAGAACAGTATGTGCACATTGAGTATCAAATTACGATACCTGTTCTGGTATTAGAGGAATATAGTATTATCCATTGATGGATACCTACACTATGAGCAGGTTTGCAGTCGTTTCGTTGTGGGGTTTCCATTTGGCTGGGAGGATGTTGCTGATCAATGCTTGGACCAACATCTGCTGGTGATGGTGCTCCAGCTAGTATGTCTTCCTTTCCTGAGTCAAAAGAAGTGCCGACTTCTCTTTCCAACAAGAAGACGTTCACTAACATGAAAAGTGAAGAACCGGAAGATCTTAGTTGCAGTTATGATACTGGTATGGATGAAGTTGTAAAAGATGCTCCAGTATCTACAAATTCTGATTGAAAAATGCTGATCCAAATGAGGCCACTGTTGTTGTTCCAGTGGGCATCCTGAGAGTACAAAGTTGGCTAAAGCCAAAGGTGGAGTTAAAAAAGGTGAAGTAGGTCGGAAGAAGAAGAAGGGAACAAATTCATGTTCTATTTCTGGGTCTGCTGGCTGTGGAGTTGTACAAGTCCATCTCAAAGAGGATGTAGGTCATGTTTTTGAAGGAAAACTGGAAAGATCTGTGTCAGAAACGCCCATTGCAGCCAGTCATAGTGTGCAAGAAAGATCTGGAAGTTGCAATTCTAGCACAACCAGGAACACGGCTATCTCACTCTCCTTCGCTGCAGTTTCCTGCCATTCCAGTCCTTGAATTTCTCCTTCTTGCTGCGACACCGACACACACAATCATCTCCAGCCCCCATATCTCAGCACACAGCACTGTTGCATTCCATTGTTCTCTGTTAAGCTTCATTCCATCACCGCCAACATCGAACTCATTTCAGTCCCTTGTTTCGCACCACCACCACCATCACCAGTACCATTTAGTTCAAGCAACAACATCTCAATTCTTTCCCTGCTGTAACTATAACCACCTGCAAGTCAGGTTCAATACCAGACTCGTCTCCGCTTTAATCAGTTATCATCCATTCCCTTCCGGCAACACTCATACCCATTTCATACAACTGTAGCTCAATTCCATTCTAGACCTTGTTCACCATTGCCATGATTAGCTCCACATTCACCATCTCATTCTCTATAGTTGATTCCGCCTTACCTGACTGTCACCACCAATACCCACAGCCATCTCTGGCAGCAATATCAAACTGCAACACCATCTACACTGACTCTCACAATACTCCTGCTCTTGACTGCAATCCCAGTTCAACATCAAGCTTAATACCGCCACCAACTGATCAAACATTCAACACACATTCCATTTCCAGCTCATCCTACCAGTTCAGACTTGCAATCTCCCATGGCCTCACTGCAACTTCACTTCCATACCCGCTTCATTTCGTCGCCATACTGCATCTCCATTATCTCAGGTCATCACCAAACTCATCAATCGAACCCATTTGTTATCTCAGTACATTCCCTCTTCAGACACAACCACAGACTCAAGCTTTCAATAGTTGTGCTGTGAATAGAACAGCCTACTTCCCTGCAATGCACAGACTCAACACATCTGCAATCTCCATAACCAGCTGCTGCAAAAACACCAACTTATCTTCCTTCCAACCTCAGACAACTCCCATCTCAGTCCATTCCTTTCTTAGCCAACTGCAAACGCACAACTGCAAGGCACAGGTTCAGCTCGTTACAATTCACCAACTTCAGACCAATACCACAGGTTTAGCTCCATAATTTCTGCAGCATTCCTTCCCTCGACATCAGCATTTCAAATTCTTCTTAACGGCACCAACACTGCCTGAATTCAACCAACAGTACCTTCAACTTCTTATTTTCTTTGTTGCTTCTTGTATCTTCTTTTCCCTGCAAATGAAATTAGAGCACTGGGAAAACCCATCTATGTTTTATGCACCCATTCCAACCTAGTAATGAAATAGAAGTGGAGAAAATGACGGCAGCTGCTTGTGAAGATGATCATAAAAATCCGTCGCTGAAATTGAGCTCAGCTCCCTTTTATTGTTTCTTAAAAGAGAATGAGTTAGGAGTGAACTCTCTCAAACTCCCCCAAACTCCCTCTAATAAACTCTCTCAAACTCCCTACACTCCCCCAAACTCCCAGAACTCAAAAACACCAAACTCTCTCAAACTCCCTACACTCTCTCAAACTCTCTTAAAATTCCTGAGATTTAAAATACACTCAACTCCCCCGAAATCACTCGAGGACTAACCCCCTGGAACATGTACATTTCTATGAATTTAGGTAATTTAAACTTTCTCTCTTTATAAGTTTTGATTTCATTTTTTCCCATTTTGAGCAATTTATTTCTTTATATCTTTGGTTTTCTTTTTCAAAATAAAAGTCTCGAAATATTGGAGAAATTTTTTAGAAAATAATAACTACTTTATAAGTCTATTCGCGTGAAGAACATTCAAATGTGAAACATTTATTTGGAGAATGCAGTACCTAGGATTTCATGTATTTCCATTTGTTTAAACCATTTGAAGGATATGATTTTTATTTTATGTTTTTACTTTTTTTCTTGGGTTGTATCTTTTAAATTTAGTATCGGCATGGATCATAAAGATTTGCATGATTGCTAAAGGATGGTAGTACCAATAGCAATAGCGGGACTAGTACCATTTGACTGATTCAACGGTCGGGATCACTTATAAGCTTTTTGTCTTACATCACTTGTAAACTTACAAGTGATCCTATCGTTCGATAAGTCAAATGGTACCAGTGCTGGTACCAGCCTTTAGCAACCGTGAAGATTTGTTGCTTCCCAATTTTTTTATGTACAGTTCCCGAGTAACAAACTTTGTTTTACATCTAGCCCAAAGACTAGCTATTTTTGTGCCATACAACAAGACGACGAGATTTTAAACCGAAAATGCAACCAACAAGTGATAACAACTTAATAATGTGTACAAGATTGACTCATCCATCCGAACTGGAGATACTCGTCCAATTCCGACTTCCCCATACCCCCAGCAATGCCGGCAGCAAGGACACTGCGGGACCTACCTATATATTCCATTAACCATTGTTATTGATGCAACTGACGCATTGTAAATGTGATCTTCCAAAAATGTTACAAGGTGTGTGATGATTTTGGGCACAACTCAAATGAGCTGGTCACAACTTTTGTACGGAAAGAATAATGCACCGTCTTTATTTTCACTTCCAACATATATATATATACTCTATATCTATAAATAAATAAGATAAATCTTCATTCTTCTCCATTTCACGACGAGTTTATTGTATCATTTATTTACCTTGAGTAATAGGCCTATTGCATCAAGTTTTATGCTATTTTTGTTACGTCAAGAAAAGGGTTAAGACATGGGAGAAAACTTAAATAATATTAATTACCCGTTCGTTGCTAGAAAGGGCGATTTAAAGAAAGAAATTTAATTAATAAATTTTAATTTATGATTACATTTAGCTCTTCTCTAATTAGGGATTTTAACCAAGAAGAAAATTTTTCACTACAATGTTGATCAATTCTAGAAAAGACGATAAATGTAAGCTATTATCAACTATGAAAGAAAAACGGAAGGGCAACTTAAAGAACAGTGTAAGTAAAAGTTGCATGAGATTCCATTGACTCTTTTAATAAACAAATCATCAATTGGCTCAATTAGTCCTACTAACGTCCATTAACTTAAAATAGGGGTCCATATCTTCTGTGCCAAAGAAATGGTGAGCCACCTGCGCCAAGCCAGTAAGGCGGCGACACATGTTCCATTTTATTCGTAACAGTAAAGACAGTTGGAGTTTCCATTTTCTACTCTTCTCTATTAGGAAACAATATCAAAATTTGATTTGGCTAAAAATTTGGAGAGAGAATATAAATTAAATAGTTGTAGAGGGAGAAATACACGGGAAATGGAGATTGGATAAGTGGTGCAATGTTCTTTATTTCAATCCATGTAATTGTTTCATGTGGATGAAATATTTTTTCAACTTAACTACAACGATGTAGGATGCATGAAATTATTAAAAAAAATTTAAGAAAAAAAAAAGCTAACATGCTGTTTTTTTTTTTTTTTTTTTTCAATACATCCAATTTCCAAAAAAATAAGAATAAAAATTAAAATTAACATGTTGTTACACAGCCTACGCTTGGGTAAATAGTCGATAAAATTTAGTTTGGGGAAAGTTCCACTGACACTCTTAGATTGATTACGTCTTTGCATTTTAGTGTTGATTTTTTTTGCGTCTCCCAAACGAAAACTTACTAGAAGCTAGTTTCTGGTGAATAAATTATTTGAATTATCACTTTTTCATTACAGTTAACATTGACATTTGTCAATTTGAATTTTAAATGTCAGTAACTAACGTTTGCATAATTTTCATGTACACTTCTAGGAAATAGCAATTGAGTAACTACCCTTCATTTTTTATAAATGTAAAAATTTTCTCCTTTTTTTACAAAATTTCCGGTAATTCTTCATCAGTTGGGCAGATGGAGTCTAATAGCACGTTTGGATACAATTCTGTTTCTGACTTCTGCTTCTCCAGAAGAGAAGTCAGAAGCAGAAGTCAGAAATTCAGATATTTTGCTTCACAAAAGGTCGAATTTTCTGTTTTTAGAAGTCATTCTGAAATTTTACAACCAAACTGAGTTCTTGTTTTTTGACTTCTAGAAGTCAAAAAGTTACTTCTATGTGTGATATGCAGGAAGTTTCCAAAATGCTAACATTGTGATAATTTCGAACATTACACAAATGAGTGTGATCACATTTGTTTCTTAAAGTTAGAGCTTCTCCAATGGTTGTTGTATGTATTTTCTATGTGGCAACACAACCAAGACATCTTTATTCAAAATTTTCCTTAAGTTTAGGTGAAAAAAATTATTCATCTCCAATGGTGTTGTTTGTGATCATTCTCTTATTGAATGTAAATTTTATGTTTAGTACTTTTAAGATTTTATTAGATCTAAAAATGATTATGTATTGTATTTTAGTAAATAAAATGTATTTATAATTAAAAAAAGCTGACTAGGATGGTAGACAATGTCAAGGGGAATGTGGGAAACTAGACATTCCCCTTGACATTTTTTACCTAAAGTCATGCATACATTGATTTATGACATTCGGATTGGAGAATGATTTTTGAAAAAATGGATGTACATCCAAAGTGGATTTTGATATTTATCTCCACACACACGCCATTGGAGAAGCTCTTAGTACTCATGCACAATTTTCATGTATATTTCTATGAATTTTGAAAACTTTAACTTTCTCTCTTTAGGAGATAATGATTACTCTTCATTTTTTTTTATCTCGAGCAATCCATTTCTTTATATCTATAGCTTTTTTTCTTTTTTTTTTTGATAATAATAATTTTGGGATATTGAAGAAAACTTTATAAAAATGATAATTATGATGCACAAGTGTCTATTTGTATGCATTAAGAACTTTCAAATGTGAAACATTTATTTGGAAAACGCAGTACTGTACTTAGGATTTCACATATGTCCATTTGTTTAAACCATTTGAAGGATATCATTTTTTCTTTTTCTTTTGATCAGCGATGGATCATAAAAGCTTGATACTTTTGGTATGTCCCAATTTTTCATGTACAATTCCCGACTAACAATATTTGTTTTACCTCTATCAAAAAAAACTAGCTATTTTTGTGCCATAGAGAACATGACGAGGTGATTTAAACAGAAAATGCAACCAAGTGATAACAACTTAATAAGGTGTACAAGGTTGACTCATCCACTGGAGTGGAACCGGAGATACTCTTCCAATTCGGACATCCCCACACGGCCCCAGCAATGCCAGTAGCAAAGATACTACCGAACCTATCTATCAGTTGTTGATGTTGCTGCATTTGGTCATCAACTTCCGTATTGCTATAAGCTGTGCTTCGATTACGGATCAAATAAAACTTTTGGTAGATGTCCGGAAAAAAAAATATTATTTGACGCATGGCATAAATGTCTTGGCTCCGTGACCCTGAGTTGGTGGTGATACAATAGTGTGCTTGGGATTTGTTGATGAAGGTTCACGGCCTATGACTTCCATTGTTACTGGTTTGCAGTTATTTGGAAGACACTGTCTTAGTACTCGATATTACGGTATCAAGAATTTGGCTATTTAGGTCTTCGTGAGTCTTGCATTTCGTCTGTCTAACTAAACTGATCCAATTACTTTTTTTTTTTTGTTAGTGCACAACTTCGCTTTTGAATTTCAATATTGGATTAGCTAGTAGCATGATATGTGGGATGTTTCCAAAATGCTAAAGTGTGGTTGTGAAAATTTTGAACACCACTCAAATGGGTAGGATCATATTGTTCATAAGGTTAATCATGCACAATTTTCATGTTCACTACTATAACAGTTTGCAGATGATATTCTTATTTTCTTAGATGCAAGTGTTGAAGAAGTGAGAAGATTGCTTATTATTTTGATTGTTTTTGAGACATTAACAGGTTTGAAGCTAAACCTTGAGAAAAGCACTATGATTAGTGTAGGAGCTGAAAATGTTATTAGTGCTCTCTCTAAGGAACTTGGCTGTAAGACAAAAAAAATTACTTTTTACTTATTTGGATACACCTATTGGTGCTCATTGGAAAAGTACTGATGTTTGGGAGTATGTGTTAGCAAGAATGGAGCAAAAACTGGCTACTTGGAAGAAGAAAAAGTTGAATAAAGCAGAGAGAATCACTCTTATTAAAAGCTATCTAGCAAGTTTGCCTATTTATTTTCTCTCTTTGTTTCACCTTCCTACAAGTGTGGAGAAGAGGATGATCAAATTAATGAGGAACTTTTTGTGGGGTGTTGTTGAAGGGAGAAAAAAGCTTGTGTGGGTTGGTTGGACAAAGATTATCATGCCTAAGGAGTATGGAGGTTTGGGAGTAAGAAACTTAAGAACAACAAATCATGCTTTGCTGATCAAGTGGATCTGGAGATATTCTCAAAACAAAAATTGCTTTTGGAGGAAGATTATTAATCAGAAATTCAATAGGAATAGAGAGTTATTAATGCTAGATGTTGATAACCATCCTCATTCCTCAATGTAGGAGTTTATGGAAGAATGTTGTTAACATGAGTCCTAATGTGCAAACGATTGCTACTTTTACTATTAGGAATGGTAGAGGAATAAGATTTTGGAAGGATAGATGGTTCAATAGAGGTTTTTTACAGGATTTATTCCCTATGGTGTTTCAAGCTGTTAGAGACAAGGATGCTACTATATCTGATATGTTTAGTGAAAATGGCTGGCTTTGTGTGTTCAAACATCCTTTGGATGCTAATGAACAACTCGAGTGGGATTTACTTATATGTGATCTATCAAACATTCCAGTTTTAACGGAGGAAGAGGATGAGATGTCTATTTTGGAGAACTACAACACTCAAAAGTGTTATGAGGTCTTAGCTGGTGATTTCGATCAATGCGATTTTGTGCAGCATATATGGAAAAGTTACATCCCACATAAGGTGATCTTTATCCTATGGGCAACTTTTCATAATTCATTGCCAACTAGAGATATTCTAACTCATAGAGGAATGGAAATTGAAAGTGATCGGTGCTTGCTTTGTAATACTGAACGAGAAACAGCTGACCATATGTTCATTCATTGCTCTTATTCCTTTGAGGTTTGGGACTATTTTATCAAAGTGTTCAAGATATCTTGGCCTCTGCCTAGTACGTTATGGCAACTCTTTGATGCGTGGAAAACGAATGTGTTGTGTGGAAGAGCTAAAGAGGTGTGGAGAATTCTTCATTATGTTATTTGTTGGGTGCTTTGGAAGGAGATAAGTGGAAGAGTTTTTGGTGCACGTCAGAAGTGTGCTTCTGAAACCATTGATCATGTTAAGATGCTGGTGGTTTTATGGCTGTCTGATACTGATGCTTTTAAGTTTGTAAACTCCAATCTTGTATGGAGTAACTGGAATCCTCTAATGAGTGTGTAAGCTCTTGTAACCTGTGAAGGATCCTTTCCTTCTTTTTTCTCTCTTTAATATAACTTCGTCTTCGAAAAAAAAATATCTCTTTCAGAAGGTTTCCTTTGACTTTACATCTGTGACTTTTCTTTTCGTAAGAAGAGTTCTGGGATATCGGAGGAAACTTGAAAATAATAACACAAAATTGGTTAAAAAGACCAAATTCAACAATTCCTGGGTGAAAAGGACAGTTAGATTTTGATACGGAAAATGGGTCATTTGTCCAAATATTTTTAAAACATGGTTCAAATGGACGAGTAAAAATTAGTATGGGTGAAATGGACACCAAAAAAATAGCAAGGATGAAACTGGATCCATCCTGACTTAAACTTAAAAAATAGCGAGGATGAAACTGGATGCATCCTGATGTAAATTAAAAATAAGAAAAAGTATTTGAAAATGGATAGGATGAAATTGTTTACATCCTGCCTATTTTTACATTTTTTTCCATTTAAACAGTATCAAAATCTAGATGTCTTTTTCACCCAGGAATTGTTGATTTTGGTCTTTTTAACCAATTTTGTGATTTCGATATTGTTTAAATGGACAAAAATGTAAAAATAGCAAGGATGTAAACAGTTTCATCCTACCAATTTTCAATTTTTTTTTTTATTTTAAATTTACAACAGGATGCATCCAGTTTCATCCTTGCTATTTTTTAAGTTTAAGTCAGGATGAATCCAGTTTCATCCTTGCTATTTTTTTGGTGTCCATTTCACCCATACTAACTTTTAATCGTCCATTTGAACCATGTTTTTAAAAATATTTGGACAAATGACCCATTTTCCGATATTATTATGATGCACAGACCTTGAAAGTTGAAACTTGAAACACTAATTTCAAATCCTAGTTGAAGATTTTATGAATGTCCATTTACTTGATCTATTCGAGGGAAATGCACAAAAATGTTTACCAATGTTTTATTGAAGACTTGGTGAAGTAGTGGGATCCATCGGATATTTCTTTTTAGTTAAAATTTTTTGGATGATAAGTGTCGAATTTAACAACTTTTTCCAAACTTACTACATGCCAGTTTTTTGTCTCCAGAGTTGTGCAATCTTTTCTTAAATGCTCGTCGTTTAATCCGTAACACAGTGGAATATTACTAGCTCCATAAACTGTCAGAACGTGGGTATCCAACTCAAACTTAATTTACGATGAATGGAGAGGGCGTAAAGAAGGTTATAAACCACAGGATCTTAAATAATCCAGATAATTTGGGATTAATAATCTGAATATGCCCCTCGCGTGTAGCCTCGTTAGTTAGAACGTGGGCATTCAACTCAAAACTAATTTGAGATGAATGGAGAGGCCGTAAAGAATATTATAAACCACATGATCTTAAATAACCCAGATAATTTGGGATTAATAATCTCAATGCGCCCCTCACGTGTAGCCTTGTTGGCAGTGGCGGAGCCAGAAAGTTTGGGTTGGGGGGACAACTACGTATACACATCGTGACAGTGAATTGTGGCCGAAGGCTGTAAAATTTTTTTAGACATTTTCTCCACTAACAAATCAATTTTATGAGAAAATATTTAATGGGAGCGTTTTTTGAAGGGGGCATGGGGGACAAATGATATGTTGACAAATGTATTTGATTCCCATGAATTATGTTTCCAAAAATACAAAAAAAGATTATTTTTGGAGAGAAATCTTGTTTTCTTAATTGGTGTTGGAATTTTCGGAAACATAATTCATGGGAATCAAAGGCATGTGTCAAAATATCATTTGTCCCCATGCCCCCTTCAAAAAACGCCCCCATCAAAAAATTTCTCCAATTTTAGGATCAAAAATTATGGTTAAAGAAGAGTTTTAATTTGGAAAACTCCTAAACGAAATATTTTCCTTTGTTAGGCATATAATTAAGTAACAAATTGAAATTACAGGTGTATAATTAAATAATCGTAGATATACTAGTCAACATTCTAGTTTTTCGCAAAATAATTATCGTTTTTAACCAAAATATAAGAGCATCTCCAATGGAGTTTGGATATCTAAAAATATTGATGCCACCTAGGATTTTAGAGACTTGTATTAAAAAAACCTTCTCCAGTGGTTGTTGTATGGTTAAAATTGTATCGTATCTGATTTGGCAACTTGAATTTGGATGAGAGTATGTATTTTTAGATACTCTTCTCTAAACCCACGTCATCAATTACTTTCCTTTTAAGACTATTTCAACTTTATTTATTTTTTTAGATCTTTTAACAAATAAATGACTACTTGTATTAAACTAAATCTTGATACAACTACCATTGGAGATGCTTATCAAAACAAACATTTATTTATATTCCATATCAACAAAATACCTTTTTTTAAGCTTCCACATTGGATATATATCCATACACAATTAGAGATGCTCTAAGTAAATTTTCTTTTACCTAAGTTAGGGGGACAAAATATTCTGTTGAACCAAATTATAGCTACTGATTTTGGTTTTACCAAAAACTAGGGAGGACAGTCCAAACGTGGCTCCGCCACTGCTCGTTGGTCTAACACATGGACAATAAATCTGGTGACGCGGAATAAAGATGAGGTCAAATGACTCGACACATATAGCCTGCTATGATACCATGTTAGAATATAATCATCCAACGCAAAACCAATTGGCGATGAGTGGAGTGGCTCCAAAGAAGATTATAAACCGCAAGATATTAAATAACCCAGACAATTCGGGACTAATAATCTCAACATAAACTCATTTAATCAAGATACACATTTGATATTACTATCTTGAAAAACACCTGGAAAAAAATAAAAACTATAACCAATTAGATGATCAGAATCGCCAGTCATGTTGGCAGAAAAATATAAAAGACTCGTCGGAGTTAGAGATATTAATTTTTTTTCTTTTTTTTTTGAAGAAAAAGTTATATCAAAAGAGAAAAAGAGTAATAAAATTAAAAAGAAAATCATCCACTCATGAGAGTTTACTAGTTGCTCCCAATGAGACCAGGGGGAACAAATTTAAAGGAATCAGTGTCACATAACCATAAAACTACAAGTTGCTTGACAAGATCAATATTTTCCGCAACACTTTTCTGCCAACCACCTAAAATTCTCCCATTTCGCTCCTTTCATAAGATCCAATAAACATTTTAGTGAATAATTTTCCACGCCTCCTTTCCGCTTCCTTGTAACACGTTAGAAAACCAATCTCCAAATAATTGGAACACAGTTCTCGACATCGGCCATGATATCTTTAACGCCTTGATAAAATAACCTAATATCGAAAAAAAAATATGGACAATGAAGAAACATGTGATCAGAAGTTTCTATTTCATCATTACATAGAACACACAAATCACTTTGAATGTTTATGCCACGATGAAGTAACATGTCTATAGCAGGGACTAAATCGTGAAAACTTACCAAAGAATGAAGTTTACCTTGTTTGGAATATTTTTCTTCTATAGATGAGAATCGAAGTCGTAAGGGGATAGGTACCTGTCAAAACCTCGTAGCATTAAAATTCTTTATAATATCCAATTCATCATCGACTTCCACTAACTACGGTAATGGGTAACAGTCACGTCTGAGCAAGTCCCACTCTAACTTCTCATTTGCGTTCAAAGGCCTCATGAATTCACAATTCCAACTATTGTTCACAATCATATCATGCTATTGAGGCATCCTTCACCTTGGAAGCCATGAAAATGACCGGGACTAAATCTTGAAGCCTTCCTCTATCTAGCCATTTGTCCTTCCAAAACCTTATCCCTTTATCGTTTCTCACTGTGAACTGAGTTATTTCTTGAATAACGGGAACCATATTCACTACTCTTCCACAAACTCCTACACTGAGACTTGGTATTAACATTTGGCATTAACAAATTTAGGCTTCTCTTGAACTTTTGATTCACTATTATCCTCCAAAGGTTGTTTTTGTTCTTTGAGAACCCCCAAATCCATCTTATTAACAAAGATTGATTAGTAGTTACCATAATCTTCACTTCCAAACCACCATTTTCTTTAGGCATGAAAAGTTTTGTCCAATCTACCTAAACTAGCTTCCTCCTACCTTCTGCCGCCTCCCACAAAAAATTCCTCATAATCCGCACCATTCTCTTCTCCACGCTTACCGAGAGATGAAATAACGACAAGTAGTTAATAGGTAAACTAGCAAGACAAATTTTTATAAGAATAAGTCTAGCTACCTGCTTCAGTTTCTTTTTTTCCACGTCATCAATTTCTGCTTCATCTTGGTCAAAACATACTCCCAAACAGAAATACTATGCCCATTCTCCCCTAGTGGCATACCAAGATATGTGAAAGGAAACTTATCCGTCCTATATCCAAGTTCCTTAGAAAGAGCCTCAATTACCGCATCCGTACCAACACTGGTCATTGTGCTTTTTTTCTAAATTCAATTTGAGCCCAATAATTATTTCGAAAACCTCTAATATGATAAGAAGTCTTCTAACTTCTTCTACACTTGTGCCAATGAAAATTAGTGTATCATCCATAAATTCTAAGTGAGAAATTATTGAGCCATGCTCCATCATCTGAAACCAGAAAGATGATCTGTCTCCACTGATCATTTATCAGTTTAGAAAGAACCTCTACCACCAATAAAAATAAATACAACGATAATGAATCTCCTTGTCGTAACCCCATATCGGGTTTCAACTTCTATGTAGAACTGTGTCATTCACTAATATTGACAGTGAGAAGAAGTAACACACCATCTAATCCTAGAAATCCATTTGTTGACAAAATCGTGCTTCTACAGAATTTTTAAACGTGAAACATTAACTCGGAAAATCCAGTACTTAGTTGAAGATTAAATCTGTTATCAATCTGAAGAATCCGATCTTCGTTTTATTTTGAAAGCTTGTTATTGTAAATGGATTATTAAAGATTTGATGGTTTTCATTTGCCCCAATTGTTTTTTTAGTTTACCTATCAAATAAGATATTTTCAATTTAAAATTCCCTAATAACACCGTAACAAAAGTTGTTTTCCCTCTGGTCTAAAGACTAGCTATTTTTGTGCCATGGAATAGAACGAGCGTACGAGGTGATTCTAAACCGAAAATACTACCAACAAGTGATAACAACTTAAAAAGGTGCACAAGGTTGACTTGTCCAGCGTAGAAAACTTAAAAAAAGTACGAATGAGGAGTCTAAGAATATGCAAAACTTCACAAATGCATGACACGGACACCTTAATTAGAAAATTGAAAAGGCATTTTAGACGCTTTCAAAAGGCATCGCCAATGGTATCTCATGGAAAAACACTTTACGAGAAGAGTTTTTTTTGTAGAATTTTTTGGTAAACCGAATTAGGTTTTTAAATTCAAAGGAGAAAAATATTTATATAAAACGCCGTCTCGCACTTGATATTAAAATATCCAACATCAGCAAGTATGTATGACATGCGGAAAGTTTCCAAAATGCTAACGTTGTGACAATTTTGAACGTTACACAAGTGAGTGCAATAACATTTGTTTCACAAAGTTAGTATTCATACACAATTTTCATGTATATTTCTATACATTTAGCAAATTTCAACTTCCTCTCTTTAGGATATTTGATTTCGTTTTTTCTCATTTTGAGGGATGTATTTATATCGGTGGCTTTTTTTTCTCATAACAAGAATCTTGGGATGTTGGAGAAAACTTCTAAAAAATAACAATTATGATGTATAAGTCTATGAGTCTTTCCTCGTGTAGAACTTTCAAACCTGAAACATTTGCTTGAAAAATGCAGTACTTAGGATTTCACGTATGTCGTTTGTTTATACCATTTGAACTTTTGAGAGATATGATTTTTTTCCATTTTTACCTTTTTTTTTTGTAAGTTTAGCATAGCAATGGATCATAAAGATCTGATGCTTTTGGTATGTCCCAATTTTTCATGTACAGTTCCCAAGTGACAATAGAGAACCTGACGTGGTGATTTTAAGCCGAAAATGCAACCGATAATAAGTGATTAACAATTTAATAAGGTGTACAAGATTTGTTGTTGATGCTGCTGCATTTGGTATCAAGAATTTGGCTATTTAGGTCCTCGTGAGTCTTGCATTTCGTCTAACTAAACTGATCCAATTACTTTTTTTTTTGTTAGTGCACAACTTCGCTTTTGAATTTCAATACTGGATTAGCTGGTAGAATGATATGTGGGATGTTTCCAAAACGCTAAAGTTGTGGTTGTGAAAATTTTGAACACAATTTTCATGCTCACTACTATAAATGCAACAAACTTTAATTTTTCTCTCTTCCAAAAGATTTCCTTTGACTTAACATCCGTGACTTTTCTTTTTGTAAGCAGAGTTCTGGGATATCGGAGGAAACTTGAAAATAATAATTATGATGCCAAGAACTTGGAAGTTAAAACCTGAAACATTAGTTTCAAATCCTAGTTGAAGATTTTATGGATGTCCATTTACTTGATCTATTTGAGAGAAATGAAACAAAAATGTTTGTCTTGCCAATGGTTTATAAGACTTGGTGTAGCAGTGGGATATATCAGATATTTGGTTTAAGTTAAATTTTTTTGGATGATAAGTGTCGAATTTAACAACTTTTTCCGAACTTATTGCATGCAATTATTTTGTCCCGAGTTAAATAAATTTTATGCAAATTTTTAATATCCGTTATTTAATCCATAACACATTTGAATATTACTAGCTCCATTAACTGTTAGAATATGGGCGTACAACTAAAACTAATTTGCGATGAGTGGAGTGGACCCAAAAAAATTATAAATCGCATGATCTTAGATAACCTAGAAAATTCGGACTAATAATATCAATATAAACTCATTTAATCAAATACACATTTGATATTACTAGCTCGATAAATACCTGGAATAAATAAAAAACTTTAACAAATTAGATGATCAGACTCACCAGTCATGATGGCTAAAAGAGATTAAGAGTAATACAGTTATAAAGCAAATCACTCACTCATGAGAGTATACCAGTTACTTCAAATGAGATTCGGTGGAATAAATTTAAAGGAATCAGTAACACAAGACCCTAAAACTACAAGTTGCTTAACAAGATCAATATTTTCCGGAAACTTTTCTACCGACCACCTAAAACTCTCCAATTTCGCTCATTCCATAAGATGTAACAAATAGCTTAGTGAATAATCTTCCACACCTCCTTTCCCATTCCTTGTAACACGTTAGAAGACCAAGCTTCAAACAATTGGAAAAAAGTTTTCAGCATCGGCCATGATATCTTAAACGCCTTGATAAAATAATCCTATATCCCAAAAGAATACAGATAATGAAGAAACATGAGATCATAAGTTTCTTTTTCGTCATTACATAGAACACACAAATCACTTTGAATGTTTATGCCACGATAATGAATCTCCTTGTCGTAGCACCTTATTGGTTTTAAACTTCTCCGTAGAAATGTGCCATTCATTAATACTGGCAAGTGAGAAGAAGTAACACACCATCTAATCCAAGATATCCATTCTCAATCAGTAATTGAAGATTTTAAATCTCAGAAAATGCCTTGGTTTGCTATTTCAAGGTGGAGGAAAATTTGTCAAAGTATCAGTGACTGGAGATTCATTCACAACTATAAAGAAGTGAATTTCTCAGCTGATTTACTGGCAAAAAAAGGAGCTGATCTTCAAAGTGGTGAAAACATCATTTACATTCACAGACCAGCTTTTCTATCTCCCATGGAAAATGATCAACAAGCCTATTATAGATTTAAATAGTTGTTGTGATAATTAAACTCAGTGGACTTTTTTTGGTTGTATCTTTTTTGTTACCTTTATAGTCCTTATTGGTCTTTCTTTTTGTAAATCTTTTTTGGAACTCTTTTGGTAATCAATAAAAATATTATTATCGAGCAAAAAAAAAAGGTGCTTCTGCAGAATAGTAAATAGAGAATGCCAATTAAAGTTATCTAAAGCTTTCTCCATATCTATCTTGCAAAGAATACCAGGTTTCTTATCTTTCAGTCTACCGTCCACACATTCATTAGTGATGAGAACTTAGGGTTGTTCATGGTCGGTTTTGGTTCGGTTTCTAGCCAAACCAAAACCGAAACCAATACTATCGGTTTCTAAAAATCTAAACCAAACCAATCCATTAACCATTGGTTCGGTTTCCAAATGGTTCCAGCCGGTTTCGGTTTGTCCCAGTGGTTTTAGGTTAACCAATAGTTATGTCAAACGACTCAAACAAAAAAAAATACACAAATTTACAGATAAAAAAATCGTAGCTGCCGATAGTATTGGTTTAAACAAATTTACAGACAAAAAAAATCAAGAATAATTAAATCTTACTCTAAATCTAGAGATCAAAAGAAGATATATAATATATCTTAATTTAGTTAATTGACAAACAAAAAAGAATGAAGAAGGGAAGAAGAAAGTCGAGTAGCAGCAGTGGCAACTGTAGTTAGGGGTGGAGAAGTGAGGCGACTGAGAGAAAGAGAAAGAGAAAGAGGGAGAGTATCATAATGTAATATTAGATTTAGGGTTTATATTTATCCTCTAAATCAATGAGTAGAATCTAATACTTTTAAATCAAGGTAGAAACTAAGTTTAAAAATTAATCGGGTTTCCAATGGTTTTTGGTTCGGTTTTAGAGATCAAACCAAACCAAAACCAACACTATCGGTTTTCCACTTTCTACACCATAACCAATCCATTAGTATATGGTTTGGTTTGGTTTCTTCCTAATTGGTATGGTTCGGTTCGGTTCCAGCGGAAAATCGAAACCATGTTTAGCCCTTCATCAAGGACATGTTTGTTATGAATAAACGAGTCTTGAAAGTCTGATATAAGAACCGGAAAAACCTTGTTCAACCTTACTGCAAGTCTTTAAAAAGACTCATAAGATCATCCTTAATAATGCCTCAATACCTCTTGAAAAATTCAATCGTAAACCCATTTTGTCGTGGCGACTTATTATTTCCCATCTTTTTAACAACGTCCCAAACTTCCTCCTCCGTGAAATCACGCTCAAACCAGAATTTATACTCCTTGTTGATTTTAGGAAAACAGAGATTCTCCATACACGAATTCACCTCATCTCCCTCGGTGAAGAGATTGATGTAAAAACTTCTTAGTTCGTCCTTGGTAATATTTGGATCAAAAAAGTTTGACCCTCCTACCTGTAGCTTCGCAATGGTGTTGCGCTATTGCACTTGCGATACTGTGAAAATAACTTGTGTTTGAGTCCCCACCAAAAATCATTCTGCTTCGCCCTTAAATGCCATTTTTCTTGCCCCTATTGATTCAATATCACACAGTTGAATCTTGCATTGAGTTCTCTCCTCAAGTTGTTCAGGTCAGAGATACTCATTTGATTCGACTATCCTAGATATTGTGGATTTTATTGAGGATAATAATCTCATATAGATCAAAACCATCCTAGATCCTCCATATATATCAGATTTTGGAGAATTATTTGTTTTTTTTCCTTCTTTTTTTCCTGTGAACATAAGAACCTGACTTAGCTATTACGTATGATATGCGGGAAGTTTCCAAAATGTTAAAGGTGTGATCACATTTTTTTATATAGTTGGTACCCAAGCACAATTTTTATGTACATTTCTATAAATGTAGCAAACTTCAACTTTCTCTCTTTAAAAGAATTGATTTGATTTTTTCCATTTTGAGCGATCTATTTCTTTACATCTGATAATTTATGGTTTCTCTTTCTCATATTAAAAGTATTTGGATTTTGGAGAAAAATTATGACCGAGTATGGAGAACTTTTAAACGTGAAACATTAACTCGGAAACTGCAGTACTTAGTTGAAGATTTTATCCGCTATCAATCAGAAGAATCCGATCTTCGATATTTGAAGGTTTCTATTATAAATGGATAATTAAAGATTTGATGCTTTTGGTCTGCCCCAACTTTTTTTTAGTTTACCTACTACCTCCGTACCACATATATAGGCGGAGGGATCAATTCTCTTAGATTAAGAATTTTTTTTTTTGATTTTTACAAATGTTCATGTTTTTTCCTGTTTTGCCCTTTATTATATTTCCTATGTTAGAGACATAAACCCAATTGCGATGATAACCAAGCAACATAAATAAGGTAAAATAGTTAAAAGCCATCTTGAAATTACCATTCCGCCTATCTAATGGTACAAGGGAAAGGAATATTCCGCCTATAAGATAGGTATGGAGGGAGTATTAAATAGGATATTTGCAATTTAAAATTCCCGAGTAACACCGTAGCAAAAGTTTTTTTCCCTTTGGTCTAAAGACTAGCTATTTTTGTACCATGGAATAGAATGAGCCGACGAGGTGATTCTAAACCGAAAATACTACCAACAAGTGATAACAGCTTAAAAAGGTGTACAAGATTGACTTATCAACGCCCAAAAGTGTTTTCTATAGAAAGCTATTTACTAAAAATGTTTAGTTATTAAAAAATTCCGAAAAAGGTTTAATGTGCACACATTATAGGTGTGGATTCATGATATTGTGTACACAATATCAAACAATGGGTACACATTCCGTGCTATTCAAACATTTTTGGGAATAACTAATTAAAACTAAACACCTTTGGAAATTTTCTCCCCTCCAACCCCAGGCATGCCGACCGCAACGATTTTACGGAACCTATTTCCTAAAACTGCTTATTTACTCTATTGACCATTGTTATTGGTGACGCAACTGACGCACTGTAAGTGTATGTGATGATTTTGGGCACAACTTTTCTAGAGCAAGAGTAATGCACTGTTTTCATTTTCATTTTTGGGAGTGTAGTAAACTTCCAACGTTTATACTCTATAAATAAATAAGATAAATTTTGGCTCTTCACCATTTCACGGCGAGTTTACCGTATCATCTATGTAACATGAGGCTAATTACGTTTATTTTTATGCTAACTTTGTTACTTGAAGAAGAGTGGTAAGCCATAGGAGAAAACTTAAAGAAAAATAATCACCGGTTTGCGATCAAAAAGAATGACAAATACTAACTTTTGTCTATCATTGAAGAACAACCCTGGTTCCACTTGAAGAACGATTTAGTCAAGGAGTTTTATAAATATCCATGGGCTCTTGTAATGGAGAAATAAATAATCTATTGGCTCAATCAAGAAACAGAGAAGTGCATTATTTCAGTTTTATGTTGTTATTTTCTTTCTTTTGCGCTCATCTATAATAATCTTGACATGCTTGTAACCGGAGAAATACGAAAATCTTATATACTTTTAGAATAAAACCTTTTTTTGATAAGAAGATGACTTTTATTTATGTAACATTGAAAGTTTGCAAAATATACAAGATGGGAGTTAAGTCCAGCTTAACTCGTTCTAGGATTTTGTTTCTTACATTTTCGCTCACATTCTCCGTAGAGAAGTAGTTAATCTTCCTAGATCTTAATTCCTTAGCTAGAAAACCTTATAGTATCATACTTTTAGCCATGCCATGAAAGAGGTGATTTGAAAACGAAAACGCAAACAAATTCCATCAAGTGATGATAAGTACACAAAAATCGCTCATCCACCGGCACCGGAGAGATACTTTTCCGGTAACAATTTTCCCCACACCGGCAGCAAGGAGACATGGCCCATGGGATCGAGGCCTACTTGCCAATTTAGGATGAGTAGGAAGTAGGAACCACTCCCCGCAAAACTACTCACCATGTAACATAAGTGTAAGGATACATGGACGCGTGCAGAAAAAGTTATGCGACCAAGAAAATAGTATTGCACATCTAGACATGGTTTCGGCTGTATCTACAAAACTACCCTTGTTCATGTTTAGGTAGAAAACCCCAGAAGGAGCTAGAAAAATAAAATCTTTCCTCTGTTTCTTCTTTCCCAAGTCCTCCTCCTCCTCAGAGTTGGTTGACAAGAAATTCCACCCAGAAAATCAAATCATCAGCAGGTATTCATAATCCCCCCCTACCCATCTCCTTTGATTTTGCTGTTTTCAGTTGTATCATACACAGATTTTTTATCTGATACAAGTCTCAATTTCTTACGCAGAACAAAAGTGTGCAATTCCTGGAATCTAATTTACAATCGCGTTATCTAATAATGGTAAGACCACTGGGATATCTTGATTTTACGCTTTATCAGTTGTTGCATTTGGCGATGAATGATTTTTGCCTGTTTTTTGTGGTTGCAGGAGCCGTTGGTAACAGGGATGACTGTGGGAGCGGTTGCTTTAGGTGGTAGATACTTAATTCAGGCATGGGATGCGTTTAAGACACGCCCAATTATTCCCCGGACACGGAGATTTTACCAAGGTGGATTTCAACCTGTCATGACTAGAAGAGAGGCTGCTTTAATTCTTGGAGTCAGGTATATTCTACATTCATTCCCCTTCTGATTGATGTTCTTTAGTGTTCTGTTTGATAATTGTGTAGATTCATAGGCTGAAAAATTGACCTTGTGTTAGAACTGGGAAGAAACATACAATTGGGGGTGGGGGTGGGGGTGGCGGGAATTTTACATAGAATTTGCTTATTTTCGTCTAGCAGCTGCCCAATTGCCTATTTGTGCACACCAATATGTAACACTATCAATCCCTGATTTATTAGAGAATGAAGCTTCCAATTTGGCCTTATATGAGAACTAGGGAGAAAGATAGAATTGGGGGTGTTGGGAATTTTACCCAAGGTATGCTCATTTGGCCTAGCAACTGCCAATTGCCTATCTGTGAACACGGACATTTTAATACTGTATTCGTAATTTTTTGAGAATGAATTTGTAGATTGCCTTGCAATGTTCAGAGAGCCCTGCGCTTAAAAAGTAACTAATGAAAGGCAGCACTTCAAGCTACCATTGTAACAATTGGCCAATTCCTTGTAAGGTCTTTGTAGTGTGCCGATGTCGATCAAACTTAATTGCTGAAACATCTGTGACACACTTCTGGCAAGTGCACTTTGATTCATTAGGCATGTTCAGATATTCTTAGTTTACCTGAAAATTTTACCTTGGTAGTAGCTATTGAGGCTATGAAGTAAGTGAGTGAAATGTGTTTTTGTTGCGATTGAGACTATGAAGCAAGTGAACTTGTCAGTTAATAGAGAAGCTAGGAAGTTCTGAATGATGTTATCATTACGCTTGCTACAGTTTTTTTGTGAAGTCGGTTATGACTGCAACTGCAGAAAAGGCCAGTAAAATTTGTTTATCTATTTGCTTGGTTTCATTCAGAGAGCATGCAGTCAAGGAGAAGATTAAAGAAGCACACAGGAGGGTGATGGTGGCTAACCATCCTGACCAGGGTGGGAGCATTTATCTTGCTAAGAAGATCAACGAGGCTAAGGTACTGTTGATGGGTAAAACACAAGGGAGTGCATCTGCTTTTTCATAAATCAAATTTCCTCCAATTACTAATATATGCTAATATGATGGCGGAGGTTAGATGTACTAAATAATCATCTGTTATTGGTTATTGAAAGTGTATGAACAGGTAGGATTTAACGATGCAATGAAATAATTTTAACAAGTATGGTTGTACAATTTCTCACCTAGTCTGTGTTTTGAGTTTACTGCAGTCATTGTGCTTGTTGCACCTCTTTTATGCGATTCATTTAAGTGCATTTTTGAACTAGTAGGGCCTTGAATACTCAAGGCACTCGAGCACAAGATCACCTGTGTGCCTTTCTGTAAAACAATTTCATAGTTAATGGAGCAGAACGGTGCACCCAGATAGGAGATGGTATAGTCTGCTCTGCTTCATACATTACAGATATGTCTACTGCGCAGCTATATTACTTTTTCATTAAGTGTGCTAGTTTCAAAATTGAACTATAAGCCTATAAACTCAAGCAAGATTGCTTAGATTATATGTATGCATTCATTGAACCACGGTTGGGAAGAATATGCAGAGTGGCCGAGAAGTTTGAAACAGGCCAGAGATTAACACAGTATACCATGGTAAATGTTCCGTGGGTCGGTCACATTATTTCATCTAGGTCTAGTGTCATTTGAACTGCAGGAATCGTGTCTTTCACTTGGTACAGTTCCATTTTGATTTGGATTTGAAGGTCCACCTGTAAATGCTTTAAATCAAACATGTGAAGAGTTTATAAAGATGCACAGTCTTTCCAAATTGCTCGTCTTTAAAAGTACACAACACCATTGGTCTAAAAAAAGTACTCGACAAACAGATTATCACACATCCTTGCAATGGAGCTTGAAGGTTTGTTGTTAGGCTGCACAGTATATTAGGCAGTGGAGCTAAGATTTTACTTTCACCCAGGTTAAGGGTCATAAAGCTGAATGTGCCCAAGCTCTAAAGCTGCATCATACACCACAACCACAAGTATCCTCCTTCATGCATATTGGCAAGGGAATAATCTGACTGCACTTTTTATTTTACAACTTTGCTTCTCCATAACCAAGTACCCAAAACGGATTGATAACTATGTAATACTCGATCATCAGTGTTTTGAGCAATAAGAAAAAGAAAGAGAGAGACCAGAGACCAGTTTTATTTCTCTTTATCGCCCACCGGAAGAAGATGGAGAGACTGAGGGGGCGGTAAAAAAAGCAAAAGTGGTTTTGCGATCTCGATAAACCATGAATCAAGAGAAGGATGGTGGTGATGATGATTCTAAAAGCAAAAGCAAAGCAGCTGTTATTCAAACAGCAAAAACAGAATCAAAGATTGAATATGAGAAACAAGGAAAGAGGGGTTTTAGGGGTTTTGGTACTGATGATGATGATGATGATGATGAGAAGGAGAATAAGATGGAAAAGATGGAAGAAGACAATGGTGGAATTAAAGAGATTGAGGAGGGCTTATTAGGAAAAGGTGAATCAGATTCAGTAGAGGAGGAGACTAAAGAGGTAAACTCTATTATTACTGCTGCTACAGAAACAGTAATAAAAAGAGGAAGAGGAAGACCTAAGAAGAAGAACAAGGCAGTAGTGCTGCTGGAAAACACTAACAAAATGTTGAATAATAAGGTATTTTTGAATTGATTCTCTCTTTTTGATCCATTGATTTTGATTACAGAAATTGATTCTCTCTTCATTGATTGATTGATTTTGATTATAGAAATTAGATTTTGGATGTTGATTTTGAATGATTATGGTGTAATTATTGTTCTAAACAGGTCAACCAAGTGGATGAGGTGGAAAAGAGGGAAGAAGATGGAGGAATTGAGGAGATTGAGGGTTTAGCAGCGAAAGGAGAATTAGATTCAGTAGAGTGCATCAAGGAGGATGACTTTATTGCTAAAGAAACAGTAATCAAAAGAGGAAGAGGAAGACAACCTCATTCTGATGAACAGACAAGAAAGAAAAGAGGGAGACCAAAGAAGGTTGTGGTGCCACTGGAAAATACAAACAGGATGAATGATGTGAGCTTTTAACTTTTTTTTTTTTTTTTTTTTTTGATTGATTTGTTTGTAGGAATTCGTATTCTTGATTTTGTATGTGGAGTTCAATGTCGATGCTATAATTGTTGTAAACAGGTGGAGGAGGAGAAAGAGAATGAAAAGGGGATTAAGAAGATGAAAATGGGGGAAGAAAATGGAACTGAGGAGACTAAGGAGGATTTAGGAAATGGGGAATTAGATTCAGTAGAGTGCGTCAATGAGGAGATAAAAGGGGAGAGCTCCATTGCTAAAGAAACAAAAAGAGGAAGGGGAAGACCTAAGAAGGTGATGCTATTGGACCCAAATACAAACAAGATGAATCAAGTGAGCTTCTTAATTCTCTCGTTTTGATTGATTTGTTTGTAGAAATTTGGTTTTGAATTCGTGATTTTGTATGTGGATTTCGGTGTTGAGGGTTAGATTTTAATTTGTTAATAGGTGAATGAAGAGGAGGGGGAGAAGGTAATATGTCATCACACGGCAAGCACCGACCAAACAAGAAGAAAAAGAGGAACACCAAAGAAGGTGGAGATATCGGAAGATACAAACAAGATGAATAGAGTGAGCATTTTAATTCTTTCTTTGCTAATATAAATTGGGTTTCAAATTGGTGATTTTCAATGTGGATTTTGAATGATGATGCTAGAATTGTTTGTAAACAGGTGAACCAAGTGGAGGAGAAGGTAAGGTGTCATCAGTGCGGTAAGAACGATGAAGAGGAATATGTTTGTTGTACAAAATGTCAAGTTAAAGTATATTGCATTGGTTGCATTGGAAATTGGTAAGATCGAATTGAAGCTTGTTTTCTGAGTTCTCATTGTTCTTTTCATGTTTGTGGTTCATTCTGATATGCTAAGGAAATTACTCCTAGTCTTGTTTTTCAAATTATAGATTGAGAATTAAAAATTTGGATTGGGGCATGATCATAATACGTATTTGTGGCGGGTTGTTTTTATTGTGGAGTATAGGTATCCAAAGTTTTCGCCTGAAGCTATTGCACAGTCTTGCCCATTTTGTCGTGATAATTGCAATTGCATAAAATGTTTGCGTTCATGTATAACGCCCAAGGTTTGATATGCTTTTTCACTTATTTTCTTTATCTGTGTTAAAAATTGACCTTCTGGAATTTTAATATGTGTTTATTTCTTTCTACCATGTGTAGAACTTGAAGAGTCAGGAAATGATGATGAAAAACAGGGAGGAAAATGGAATTGATGAGATTAAGGAGGGGTCAGGAAAAAGAAAAAGAGGAAATCCAGAGAAGGCGGTGCTACTTGAGAACGCAAAGAATAAAGGTAGGGGTTTAATTGATGAGCAAAGAAGAAGAAAAAGAGGAAGGCCAAAGAAGGTGGTGCTAGCAGAAAATACAACAAAGAAGGGCAGTGATTTAAGTGATGAGCAAACAGGAAGAAAAAGAGTAAGACCAAAGAAGGTGGTGCTACTGGAAGTTACAAAGAAGAAGGGTAGGGATTTAAGTGATGAGCAAACCATAAGAAAAAGAGGAAGACCAAAGAAGGTGGTGCTAGAGGAAAACACAATGATGAAGGGCACAAATTTAATCGATAAGCAAACAAGAAGAAAAAGAGGAAGATCAAAGAAGGTGGTTCTACTGGAAATTTCAAAGAAGAAAGGTAGCGATGAACAAACATAAGAAAAAGAGGAAGACCAAAGGAGGTTGTGCTCCTGGAAATTACAAAGAAGAAGGGTAGCGATTTGAGTGATGAGCAAACAAGAAAAAAGAGAGGAAGGCCAAAGAAGGTGGTTCTACTGGAAAACATACAGAAGAGGAATGATGTGAGTTATTTATTTATTTTTATTTTTTTGTGATTGATTTATGCATAGAAATTCAGTTTTGACTTTCAATTACGTGATGTTAAATTTATTGTTGTGAATAAATAAACAGGTGAGTGAAGTGGAGGTGGAGAAGAAAAGGTGTCATCAGTGTACGAACGGTAGAGAGGAATATGTTTGTTGCGGAAAATGCAAAGTGAAAGTATATTGCTTGCGTTGCATTCAGAGTTGGTAAGATCACCTTGGAGCTTGTTTCTTAATTTTGATTTTCTTTTTGATGATTTAATGTTTGTGGTTAATTCTATTATGCCAAGGAAATGAACCATTATCTTGTTTGTTCAAATTATAGTTCAAGAACTAATAGTTTGCAATGGGAGATCAATTAACATCTCCTGGTTGTTGTTTTCTCTTTCTGTGGAGTATAGGTATCCGAAATATTCGGCTGAAGCAATTGCAGATTCTTGCCCATTTTGTCGTGGAAACTGCAATTGCAAAGCATGCTTGCGGTCATTCAAAGTGCTTAAGGTTGATATTTTATTGCACTTTGTGTTATCTTTGTCGGTGCTACGAATTGACATTCTGGAGTTTTAATATGTTTATTTCTATCTATGATGTGTAGAATTTAAAGAGACAAGGAATGGAGATGGATGCAGACGAGAAGCTTAACTGCTGTAAATATATGTTACGAGCTCTATTACCCATCCTGAAACTAATTCATGAAGAACAAGATATGGAAAGAGTAGCGGAGGCAAATATACAAGGTGCTTTACATAACCTTGTTCATTGTTTCCCCGTTTTTGTTGTCCGATTTTAGAGTCTTCTAAATTACATATATTTTTTTTACTGAGTTATCTACAATTAGATGTTTGTAACGAGTGTCTGTTGTGAACTTGAGACACATTCTTGTCAGATCAAATGTATAAATGTGTGCATCCATGGTGGATTTGGCTGATCTGCATCGCAAAATTTATGCAACTCGTTTTCATTTTTTTTCCTTTTCTGATAGCTACTGTGTTCGTGCAGGAGTAAGAGTTCCAGATTTGGAGATAAAACAGACTTCTTGTGAACCAGATGACCGTTTCTACTGGTGAGGCTTTCCTTGCGAGGAACATATTCTATTTTTGCTCCCTTTAATACATTCTACTAACAGACTGAATTTAACCCATGACACATGAGCAGTAACAACTGCAGTACTTCAATTGTCGATTTTTATCGGAGCTGCACACACTGTTCTTATGATCTATGCCTGAATTGCTGTCGTGAAATCCGTGGTGGTTCTTTACAAGGAGATTGTCGAGAATTAATTACGAAGCATGGCGACAAACAAGAATCTGGGTGGCAAATGGGGAGTAATGGTAGCATCCCTTGCTTGTCTAAAGAAGTCGATGCTTGCGATTCTGGTCATCTAGAGCTGAAGCATATTCTTCCAGAAAACTGGGTTTCAGAGCTGAAGCAGAAAGCAGAAGAACTAGCAGAGAAATACAAACTCTTAGATGTTCCTGCAACCCCTGCACATAAATGCTCCTGTTTCAATTCTGCCGGCTCTATTGACTTGGAAAACAGTAATTTGCGGATATCATCTTGTCGTGAAGATTATGATGACAATCATCTGTACTGTCCATCAGGTAGTGATATGCAGCATGGGGACATGGAGCACTTTCAAAAGCATTGGATGAAAGGTGAGCCGGTAATTGTCCGGAATGTTGTGGATCTTACGGATGGCCTGAGCTGGGAGCCAATGGTTATGTGGCGTGCATTGCGCCAGGTAACAAACCCCAGCAAGTCCAAGGATCCATCGTCCTTAACAGCAAAGGCCATCGAATGCCTGAATTGGTGTGAGGTTGGTTTCATTGCTCTCAACTCTGACACTCTTTTAATTTATATGCTCATGACCTTGAGTTTTGTATTTTTTATGTGCAGATTAATCTGAAAGAATTTTTCAGAGGCTATTCAGAAGGTCGGAGACACCTCAACTCTTGGCCTGAGATGCTCAAACTGATGGATTGGCCACCATCGAATTTCTTGGAGGAACGCTTGCCACGCCATGGTGCTGAATTCATTAGTTCCTTGCCATATCAGGGGTACACAAACCCGAAGAGTGGATTTCTTAATCTTGCAACAAAATTGCCAGAGGATGCTGTGAAGCCGGACTTGGGGCCCAAGGCATACATTGCTTATGGGTATGGCGAAGAACTCGGCCGTGGTGATTCTGTAACAAAACTTCATTGCGACTTGTCTGATGCGGTATGTTTACTTCTATTGAGTTTGCACACTGACGTTCATTCTTTGTCATATATGTCAGTCTACACATACTCTGAAGAATTTTGCTAATTAGTGTTTCTTGCATCTGGCATAGGTGAATGTCTTGATGCATACTGGGGAAGTTTCTCTTGATGCTCGACAACGTTCTGCTATGAAGGCTTTGAAAAAGACATACAAGGCCCTAGATGAAAAAGAGCTTTTTGTGACTTCTCCCGAGTCAAATTTTGAAGCATCTATATCTGAGAATGGTGGGTCATGTGCTGCTCCTTCAAACCATGAACAAACTAAGTCTGACCTTAATCGTGGAGAAGAAGAGTCTTGTATTGTCGGCTGTGGCCCAGCTACCAGTGGTTTGGGTGTAACACAAAAGGATGCATGTGAAGTTCAGGCGGTGGACAGTTTGGATCTTAATATGGATGTTAATCTCCAAGTAGACGACAACCTGGCTTCATTGGAGACAAATGAAGTGGAAATGTGCATGGTTCATTCTAGAAATAAGGTTTCGGATACGAAAGATCATGCAGACCAACAACATGGGGAAGCTGAGGTCAACAATAATGAGAACAAGTTGAGTGAAGAACAGAGTAACCTTGATGGCTTGGAGAAGAGTAATGGTGGTGCTCTTTGGGATATCTTCCGCAGGCAAGATGTTCCAAAACTTCAGGAATATCTTAGAAACCATTCCAAAGAGTTCAGGCACATAAATGGTTCTCCTGTAGAAAAGGTAATTACAGATCCATTTTATTCATACAAACCTGTTCTTACACTCATTGTCGACATCACATTAAAATGGAAAATATTGCTGTTTTGAGGTAATCGATATGCCTGATACATCAAGCAAGTTTTTTGAGATCCATCTGTATCATATTGATGTACCTTTATGCTTTCACTGTGCACATGGTACACCAATTAGCTTGAGATCTGTGGTTTCTGTTGTTGGGGTTTGCAGTTTGAGTAGCAAGAGCTTGACTATAGTCTAATATTATAAAATGATGTGCTCTATTATTATAGTTCGCTAATACGGTTAGTGTTAAGCGAACGTTATCCACATTGTCTGTTGTAACTTAACAGTATAATTAAATGTTACAGGTTATTCATCCAATTTATGACCAGACTTTTTATCTCAGTGCAAAGCATAAGAGGGCGCTCAAGGAGGAATTCGGTTGTTTATCTAATTATTCTAGCTAATCTTTCTTAATTTTGGTAACTTAGTACTTTTTGTTTATTCTTATCTAAGTGGCATTTGGATTCGATGTAGGTATTGAACCTTGGACTTTCGTACAAGAACTTGGAGAGGCAGTATTAATCCCAGCAGGCTGCCTTCATCAAGTAAGAAACCTCAAGGTATGGAGTGCTTTCTTCCTGTGTGTAGAAAGGTTTGAGCTATCCACAGTTTTATGGTGCTGTCCAACTGTGTTGTAGTTGATTTAGAATTTTGAACAGTAGGAATGAATTTTTTTAATCTTGCCTCTGTCTATGTTCATTTTATTTTCTTTACCTTTGCAGTCATGTCTTAAGGTTGCAGTCGACTTTGTCTCACCAGAAAATGTCTTAGAATGTGTGAGGTTAACTGAGGATTTCCGTTTACTACCCAAGGGCCATAAGGGAAATGAAGACAAGCTGGAGGTACGGTTTTCTCAGCGTATAAATCCTTTAACTCTTGCTGCTCTACATACAGAGACTTGTTTAGCTCTGAATTTAATAGTATCACAACCATTAGCTTCAATTTCAGTGTCGTTTGAGCTTCATAAAAAAATCTGTGCAAATCTTGTGAGATAGTGTGCAAATAAGATTGTCCATGATCCCCTCTCTTCTAGAATTGAACAAATTTCTTGTTATTTCAGCTCTTTGATCGTCTTTTTAATGCACCCTTGATGAGTTATTTATCTCTACTATTTTTGAGAGGCTCTAGTTAAGCCGTGTGATTTTGTGTTCCTACCAAAATTTAGTGATGCCCATCACAAAATACATGTGAACTCTAAAGAATACATTATGCACTGTGCATTAGGTCCGGGGTTGGTGCTTTAGAAACCAGTATCGGCACTGTAGATTATGTTTTAAGTCATTATTATTAGGGCCTAAAAAATCCCCAGTTGTGTTTTATGTCATATTAACGAGTCAACATGACATTTTATTAATCTAATCAGGTAAAGAAGATGACCCTCCATACTATCAGCCAAGTTGTGAATGAACTGGAGCAGTTGATCAAGTAAGTCCTGTTAAATTCTATTTATCGTTAGCTTAAACCTTCGTACAGTATCAGGAAAAGTCTTACGGGTAGTGTGGCATACACATGACTTTGTAAATCTTGCTGATGAGCAACTCCCTCTCGTTATATTATTTGATTTTGATTTGGATTCTGATTTAATTGAGCACGGCAAGCCCCAAGCACATGAATTTGGTTTCTGGATGGATGTATATGCATTCCAGTTTTACTTGAGATATTAATGCCAAATATTTTTCCCAGGTCTGAGGATACTAAGAGCACTCTATCTGATCCAGATCCCAAACTAAATCCTCTGACAATTGAAATGCCATAGAACAGAAATGTACTGAAGATACAGGGATACCTCATTTTTTGTGTAGATTTTTTTTTTATGTAGACAGTCGTCCTGTTGAAAGGTGAACGGCACCAAATGGCTGCAAACAACATACATACCACCACAACATCAGCAACAGTATGATCCATTCTTGATTTTGTGAATCTTAACCTAGATCAGGTTACAATTTTATACTCCCATTTTTTTGTGACAGTCAATTACTGCCTCATCTCCTCCCTCTGCTTGTAGCAGGCTGAGGTTGTGACTTGTGGGTGTTGTTTTGTCAACTATATTTTGTTACCAATTCGAAGATAGATAGATGAAGATAGATTTATATTGATTGACGGAGAAAGAGAGATACAATGTACACGAGTATCTTCAGTCATTGATTAGACATCCTTTAACTGTAATTTTTGTTAGATCCTGGATTTTGAATACGAAGGCCTGTCATAGAAAAGTGGCATTTTTTTTTCCCTTCTAACATGGATTTTGAATATGGGACCTTGATTTTGTGGATGTTGTATGTTGCATGGATGTAGGCCTGGTGTGCTCCCTTGACCAGGCTCTCCATAATAGAAACTTGCACCTGCTGTCAGACATTGTGTGATGTTAATACTGAAACATTGTAGTATTCTTCAACACATTAAACAATTACTCAGGGAATAAACAAAAGTATTGAGCATGTTCTCATAGTCACAGCACTTGTTTATATGAATAGAATAAGAAAATCATGTGTAGAATTATTATCCCTTTGTCTCTTTCCATATTCTATGGGGGAAAAAAAGAAGATCTCCTGAGTTGTGCAGCTGTAGTGCTCCCATCATTTGGAATGCACAGAAAACAACTTTTACCAGTTTTTTCTATGTTGAGTTGGCTTGTAGCTGATGTAACTGTACAAACACTATGAAACGAAACCACTCTGGTCTTTTCTCCTTTGTCTTTATTTGCTTTTGGCCGAATGCAATAATTTGCCCATGCTTACTACATAAGCATTTTTAATGACATACCGCAATAGTACTGTGTGAATCCAGTGCAAGAAAATGAAATAAAAATTTGTTTCTTTCACGGGGATGTATCCATTTACTTGCAATGACGGGTCTTGTTTCACCTCATGATTGGCATGTGTAAAACCCGTTAGGAAACTGACTCTCATATTTAATTTTCGATCTAAATAACTTTCGGCTATCGGTTACAATACTTTATGTGTTTCATCGTATCGTGCACAAAACGTAATTTGCATAAAAGTGTAATTTTTTCAAAGACAGTATTCTTTTTCTTAAAATCACGTGCTTCATCGTATCGTGCACAAAACGTAATTTGCATAAAAGTGTAATTTTTTCAAAGACAGTATTCTTTTTCTTAAAATCACGTGCAATAATGCTGTTCTAATTCCTGTAAATCTTGGATAAGACAGTTAAATTTGATGTAATAAATGTATATTTTATCCATTTAACCTTAAAGTGACAAGAAAATAGAAAAAACCAAAAGAAAGAAAAAGGAAAAGAAAAGAAATTCCTGTGAATTGAAAATTGTAAGAAAAATCAAGGGCCTCTGTTTCAGAGTTTTCCTCTATCTTCTTCTTCTTCTTCTGCATCATCAACTAGTCAATCTTGAATCTCCATCTCTCATCCATCTACCCTTCTGCTTCTGTTGTCAGAGAGATAGAATCAATCTGTCTGTCTCTTTCACATACCAAAAACAAACAGACAAAAGAAAAAAGAAATGGAAATATAAAGTGGAGAGAAAATGGAAACAATGAAATGTAATAATCTTCAACCAACATAACCAGTTATTTAAGCAATCCCATTTACAGAAACGAATTAAAAGGTAACTTCTTTTTTTCTCCTTTTCTTCAGATCCATCTACCCAACCCCCCATTACTGCACATGACTTGTTCTATTTATAATCTGAGTTTTTTATTTTCTGGATCTATAATTTGTTTTCTGGTTTTTGGAATATGGGTTTTGTTTGTTCCATATGTTTGTAGAGATCTCTGTAGGAAAAGGTGTTGACCTTTCTTATTCTCATTGCTTAATTATTTCTGATTTGTGTTCTCACATGATTTTTGATCTGATACTGGGTTTCCTGAATGTGTAAAGATGAATTTGTTTTAGTTGTTACAGGATCTAGTTGTTACAGGAAATAATGTGTGTTTGCTCATAATGCTATATCTCAGATTTCATAATTGGTTTTGAAGAAATTGGAAATGTGAAATGTTTACCCAGTCTCAAATGATAAGGGAATTACTAGTAATCTGTGAATTACCTAAGAAATTCATAGTTCCACCGAATTAGAATACTGATTGATGGCAGGGTCTATTGTTGTGTCTTGGATACGAATTGTTAGTAGTCGATAAACAGTTTCATTAAGTAGGTTTGAGGAACATAATTGATAATTCTAAGTGACATAGTTTACATGCTCTAGGATCGGATGTATCATTTATGTTGTAGGCTAAAAAAATCTGTGACGAGCTATTGACATGATATCGATATTGAAATCTGGGCAATTACATTTGAGAATATGCTGTGACGGTGTCTTTCTAACACCAATGAGTATTTTTGGATTTAGATTTGTGCGTTACATTTGTTGCCGGTAACCTGAATAAGGAATTTCTCTCTTGCCGATTAGGGACTGATAATTTCACTGCTGCAGAAACTGGCAAACACCAAGTCATCATAACAGTAAGTCTTGACATTACACATATGAAGTGTCAGTTTGTTACACTAATTTGTTTGATTATCTCTGTTGTGAAGAAAGATAGATATGTCCTGCACTTCATTTTTTTTTGTTGCTATGCTGATTGAATTTTGGACCAGGATGCGCGTTATGATGCCTGTTTCCCGGAAGACGGTAATGGCTATGAAGTCTTACCAAACCCAGGCTGAGGGTTTGGTTAGAACTTACTTGCTAGCAGATCCTGTCATTCCATACACCGCTGTCTTCAGTGGTGTCCTAGCTTGCAAAATGGTATGTCTTTGCTACACCTTAGAGTTGCTTTCTTTTTATAGTTGGGGGTATCTGTTGAACTAGTGCATGTTAGTATCTTCTTTTCTTTTCTTTTTTTTGTTTTTTTTTGCGAAATCAATTAAGAACCAATGCGATTAGTTCAATTACAGAACTTAAAACTGAAAACTGTAAAAGCTATAAAAAACGGAAGTATAACCAATCAGGCCATCCTAAATCTGATCTAATAAGAGGCCATGATATATACTCTTTGCAGCGACTCCGAGCTAGTCGTGCACCTTTCTTGGTGTATGCTAACCTATCATTTTAGTGTTGCATGTTAGTATCTGTTATAGTGTTATGGCTTAAAACGAAAACAAAGATGCTTAGACTTAGACGTTTACGGCCCTTGCTTTCTCTTATGGAAACTGTCTGCTAGTTTGTAGTGCTTCATGTTCAATAATTGGGCCTTGTCTTTTTATGTCCATTGCAGGGTTATGATATTACCCAGGTGATAAGTTCCGGTTATTCTAAGACCTACGCAACCCTTACGAAAATCCAAAAGATCGAGTGGAACAACAGGTAAGTTCGTCTTATCTAGTTGTCCCAGTTATCTTATTTTTTGTGTTACTTGTTCTTATATGTTGTTAAAATGTCTTTGCAGGGGTATCTCTACTATTCATGCCATATTCATCACAACAATGTCATTGTACTTCGTGTTCTTTGCAGAACTGTTTTCCGACCGTTCAATTACTGGCCTTGTTACATTCCGCAGCTCCCCACTTTCTAATTTTGCACTGGGGGTAGGAATTTCTCCCCTTTAGGTTCTCAATCTCAAATGATTTAAATAACTACGTTGAACACGCGAAGTGCCCTTGGTGTGTCCTTCACAGCTGTTTACATGTACTCTAAAATGTGCATCGAAAATCCATTGTGAAAGATCAAATACGTGTGCCTTAAATATGCTTGGGTAGGCCAGTGTTTGTGATGCCCATGTATGGCTTTGGGTTCTCTGTTTAACATGTGTAAAAGAAGCATTTTCTGTATCATAAAGTTGATCTAACTTGTGACAGGTTTCTGTTGGGTACTTCATTGCGGACCTTGCAATGATATTTTGGCTGTATCCTTCTTTAGGTGGGATGGAGTATGTAAGTATATTATTACTCTGTATAGTTTACCAATTTTCTATTTTTGTTAGCTATCTTTGATTAAACTCTACGTCTCAAAAGGTCTTGTGAATTTGGTCCTTGTCTTGTAATGTCATTGAACAATACAGTAAAACTCATGCTGTAGGTTCTCCATCATCTTCTTTCTTTAATTGCGGTAGCATACTCTATGCTATCTGGAGAGGGTCAGCTTTACACATACATGGTTTTGATCTCAGAGACTACGACCCCAGGAATAAATCTGAGATGGTAAGTTATCGATGACTAATGTTTTCAAGCAGCCTTTTGCTTGCATTGCTTTGTTAATTATATTTCCTTTTGGTAACAGGTACCTTGACACAGCTGGTATGAAGAGATCGACTGCTTATCTCATTAATGGAATTGTTATATTCTTTTCTTGGCTGGTGAGTTACCAGTTTTTTAGTCTCTCATTTAAAACCGTTTGGAACATATTTTAACGGAAATAAATGATGCATTGCAGGTTGCCAGGGTTCTTCTCTTTGTTTACCTGTTTTACCACGTGTACCTGCATTTTCATCAGGTAACGGTTAAACCACCTATCTGAATCTGCTTGTCGCGCACTCTGATTCCTTCTCATTAGATAATCTACTCAAGACTACTCTCTTTGAACTTTGTTGGAAAAATCTCATGACCACTTAATTTTCTCTTTGCAACTTTTATGAAACAGGTCGAACAGATGCACCCAGTTGGACTGTTCTTGGTCTTTGTGGTACCAGCAGTTTTGGCTACAATGAACTTGATGTGGTTTGGGAAGATCCTCAAGGGATTGAAGAAGACGTTAGCGAAAAGGCAGTGATTTTTTTTTTTTTTATACATAGATATTATTATGGTTGTTGTAACATCCTGGTCATATTCTTCTCTCTGTCTTTACTGTATAAATACAAGAGAGGGAAAGAAGATAAAGTTTTTTTTTTTTCTATTTTGATTCATTAGGAATCAGAATTGTTGTAAATGAGTCGAAGCAAAAGAAAAACGAAATTCGGATAACCAAAAAACCATCTTAAATCTGTGTATTTCACATAGTAATTCAGCATTCTTTCGGAACCGTATCTAAATTCATAAGCTCTAGGTTTCCCATATATGCAGCAAAATGAAGTCCGATATGTAATCTAAGACACCAAGGTGACACAGCTGAAAATAAAACATAACCATTATAAATGTCATGCTTCATGTTTGAGCTATAATAATGTCCTACGAGATGAAAGAGACGAGACATGTTTGGCCTGAGCAACGTTCGGATAACTAAGCAGCTTTGAGCCTCTACTTTACATCGAGAAAACTGGATGATGCTCGTCAAACATATAAATCTTCAGGTACAATATTTATTATAACTAGTAATTTGGAGACCAAAGCCTGTCACCTATCCATTGTAGTCCAGCCCGGTTAGGATACCTGGCTTTCACCCAGGCGAACCTGGCTTTCACCCAGGCGACCCGGGTTCAAATCCCGGCAATGGAAATATTTTTTGTTTTTGCTTTCATTTATCGACTTTTCATATTGGATTTCCAAGAACTAGTCCTCTTGCCGGTTCTTGAGTTGAAAAACTACATTAGTGCGTACTCATGAAGGGTTTTGGAAGAACTCTTGGTTCCACTGAGAAGTTTTGATATGCCGTACACTGTATTGATAATGCCACTTATCAAGACTACTTCATGGTTACCGGTGGGAGTGTGGGACTGTTCTTGTGTTTTCATGGTACCTGCAGTACGTTTTGGCTACAATGAACTTGAAGTGATTCGGGAAGATCCTCAAGGGATTTTAGGGCAGTGATCGTATAATACAAGAGAGGGATCGAAAGAAGATAAAGAGAAAGAAGGTAGTGATTTTTTTTTTTTCCTTTTCTATTTTGATTCGTTAAGAATCAGAATTGTTGTAAATGAGTGAAAGCAAAAGAAAAACGAAATGCTGTCCAGTTGCAATTGCAGTCTATTCTCATTGACCTGAGAATAAAGAACTCAGTGACATACAAGTAGTTGCAGCTGCTGCTATCTTCTCAAAAGTGAATAAGATTCTCATTCTTCTTACGCTTCATCTTTGTTGCACATACTGTAATAACCAAGTGCTAAACAAGGTCCACGTTCAATTGGACCACTAGAGTTTACCTGCAAATGCGTCTAGGTTCCTAATTCATCAATTACAGTAGAAATCTTGAGCTAGTTCTACTACTATATAAACAAATTATTTGTGCAGCACTCACTCATTCATCAATCTGTCTGCATTCTGCAGTGCAACTTTTAGGGTTCAGAAATTACACAGCTGTGCAATGTATTTGTAGTTTGGTGTCACCTAGAGTTCCTCTTGCCGCTTCAGTAGCTTTGCTAGATGGTTCCTAGTGCTGAATAGTCTAGACAGGCAATAAAGTATCGTAAAAAGGTGCAATAGAATAGGTGACACCGCAAGTACCAGCAGGTTCCCATAAAATCACAGATTGATTTCTGTAATATTTCTTCTCTCTTCGATCGTAATACCGGAGAAATTCGCAATGAAATTTCTTCTTAGACTGCAGTTCCTTTGAGATCTTTAAGACTACCAGGCTTGTACCAGCAACGGCCTTGAAAGCTATATTATGTACATCATCCCAGCGACAAGGCAGTTGCATTGTTTCTTTGACCCAATTATCATCCGTATCACTGCTGTCTTTGTCCACATTGTATAACCATAAGTAGAGCATGTCATGGTGATCTCTGACCAATAAACCTAAATGCCCGTCTATTTCTGCCAATTCATTAACCAATTTTCTTGTTTTAATTGAGCTCCAGAGATCAAGGACGAAGCTTGGTATTCTTATCGATCTAAATGTTTCACTTCCAAGATCAAACACCACTATGATACCATTCTGACTTTGCAGCTTCTTGTTAGATATCCAGTAAATCGAACCACCCACATGAACGGAATTTTTGTTAATCGCAGTGTCGGGTGGAATTTGGTCAATCTTTCTCCACGTATTGACGCCCACTGTAAGGACTCCGCAGACCAGTTCTCGACTGACAATAATTTTTTTTCTGCGCGTGATGTTCTTGTATATGCAGATTACTTTGTGTTTATTAGTAGTAGGGTCGATTCCAAATCCAAAAATGTACTTGTTTGTGTTAGAGGCTCTAAAAATCCTTTTCTCTTGACGATTACCAAATACTACCGGTTTTATGCCAACAAGGTTTCCAAATACTTCACTGCTGCTTGTTTCAATCCATGGTGTTTTTACCCTGGTGCTAGGATTGTAAATGAGAACAGAAGGACAATTCTCCAAAAGACCAACCTTGACAATAGTCACAAAACAGACCAAACCTTGTACAGGTTCAAGCATAAATATTTGTCCCTTGTCAAGAGTAACATTGTTACTGGTGACAACAGTAGTAGCAGTGTCAGATAATTCATGGCCCTGACCGTCATCAAAACTTAATTCTTTATGGCCGACCAAAAACTTCTTGATTGGTACGGTTCCATTAACAGCCCTTGAAGGATACAATAGAAAGGATTTTTCATCGGAGCGCAGACGTGTTTCCGATGATGTAAAGTGTGAATCGATCAAGTATTTTTCATGTTTGATTAGATGTCTCCAACGTCTACTTACAGACTTGCACTTCATTAAGCATTCCACGGGTAGTCTTTTTAGAATATTAAGTAAAACCAAATCATCACCATCAAGAATACAGCCCTGCTCTCTTCTTTTAACATCACTGCTGCTGCTGCAATTTCTCTCTGATAGTTTTCTTTTTCTTATTGCAGCTGCCAAATTTATCATGTTTCAGCCTTTTTAAAAACCTGAACTAATTTTAGCCTTTAGGATGCTAAAACCCTGATGAATCGGCCCGGAGATCACCCACCTAAATCCTCTGATGAATGAAGTATTGGAAGCTGTACGTGTATTTATAGTGTTAAGGGCCATTCCTAATCCAAGTCGAGCCAATTTCTATTTCCTATCGGGAAAAATACGGTTTAGTCCAAACGTCAGTCCAAAAATACGGTTTAATCTAGCCCGAGTCAACTAGGTACAAATCAGTCCAAAATATGGAAAAATACTCTAATAATCCTTATCATTTACAATTTAGTCCAAATATTAACAGTTTAGTCCATAATGACTTATGATGAAGTCAGCAATTTTAATTAACAAAAAATTAATTAAAAATTAATTTATCTTTTGAACCGTTTGTCAAAAATCTGCAAACTTTATATATTCGGAAAGCTCTTTTCGAGCTCGAAAAAAAGAGAACACATATGACCATATAATTTTTATTTTTTAAATATATTAGTTTACACTGGTGTAAGACATATACAAATTTACAAAATTCCAGAAAATCCAAAGACAAGACAAGGTGCATCGATTTGTACACCACATACAACTCCACCTAAGCACCACTAACAAGCATGATATTCAAATCTAACACAAGCCACTTTTTCTGCTGAGCAATATCCTTCCTCTCAATAACCTTGAATGTACCGTACACACCCAACGGAGCCACTGCAAAAGCATTACAAAAAGGATCCCCACTCAGATGAAGCACAAGGCAGATTATTTAAGATAAAGATAACTTAGTGAGACTAATGCAAATGCGCATTAAAAAGACCAAAGTAAGGCATGATCAATTCAACAACGAGACTAGTAATTTGAGACCACTACATCAAAAATCCACATTGAGACTAATAATTTCCAGAATGTTTATGTATCAGGAAACTGTTTTAAATCAAGGTCTTTCACTTTTCATGGGATTTTGTCCAGCCCAACATTTTGACATCGTGTTTCTTAATTATAACTAGTGTGACTTGTTTTTTGGACGTTATCTTATAGTTGACTTTATCATTTTAGAAGATCTGTCATTTGTGCCAGATGCAACCAACAACAATATGAATTCTAAAAGAGCATAGATACAAATAAGAACTCCACTTCATGCTCAGGATAAATGGTAGGTCGTATGCACTGTCTGAAAAAAAACATAATTAATAAAAAAGGCCAGTTCAATAACTACTCACAGTAGTCACATCCATTTATTTTGTATGTCTCCCACTGAAGCGCACATCTGTCCTGAGCTGGGTTCTGCCTTGCTTAGCGCTTGCTTTTCCTTTTCCTAGATAAAAAAAAGTCCCCCCCTGTATTTCATGAGACGATTAAGAACTATCAATGCACCGTTTTAAATATATTCAATCGCAGCTTAACAAAGTATTTTGAAAACTTCTCAAACATTATTATCGGTGTAGGAAAATTGTACAAACTCCACAGATGTCTGCGCGTAAATGTTAAGATCCATCCGAAGTAGAAAGCAAATATGTACACTGGTACATATTATAGGTACACCAATATGTACAGGTGCACCAATATGCACACTTATAGAAGGATGGAAACTTAATTTCCAAGAGACACTGTCAAGCTAAATCAGAAACTCTAAAAACCATGCACTGTTAGAATAAAGCATCCTTTACTTCATTTCAAAGATCACTTGGCTTGCACGATATCATTCTTCTAAGCATTATGTAAGATTACACCAAGATTAGACCAAGGAGACCAGCATATTAGAATTATGAAACATATCTCTTTGTCAGTGAGGATATACATTCAAGTCAGGTTAGAATTGGAAGGTCACCAATTCTTTGGCACATTTGATGTCAAACAAAAGTGGAAACAGATTAGAACAAGATTAGAATTGGATACTAAAATAACCTAACAGTATAAATACATATCAAATTATAATTCATTCAATTACTACATATCATATTGTAATTCCTGTAAAGCGGTTAATAATCTTATGGAATGTTTAAAGAATTACGAAATATAAGATATTAGAAGTTCAGGTTAAACTTGTAACAAAATAATGTCAACTGCATTTTATAAAATCTTAAAAAACCAACAGCTATTTCATGAAAATCAGAAATTAGAAACTGCCAAACTAATTCAAAGGAAAGGGCAAGGTGGGAGATCTGTAACTTAAACAAAATCCAAACAAAACGACTTTATAGCTCCATAACCTAGATAAGTCACACGAATTCTAAACCAGGAACCACGTGTTTAGTACCCCATGCCACACAATATCTTAACGATCAAAAGGTGTACAATTATGTGCACATTAACGCACGGATGTACAACTATGTACACATTAAAAATCAATATGTGTACAATTATGTACACATTAAGAATCACATGTGTACAACTATGCACACATTAACAATCAATAACAAAATGTAATAACATCAGCTTAATATTTCATGATGCCATTACTGAAATTTGTAAACAAACTTGTAGACATTGCGCATAACCTAAAATACTTGAAGAACTCAAATAAGAGCATGACATGAATTACTATCTGACTGGTAACAAAATCTAGAAATACTCAAATATTATGGTAATTAATTATAACTTTAACTATAACTATAACTGGTGTACAAGCATATACACCTCGTATAACAAAAAAAAGTGTACTTTTATGTGCACCGCGTATAACAGGTGTACAAGAAAATACACCTATTATACGGAAAGGAAAATTCTTCAAACGCTTACGCCCCTCGTCCATTCTGGGCGCAGATTGAACCTAAAAGAGAGTATGTACATACTCAAAAAGAGAGTATGTACCTCAACAGTTGATATGAGATCAACCATACATGGACAACTATCAACCAAATGGATGTTGATTCATGGAGGTCATAAAAAATGCACAGATCAACATATAGTATTGCTCTGATGTTATAATGCAAAGATTACCATGTGATGCATGCCTAAGACAATATATCCAAGATCATAGCATGGGATATCATAAAACAACCTATTACAAATGCAAACAAGAAAGAAAGCACAACTATGATAATCCTTCCCAACTAACAACACTTCTTCAGAGATTTAAATTATTTCTTAACCGCAAGGACTTGGTTCATGCTGACTTTCCTCGTTTCTTTCTTTAGATTATGCAAGGAGAATAACATATTATTCCTAATTAGAGACTCATTCAATTTCAAGAGATAAGTCTGAGTAATATGCAAACACCCTTTAGTGGTGCATCAGGGTATAATACAGTTTCCGCACCATTAATAATCAACGTGTGTACAACTATGTATATGTTAAAAACTAATAGGTGTACAACCATGTACACGCTAAGAATCTATATGTGTACAACCATGTATATATTAATAATTCAAAAACAAATGTGTAAGAAAAGAAGCCAGGCATGACAATAACTAGCCTTTCATCTTCATCGACCGCTTGTTCCCCTTTTTCCACGTGATCATAACGGATATTAAGGACCGTACCAACTCAAAATTCACCATAAATACCTGAGTTCATTTGCAAAATTGGACTTACTTAAATTGATCTTTCGCATGTATTAGCAAACAATGTGAACACAAAACATAAATGACAGAATATTGTTGTAACCGGTCGTAAAATAGGCTTACCTTGAAGATAAAAGCTTGTGGTTTTACATTCCTCGGATCTCCATCCCTATCTATCACGTCAAATGTGATCATTATGAACTTTTGTTATTGACTGTAGTGAGATCCCACTATCCACTTGAATACCATGCACTAGTTTACTATGAGAAGTAGGTAGCTAGTTAAAGGTTATCTCCATTCATTTTAATCTTTTTTAGTTCCCTATTGTACGAAGCATCAAAATTAAACAGTTAAATAGTTTGCTATGGTACATAGCATCAGAATCGATGGTTCATGTGATCTCTTAACAATAAAAAATTGACCTTCTCACTATGCCTACTCCAAGTTGCTACCTGTAAGCATTACCATTACTTTTGCCAGTGACAAGAATTCGGGACTTAAATCACAGATGCATCTACTTATTACAACAATTTAATTCAAGAAAACAAATCCAAAATGTAAGTAACACTAGTGGAGAATAGGATTTTAACCACTTCCTGGGCTTTGAAAAAACGACTTCCTCAATCCAGGGTAATTATAAGTTCTGTGAGACCCAGTAGTTCTGAAAGGAAAAAAGAAAACATGTTTCTGACGCAGTCGTTTTATGCGTAAGTATTTTGTGGAAATCTACATGTCCTATGGACTAGAGAAACCACTGTGAGAGTCAAAATTTTCTATGATAAGAAAATTGTAAAAAGACCCTATCTTTTCTTCGTTCACTCCGCCACCATCTTTATTCTTCTTGTCCATTCACTCACAACTTCAATCTTTTTCGATCTTTCAGAAAACCCAAAATTTTCTAGTTTAAAATCCAATTTATCTCTTCACCCGTCACTTTCACCAAAAATTTCTTGACATTATTAGATCCGAGAAAAGAATAGACAAACCCTAGCCATCAACTAAAACCCAGTACACCAAATCAATCAGTCTTTTATCCCTGCCTTTCTCGCAATCTCTCTTATACTCTCTCTAATTAAACAACAAAAATAGCACCAAAGAAGTAGCAGAAAAATAAGTGGAGGATGTTGATCAAGACGGAGAAATCGTCAAGGGATGATTTTATAATCTTCTGGTTAGGGTTCCTTTCTTCTTTCAGTTTTTCTTACAATCCTTAATAGTTCTAAGATATCCATTTTTACTTCATTTTTTAGGGATATCAGTAAGAAAAGAAGATGACCACAAGTATGGAGATCTTGGGAAATAGTGAAAACGGTAAGATTAACTATCAGTCTTTTATTTAGATTTGAACTCTAAACATTAAATTTCTGTTTAAGATTCTAGAACTTGTTATCTTGGTTATATTTAATTTCGACAATCTGGGTTAGTTTGATTTCAACTGAAATTAACAATATTGGGTTTGCTATCTATGTTTATAGAATTTATGGTGTGTATATCCTAATAAGTCATGGTGGAGCATGTTCTGGAAATTGTTCATAGTCTTCGAGAGACATTCTCACTGTAACGAATTGTGAGTTTTCTATCAAGGTGACTGTTGATAAATTCTGTAGTATATTCTTGATTTAATTTGAATTTTGTTGCCTGTGTAAGGGTGTTTGTGTTATATAAATCATATAATTAGCAGCAAGGTTTTAGTGTTTGATTTTTATTGTATTATGTGATGTGTAGGATGGAGGCCAGAGGAAAGGAATTTCGCAGCCCCATCAACTGTGGTTGAATTTGTTGTAGTATTTGCAGGAAGCAACGAAAAACTTAAGGTGTATCTAACAAAGTCTTACAATCTCAGCAGGTGAGGATTTGATGAATGATGATAGCCTGTACAAATTTTACATTATTTGCTTAAGTTTTTTATTGTGATTCGATTTTTTGTCGTGTTTAATTTATAGAAAGCGAAAGTTTACAAAGTGAGCAGGTGAGGATTTGATGAATGATGATAAATGGAACAAGTTTTACATCCAGGTGAGGATTTGATGTTGTGTTTATGTTATAGGGAGCGATTGTTTTACCTCCATGGGTTGCACTTGTTGTTCGTCCTGCGCATTTCGGTTCATGAATAATATTTTGCCCCGATCTTGATTACTGTTTTACTTGACTAATGGTGCAATAAGTGCTTTGGTAATAGTAGTTCAATTTTTGCTTTAACACATGTTTAGACTCATACTATGACATACGTAATACATGAACCTATGGTATGATTTTCAGTTGAGTACCTATTATTATTTTGGTTATTTTTAATTTTAACAATATAGGTTAATTTGATTGCAACTGGAATTAGCATTGGCTTTGTTATATATGTTTACATAATTTATAGTGCGAATATCCTAGTAAGTCATGGCATAAGCTATTCTACAACTTGCTCATAGTCTTCGAGAGCAATGAGAATCTTAATCTCAACGTAACAAATTGTGAGGTTTTCTAGCCAGGTAATTTTGATAAATTAAGTTGTATATCTGTGATTTAATTTGAAATTTTTTGCCTGCGTAAGGGTGTTTGATAAAGGAAGAATATAATTGGAGCTAAGCCGGAAACGGGTGATTCAAGTGTCATTACTCCAGGAACTCCATTCATGGCTGTGTTGTCCAACGCCTTCAGTATTACATATGCTCTAGGATGAACCACCATCCTGTGTTACACTAAGGTAGGGACTAGTGAGTCCTACTTACAGTTTAAAGTCTTGTTTCCCTCAAGGATGATTAGTTCTATTCCTGCATAGTAATCTGTTTTAGTCTCTTTCCCCGAATACCTTGTTTTCAGGATACTTCTCTGTGTATCTCTCTAATTATTGGGCTGGATTGGGTGATTATTTGAAGGTTATTCTTTCTGATTCAAATGTTCCTGGTGAGGGTGAGCACAAGGTCATGTCCTACATTCACTTACGTAGGATTCTTCCAGGTTACAATCCAAACACAATACATTATCTCTATGGCCCGGTGTGTTTCAACTCCAAAACTTTATTCTTTTTATTTCCTTAAACTTCCATATCTTCATTTTTCTTCTAATTGCAATTTTGGGACAAATTGTTTGCTTTGTTATCCATAAGATGTTGATCTAATTATGTTATAACTGACTACTCATGAGTTTCACTTTTCCATATTAAGATAGGTTCGTCAAATTGGATTTTTGAACGCCTAGTCATTATATTACTTGGCCATTGATAACTAAATAAGGAGATTTTGTTATTTGCAGGTTATCACGTACCCAGGGCAACAAGAAAAATGTTATGCATGTGGCCAATTTGGTCATCCGATAGACGCATTTATGTGTCTAATATAATCTCAATTGTATATATTATTAGTGCTCGATTTTATATTTATTATGGCTTTTTATATCCCTGTAGGTATTTTTGGAGAAATAAACTTTTGCAGCGAAATTGGCTAAAAAGTGGTTTTTGCGCTCGTGGGAAAAAATTACTATACGGACTCTCACTTTGGATAAGGGGTAACCTAATTACTAAGGGGTGACCCATTTCCAGGCATCTGCTAAAGGGAGACCGGAACTGGATAAGGAGGAGGTCATCTTCAAAGTTCAAATTAAGGAAAATGGCGGGAAAATTTGGCATCAGTCTGCATGGTTTTAGATTTGAATTTTCGGGCAGTTTCAAAGAGATTCAATGGACAAAATCAGTTTGTATGGACTGTAGAAGACCTTACAAGCCCAGTACAATCAATTGGACCCGGACAATTGGGATGGAATGGCCGAGAGAGGGTTTCAAAGTCTCAACAGAGAGACGTGTTCTGTTTCGAGTTTAGAAGATTTTTGAGAGATTTTTGGAGGACTTTGACGCTGGATTAACATGTACATGGTCCTATTCAAGTCTAGGGAAGAGTTTGGTAGCTATTATATAGCTAACAGCACGTGAAAAAACTAAACAGAACTGATTATCGTTTCAAACGCAGAGAAGAAAAAGAGGAGATTTCATCGGGATTTGATGACCCTGTTGAGTTATAAAAAGGTTGGGTCGAGTCATAAAATTTTTTTAGAAACCTTGAGGAGAGAGTTTAGAGTCGAGGAGAGCCGAGGAGAAGCGATTACAGAGAGTTACAGTGCTGCTGCTGCTGCTGTTCGAGGAGGAAGAAGAAGAGGAAGAACAGACCTGCTAAGGCAGTCGTTCTTCAACAGTCTTAAAACCAGAAACGTGTGTCGTAGTTCAACAACGTTAGATATGTATCGTTTATAAACGGCAGTACTCATCTTTGTAACAGTGACGCTGTAACGTTTATACAGCGTTGCAAACTTCTCTTTATCACCATATTCATCAATAAAAACACCTATTAAGCAATTTTTAGCAAGTTTTTGATATGAGGAGATAAAACCCTTAGCCAAGGCGACGGAGGAAGCCATTGGTCCTTATTTATGGTATAATTCTAACTTTATTATTTATTTGCAATATTATTACATGATTATTTGCATGGAATTTTTATTGGAAAATTGATTTTTATTGAATAATTGTGATTCATTTTGATGGAGCATGCTTAGTTTAAGACTCTTGATGTTTCATGCTTGGTGTTTACATTTATTACTTCAAAAATCTACAAAAGGCATAATATTAGAATCACTCTAAAAGAAAAATTGCATGAATATTAATTATTAGAATTTATCAAATAATGGGTCAATGGTGGAATCCAAGTCTTGGTGTTTGTCCTTAAAGTTTTCAAACAAAATTTATTTTCCTGTTTAAATTTAAATCTAAGAAATTATTTCCTTCACAAGTCTGAAAAGAACCCAGTTTTTACCACAACTACAACATCATTTTAAAATCCATCAAATTTTTGGCGCCGCCGACGCGGATTTGTGTTTAGGTAGCATTTTTTTTTTAGATTTTTTATTTATTTTTTATTTATTTATTATTTTTATTTGTTCCTTTTTACGTTTCTTTTTGTGTCTTTGATTTACAGGTTCGAAGTGGAATACTAAGGACTTGGGAACAAAAAGCTAAAAGCTAAAAGCTAAAAGAGAAGAAAAAAAAAGACATAATTTTTTTTAGGATTTAATTTTTATTATTATTTTTTTTGTATATAGCTTTTATTTTATTTTTTTAGAATTTGTAAATAGGCTTTATTTTTCATAATTTTGTAATTTTTGGACTTTTTATTTGGACTTTATTCTGGACTTTTGGACATTTTTTTTATTTTTTTTCAACCCTACGGAAGGGTATCCTTAAATACAAACTGTTTGCAGGGAAGGACGACGATTACGATATCGTCTCGGCCCCTCGGGTTCGCACACGGCATAGGAGTCGTGGCCCGAGTCGACTTCAACGGTTCATCCCCCGTCTGGTACGGGAGGTAAGTCCAATCGAAACACTCACGAATCCCCTGCAAGCGAGTTACTGTGCTCCTTAAGTTGCTAATTGTTTGAGGACGAACCGGACTGTCTTTATTTTCCTAGTAAAGGGCAAGGTCTGGCCTAAACAAGATAAGGGTTCGGATTTCATCACCGTTCTCTTCTTGCCCGCCTTAGGAAAACAAAACCTAACGCGAACCCAAGCTTTAAAAATCTGATTAGAAAGAGACCTATAGGGTATCGAGCTTGTTAGGAAAAATTTTCGAAGGATATTGGTTACCTTTTAAGCAATCTCGAAGTTCATAATGGTTTCTGTGAGTTGAATGCGTGACTGCGCCGCCTTGTGATAGCGGTGAGGCCTTGGGTATCAAATATCCACTGAGCTTCCCTCGCCTCAATTCAACTTACTTTAAATCGGATTGATTCCAGAGGGGTTTTCTTAAATTGTAACGAATTCCCCTTCGAGAGATAGAAGCTGGTCTAGAAACAATCTAAGTGGAGCCATCATGCTTTTTGTTTGCTAGAAATCTTTAGGTTTGTTTTGGTGGAGTCGAGTCGTCCTTGTTTGTGATTGTAAAGAATCCTTCTGTAGTTTATATTTCTTCGGTGATGAATCCTTTTGAGGAGACGCCACATGCGATGACGTTGCGAGAATATATGTCTAGAAATTCTCGTTATCAAGAGATGTCTTCGGAAATGACTCTTGGTGAATATATGCGTGGGCAGCGATATATGGATACTCCAACTTTTATTGAGGAATCACCTCTAACGATCTATGAGAAATATTATAAACATAGACCATGTAGTTGGGAACAAAGCTTGAGAATTCGTGAATATAAAAAATTATATTGTGATGATGATGAGGAGGAGGATGGTGATGATGATTATAATGATATTTCTAGTTCAAATCCAAATAATTTTAATAATTATTTACCTATTCAAAAGGACGAGGATTTGACTAGAAATACCCACGTTTTAGACGATGATTACGAAACTGATGATGGTTTAGAGGAACCAGTTTATCTTGAGAGTACTGTTTTCGAGTCAAACGATTTAGAAACAATAGTCTTAGATGAACTCGTAGAGATTAGCGGGGATGAACCTGACTTAGAAAAATCAATCGCCCACTTTCAGGAATCTGATGACCTAGAAATTAGGGAGATTATGACCAGTCTACCTAGAGACGCCGAAAACTCTAAGTTTGGGGGTGATTATCATTCTCCATGTTCTTTAACTCTTACAAAAATCCCTCACGTGGGACTTGAAATCAATGCCTCAACCATCTTACAAGACTATCTTCGTACTCGTTTTCCCGAACTTAATAATATTCAACACGAGTCTCAACTGTTAGAAACCCATCCTCTGGTTGATGAGGTTAGCCCAGGCAATAATTCCAAGATTGACTTTGTTTTCCCACCAAAAACTTTTCTACCAATTGTGGGAACTTTTGATTTTAAGATGTGTCGGTTATTAAGTTTTGAGACTAAACCTAATAACTTTAGGATATTAGGGTCGACACATTTTCTTAAGGAAGACCACCTCTTTCATTGTGGTCAGTTGTGTGAGTCAAATATGATTGACTTAGAGGATCCCCAGTTATTCAGGTTGTTGTTATGTGCTTATAAGTTCTTAGTTGAGTTTTTCCAGACTCTAATACCTGAACCGGATCTTAGCTTTGAGGAAATCCTACCGATGAAAACCTTTTATTTAGACCCTTTAATAGAGCCTGAACCTGAACCACAACTATATGTAGTTGTCTTAAGCAAGGGTATGTTCGGTATCTTCTTGGTCTGTTGCAGTTTCCTCTTCTTGTGGGTAACACTTTTTGATCCAGATGACCCACAGTTATTCCGGCTACTACTATGATTCTACGTGGTGACTAATACCTTTCCTACGTCTGGCTGAAGACTTTAAACTTAGCACTTCTTGGGAGGTAACCCAATATTCTTGCGACACGGTAATATCTTTCCTTATCTCTTTTGCTTCAAGTGGTAACAGTTTTTCCTTGTTCATGCTTTTAATTTTATCTTTAGAACATTGAGGACAATGTTAGATTTAAGTTTGGGGGTATGGGAGAAACATTTTAGTCGCATTTTTGAAACTTCTAGCGTCACATGGTATCCGGTTAGCTAAGTTTACATACTGTTTCTCACCGAAAAGATAGAAATTGGAATGCTACAGATAACAAATTGAGACATTAGAGAAAAAGACATTGAGATCCTTGAAATTCAGGAGAGAACTTGTTCTTTTTAGAGGGTAACCGTGATGGACCTAACCATACATGATGGAAAGGCAAGTAGGTCAGGAAATGCCAGAAAGACAAAGCAACCTCACAATGTAGTCTTAGTTACTGGATTGCGACTCTCTCTCAGTAGAAACTTATCATCATCAACAAGCGGAGCTACATCAAAATCTATGAAGAAAGTGAAGACGTTTTAGGTTTAGAAGCAACAATAGAAGAGAATAATTCAAAAATCAAAGTTGAAGTTATAAGAGCAAATGATATAAGTTGTTGGAATCCATGATACCAAGACATCACAAGTTGCGAAGATCTAAGTTTTGAAAGTCCTTCTCTCATGGCCATGTAAATTTTTGTCTTGTAATTTTATTTTATTTTATATTAAGCAAAAAAAAAAAAAGAAAAAAAAAAGAAAAAAAAAAAAAAACAAAACAAAAGAAAACAAAATTAAAAATAAATAAAATGAAACATTATTACGTTCTTTTTGTTCAATAAGGCCATAGGGAAGAAGAAATTTATAAGTCAAGCAAGAAATCGAAGAGAAGAGTTAATTGTCAAGGTTCTATGAGGTTCGAGAGTTTATCATCAACAGTTGAAGACCGAAGAAGGCGTTGTTTCTACTGGGCACTGTGAGAGAGTCGAAGAAAGATGCATTTTGGTTGCTTTGTTAGTCTGCTTTCAATATGGCACAAGATCTTTCTAGCTCTGGTTTAACTCATCACACGTAATTAGTCCAGATGTATAGCAGATGTCCCTCTCATTTTTATCTCTCTCCTAATCTTATCCAGCTGTATAGCAGCGGACGCATCTTACAATATTTATCTAGCTGTATAGCGGATATCTCTTTATCTAGCAGTCGTGTGGATTTGTCTCCCCTTTTCTTCAGTTAACTTTAGAGATGACACCTATAATTTCTCTGGCATTCTAGTTACTTGGAGATAGGTTGAGAATATGTATGTCCTCATAGCTCTTTGGATACTTGTGACCAATTAGGAGTAAAGGTTTTGTGGGTATATCTCTAGTAAGCCCTCCCGAGACTATAACTCGGCCACTAGGGCCACCTAGGGGTTTAAAGGCTTATTGCATACGCTAAATGCAATCGACGATGCCTGCGACAGTGAGTTAGGATTTTATTTTGTTTTGCTCGAGGACTAGCAAATAATAAGTTTGGGGGTATTTGATAGACGCATTTATGTGTCTAATATAATCTCAATTGTATATATTATTAGTGCTCGATTTTATATTTATTATGGCTTTTTATGTCCCTGTAGGTATTTTTGGAGAAATAAACTTTTGCGGCGAAATTCGCTAAAAAGTGGTTTTTGCGCTCGTGGGAAAAAATTACTATACGGACTCTCACTTTGGATAAGGGGTAACCTAATTACTACGGGGTGACCCATTTCCAGGCATCTGCTAAAGGGAGACCGGAACTGGATAAGGGGGAGGTCATCTTCAAAATTCAAATTAAGGAAAATGGCGGGAAAATTTGGCATCAGTCTGCATGGTTTTAGATTTGAATTTTCGGGCAGTTTCAAAGAGATTCAATGGACGAAATCAGCTTGTATGGACTGTAGAAGACCTTACAAGCCCAGTACAATCAATTGGACCCGGACAATTGGGCTGGAATGGCTGAGAGAGGGTTTCAAAGTCTCAACAGAGAGACGTGTTCTGTTTCGAGTTTAGAAGATTTTTAAGAGATTTCTGGAGGACTTTGACGCTGGATTAACATGTACATGGTCCTATTCAAGTCTAGGGAAGAGTTTGGTAGCTATTATATAGCTAACAGCACGTGAAAAAACTAAACAAAACTGATTATCGTTTCAAACGCAGAGAAGAAAAAGAGGAGATTTCATCGGGATTTGATGACCATGTTGAGTTATAAAAAGGTTGGGTCGAGTCATAAAAAAGTTTTAGAAACCTTGAGGAAAGAGTTTAGAGTCGAGGACAGCCGAGGAGAAGCGATTACAGAGAGTTACAGTGTTGTTGCTGCTGCTGTTCGAGGAGGAAGAAGAAGAGGAAGAACAAACCTGCTAAGGCAGTCGTTCTTCAACAGTCTTAAAACCAGAAACGTGTGTCGTAGTTCAACAGCGTTAGATATGTATCGTTTATAAACGGCAGTACTCATCTTTGTAACAGTGACGCTGTAACGTTTATACAGCGTTGCAAACTTCTCTGTATCACCATATTCATCAATAAAAACACCTATTAAGCAATTTTGAGGAAGTTTTTGATATGAGGAGCTAAACCCCTTAGCCAAGGCGACGGAGGAAGCCATTGGTCATTATTTATGGTATAATTCTAACTTTATTACTTATTTGCAATATTATTACATGATTATTTGCATGGAATTTTTATTGGAAAATTGATTTTTATTGAATAATTGTGATTCATTTTGATGGAGCATGCTTAGTTTAAGACTCTTGATGTTTCATGCTTGGTGTTTACATTTATTACTTCAAAAATCTACAAAAGTCATAATATTAGAATCACTCTAAAAGAAAAATTGTATGAATATTAATTATTAGAATTTATCAAATAATGGGTCAATGGTGGAATCCAAGTCTTGGTGTTTTTCCCTAAAGTTTTCAAACAAAATTTATTTTCCTGTTTAAATTTAAATCTAAGAAATTATTTCCTTCACAAGTCTGAAAAGAACCCAGTTTTTACCACAATCACAACATCATTTGAAAATCCATCATCATCTTGCAGCCGAGTGCTATGGCAAGCCTGCTGAAAAAGATGAAACACCGATTCGCAAAAAAAAATATCAGGTGAAGTATCGTTGGACAACTTTTTTTTAGTGAAACCGTCTTAAATTTAATCTTGTTAAATTTTGGCCATGCTTTCAACTCTCTTCTGACTTGTTCCATTCGCAGTTTCTCAACACCTGGGTGTTGCGAGAGTATTTACAGTATGAAATGGACATTCCCAATCCCTCGTTTGTGATAAACTTAGAAAGGATAATCGATGATTCTGTTTTCCTGTGTTTTTTTGTTGGGAATGATTTCCTTCCTCACATTCCAACATTGGAAATACGTGAGGTATTTGAATCACACATCTGTTCTGCAGATGTTAAAATCTCAATCTAGTTCTTCATATTTGTCAATGATTTTAGAACCTTAGTGTCCAAGCATTTTTACAGTCATACAACGGTGGTGGTTTTTATGTTTTTCCTAACAATTGTCTTTTTAGACTCAGGGTGCTATTACTCTACTCATGCATGTATATAAGAAGAGTTTACTTCTATGGGTGGTTATCTTACAGATGCTGGCAAGGTAATTTTATTTTGTTTTTGATTCCTTTAATAACTTGTATGCAGTGTAATTCCTTTATTAATTTTAATTCTTGGATTCACATGTTCAGGTCTTACTGGATAGCGTAGAACATTTTGTTCAGTTAGTTGCAGTACACGAAGATCAAATCTCTCATAAGCGTGATTTTCAGTTGAGTATTTTTCTGGAACTTGTGTCTGGCGTGATTCTTTTTAGTTGAGTAGCTTTATAATTGATCATTTTTTCTTCCATAAATTATTTTCATTGTTTTTAATTATAATATAACACCTTCATAAGAAGAAGAATTCAGCCCCTAACGTGATCGAATACAACTTGTAACCTTGCACGAATCAGGAATTATAACTATGTTTTACTTCTTGTCTGTATTATTTTTTGAATTCTCTAAATTTAAACTAACTATCATTATTTATTTGCAGGAAGTTACAATGAAAGATGAAGCTGCTGGTAATGATGTTTGTCCAGTGCAAATCAAATTGGTTGCATTTAATCACTGTTTATTTGCAGGAAGTGAATGCAAAGATGAAGCCCCTGGTAATGACGATTTCTCAGATAACATTATTTGAATACATTTCGTAAGCTGCTGGAACTGCTTATTTTAAAATGGACAGAGTTTAGGCCAAATGAATTTGTACTGATAACCTTCCTAATAATTTCAGGTAGTAGAAATTCCAAGAGGGAGCAGGTGGAATGAAAGTTTGATGCAGCTATGGATGGACCTCCCTACGAGTGTTATCTGACAAGGCTGCTCGGTAAGGATCTCAATTGGTGAAGTTTGTGGATTTTCTCCTAAGACTTCTACCAATTTACTTTGTACGTTTTTGATCAGGAATTTAGGATCTCAATTTCTTCATGAGTTATGGACATGATATTTTACATATGAAAATTAGCTGCAGTTCATATGTTTTCTTTAAATTTCAATTTGAGTGGATACTTGTATGTGTTTAGGTGGTTCTAGTGTCGAGCAGATTCCTTGTCTCATTTCCTCTCTTTTGTTGTTGTTAATTGATGTAGTCTTGGTTGGTTTTTGTTGACAACTTAGGGCTGGAGCAATGGACCTGATTTGAGCTAAGTTGTCAGAAAATGAAGGCATGGATGGTGAAGTTTTATCTTCAACTTAGTGTTGAAACTTTATGGTTTGTTTAGCTTGTAGTAGGATATTGGTCAAGTTTTTCTAACTCAGTCTCCAACTTTTTCAGACTTGGAACTTGCAGTATTTTTGAATGTTGAAATCGAATACTAAATACACTTTTTAATACAAATTAAGTTTTAAAGTCGTTATCAATTTAATTTTGTTAGATCCAGTTTTGAAGTAATTTTTTTCTTAATTGCGATTCAGCTTTTAATAATTCAGTTGAATCAGCTTTGGATTCAGCTGAATCAATATCATTTTTTTAATAAAATATCACCCGTAAAACAACTGTGTACATCAGTATCTGTCTGTAGCTGTTGAAGAAAGTCGTTTTTTTTAAAGAATTCAATGTTTGCCAGACACAGTCGTTTTGAGAAAAACCACTCCTAGATTACTGCTGATGGATACAGTCGTTTTTAGTGATATTATTTCTCGTCCTAACAGTGGTTTAACTTCCATTTTCCACTAGTGTAAGGAGGACTTAAATCACTAATGAATAACGAAGATGAAAGACCTTAATAATCTCTTGATACTCTGGATTGAGGAACGGTGAATGTGACGGAAGGAGAAAATGAATTACCTCTCGCAGTGGAAATATTGAGAAAACCCTATTTCAACCCTCGTTTTACAGTAGAAATCTCGTGAAATTCCTTTTCCAAATCTCGTTTCCACTAAGAATCCTATGGAAGTCCTCCTTCAATTATCGATTCCAGTAGAAATCTTGTAAAAACCATTCTTCGGTTCTCTTTTTCAGTAGGAATCTTGTGAAATTACTTCTTTAATTATTGTTTTCAGTGGAAATCTTGTAAGAATCCTTCTTCAATTCTTGTTTTCAGTAGAAATCTTATGAAAAATCGTTCATCGAAAGAGAAAAGATGATATGATTTTAACCTAGATCCTAAGAAACTGAGGAAGAAAGCATAAAAAATGACACCGAGTACAAATCTCTGTTGAAGAACAACGATGTTAAATCGCCCCTGGCTCTGTCTCTCTCCAAAATAAAAATCTAAGATCTAGAAATTGAAAAAGGATAATTAGGGTAATAAGAAAAAATCGCATTTTCTGAATCGGCTGAATTTTGGACTAACTCGTACATGTTTGGTCTAAACTATTGGACGCAGGATTTTTTTGGACTTGAGAGTACTAGGGCTCAGATGGATGGACTAAAGCGTCCTAAGCCCAGTAACTTTAGGACTAAACATCAATTTCTACTTTCCTATCGGCTTACTTAATTAAGGTAATAAGTACATTTCTGTGGTTTTTAATGTTCTAAAAATAGATATATTAAATAAAATCTAATTAAGGTAAGGCGATTTTTTTTTTGTTCTTGGTTTCTGTGGTACCAATGAACTTGATATATTATTCTTTTTTCTTTTCTGTACCAGGAAAAACTAAAAAAAGAAATTAGGAAAATTAAACAACCATCTTAAACCTGTGTAATTTACATCGTACTTGAGCATTGTTTCTGCGTTCCAAGTACTCTTTAAACTGTTCTTTCTTTATTGAGCATATTCTATCCCATCAAAAGCCACTTGCACACAATGCCTGTTTATTACAGTAAAGTTTGTCCGGCAATTGTACATATTTGATCTAAGAATAAAGATTTAAGTGATAGTAGACATAAGGAGATGCATAGAAATAGTTGCGGCTGCTATACTATTGTAGGTACGGAAAATCCCATAGTTACACCCAAGTGTTGAATCTCTTGTTCTTGTCTCGTTTCAACTTCAAACCCATATAACAATTTCTAGATCTAAACTTATTACTCACAAAGATGATGATAAAACTACTAGAATGTAAATGAGCGAAAATGCTATATGACTGTACCAGTGGAGGATCAAAACAGCAACATGTGCACCCTCTTCAAGCCTGTTTTGGTTAATCCTGGCGGTGACGATAAGACCATCAGATTACGCCATGTCAGAACCGGCTGCTACGCTTGCTTATGGAGGGTTGGACCTCCTTTCAACGATTGCTTATATACGGCCGTCCCAACACCTGACGGATCCGGGTGCGATGTGTACACCATCATCAACTGGGAGGAAAGAGTTGCTGCTTTAATTGCTGAGAAGCAAGCTCTCGAGGAAAAAGTTGCGGAGTTGACGTCAAAACTTGAAGAATGTTGCGGTTCTAAAGACCCATCAACCAATAAGTACCCATGGATGAGTGACACCATCTTTCCTGGTTCGTGGGTTGGTTTTGAGGATCTTGATGTTTTTCAAGAGTTTGCAAGCAAATCAACTCAGATCACTCTCACTGAAGCATCAACGGCGGCGCCTGACTTGGGTGAAGATTATACAACTAACATTCAACCAAACCGTTTTACACGAGGAATGTTAGATGGGCAGCTGGTGTGTGTGGTTGTTGATGTTGCAGGGTTAGTGCCTAACAGTGAATTGGCAAGATTTGATCCAAATGTTTGGGGTTTGTTTAATAAGTCAGGAACTTCTTATGCCGCCCGAAAAGCCAACTGAGTCGGATATGTCATTTCTATTACAAAAATTGAGAGGATTCTCAAAAAATTGTCATTTCTATTTTCTTAAATAAAAGCTTTTCCAAGTTGATTAGATGAGATCTTCCAAATTATAACGTCCAACTGCAGAACAATGCTTACTGAAAAATCATCAAATCTGAATGCAACGCCTCCGGGGGCACTGACATAACTTTACACAGCATCAGCAAGGCAATGGCAACATTGCCAGGATTTTATGGCAAGTTTCCTTAATTGAGGAAAAACAAAAAAACATTGCCAGGATTGGATTTTGCTCAAAGTATTGGACTCGTTTTACTGCTAACTGAGCTATACAACAACATTCCATTGTAGTCCAGCCCGGTTAGGATACCTGGCTTTCACCCAGTGTTGCATTTGATTTTAGGAAATTTTTTGAGAACACTGCTAAGGTGTTGCATTTGATTTTCTGCTACAAGTTGCCAAAATCAAAATAAGATAAAACTGAAACACTCTCCCAGAGAATCTGCCAAGTTACATGCAACTTATCTACTGCAACCTACACAACTTCAATGTAAAACTGTTAAAAAGAATCGTTAAAAAGCTCTAGGAGAATAAAGATATCAGTGATAGTAGTAGACATAAAGAGATAGTTGCAGCTTCAACTATCTTCATAACATAAAAGTGAATAAGATTCTCATTCTTCAATCTTTGTTACGTATACTGTAATAACCAAGTCCTAAAGAAGGACCAAGTTCAACTGGACCACTAGAGTTTACCTGCAAATACGTCTAGGTTCGTAATTTAGTGACAACAAAAGTCTATAGCAAGTTCTACTATATAAAGAAATGTGAGTGAATATCAATTGGGCATAACTCATTCATTAATCTATCTTCATGCTAATGCAATATTTAAGGTTCACGTTTCAGAGACTACAGATTCAATGTAGTAGTATTTTTGACGTCTCCTGGATTTCCTCTTGCCGCTTCAGTAGCTATGCTCACTGGCGCATTTTGCTTATTTCCAAAGCTAGTGCTACTGAAGGGTTTGGAGGAACTCTGGGTGTCATTCAAACATTAACAATATCAAGTCTTATGGGTTCTGCACAAAAACACTTTTTGGTATGACAGCATTGGCAAGAGCATGATAAGATAAAATACTGGAAAACATCATTTTACTCTTGATATGATAAGAAGAAACCTTTAAAACATATTCTGACAATAATAATAGAAAATAACACTGTTCTTCTTCCAGAAGCTTTCCATTGGTAAATCGGGCAATGGATATTAAGCTAAACTCGCTGAGAGCAGTTATTGATAAAAGAAAAAGCAAAACAGGAACAGGAAGTGACATAAAGCTAAAACTTCCTGAAGAACTAAACAGAGAAGAAAAATAAAAAGAAACAGAAAAAGAAACTAAGACAGAAAGAAAACAACTCTCACCTTAAGTGTTTAACTCAAGGACAACTAGGTCATGAGGTTTCAAGTAGTCCCTTGTTCCGGCTTCAAATTAGGCAATGGATCCCATTGGGCCTGTCCTCGATGTTATCTTCACCATGCTGAATAATCTAGACAGGCAATAAAGTCTCGAAGAAAGGTGTAATAGAGTAGGTGTTACCAGGAGTACCAGTAGGATCCAACAAAATCTCAAACGAATTTTTATAAAATTTCTTCTCACTTCGATCATAATACTGAAGAACTTCACAACGAAACTGGTGAGCATAACGTTCTTCCTTTAAGAATTTTAAGACTACCAGGCTTGTACCAGTAATGGCTTTGAATGCTAAATTATGTATTTTATCCCAGCGACAAGGCAGTTGTAATGTTTCTTCAGTCCAATTCTTATTGGTGACACTACCGCCCTTGTCAAAATTATGTATCCATAAATTTAAAATGTCATCTCCTTCTCTTACCAATACAGTTAAATGTCCATCCACTTCAGCCAACTCATGAACCAATTGAAGCCTTTCAATTGAGCCCCAGTGATCAAGGATGAGGTTTGGGATGGTTATCGATCTAAATGTCTCACTTCCAAGATCAAATGCCATTATAACTCCATTCTCACTTCGTGGCTTCTTGCCAGAAATCCAATATATCGAACCACACACATGAACAGAATTTTTCTTAATTGTAGTCTCGGGTGGAACTTCAATCTTCCTCCATGTATTCTCACCCAGTGTAAAAACCCCACAAACCAATTCACGACTAACAATTTCTTCAATTCTGCGTGTTACAGTAATCTCAATTATGCAGAACACCTTGTGTTTATTAGTAAGCGAATCGACTCCAAATCCAAACATGTATTCATATGAACTTTTCAAACGATCTCTCCTGCAGCCTTTAACTAGTTTGACACCAAAGAGTTTCCTGAATGCTGCATTTGTTAAAGTATCGATCCATGGGGTCTTGTCTCGGATGCTAGGATTATAAATCAGAACAGAACAATGCTCCATAACAGCACTACCACCCTTGACAAAACACATCAAACCATTAACAGGTTCAAGCATTGTTATTGGCTTCTCATCAAGAGTCACATTATTACTAGTGACAATAGCAGAATTGTCCGATGATTCATGACCATGACAATCATCAAACATCAAATCTTTTGGACATAAAAAAAAACCTCTTAATTGGTATGGGTCGATTAACATGGCAGGTAGGGTACATCAGAAAAGTATGTTCTTCAAGTAGATGATTTTTCGACATTGTAAGGTGCAAATCGATAAAGCATGTGTTGTGTTTGATCAAATACCTCCAAAATCTACATACTGACTTGCACTTCATCAAGCATTTCACAGGTAATCTACTCAGAATGTTAAACAAAAGCAGATCCATACCGTCAAAGAAACATCCCGGCTCTCTTCTGTAAACATTTCTGCTGCTGCTGCTACCGCCGCCGCTGAGATCTGCTAATTTTCTTTTCTTCAATGCTGCTGCCAAGTTAATCATCTTCCTGATTGATCTGTTGATTTGGTAGATCAGAGAGGAATTTAGATTTAAGATGATACATACACTGTCTCCTTGAAAGAAACAATAGTGCACTCAAAGTGTTTGATTATAGTTGTAACTGAATAAAAGTAGAAATGAGAGTGAGCCTTGTATTTCTGGTAGGCTCATTACTCTAGAGATAAGAAGACCCGGTCTTCACTCGTGTGATAATTTTAATACTCACTTCTATGTGGTGGGTAACCGTTACACACCCATTTTTTTAAGAAAAACATTAAATGAAATTAAATAAAAGTATCTTCATCATTAATGAGAAAAAATCGTGAAATCACTTTTTTCATTTATAATCTGGTTATACTTTAAAGGAAACATTATCTCGAAAAATCCACAAAATATTCTCGATTATGGCAGCTGCTAATCGCCTCAATATAGCTATCCTTTTGTGCACTTACATTATTATTCTGCATTTCTGACAAACAATCCATTGTAGTCCAGCCCGGTTAGGATACCTGGCTTTCACCCAGGCAATGGAAACTTTTTTCTTTTTGTCCCAGAAATGGAACTTTTTTAAGTTTTCCGCATAATATCCCCTGCTTCTGGTAGATCCTCTCAACTTGCATGACAATTTTTTTTCCTGCTGGTCACTACAAACTTAAAAATCAGCGGAACCAAAATTTCAAAAACACTGGAAGAATAAAAGTATGAGAGATGAAAGACATAAAGAGATGGATTGAGATAGTAGTGAAAGCTTCAACTATCTCTTCACAAAAGTGAAGAAGAATCTCATTCATCTTTGTTGCGTTCCCATATTTATAACCAAGTCCTAGAGATGGACCAAGTTCATTTGAACCTACTGCAATGTGGCTCGAAATACGTCTAGGTTCATTCATCAACTTGTCCTTAGTAGTAACTTTTAACATCCTTCTTTTTTATCACAACAACACCAGATGCTCAGTTGTAGATTTTGTTGAACTATATAAAGAAATGTGAGCGAAATACCGGTTGGATATCACTCGATACAATCATCACTTAGTTTTGTAGTTTGGCGTCACCTAGAGTTCCTCTTGCCGCTTCAGTAGCTGTATGTTCTTTCTACCACATTTGCTTATTTCAAAAGTTTGTGTTAGCTACTGAAGGGTTTGGAGGAACTCCGGGTGTCACTCAAACATTAGCGCACAACTCCACAATTTATTTGCAGATACATACGACCGATGCACTAAACGACACTTCCCGTTCCTTGCCACAAGACAATGAAGTAAAAACTAAGAACATTTCAAACTTTTTTCATTAATTGGTGTGTATGTTCTTGATATTTTCTTTGATAGTTATGCCAGAAGACAATGTCCAGTTAAAGATTTATTAGAGTGTTGCGCGTTGGAAATTTAGGACTAGTACTCAGATGCATGCGCGCACGGATTGTCCTCCGCCCCACGCCCTATAAACAACATATCCCACTTGGTTTTGGTTTGTGACCAAGCAAACACTCTTTAGGCTTGTGTGTTGTTATAACTCTGATCTATCTGTGCCCGAATTCTAATAAGAAATGATTCCACATAGCCCCAACTATTTTCAGAATGTGCGTGATTTTTTTCCAAATTATATTTGCACATGTAACACCTGTTCGCTAATGTTCTCCCATTTTTCTTAAGAATGTTTTGAGTAACTACTTACTTAGTATGGAATTCTGCATATGTAAAACGATTTTTTTGATGGTACATCTGAATTCCAAATTGCCTATTTAGGGAAGCTTAACAAATTTGGTTCCTCAACTGTGGACACACGAACTACGCGGAGTCCGAATGCCCACAATCAATTGTTAAAGTCTAAAGAGATTACGATGATGATACCCTGATGTGGATTCATTGGCTCAAAACCCACGGGTTTATCATGGCCTCCTCCAACTTCCCCGTGCGTAGCGATTATGCATGGGGTACAAATATAAAAGGAAAACAACATATATAAGCAAATGCATGCGGAACTAAATGAATGTAATGTGCTGAAATGTAAATAAGACCAAGGTTTACGTGGTTCAGCACTAAGGCCTACATCCACGGGGTTTGTTGTTCTACTATATTATTCACGGTTACACGAATAGTTGAATGACTTGGGGTTTACATATTTCTCTCCACTAAGGGATTCCTTACCTTTGCTATTCTCTCTCTCTCTCTCCTGATGTTTTTTCGATCCCCCTCCCCCTTTGTGGAGATTGGGTATTTATAAGGTAGGAATGTGGGACCCATCTCTGAAGACCGTTGGAACCTTATCTTCTAGTGTCTTGTGTCCATCACGCAGAGGTCTGCGTTTCCCCCTCGATCCCGTGGAGGCATCTTCGCTCGTTCCATAAGTCGGTCGACACGTGCACTGCTCAGAGTGTTTAATGCGGGTGGTTGAGGGGTCTGCTCGTGTCAGACAAGTGTCTTCTGCCCCTGTCAGTCCGCGTCAGCTGACTTTCTCTCCACCGTTGATCTTAGCTCCCCTTCTGGGGATGAGATAAAGCAACTCCTAGGGGTTTATTTGGTGCTTCGCGACGCATCGTGTTTTGATGTCTTAGCTTGCATGCTTTCCACGTGCCTTTCTGTATACACGTGTCCGATAGTGAGATATATGTGTACACAATTTGCCCCTTTTCTTCAGGCTTAACTGACTAATGGGTGCCTTGAAGAAAAACTATCGTCGCACATTCTTCTCACTCCTAATAACTTCTCCTAGATACTTGGGCACGTCTTTTATTCGTGCATTAACTGCTTATGTAACGGGCACGTTTTCCTATTTCTCCCTTAATTTCCTCTTTTCTTTCGGGTATTTTAAGGATAGAGAGGAAATTTAATTTCATTCTTCCTAAACACTCTCTCAGTTCATTCTTCCTTAAGTTTCCTGCCTGCCTTCATTAAACCTGTGACCTTAAATTCTTTGTCAGTCTTCATTGCACCTGTGATCTTAAATTCTGTCAGTCTTTATTGCACCTGGGATCTTCCCCTGTTCGTTTCTTCTACTTGCTGTTTTTTGCCGGTGAGTTTTTCTTTTCTTGATTTCACTGTTTTATGCCGTGTTGATTTGTGAATTTTCTGCTATTGTTGTTCCTTGTTTGTGATGAAGAACTTTTCTGATGCTTGCATACTAGTTTGCCCCTGTTCTTCATCTTAAATTAAGGCAGCCATTACTTCGAGGGTGGAGTATTGAGATTGTATCCTAATTTTAGGGTTGCTATGTTATCGTGGTTGTATTGCTATGAATGTGTTTTTTTGATTTTTGGTTATTGTGTGTAACTGTTCTTGATTTTATTCTTTCCGCAGCCATGTCTGACCGTCCGCGGCCTACTTATGAGACTCCTGATTCTAGGTTGTCGAGATCTCCTCAGCGTCGAGAGTCTCAAGATGATGTTCGTCGGAGTCGAGTTTCTTCCGGAGCGAGAGCCTCGTCTCTCGGGAAGAGATTCCTCCGATAATTCCGTCTGGCTCACGGAAGTCTTTAATCACTCAATGGTGCGTCCTCGTGAAGATACTCGGAGTACGCAGGCTCCTCCCCGCGCTGTTGCTTTTGACGTTCCTCCTTTACGTTCGTTAGTGCCCGAGCATCATCTACGGTCTTCTCCAACTTTTAAAGGGAAGAATACAAAGGGCGTAGCTCCTAGGCTGGATCTTCAAAGAATCCCCCCGTGAAGAGAAAAGCGTCTGAAGCGTTTGTTAGTTCATCCGGCCCCGCCGAGGAGGAAGAGGCTGCTCCCTTGATACGCAGTGTTCTGTTAGCAGGAAAAAGTAACCTTCAAGCATATCGATCTTGAAATATTCAAGGAGAAGCATGAGCTCCAAGCCTTCGGGGTTCGTTTTATGCCCCCGAGGATGATATTACGTATGAGCTGATCTCTAAGTACGAATTCGATGAATTTCACTTGTTAACGACGGTTGGGGCCTTCGAGGCTGGTCTGATGCTGCCGTTGTACAAATCGGGTGATTCCTTCTACTACGACGTGCTCGCTAGTCGTGAGGGTTCTTCCACAAATACTCATAGCCGTTCCGTATCCCAATATCGGGGAATTATCTCCGCGCCCTGAAGGAATGCTATCTGCGGAGTAAGGGGGAAACGTCGATGACTGCTACGTCCCCAATCCCTTGGAGAAGGAATGGTACACTCCTGAGAATTTCAATAACTCCTTCGGTGATTACGTCAATAGCAGGAATCGCAAGCCGTGGAGTGTCAGCCTTCGGAATCTTCCTGCTCCTCGAGGCGAGATTCGTCTGTTAAATGAGGTCAGCGATGCCAAGCTGAAGTATGTTCCTGGCACGGAGGCGTCCAGTCGTCGGAAACTCTTCCCCGCGCGAGAAAGGATCAAGCGCGATCATGACTACGAGTGGCACGCCACTGTCATTGAGATAGTTGGTCCGTGGGCTTACGGTTGGATTCCCGGTTCCCGCGGATGGCGGCCAACCGAGAATAGTAAGCCGCGCGAATCTCCTCCCGCGCTATGGAGATTTCTGCCCCTGGCGTCTGAACTTTGCGGGCATGAATTTTCCTTATGCCCTGGATGTCGTAGAGGGAGACGAGGAGGATGGTTCCGGTGCTATACTCCCAAGAATATCTCAGCTGCTCAGGTACGCAGATTCTAGTTGTGTTTCGTTTTTATAACTTCCATCGGACGGGAAGAATAATTCCTTTGTGGTGTCGGTTTCAGGTATTGAAGAAGAAAAAGATTAGGCCGAAGCAGTCTTCTACTATGGTGGTGGGCGAGGTTGAGGCCCAAGAAGAAGTTACTAGTCCGTGAACGAAGAGTTTGCTGAGGACGAGATTACAGATGGGGAGGAACGTACTGGTACCTCCCCTATCAATGCCGAAGAAGTCTTCGCTGGTCCCTGGTGATGAGGAAGGAACAAGGGTGTAGTGGCGGATGATGTTGTCATCGAGGATGTTTCCGTCCCTGCTGGTGATGTCATGGATACCCTCCCACTTCTCAAGAATTTTCTTTCGATCGGATGTATTCCACGGGGGAGTTCTTTGACGAAGCCCTCGATTTTCCCGAGGACTTCTCTTTACTTTCCCCTAATGACATTGGGATGTTCTTGGTGGTGATGGTAATGGTGATGCTGCTGTAGAAGGTGTTGGTGCGGAGGAGCCTGCTGTGCATGTAGGCGCGGAGAACATGCCAACGTTCATGCTGAGGGGGTCGAGTCGGTCAAAGGAAAATCTGTTGTTGACGCGCCCGCCGATAGTCTTCCCCAGTCGCCGATGTCTGAGGGTGAGGATGCCATCATGAGTTGGTTTAAGGAGAAGAATCTTCTGTTTGTCTCTCATCCTGCTCCTGTGGTTGTTGGGGAAAAGGAATCAACCGCGTATACCCGTCGCATGATGGAGATGTCTTCGAAGGCGCAGGTGTCTGAAGCCTGGGGAAAAGGTTGACCGTTCCCGAAGCTACCCTCGTGCCGGAGCCTCCTACTTCTGTTGCCGATATGATGGCTATTGCCGACGGGTATCAATATGGCTTCCCGCAACAGCGTGTGCTGGAGGTAAATTTTCGTACATCTTGTTCGTGAGAATAGGACGCTTCGGTTGAATAATGTTTTGTCATTTTGATGTGTAGATGATGAGGAGCGAGCATTGCAACCACGTGCTATATCAGTTCTTTAAAGCAAAATCTCTGAAGCTCGAGGCTAAGCTTCGTCATCGGGAAAAGGAATTATCTGCGGCGGAGGTGGAAATAGAAGAGCTGAAGAAAAGCCTTAAGGAGAAAGAAAACTGGGTGAAGCAGAGGCTGATCTTCGTTCAGAACTTATTGCAGTGCGCGCTGAGTTAGAGCAAACTCGTAGCCAAGTTTCCACTTTCACAGGTTTGGTTCTTTTCCCTCGCCGTATGTCGTCATTCTTTTCTCTTAGTTGTTCTGTCTGAGTCTCCCCACCCTATGTCCAGTGGGTGGCATCCCCGAGCTGGTATGGCTTCGAAACGAAAGAGCTCGGCAAAAATCTCGTATTAGAGATTTGGTTGAGAAGATTAAGAGTGAGGCTAGAAATGGGATGCTCGGGCTGAAGTATGGCGCGCGCGGCATGTTCAGATGGTCGACATGCAAAATCTGTACAACCATGATCGTGCTTTATTTAATGGCACACTGCTGTGGACCAGTGATAATCTGCGGGAAGCCCGCGAGCGTACTTCCTTGTTGGAATCTAGGATTCAGCTATTGGAAGAAGAATTACAGACGGCGCGGTCCATTCCTCTTTCAGGGGTCCAAGATAATATGCTTGGTCTTGCCAGGGAACGAGATGATGCTCGTGCTGAAGTCTATGCTCTCAGCAATGCTCTTTCCGCGTCTCGTGCCGATGTAGCCCGTCTTGCTGAGTCTGAGAGGAATCTTGAAGTGTGCATGTATAGACTCAGCAAAGGGGTCTCAGAGATAAATAAAGAGGTCGACCACCTTCGTCATATGGACTCGATGAAGCAGGTAGAATTAGATGCCTGTCAATTTACTCTCACCAACCTTCAACTAGACTATAAGAAATTATCCGCGGAATATGATCATCTTGATGAAGCGCGAGATGCGGTTGTTAATGAATATGAAGAGGCTTCGGCTTGTGTCGAAGGTATAATCCCAATTCATCGAGTGTGATCTTGTTTGTTTTCTACGCTAACTCCGTGGTGTTGTCTTTTTCAGGGCTCGAGGACGCCTTCGCGTCACAAATGAAGAACTTGAAAAGGCTCAATCTTCCTTAGCACAGCAAGAGGAACAAACCAATCACTTCAAGAATTTAGCAGCCACCCGCGAGGAGGCCGTTGGTGCTGCTTCCAGAGAAGTGAATCGGCTATCCTCGTTATTATCCCAAGCCCAACAGCGGACAACAGTTATTAAACATAAGGCTCGTTGTCAATTGGCTGAGGAGACGAACAAGATGCTGGAGAGGATAGAGCTTGGCCTAAGGAATGAACATGGTCTCGTGAAGAACTACCCTCGTCGTCCCGTTCCTGCTGCATTGCCCAGCTCCTCGGGCCCCTCTTCTGGTGGGAGCGTCCCATCAAGTCTTCGGAAAATCCTGACGACGGGACCGCCACCTAGGTAGAGATGCAGCGTTCTGTAGGGTCCGCGGCATAATTGTGCTTTTTGTAACGATGTAAAAGGAATGTTTTTTGATTGTGTATCCTTGGCTTTGGCCGTTCACTTCTTGTAATCACCCTTTATGAAATGAATCCTCTTCTTGATATACCTACAATGTTTTTGTATTTTAAGTTTGTGAAAAATCAAAACAAAAGTTAAGTGTTTTTGAGTGCGATACGAAGGAAGGTACCTTCGTGATCGTCTTGAGACCTGTCACCCACCCCCCCCCTGCACCCAAGCTGGCAATCCTGGGCCAGAGGATTCCCAGACGGTGGGGGCCGGGGCAACGTTCTAGGATATGGGGTTAAAATATGTACGCACCCATTCCGTCGACCCGTTGCCTTAAGATTGGTTGGGTATCTCTTTCTGCTGGGTGCCTTCCCCCTGGTCCTACACTTATGGACACTGATGGGGGAGCCCTGAGAGATTGTAGATTAACTACTTTCCCCAATATTGTAGGTAGATTCCACAGACTTGATAATTTGAAAGCTTGTTTATTGATAAGTTGAGGTCTGCAATTCCTCTTCCAGAGATAGAAACATGTTGGGCGGAGGCTCCTTTCTTCTTCTGGTATATCCCAGCAGATTCAAATCTGCGTTGCTTCTATGGGAAGTATGGTTTGAGCCATTTAGCATTCCAAGGATGCCGGAGGACCTCACCTTTTAGATTACGAAGGTAGTAGAACCATTACCCGCAATGTCGTGGATCATAAACGGTCCTCCCCATGTAGGTGCTAACTTTCCCCATTTCTTTTCTTGCTGATATCGTGGGATTGTTCTCAACACATACTGTCCCTCTACAAAATTTCGTAGCTTTACCTTTTTGTTGTACTCCCTTGCTAGTCTTCGTTGATAATTTTCCATCTTTTGCAATGCTACTTCCCCTTCTTCCCTCCAAGTCGTCCAACCTTTCTAACATCATATCTGTTGTTAGGTTTTTCTCCCAGGCTTCGTCTTCGTGGTTGGCATGAGGATTTCTGTAGGTATGACTGCTTCAGCTCCATAAGTAAGAAGAAACGGGGATTCCCCGGTAGCGGACCTTCGTGTTGTCCTGTATGCCCACAAGACATTGTGCAGTTGTTCGCACCATCTTCCCTTATGCTCGTCTAATTGTTTTTTGAGTATAAGGGCGAGGGTCTTGTTGGTAGCTTCCGCTTGTCCGTTGCTTTGAGGGTATAAGGGGGTGGACTTGTTCTTTCTTATTTTAAAGGTGTCGAAGAGCATGTCTATATTTTTTCCCTGTAATTGCTTGCCGTTATCAGACACAATTTCAGCAGGTATACCAAATCTGCAAATGATGTTCTGGAATATGAAAGTGAACACATCCGCGTCTCTGATCCTGGCCAAGGCCTTAGCCTCCACCCATTTACTGAAGTAGTCCGTGGCTACTATCAAAAATCGTCTCTTCCTGATCCTTCGATGAAAGGCCCGACGATGTCTACTCCCCATTTTGCAAATGGCCACGGGCTATCGACAGAGTTTAACATGTTGCCGGCGCGTGGATTTTTTTCGCGAAGCGCTGACATTCTTCGCATCGTCGGGACATCCTCGCAGCATCTTGTATCATGGTCGGCCAGTAATATCCTTGCGTTTTTGCCTTGTCAGCTAGTGATCTCATACCGCTATGATTCCCTGCGTCACCATAATGGATATCCTTTAGAATTCGATGCCCTTCTTTTCGGGATAAGCAGCGTAGTAATGGTCCGAGGAAGATTTTCTATAGGACCCCGTCCCGAAGATCGTATCTTCCCACTTTGGAGAGCGTCTTTCTAGCTTGCTTCCGATCCGCAGGTAGGCTTCCTTTGTCGAGGAAGGCATGTATTGTCACCCTCCAGTCATCTTCGTTGCTGAAATCTTCGTCTTGATTTGCTTTTGACAAGATTCTTTCATCAAAGTCGTTATGGATGTCTTCTCCTACTGGTCTTCATATATTCTTCCATCGTATCTTGATTGGTAGCGAAGGAGAATTGAGATGCAATCGAAGGCTCGTATACCCTTGCTATTTTAATACCTTCGGCATTTTTATCCCTCAACATGGATGATATGTATGCTAGGGCATCCGCATGCCTGAGGTCCCTTCTGCATAAGTGCCGGAACTTAATGTTCGGGATTTGTGAAGCCAATGTTTGGACCAATGCCATGTAAGCTGAAAGGGTGTCATCGTACACATTATATTCGAGCGCCATTTGCCGTATGACCAGCTGCGAATCACTTGTCAGCCTTACATCGGTTACCCCCATCTCTATTATTATACGTAGGGCATGTATGACAGCTTCGTATTCAACAATGTTATTGGTATGCTCTTTGAATTCCAATCTAAGTGCCTGTATGATCCTTTCTCCAGTTGGGGTGATGATGACAATACCTATTCCTGCCCTTCCTTATTTTTAGATCCGTCGACGAAGACTTCCCATTGTCTATGACTCGCAGGTTCGAGGATATCCATTGGATCCTTGATTGCTTCCTCGGCTTCTGGTATTCCCTTGATCTCTTCGTCGTTGTCTAGAGGGAGGTCTGCTAAGAAATCTGCCAGAACTTGGGACTTCTGAGAATGTTGAATTTCATGAATGATGTTGAATTGGTCCAGATGGGTGTTCCATTTGGCTATTCGGCCCACTTTTCCTGTGCTTTTGAGGACTGCTTCCAATGGTGCTTGCATGGTACCCTGACGAAGTGAGTTAGGAAGTAGGTTCTCAGTTTTTGGGTAGCCCATACCAGTGCGAGGATGAGTTGTTCAATCTTAGTATAATTTCTTTCCGCGGATTGAGTGTCTTGCTGACGTAATAGATAGGCTGTTCTATCTTTGTATTGGTTTTGACTAATACCGCGCGCTGACTGCGTCCTCCGTTGCTGCTATGTACAGTGCCAAAACTTCATCAGGGTCAGGTTTCTGCAGGATAGGGATCGAAGCTAGATGTTCTTTGATCTTTTGGAATGCTTCCTCGCATCGGCGGTCCATTCGAACCTGCTCCCTTTTAAGAATATTGAAGAAATGTTTGCACTTGTCCGAAGACCGTGCAATAAATCTGCCCAACGCTGCTATGGACCCATTGAGCTTCTGCACTTCCTTTAGATTCTTTGGTGACGGCATCTCTACTATGGCTTGAATCTTAGCTGGGTCTACCTCGATGCCCCTTTTCGTCACCAGATAACCGAGGAACTTCCCTGAGGTGACACCGAAAGTACATTTCTCCGGATTTACTTTCATGTGATGCTGTCTCATTGCATTGAAATATTCCTCAGGTCCTGGTGGTGATTTTTACGCAGCTTGCTTTTGACGAGCATGTCGTCCACGTAGACTTCTAGGGTTCCTCCAATCCATGGTTTGAAGATAGCATCGACCATCCTTTGGTATGTTGCCCCTGCGTTTCGGAGCCCGAAAGGCATTCTGGTATAGCAATAAAGGCCATGTGGTGTATAGAATGCTGTGTGTTGCTGATCTTCTTCTGCCAGGGCTACTTGGTTGTAACCAGAGTCCGTCCATAAACGACAGCTCCTCGTACCCTTCAACTCTGCTTCAACCAGTTGATCTATGCTCGGCAGGGGATAGCTGTCCTTTGGACACGCCTTGTTGAGATTAGTAAAGTCGATGCATATTCTAACCCCTCCATTTTTCTTAGGAACAATGACCATGTTGGATATCCAGGTAGGATACTTGACTTCCTTGATAAATCCTGCGTCTAGTAGCTTCCGAAGTTCTGTTTCTACTACCGCCTCATGATATTCTGGAGCCACTTTTCGTATTTTCTGCCTGAACGGGGGTGTGCCCTGTTTGATGCGTAGTTCATGTTGGATTACTTTTGGGTCATCCCGGCATATCTCCTAACTTCCAGGCGAACACATCCGCATATTCCTTAAGTAATTTGGTTAAGGAATGTTCTCTCCTCTTCATGATGGTCCCGATTTTGACCATCTTCGGGTCTTCTTCCCGTTCCTATGTTGATTTCCTTAGTGGGTTCCACGGTGTGAACATAGGCTTGGGTTTCCGAGGACTGGGGCGCTCTTTAATTGCTATTTGGCGTGTTTCTCTGCTCTTTGTTGATTGTTGAGGTACTTGTTTCCGAGCCTCGGACATTACCCTCTTTCGTCAAGCCTTTTCCTGTGTTTCCTTAAGGAATAGTTCTACGGCTTTCTCTTGCGTGGTTTCTTGATTTCTTACTCTTCGGATTTTTCGCTGTTCTTCTTGCTCGTTGTTGATATGATCCTGAGTGGCCTGGCATTCTCGTGTAGCGATTCGATCTCCCTTGATCTCCATATTCCCTCAGGTGTTGGAAATCTGAGGTACTGGTGGTATGTTGCCGCAACTCCTTTGAGCTTGTGTACCCATTGTCGTCCAATAATGGCGTTGTAGGGGGAAGGGGTATCCACCACACTGAATCGGGTATCCAGTTTCATGGGCCCTGCGTTAACCTGTAACACAATGTCTCCCAAGGGCTTCGTGGCCGCTCCATTGAATCCGTAGATGGTGTGATAAGAGGTCATCAACTGTTCATCATGGAGCTTCATCCGCTTGAATGCGTCATAGAATAGGACATTCACAGAGCTTCCCCCGTCTATGAGGATCTTTTTGAGGTTACATCCCGCTATTGGTAATGTCAGGACCAAGGGATCGTTATGGTCTTCCATATCTTCTTCGATATCCTCGGCATCGAAGATGACAGGTAATTCCATCCATTTTTCATGTTCGTCCACTGTTATCCCATCGACCTTATATAACTCGCAGCGATCTTCGAATTGCTTCCGTAACCTTTTTCCAATCTGTGCTGTGAGCGAGGGTCCTGTGGCTTCGGAACACGAGATGGTGTTGATTGTTCGGTTTTCTTCCGGAAGTTGGACTGGTTTTTCGTTTGGATCTGTCCTCGGTAACCTCCTTCCGTATGTAATGTTTGAGCTCTCCCGCATCAATTAATTTTTGGATCATTATTTTAAGGTTCTTGCATTTTTCGGTCTGGTGTCCGTTGAAACAGTGATACTCACAGTAATCTTTAGACTTCTCGGATCTTGGGGGCTGCTTTCCCTTAGACCATGGCCATTCTAAGTTTTCCCTCCCTTTGATCTCCGCAGGATACGAGCATAGCTAGCGTTGAGTTTCGTGTAAACTTGGTCTTCGAATTTTCGGTCGCCTGTTCTTCGTTCATCCCTCCGTTCCTTTCTATCTTCGTGAGGTCTCTCATCTGAGGAACCCCTTTTGGCCCCATTGGTTTGTTCTGCTGAATTGGTGCGGTGAGACCTCTGCGGATATGCCCTCGGGTTTTCCCGTTGAATTTCTTCAAGTCGAGCGTGCTTCTCGATAATTATTCGGAGATCGCCTTCTGTCTTGGGCACGCTCCCGTGAATTTCAACAAATAGGGGACTCATTCGGTCCAAGCCCCACTTATAGCAATTGATGCTTACCACTGGGTCCACGCTTCCTATGGCTTGGCAGATCCTATGCCATCTGTTTGTGTATTCCCTCGTGGTTTCCTTGTAGCCGATTGCTAGTGAAAAAAGCTTATCCATCCCAGTGTTTACAGTCTTGTTGTACATGTATGTTCTTAAGAATTTCTCTGCCAGTTGGTCGTATGAGTGTATGGAGTTTGGTGGCAGATTATCAAACCATGATAACGCCGATCCCTTCAAACTTGACGGGAAGTATCTACAGAGTACGGCGTCGTTCTGTCCCCATCTCTCTAGGACGCGGTTGTAGTACCGAACATGTGCAGCAGGGTCGCTGGACCCATCATAGCATTCGAACGTCGGGACAGGGCATTTCAGGGGAATAGGGGTGTTGGCCAAGCGATGCGTCAGGGGCGTGGAGTTAGCTTCTCTCATAACCTCTTCTAACCTTCCCCCTCCTTGTTTATTTTTCAATTGCCTGATCTCTGCCATCATCTCATCTCGCAGTTCCTCCATTGCGCGTTGGTGTTCTAAATTCTTCAGATCATTTCCGTTTGACTCTCCATCGTCATAATCTGGGTCGGATACGCTATGTCTCCTTGTCGCGTCTTCATTAGTCGCTAGGACGACTCTGCAGTCTTGGTTTGGCTCTGGTGCTTTGGAGCTTGCTTCATCAAGTTGTTGGTTGGTCTTTGTGCTTAGAGCAATCCGCTCCTTTAAATCTTGATTTTCTCTGGCCAAAAGTGCTACAGCTTCTGCGTAAACCTGTTGGTTCCTTCTCAGTTCCTCGAGCTCAGCCATTAGTTGGTGTGATTGGTTGGACCCCTGATTGGGAGTCCCCACACGTGCCGCTACAGCCGTGGCGCCGCCCTCCTCCATGGTATGTACTAAAGGTGGCAGGGGTTCAACTTCTGTTGCTGGTGTTTCCAAATTGGAGTGAGCGCCCCTCTGCGGTGCCCGAGCCGCCGGTATGGTTTGATTCTGGTTATTTGTTAGCGGCATTCCAAAGGTTAGCAGATGCGCGGGTTGGAATGTTCTGGATTCATCCACCCTTTCCCTTGGTTGGTTAAGTTGACTCATGGCGAAGGTATTGCTAGCCTCCGCAGCCTTCGGGACTACCGCGGCTTCCCCGTATTTTATCGTTGCTGCTCTGAGAGCCGCCATTGCAACAGAATTAGCGTTCATGGGTGAAGTGATTTCAGTGGTATCCTGCCTTCGATTGGTCATTTTAGTTTTATCTCCTTTCTGCTTGCTTCGGGTGATGATCGGGGTTGTCCGGGGTGTTTCTTTTGACAAAGCTTTGGATTTTCCTGCTTCCTGCGTCTTCTCCATCACGTGCCTTTTTGTTGACGAAATCTAGCGTAAACTCGCCTTCTTTACTCACAACACGTTCTCTCTGTATAAATTTATTCAAACAGAAACGGGAATATCCGCGTGAAGCGGGTTAGTTGTCGAAATACAATTTTTCAAAAGCGGGTTTATTAAAGGCGATCTTTAGTATATATAAAAAAAAACTATGAAAATTGTAAATCCGACGGATTAGGACAATAACCCATGCTTGGAAGACTAACTCTTATCGAAGGCAAGAGGTGGGTTTTTGAATATAATACTGTTGACGAATGACCTATACAGTCAGAGCTGATAAAATCGGAGCAATCGTATGCCAAATTAGAATGAAATCACAGGACAAGATAAATCTTTTACCGGGACGAAGTCCCTGTTTCTAGCGCCAAATTGTGGACACACGAACTACGCGGAGTCCGAATGCCCACAATCAATTGTTAAAGTCTAAAGAGATTACGATGATGATACCCTGATGTGGATTCATTGGCTCAAAACCCACGGGTTTATCATGGCCTCCTCCAACTTCCCCGTGCGTAGCGATTATGCATGGGGTACAAATATAAAAGGAAAACAACATATATAAGCAAATGCATGCGGAACTAAATGAATGTAAAGTGCTGAAATGTAAATAAGACCAAGGTTTACGTGGTTCAGCACTAAGGTCTACATCCACGGGGTTTGTTGTTCTACTATATTATTCACGGTTACACGAATAGTTGAATGACTTGGGGTTTACATATTTCTCTCCACTAAGGGATTCCTTACCTTTGCTATTCTCTCTCTCTCTCTCTCTCCTGATGTTTTTTCGATCCCCCTCCCCCTTTGTGGAGATTGGGTATTTATAAGGTAGGAATGTGGGACCCATCTCTGAAGACCGTTGGAACCTTATCTTCTAGTGTCTTGTGTCCATCACGCAGAGGTCTGCGTTTCCCCCTCGATCCCGCGGAGGCATCTTCGCTCGTTCCATAAGTCGGTCGACACGTGCACTGCTCAGAGTGTTTAATGCGGGTGGTTGAGGGGTCTGCTCGTGTCAGACAAGTGTCTTCTGCCCCTGTCAGTCCGTGTCAGCTGACTTTCTCTCCACCGTTGATCTTAGCTCCCCTTCTGGGGATGAGATAAAGCAACTCCTAGGGGTTTATTTGGTGCTTCGCGACGCATCGTGTTTTGATGTCTTAGCTTGCATGCTTTCCACGTGCCTTTCTGTATACACGTGTCCGATAGTGAGATATATGTGTACACATCAACCAAATGTACACTTGCACAAGTTGGCAAGTTGGCTTCCAACTTGTATACTAATGTAATATACTTGAGATAATTTATGTGCACAAACTACAGAATAATTAAACAGGAATAGTATAATCCAAGAGAGACAAAGGTCATCTGGACTGAGGCACGCAGTCCGACTCCCGGAGCTCACCCACCTTCTAAAAGGAATGAATTCACGTGAGTGTTAAACAAATTAACCGTCAAAGATGGATCTAGATGCGAAAACTGAACAGGAGAACAAAAAGGAATGAGTTGTAGCAGATGATTTTCTCAAAATATGTACTGAAATGCGAGGGAAACAGCAGTTGGACATCAGTCCTGCAATCATCACTTTCAAGTAAATTTCTTGTTTAGCCACGAAATAGAAAGAAGGAAAAAAAAACAGACATTTCAAATATTCAAGTGGTGTCTATTCTAATATTTCATTGGTTATCATACAACTATAAACAGTTTCCTGTCAAGTATTATCCTACGCCGCCCTAAATAAACAAATATATATTGGTTAGACTTGTATAGCCCACTTGGTTTTGTTTTCCAACAAGTAGCCTGGTTGAGAATCACGGACACACCGATATTGGTGCCGTGTCCGTGTCCGACGCGTGTCAGATACATGATGTGTGTGGGACACCGACAAGACGCACGTGTAAAAATTTATATTCTATTTTATTAGATGGGTAGTTTAGTGTGTCATGGAAATGAGTATAATAGTTAATTTTTCTACATGTGGACTAATCTAACTAGGGCTGCACATGGGCGGGTATGGGCGGGTATAAGCTAAAACCAACCTCGCACCCACAGACTGCGGTTTTTTTTTTCATAACCAACCCCGCACCCACAAACAGCGGGCGGGTTTTGTTACCCGCCCGCTACGGGTTGGGCGGGTATGGGTTTAAACGGGTTTAAACCCGCTTTATATTCAAGTATTTAGAGTAACTTCTATTCTCCTTGATTAAGTGAGAAAAAAAACCAAAACCCCCAAAATATTCATATCTAGGAAGATCACAGATGAAGATTAAGTGTTGAATATGTTGATTTTTCGATTGTTGTCGATTTCTGGTGAAGATTCGAAGTTGTTGTTGTCGATTTCTGGTGAAGATTTCTGGTAATTGTCGTTCGTAGGTGAAGAAGAAGAACTGAGGAGGAAGAAGAGGAGAGGCCGAACAGAGAGAAGAGTGTAGAAAGTGAATGAGGGTTATCAGTTATCCTATCTACTAGTATTAGGGTTTCATAATGGACGACTAGGATTAGTTTTATCTAATGGTATATAATCTGCGGGTTTTTTGGGCGGGTATGGGCGGGTATTAGCTTAAACCAACCTCGCACCCACAGACATCGGTTTTTTTTTTCATAACCAACCCCGCACCCACAACGGGCGGGTATGGATTAAAAACCCACGGATTTAGCGAGTACGGGTGGGTTTGGGTATCGTGGGTGGGTCTTGTGCAGCCCTAAATCTAACAGTATAAAATTGAGTTTTTATCGTATAATTGTGTGATTAATGTATTTGATATACCATAACACTATGATTTTAGTATATAAAAATTATTTAATTAATTTATATATATTAATGTGTCCATGTCCTGATGATTTTGAGTTCTGGAGATCCATGTGTCCGTGTCGTATCATGTCCGTGTCAGTGCTTCCCAGCCTGCTTGTATTCAAGTCTGGTAGGTCAACTCTGAAGTGTGAACTAGAGAATATCTCTTCTAATGGCTGCCTCTAAAGTCTAACCCAGGTCAACTCTGAGGTGAATAACTCAAGTGTGTATAAACTACTTCTCCACCTACCAGTTGCTAACCATTAATGTAAATTGTATAATCTAAGAGGGAAGGAAGGATCTCACCACCCACCTTTTGAAATGAATGAATACCACATGAGGGTTAAACAAATCACCGTCAAAGATGGATCTGGATGGGAACGTAAAAAAAGAAAAAAACAAAACTTATCCTTTCAAGGGCTTATAAATGAGTGAATATAGTTCCGATCAAAAAAATGGGACAACCCAATTAAGCGTGAGAGTAAGAGAGAAAATTCAGGAGCGATCATGGAAGCAACAGCAACACTGCCGAGGTTTCGCATGATCCAATCAAATTATAACAATCGATACTTGCATCTCCACACTACTTCAGATGTACCAAATATTGCTCTTCAATTTGGCGGAGGTGACACATTCGATCTTTCCGCAAGATTCGAGATGGTGCCGGCCACCACAGGAAACGGACTATACCATATCAAAAGCATCCACAGCAATAAGTACTTGGCGCACCTTGGCGACGGCCACATGTGGATCACTGCTGTAGCTGATGTACCAGAGGAGGATCAAAACAGCAAGACTTGCACGCCATGTCAAAACCGGGAACTTCGCTTGCTTATGGAGGGTTGGACCTCCTTTCAACGAATGCTTATATACGGCCGTCCCAACAGCTGACGGATCAGGGTGTGACGTGCATACCATCATCGTGGAGTCAAGACTTGCCGCTGTAGATGCTCTGATTTCTGGACTTAATATGTCCCTCGCCAAAGAAAGGGCTGACAAGAAAGATTTGGGGGAAAGACTTGCGGCTTCGGACGGAAGCTGATGTTGCTAGACTTAAAAGCAAGGAAACAAAATTGACGGAAGACAAGCAAGCTCTCGAGAAAAAAGTTTCGGAGTTGGAATCAAAACTTGAAGAATGTTGTGGTTCTAAAGATGGATTAAACAATAAATATCCATGGATGAGCAACACTATCTTTCCTGGTTCTTGGGTTGGTTTTGAGGATCTTGATGTTCTTCGAGAGTTTGCAAGCAAATCTACTCTGATCAATCTCACTGAAGCATCAGGAGCGCCTGACTTGGGTGAAGATTATACGACCAACATTCGACCAAACCATTTTAAACGAGGAATGTTAGACGGGCAGCTGGTGTGTGTGGTTGTTAATGTTGCAGGGTTACTTCCCAACTATGAATTGGCCAGATTCGATCCAAATGTTTGGGGTTTGTTTAGTAAGTCGGGAACTTCTTTTGCAGCCCGAAAATCCAATTAAATCCCCGCACGCAAGACAGCTTAATTAATGGTTCTTTAAATTTGCGGTGGTCGATGGCTCCATTTCAGAGTCATCTCACAAATTGCCATTTATATTTTGCTAAGTAAAATCTTTTTTACTTATGTGTGTTTTTGATATCAGCTTTTGCAATAATATAAAAGTCTTTTTTGCCTTGAAAGTCTTTGTTTGATAACAAGAAGAGGAAAATTCTTGACACATAGGGTACGTTACTTAGACATTCCATCCTTCCATTGATGTCCAGCCCGGTTAGTATACCTGGATTTCACCCAGGCGACCCGGGTTAAAATCCCGGCAGTGGAATTATTTTATTTTCATATCGTCAACTTGCATGACAAATCCTTAATCACGGCATCTTAATTGTTCTTCAAACTTGAGGTGGACGGTGCTAACATTAATTAAAGTGTCATCTCAAAAATTGTAATTTATTTTGCTGACTAGTAAAAGCTTTTTCAAATTCAGATATTCACTTATGCCTGAAAATAGCTTTGCTGATCTCTAATATCCTTCCATTGTAGTCCAGCCCAGTTAGGATACTGGATACCTAGCTTTCACCAACGCAACCCAGGTTCATGATAAAAAAAAATAAAAAAAGATCCCGGCAAGGGAACTGTTTTTAAGTTGACCTTCCAGTAAGACGTGAATGATTACTAAAGATTAAAGTCTCATTTTTCTAACTCTACACTTTCTCTCTGCTCTGGTTGGTAGGTTCGAAAAACCCACAATAAAATACTGCAAGTGCACGGTGTCTAATTAGTAGAACAATGGCAAGTACAGGTCATTTCCACGAGGAGCATGAAATACTCTACCAACTAATACTAAAAACTAAGTAATCTTAATATGATGTTTTTGAGAGTTTTCAGAAATTCGGACAAAAGGAAATAATAAATAACAAAGACGTAAAAAAAATGAGAAAGGGTTGTTAGGGTTTTCGATTTCCACCAATTCAATCATATAAAACTCTACTAATCTCTATTTATCACTCAAGACAAATTTCGAAATCAATCTCATGTCCCGGAAGATGTTATATTAAATTCTAAAATATAGTTTCTCCGCTGTAACTTCCTTCGCTTCGTATATAGCGATCCTATAGCATTACCTATCTATCCTTGCATACCTCGTCTAGGGATTTAACCGAAGCACGAAATATCAATTCAAAAGCATAAATAATCTAGAAAATCACATGAACGATAAAACACCAAGCTATATGAAGAGAAATCACTAATCAATGAATCATTATTAGAAATATCATCGTAGAGTTTTTTTAAAACTAAATTGGCTTCTATCTAAACCCTAATATGGATTAGGTAGCCATGACTTTCTCCAAAAACCGTAAACAAATTGAAATCAAAATTAGCTAAACCAAAAAGAAAATGATAATCAAAACTCTCAAACCCTAAAACGGCTCTGCAGCCGCAGACCCCCTCTTCTTTTCGTTTTCTCAGGTTACGGCTCTCTGCCGATCCCCCTTTCTTGTCTGTCAACTGATGTATATATACCCAACTTCCCGGTTGCGAACAGTCCAATTAAGAACCAGCTTATAATTTTCCAGAGGCCCAACTTCACATACCCTTCGAACGTCCAGATATTGCATACTCATGTTCGTCTAATGCCTGCCTTCCTTCCTGCCTGGTCGCCTGGTGCACTTCCTGCCTGGTCGCCTGGTGCACGCAAGTCTCCCAATTTCAGAACACAGCAAACCATTGTTGATCCAAGCTCTCCATACAACCACCAGTAGTACCTTCTTTGAACCGAGATACATCTGTGAACGGCAGCAACACTCATATCAGCACCTTCATTTCTCTCGGTTGAGATGAACACCACCAGTTGCAGTCCATCTACAACACTTCCCTTCCAATCCATTACATACAAGAAAAATCATATCTTCACCCCATAGCACCCACCATTGACGCTAAAGAAAAACAAGCACTGGTTTACAAGGACGGACTGTACACAGCCACCATTTAATCAAGATCATCTCAATAATCGTAACAGCCTCCAAGAACCCCACTTAATTTGGACAGAAGCGCTTCAATGATACAATTGCAGCTGTTGATTAACGGCAGTGACAAACTCAGTTCACCCTGCTCCATTCCAGCTCCCAAATCGCTCTTGAAACTCACTCATCCACCATGGTAGATTCTCTTGTATGAGAAATGAAGATGTTCGAATTCTTTACAATACATCGATCATAAGGTGGGCATGTCCCTCTTTTGCTTTTTCAAGTGCCTTAACCACTAGTGGCTCACGTGATTGGCAAAGAATACCTTCATTTGCTTTGTTATATTCCCTGGCCATGCGATGTTTGTGTGGTGCACCAACTTAAATGGTTAACTGGGAAGCCCACACAATCCATTAAGTTTTGTGTCTTCTTGGCACTGTGAATTGCAACATTGATGCTTTTGTTGCAAACGCCATTATAACTCCCAGTTTTAGCTAATTATTTTTCCGGTAGTCGGATTTACTTGCACTTTCTACAAAAGCACTAAAATAATATCATTAGCCAAATATCGAGTCCTAACTAATATAAATATGGGTATAAAATGTAGCATTTACGTGTTTATCAACACCCCCACACTTATATTTTGTTAGTCGTCGAGCAAAACAGAAAATTGACCCGCTACACAGCTGGTCATATCATAAGAGAGAGTTAGACCCGCTACACAGCTGGTCATATCATAAGAGAGAGTTAGACCCGCTACACAGCTGGTCATAAAATGAAAATTTGAAATACCATACCAAAACCCGCTACACAGCTGGTCATGACAAATACCATACACAAGACCCGCTACACAGCTGGTCATAACCCTAAAAATTATAATGATTTTTTTTAAGACCCGCTACACAGCTGATCATCTTTTTTTTAAGACCCAAGACACAGCTGATCATCTTTTTTTTTTTAGACCCACTACACAGTTGGTCATAACATATTTTTTTTTATTATTAAAAAATCCTAACGAAAGTGCCACACCTCCACACTTAAACATTATATTGTCCTCAATATAATTGAGTCATCCAGCGTAAAAATTAAGGCGGGAAATTTTAAAATACAATAAAAGTAAAAGATAGAGTGCAGGGAACAAATCTGATGGGTTGACTCCCATGAAGCGAAAGGTATTTGTTTCACTGCTTGCCAGTAGCACGTTCTCAAACAATGTGGAGTTGGTACCCCAAGGTAAGCTGCGAATCATATATATAAAGCCTGAAGAGTTGGGGATCAACCCAACTAATATGATTAGTCATAAACATGAACTTGCAGTAAGAAATATTAGTACCCAGAGAGATAAAACTGAATTCAATCTTAATTAAAACATAATTCGAACCTTGAATATGAAGTAAATCAGGTTCGCAAATAATTAGTAAAGATTGTTTAATGAATTGAACAGTTTTTGTACTCCCTAAATCAGGTTCTAAGTCAGCGGAAGTAACTTTCACGACTGATATTGGTTCGAATTCAGCTAAGTCGGGCACACAAATATATGTTGGTTCAAATGCACTCTCTGAACAAGGCCTCAATGGAGTAATAATATCACGACTTATAGACCCATTATCATCTAAAACGGTTTCATTATCAATATCATCAAGAAGAAAAAATTCAGAACTTAATGGCTTATGGGTCAAGGTCGGAGCATCCTCGACTGATGGAACTAGTCGAGCCTCGGACAAAAATAGAGGTTCTAGTTTGGGTTTCCATTTATTAGTGTCTAACAGCGGTGTGGAGTCTAACAAATCGTTGACTTCACAAATAAAACTATCATCATCAAAATCATACCCAAAATGAGCTAAGCAAACCTCTAGTGGATCTTCCAAGTGGTCCTTGCCAAAGCTTTGCGAGTGTATCTTTTCGCCTGTAGCACTTCAAACTAAGGTATACCTGGAAAATATTCAAACAAACTGCGTAAAAAGAACTAAAAGAAATTATATACAAAAAAAATAAAAATAAATTATATACAAAAATTGATATAAATTAGAGTGTATTATGCAACCACTCCCCGGCAGCGGCGCCAAAAACTTGGTAGGCTCGAAAAACCCACAATAAAATACTGCAAGTGCACAGTGTCTAACTAGTAGAACAATGGCAATTACAGGTCGTTCCCACGAGGAGTGTGAAATACTCTACCAACTAATACCAAAAACTAAGTAATCGTAATATGATGTTTTTGAGAGTTTTCAGAAATTCAGACAAAATCAAATAATAAATAATAAAGACGTAAAAAAAATGAGAAAGGGTTGTTAGGGTTTTCGATTTCCACCAATTCAATCATATAAAACTCTACTAATCTCTATTTATCACTCAAGACAAATTTCGAAATCAATCTCATGTCCCGTAAGATGTTATATTAAATTCTAAAATAGTTTCTCCGCTGTAACTTCCTTCGCTTCGTATGTAGCGATCCTAAAGCATTACATATCTATCCTTGCATACCTCGTCTAGGGATTTAACCGAAGCACGAAATATCAATTCAAAAGCATAAATAATCTAGAAAATCACATGAACGATAAAACACCAAGCTATATGAAGAGAAATCACTAATCAATGAATCATTATTAGAAATATCATCGTAGAGTTTTTTTAAAACTAAATTGGCTTCTATCTAAACCCTAATATGGATTAGCTAGCCATGGATTTCTCCAACAACCGTAAATAAATTGAAATCAAAATTAGCTAAACTAAAAAGAAAATGACAATCAAAACTCTCAAACCCTAAAACGGCTCTGCAGCCGTTGATCCCCCTCTTCTTTTCGTTTTCTCTGGTTACGGCTCTCTGTCGATCCCCCTTTCTTGTCTGTTCAACTGATGTATATATACCCAACTTCCCGGTTGCGAACAGTCCAATTAAGACCCAACTTATAATTTTCCAGAGGCCCAACTTCACATACCCTTCGAACGTCCAGATTAGGGCTGTCAATCGGTAAAAATCCGTCGGATATTGGCAATACCGATAAGGTTAAGGTTAAGGGTTATCGGATATCCGGTATCCGATAATATCCGTCGGAATTTAAAAATTCAATATCGATAAGGTTAAGGATAAGGATAAGCTATCGGATATCGGATATTATTCCGTTAATTTTCGTTATCTACTCATGATACAAAAAACTTCCAATAATTTCCGTTAATATTCAATAATTTCCGATAATTTCCGTTAATATTCGATAATTTCCGATATTTACTTAGGAGAGACGTAATCAAATGGCTAAAGAGTAAACCTAAAGGGTATTAGGTATCGAAAATTTCCGAAAATTTTATGATATAGTTATACACTAACGGTATCGGATATTAACCTAACGGAAACTCCCTTAACCGGTACCGTTATGTTAATAAACGGATATCTGTTACGTTAAGGTTATCGGATATCGGATAGCCGTTATGTCGGATATTAACCTAACGGAATCCGGATGTTCGGAAACGGATACCGGATATCGAATATCCATTGACAGCCCTAGTCCAGATATTGCATACTCATGTTCGTCTAATGCCTGCCTTCCTTCCTGCCTGGTCGCCTAGTGCACTTCCTGCCTGGTCTCCTGGTGCACGCAATTCTCCCAATTTCAGAACACAGCAAACCATTTTTGATCCAAGCTCTCCATACAACCACCAGTAGTACCTTCTTTGAACCGAGATACATCTGTGAACGGCAGCAACACTCATATCAGCACCTTCATTTCTCTCGGTTGGGATGAACACCACCAGTTGCAGTCCATCTACAACACTTCCCTTCCAATCCATTACATACAAGAAAAATCATATCTTCACCCCATAGCACCCACCGTTGACGCTAAAGAAAAACAAGCACTGGTTTACAAGGACGGACTGTACACAGCCACCATTTAATCAAGATCATCTCAATAATCGTAACAGCCTCCAAGAACCCCACTTAATTTGGACAGAAGCGCTTCAATGATACAATTGCAGCTGTTGATTAACGGCAGTGACAAACTCAGTTCACCCTGCTCCATTCCAGCTCCCAAATCGCTCTTGAAACTCACTCATCCACCATGGTAGATTCTCTTGTATGAGAAATGAAGATGTTCGAATTCTTTACAATACATCGATCATAAGGTGGGCATGTCCCTCTTTTGCCTTTTCAAGTGCCTTAACCACTAGTGGCTCACGTGATTGGCAAAGAATACCTTCATTTGCTTTGTTATATTCCCTGGCCATGCGATGTTTGTGTGGTGCACCAACTTAAATGGTTAACTGGGAAGCCCACACAATCCATTAAGTTTTGTGTCTTCTTGGCACTGTGAATTGCAACATTGATGCTTTTGTTGCAAACGCCATTATAACTCCCAGTTTTAGCTAATTATTTTTCCGGTAGTCGGATTTACTTGCACTTTCTACAAAAGCACTAAAATAATATCATTAGCCAAATATCGAGTCATAACTAATATAAATATGGATATAAAATGTAGCATTTACGTGCTTATCACTGGTTTATAAATATGGATATAAAATGTAGCATTTACATGTTTGATCATCATTATCCTTTGCCCTAACTGATTACGGAAAATGGGTCATTCGTCCAAATATTTTTAAATCACGGTTCAAATGGACGAGTAAAAAATAGTTTGGGTGAAATGGCCAAAAAAGAAAAATTAGTAAGGATGAAACTGGTTTCATCCTAACTTAAATTTACCTGTGTAATTTAAAAATAAGAAAAAATATTTGAAAATGGGCACGATGAAACTGGTTACTTCCTGCCTATTTTTACATTTTTGTCCATTTATACAGTATTAAAATCTAACTGTCCATTTCATCAAGGAATTGTTGATTTTGATCTTTTTAACCAATTTTGTGAACTGATTACTGATCTCTCTAGGTAACTTCTCGTCCTCACTGGATCATTTGAACGTTTTGTAAAATTTGTTTTCCCTCTTTTTTAGTTTAATTTGTAGAAATTTAAATCTGTTAATTGAAGTACCTATTGTCTAGAGTGAGATTCTAAGATATAGATGGTGGTTTTAAGTTAATAATTAGTCTAAACCGATCAAAAAAAAAAAAAAAAAAGTCAGCTGGATCTCGATCTCTGTACTTAAAGTTTTCTGGTATCGTTTTTGTAACGTCTGAATACGTTAGGCTTATCCTGAATTGGCTTCGTGTATATATACGAGGAAACTCGTGTGTTTTTTTATCTCCAAATTTACCTTTACTAGTTACTCGTTTGGTTTTGGTATCATATGGATTGTGAATTGCATTTCTCCAAATTTACCTTTTGTAGTGCACGTGGTTAAGATCACTCAACCGAGAAACTAAGAATTTATTTCGGAAGAGATGGAAGCGACAGCAACACTGCCGAGATTTTGCATCATCCTATCAAATTATAACCATCGATACTTGCAACTCCACGCTACTTCGGACGTACCATATTAGACGTACTACTTCGAGTGTGCGGCTACAACACACAAACTCAACACATGAAGCTACGTTCAAGCCCACATAAAGCCAAGTCCAAATTCGTTCATGTATACCAGCTTTATTTTATTGTAAAGTCCTAGTCTTGTGCTATAACTTAGTCATGTAAATTCCCTAGACTTATGTTGCAGTCTTACCTGTAAACTCGTACAAGTTGTTGATTACTTCTTATGTAACATGTATAAATAGCAGATGGAATATATCTATGTCTACACAATTGTGAGACAATTAAACACCTAAACCTAGATTCTTTGATGGTATCATCTTGATCCATCCTAGGACCTATATCTAAACTCTTCCGCAATCCTCACAATTATGATTCCAACCATGGTTGAATCTGTGAATCAATCACCTCCTTCAAGCCCTAGGAACCTCAACACAGAAAACCAACTGATTGCTCCTTCAGGAAATTTTCGACCTTTAGATCCCTACGTTATACACCCCAGTGATAACCCAGCCACTAATCTGTTTTCTCCATTGTTGCAGGGAGATAATTATGGATCATGGGTTCGAGGGATAACTAAAGCTCTCAACGCAAAAGGAAAGCTCGGCTTCGTGGATGGCTCTCTTCCTCCACCAACAGATGAACTACAATACCAATGCTGGAAACGCTACGACGATCTAGTTGGTAGATGGCTTCTGAATTCCTGCCAACCAGACATAAGGGCTAGTTGTTTATACGCACCTTCATCTCATGTGATCTGGAAAGATCTCCAGGTCAGATTTTGCATCTCTAATGCACCTATCTTATTTCGGCTGAAATCTGCTATCGCTGCTATAAGACAAGAGTCAATGTCTGTCTCTTTGTATTACACAAAAATAAAAACCCTTTGGGACCAATATGACTCTCTAGTGGCTGCCACCGAAGTATGTATCTGTGGTGCAGGGAAATCTCTTCTTGAGCGTCTTGAACGTGACAGAGCCCTGTAGTTTCTCCAGGGCTTACATGATCGGTTTTCTAACCTTTGAAGTCATATCCTGTTGATGGATCCTTTTACCACTGCTCTACGCATCTTCAACATGGTGCAGCAGGAGGAAGAACAACAACAAATTACTGTCAGTCCTCTACCTGCCATTGAATCTGCTGCTCTTAACGTCAATCGTCAGCATCCACACTCTGCACGCCCATCTCCAAGCTAACACAAGCGTCCTCGACCACACTGCGATTATTGTAATCTCCATGGCCACGTTCGTGACAACTGCTACCATCTGCGTGGTTTTCCAGCATCGTCTTCTACAACTGTTGTTGCAGCCAACACCACAGTTGTCTCTCAGGATTCACATCCTATGCAACCTGCTGCCATGCCTGCATTCTCAACTGAGCAATATGCTCGTTTACTTGCTCTTATCAATCCTCCGGGAGAAGATACCTCTGTGGAACCGCGTGTGAACTTCGCTGGTAAGATTTTTAACATTTCTTTTTCTGAACCTTGGTTTGTTGATAGTGGTGCCACTCACCACATATGCAACTCTTTATCATACTTTGCTTCTTATACTCCTGTCAATACTCTCATACAAATGCAATTACTTGATGTCACATTATCTACAGTCAAACACATTGGTGAAGTTGTATTTTCCCCAACTTTGAAACTATCCAATGTTCATCACATCCCTGATTTTAAATTTAATCTCCTCTCTGTGAGTCAATTGACTCGTTCTTTAAATTATGTCGTCATTCTTACACACAATTCTTTTGCTTTTCAGGACCTGCTCACGAACAAAGTGATTGGTCAGGGTGATCTCAGTGGAGGCCTTTATCAACTCCAAGTCTCTGCATCTCCAACAACATCGCATAAAGTTCTTTTCAATAAGAGGCCATTCGACATTTGGCACTGTCGTCTTGGGCACCCTAGCTTAGAACGATTTAGATTTTTATGTAGTTCACATGATTACATTCAGTATAATTTTTCAGTTCCTTGCAATGTATGCCCGATGGAAAAACAAACTCGTTTATCTTTTAATAAAAATCCTATTTCCTCTCATCGTTGTTTTGAACTTGTTCATTGTGACATATGGGGACATTTTTCTACCCCTTCTATGACTGGTACAAAGTATTTTCTCACAATTATAGATGATTTTTCCATATGTACTTGGGTCTATCTTATGCATACTAAGGGAGAAACTTTCAAATCAAAAAAATTTCTCGTCACGTTATTACTCAGTATTCTCATAAACTAACTACTATCTCAACTGGTACTGCTTTACCTTTCTTGCCAGTTCTACAACGTTTTCAATCATACAATGGATCTGAATTTTTATCTAATGAATTCCAGACTTGGCTCAATGATAATGGGATTCATCATCAGCGAAGCTGTGTCCATACTCCACAGCAAAACGGTATCGTCGAACGAAAACATCGACATTTGCTAATTGTTGCCAGAGCACTTCGTTTTCTCTGCACATAGCATACTGGGGTGAATTTTTTCTAACGGCAGCCTATCTTATCAACAAGATGCCTACTCCAGTTCTTTCCAAACGATCACCTCATGAAGTTCTCCTAGGTACACCACCTAATTATCTTCGTGTTTTTGGTCGTTTATGTTATCTTCGTGTATTCCTTGGATATCCATATAATCATAAAGGCTTTATCGTATTAGATCTTGATACCAAATCTACATAAGTCTCTCGTGATGTTGTTTTTCATGAAAATGTTTTTCCGTTTAAGGATTCCAAAGTTTCTACTACTGATTGTTTAAAACCTGCGGATCAAGAAGAATATTTTTTTGATGACATTAATCGTTCTTTTTCCCAGTTGTCGGCAGCTCAACCACTGCCTCATCCTAGTCTGGAACATCTTCCATTTCTGGATTCTCCTTTACATGTAAGTGACTCTTCACCTTCCACTTCTTTGTCTCATTCATCTGATGTTGTTGACTTATCACCTTCTAGTAATGACGATCAGCCTCATACATCTCCGATTATTTCTAGTACTGATTCTTTATTAATACCTACTGTAGACGCATCTTCAGATCCATTACGTAGGTCCACTAGAGAACACCGTCGTCCTAACTATCTAAAGGACTACATATGTTCTGTTAAACAAAGCACATCTCAGTCTGCATATCCCATTACAAACTATATTGCTTTTGATCAGTTTACTTCGCATCGTGCCTTCCTTTCTTCTGTTATTTCTAATGATGAACCACACACATTTACGGAGGCTATGAAGAATTCAAAATGGCGTGATGCCATATTAAAAGAGCATAATGCTCTTCATGAAAATGATACTTTCACTATTACTACTCTTCCACCTGGAAAATCTCACATTGGCTGCAAATGGGTATTTAAAATTAAATATCGTCCTGATGGTACAATTAAACGTTACAAAGCACGTCTTGTTGTCAAAGGTTACACACAACAAAAAGATATCGATTTTCACGACACTTTTGCTCCTGTTGCTAAATTAGTTATTGTTCGTGTTTTACTATCAATGGCTTCCATTAATAATTGACCTGTTCATCAACTTGATGTTAATAATGCCTTTCTACAAGGCGATCTCAATGAGGACATTTACATGAAACTTCCTCCAGGATTCCAGAAAAAGGGGGATAATCGTGTTTACAAACTCAATAAGTCTTTATATGGACTAAAGCAAGCTTCTCGCCAATGGTTTGCTAAGTTTTCTGCAGCTCTTCTTAATGCTGGCTTCATTCAATCTCGGGCTGATTATTCTCTATTTACTTGTCATTCTGGTGACGTTTCTATTTATGTTTTAGTTTATGTTGATGATATTATTATCACATGAAATAGCAATTATGCTATTCAGGACCTCAAACATAAACTTGAATCTCAATTTTCTCTGAAGAACCTTGGTCGTTTACAATATTTCTTGGGTATTGAAGTTTCTCGATCTCCCAAAGGTATTTTTCTTTGTCAACGCAAATATATTCTAGACATTGTTAATGATTCTGGTCTTTTAGGTGCTAAGATTTCTCCATCTCTGATGGAACAATACCTTAAACTTTTTTCGTCTTCTGGTAAGCCTCTACCTGATCCTAGTGTTTATCGTCGTCTCATCGGTAGACTTCTTTATCTTCAAGTGACTCGTCCTGACATCACTTTCTCTGTTAACTATTGAAGTCAATTTATCCAACAACCATGTTCTGATCATTTGGATGCTGCACATCGTGTAGTCCGTTACCTTAAAGGTACCGTTAGTCACAGAATTTTTCTATCTGCATCAAGTTCTTTGTCTCTCTCCGGCTATACTGACTCTGATTGGGCTGGTTGTCCAACAACTCGCCGATCAACAACAGGTTATTTTACCATGCTAGGAGATAGTCCTATCTCTTGGAAGTCTAAGAAACAGCCGACAATTTTCCTTTCTTCTTCCGAGGATGAATATCGAGCTCTTGCGAGGCTTACTTCTGAACTACAATGGTTACATTATTTATTCAGTGATCTTCGTATCTCTATACCAAAACCTATTCCAACTTATTGCGATAATCAAGCTGCTATTCACATTTCTGAGAATCCGTTTTTTCATGAAAGAACTAAACATATTGAAATCGAATGTTACTTTGTACGTGAAAAACTGTTGTCTGGCCTCATCAAACCTACTCATCTGCCATCTGCATTACAATTAGCTGATTTATTCACAAAACCACTGGGAGTGGATCATTTTCGACGCCTAACTAGCAAGTTGGGTCTTCGTCCTGATTCTCCTCAGGCTCCAACTTGAGGGGGTATTAGACGTACTACTTGGAGTGTGCGGCTACAACACACAAACTCAGCACATGAAGCTACGTTCAAGTCCACATAAAGCCAAGTCCAAGTTCGTTCCTGTATACCAGCTGTATTTTGTTGTAAAGTCCTAGTCTTGTGCTATAACTTAGTCATGTAAATTCCCTAGTCTTGTGTTGCAGTCTTACCTGTAAACTTGTACAAGTTGTTGATTACTTCTTATGTAACATGTATAAATAGCAGATGGAATATATCTATGTCTACACAATTGTGAGACAATTAAACACCTAAACCTAGATTCTTTGATACCAAATATTGCTCTCCAATTTGGTGGAGCTAACAAACTCGATCTTTACGCGAGATTTGAGATGGTGCCGGCAACCACAGGGAGTGGACTATACAATATCAGAAGCATGCACAATAATAAGTACTTGTCGCATCTTGCGGATGACCATATCTGGATCACCGCCATAGCTGTTGTACCAGATGAGGATCAAAACAGCAAGACGTGCACTCTCTTCAAGCCTGTTTTGGTTTTGCAAAAAAAGAAGAAGAAGAAGCCTGTTTTGGTTAATCCTGTCAGTGACGACAAGAGCATCAGATTACGCCATGTCAAAACCGGGAACTATGCTTGCCTATGGAGGATTTGGTGTGCATAGTTGCTTATGTTGCAGGGTTAGTGCCCAACAGAGAAATGGTAAGATTTGATCCAAATGTTTGGGGTTTGTTTATCAAGTCAGGAACTTCTTATGCAGCCCGAAGGGCAACTGTGTTTGATATGCCGATCCTCCCATGCAATACATTTTAATGGTTCTTTAAATGTCTGGCGGTCGAGGCCACCATTTGAGAGAATCCTCAAACATTCTCATTTCTATTTTGCTAGATAAAATAAAAGCTTTCCCAAGCTAGATGAGGTCTCTCTAATCTTTTCTGGGTGTTTAATATAATTATGTATGCTTTGCTTTCCTTGTGATAATGTATGTTGCTTTAGCTTTCTACGTAAATTAGACGTACGATGAGGTCACATGTGCCTTCGACGGTATGGTTCGAAACTGAATAAAATCAAAAACTGAAAAATCATCAAAGATGAATGCAGCGGAAGAACGCCTCCTGGGACCTGCTTCACCTGACCCAACATAAGACTAATTCATGCTGCGTATATGACATTTACCTACCGGACTTTTCATCTGAAAAAATCACACCTGCCAAAGGTTAGGTAACTGAAACATACTTATTAGGATGAAAACAGAGTCCAACAACAATCCATTGTAGTCCAGCCCGGTTAGGATACCTGGCTTTCACCCAGGCGACCCGGGTTCAAATCCCGGCAATGGAAACTTTTTTTTTCATTTTCATTTTTCATTTTTTTTTTCCATAAAACTGCAATGGAATTTTTTTTTTCATTTTCATTTTTTTTTTCCATAAAACTGCAATGGAACTTTTTTTTCTTTAATTTTCATAAATTTCCACGTGAATATCCCCGGCTTCTGGTAGATCCTCTCAGAGATGAAAGATATAAAGAGATGGATTGAGATGGTTAAGCTCATTCAACTATCTTCACAAAAGTGATCAAGAATCTCATTCACCTTTATTGCGTTCCCATATTTATAACCAAGTCCTAACGATGGACCAAGTTCAATCTGACCCACTACAATTTGGCTCGAAATACGTCTAGGTTCATTCATCAACTTGTTCGGAGTAACTTTTAACATCGGATCTTTTTTTTTTTATCACAATACAACATCAAGTAAGTAGTAGGTTTCCTTGAACTATATAAATAAATGTGTGAAAAATATCAGTTGGACTTCACTCATGCAATCATCGCTCTTAGTTCTGGTGTACTGTTCAGAATGCAGCAGCTTGGTTGTAGTTTGGCGTCACCTAGAGTTCCTCTTGCCGCTTCAGTAACTATCTATGTTTTTTCTCAGCACTTTTGCTTATTTGAAAAGTTTATGCTACTGAAGGGTTTGGAGGAACTCCGGGTGTCACTCAAATACTAACACACGTCCTTACGATCATGCCACAGGACAATGTCCTGTTAAAGTTTAAGAGTGTTGCATGTTGGAAACTTAAGAGTACTTCCGATGCACAAGTATTGTCCTCTGCCGCCCTAAACAATTAATATAGCCCATTTGGTTTTGGTTTTGACCAAGCAAGCACTCACTATTAGTCACGTCTATTAGTTGGCTCCGTATCCCTGTCAACTCTTAACTGTCCAGAGAATAATTCAAAGTGTATGAGTTCATGACTACTCCTCCACCTACTAGTTCTTGAACATGTCTTGTCTTCAATCGTTAAAATTCTGATTAACATTCTAAAGAGATCCCCATATCTCTTATCAGTTATCATCAATCTATAATGTTTCTGCAAATTTTTCTGTTCTTACAGTTTTCATGGCTAACCTTGGCAACATCATCATCCGCTTCAATTGTGCAGGCGAAACCAGGTTGCCAAGAAAAATGCGGTGATGTTACAATTCCATATCCATTTGGTATAGGTCCATCTGAGAATGGTTGTTCTCGTGCTGGAGCTGGATATCTTGCTTACAATATTACCTGCGACACCACTTATCCAACTCCTAAACCCTTCATAAGAGCCGGTCAGAACCTAACCTCAGGCGTTTATAACATGATTGAAGTTATCAGCATATCAGAAAAGGAAGTCCGCGTTAAGAGCAAGCCAGCTATAATGTGTTCCGACTCTGAAACCGGTGAGGTTATTTTAAGCGAATCTCCAGATTGGATGAACTTCAATAAAACCCCATACACAGTTTCATATACAAAGAACAGTTTTTTCGGGGTCGGTTGCCATTCTTTGGGGTACCTTTTGGAGTCACCTTTGATGATCAACACAACTTGTCCTACAGTTTGTACCCCTACGGAAAATTTGAAAGATGGATCTTGTAATGGAACTGGGTGTTGTCAAACAACAGTACACAATGTATTAAGGAGATTTTTGAACGTAATTGATTCATCGCGTTCCAAGAATGTGGGTACGCTTACTTTTAATCCCTGTAGTTATTCATTTATAGGCGAATCTGATAAATACACGTTCAGTGTATCGGATTTGACCGTTGCGAATTTTAAAAAGAAGGCGAAAGATATACCGATTGTGCTTGATTGGGCAATTGGGAACAAGGCATGTGATAAAATTACACCGAGGGAGTTAGCCAGTTATGCATGCCAGGGAAATAGTACTTGTAGCAATTCTGACAAAGTTCCTGGGTATCACTGCATTTGCAACCCAGGTTTTGAGGGGAATCCTTATTTGATCCCGGGATGCCAAGGTATGGATTAATAATTAAATTTAAGTTTAAAAAGTCAGATTGATCTTTACATTATTGGATTTGTTAAGTAGTTAGAATCGCGTTTGTGATGCAGCATCCTTGGTCGTTAATGAAGGCGGGACTGGTTCTACGAACAATGTACCGCTCAAAAAGACATTTCCAACACTAAAAGCCGCTCTTGGTATGCTCCCATTCTCCTGTTTACAACTCTAAGTATGTAAATAGTAGGATACTAGTGAAAAATATAGAGTCCTTGTATGCATGATCTAAGTATTTTCCTGGAAATCGACATAATATTGATGTACTCATGCAGGTGTTGCATTGATATTGCTAATATGTTTAATAGCTGGGAGTATTTGGTTATATTTAAGAAGAAGGGAAAGCAAATCAACTAAACTTAAACGGAAGTTCTTTCATATGAACGGCGGTCTGTTGTTAAAACAGAAGATTTTATCGAATGAAGGTGGTATAGAAGGACCAAAGATATTTACTGCAGAAGAGTTAGAACTGGCAACTCAAAATTATGACGACAAACTAATTCTCGGTCGTGGAGGTTTTGGGATTGTTTATAAAGGAACCTTGTCAGACAAGCGTGTTGTCGCCATCAAAGTGTCAAAAGTAATAGATGCTAGCCAAATCAAGCAATTCATAAATGAGATTGCTATTTTAACTCAGGTTATCCATCGAAACTTGGTGAAGGTCTTGGGTTGTTGTTTGGAAACTGAGGTCCCTTTGCTTGTTTATGAATATGTGTCAAATGGCACCCTTGCCCAACATATCCATAATAACAAGGCAGATGAGATGGCTCCAACATCCTACATTTCCTGGAAAAATCGTTTGAGGATTGCAGCTGAAGCAGCTGGCGGACTTGCGTATTTACATTCGGGAGCTCCTATACCTATCATACATAGAGATGTCAAATCCTGCAATATACTATTGAACGAAAATTACACCGCAAAAATATCCGATTTTGGAGTATCAAGATTGAACCCTTCGGATCAAACTCAAATAGATACAATGGTTCAAGGAACTTTAGGGTATCTTGATCCAGAATACTTCCAATCCAGTCAACTTACAGAAAAAAGTGATGTATACAGTTTCGGTGTAGTTCTTGTCGAGCTGTTAACTGGAGAAAGGCCCCTTTCTTATGAGAGACCCGATGTACATCGCAATCTTTCTTCATATTTTATTTACAAAATGGAAAAAAGCCACGTGTTTAGAGTTATTGATCCGCACGTAGTGACTACTGGGAAATGGGAGCACGTCATGGCCGTTGCAGAATTAGCAAGGAGATGTCTTAACATGAATGGTGTGGACAGACCTACAATGAAGCAGGTTGCAGTGGAGCTAGAAAATTTGAGTAAATTAGACATGGATACAAAGATGAGTGGCACCAGTGCATCACCAGAGCTGACAAATCTCTATTCTATACCAACAAGCTCTTATACCTCAGGTGACTCGGCTCTATATAGCACAGACAGAGATGTGATCACGTCGAAGGAAATGCTGCGGTAAGTGTATAATCTCCCAAGTTGGTATACTCTTTTCATATTTCAAGGTAAGTGCTCAACCCATGCCAATACATCTAGTTGCATATATGCATGGTAGATTGTTAAACCGTGTATTTATTTATTTTTTTGACAGAATTGTATAATGAACAATGTACACCATTCATTTGTATTTGAAAAAATCAAACAACAGATAATATTTCATTTCTTCTTTTCCCCTTCCTATTGGGCACAGATTTAGGTTCAATTCTTGAAGGCTTTGCAATCCTAGAACCACAATTCTGAGGTTATGCCCTGAAAATCATTGTTTATATATACTTCATTCATAAGCATTTGTCCTGCAAGCGCTACTATTAAAGCTTCATTTCCTAGATTGCAGCCCTAGAGGTAAAATCACCAAACGATCCATCCTAACAAAGAGTTTAAACATACAAAGAGTTGATTTTAGGACCAAGTAAATTCTGTTTATTCAATAAAAGATAGAAAATAGAAATCTGTCAACATTCAAAGTGCTTATGTGCACTCTCTCTGAATGAGGTAAATCTTAAAGTACTTGTAGGACTGCTTTCGTTTCTCCCAGTAAAAATGCTTTCTTTTCAACCCCTAAGTACTTGTAGGACTGCTTTCGTTTATCCCAGTTTAGGTTCTCATCATTCAAGATACTGAGATAAACAAAGAAGAGATTTTTACGCGAACGTCGCAGAAAACACGCCATTTGACTCTCAATATCATAGGAAAATATTTTCTTGAAAAAGGTGTAGGAGTGGAATATCGCACATATCAATAAGTATGCGAAATAAGGATTATTTGATGTACGCGAAGACTTTCGCACATGGCAAGATTGAAGTGACGTATTGGATGATGTCAGCAAGATCACGAGTAAAGTGTGATGTTCTATGCGAGGTATAGTTTGTGCGAGAGTGAGTGATTGTAAATGAGCGAATGTATCGCACAGTGATCCCGAAAATAGTGGATCTCTTAGCTGTCATCCACTATGAGGAATCACTATATAAAGGAAAGAAGTCATCATGAAAAAAAGAGATCTTCTAGTGAGTGTTAGACAAGAAACTAGGAGAGAGAAAGTTTATTTGGAGAGTAAGTAAAGTCATTGTAAGATCATTGTAAAATCAATATATCCAATTATAATCTTTGAAAGTTAAAAAAGAGTCATTATGATTACTTGAGTTGTGGTCTAGATATATTGGGGTGTGGTTGTAGGTTTTCCTGCAACTACAAAAGGTTCTTACACTTGAGGAATTTAAGGAAATGACTATTTATCAAAAGATTATGCATTGTTTTTTCATAGTAATTATAATAGACCTTACATACCTAATTTATATTGCCAGAGAATGTATATATCAGAATTTTCAGTTGAGTTCTTCACCATGCTGAAGGGTCTGAACAGGCAGTAAAGTCTCGCAGAAAGGTGTAATTCGATATCTTGCAACATAAGAATCAGTAAGACCCAACAAAGACTCAAACCGGTTTGTGTAGTATTTCTTCTCTTTCTTATCGTAAAATTGAAGATATTCACGTTGTTTCTGCATAAATTTAATGACTACCACATCCGTGCCTGCAATGGATTTAAAATCTAAATCGTGTAATTCATCCCATCCACAAGGTATTTGGATAGTTTCTTTAATCCAACTACCACCTGCATTACCACCATTATCCTTATACATCCACAGGCCAAGCATGTCATCTCCTTGTCGAACTAAAATAGTTAAATGACCATCGATATCTACCAATGTATCGACTAGTTTTTCATGGTTATAAGAGCGCCAAAAGTATGAAGGGATGCGGTCAATGGTCCTTCAATAGTCGAAAAATGTCGGATAAACTTACGCAAGTATGTGCAAGCCCCTAAGTAACTCCTGATTTCAGTTACAGTACTAGGTCTAGGCCACTTAATGGTCACTTCAAACTTTCTTGGATCAATCTTCCGTTGTCCACCACCAATAATGAACCCGAGATATACCAACTCCTCCTTTCCAAACTCACACTTCTTTACATTCAACTTCAGCTAGCCTTCATGTAACACTTTAAACACCGTTTCAGCGTGAATGAGATGCTCTTCCCATGTTCCGCTGTATATGAGGATATCATCCAAGTAAACAATCACGAAGTCTTCTATAAAAGGTCGTAGCAAATCATTCATCAAACGCATAAACATCCCTGGAGCATTACACAAACCAAAAGGAATCACCAACCATTCGAACAATCCTTGTTTGGTTTTGAAAGCGGTCTTCCATGTATGATCTTCTCGGACTCTTACTTGATGGTATCTGGTTTTGAAACTAACTTTTTAAATAATCGAGCTTTTTCCACCTGATCCATCATGCTGTCTATCCTAGGTAGAGGGTAACGATTCTTGATTGTGATCTTGTTTAATGCTCTATAATCAATAGACATACGCCAGCCTCTATCTTTCTTTAGTACTAACAATACCGCTGATCCACAAGGTGAAGCACTTGGCACTATCATTCCTAATTATAGAAGTTCCTGGACTTGTTTCTTGATCTCATTAGATTTCTCTATGGTCGTCCGATAAAGACCTACATTAGGAAGAGAACTCTCTCCGGTCAACATGATCTCATGCTCCACACTTCTCTTTAGCGGTAATACCGTGACATCTGAAAATAAATCCTTATACTTCAACTTTAACCTTTCTAGGTCGCCTTCTTGTTGTGCAAACGGATCACAAGGAGAATGAACTTCGTGCTAGCATTCACCAACCGCTTAGCCTGAGTGGTTGTGATTAAGCTTGCTCCCTCAGAGGAGAATCTATAACTTGAATCACAAACCTCTCTCCATTCTTGGTGAAGGTGTACTTTTGCTCCCTCCTATGTAGAGTTGCATCTCATCCCATAGGTAAGGACTACCTAGTACTACTTGACAGACATCGAAAGGTACTACGTCGCATGTAACTTCATCAATATATGACTCATCAAAAGCAAACTTGAATGTGCATTACTCTTCAACCTGTAGCCCTCCTTCCTTTTGAAGCCACCCTAAAGGATAGGGTTTTGGACGTTTGAAAGTCTTCAAACCCAACTTATGTACCAAAGAATGTGAAAGTAAATTCTTTTGGATGTTGCTACCCTTATCGTTCCATCTTCTAGGATATTAAGGAAATCCTATAAAATGTCATGACTATCCCTTGACTAGCCTATTTAACATTACGTTATTACCAAAATTAAAATTATTAATGTTAAAATTTTTAATTTGGATGGTATTATTGTTTTAGGAAATGTTGTAAAGAAATATTTTGTCATAAACTTTTTTGATTCTTTCCCATGTTCTTCCATGGTGTTTCAAGAAAAGAGATGAAAAAATAGATTAATACAGATGAAAAGGCAATGTAAGAATAAATAGAAGTATTAGGAATTTTAACTACCCATAAATGTTTTTGTTTAAAAAAGGAATAGAAATTAATATAAAAAACTATAGCATGGATTTTTACATTATATATGGTGATGATATTTATGATTTCTAATTAAGTTTATATTAAAAATGATTTTATAATTATAAAAAAGAAAGGGTATATTTGATAGTTTAAGGGAAAAGTATGTCTATAAACATAGCGGACATATAAAAATGGACAGACCAAAGTAGAAATTAGGACGGATAAAAATGGACAGAGGGAGTAATTTCTAATCAACATATGAGTTATTTATTATTACATGATGAATTAAGATTTTTATTTAGCTAAGTGAAATGATTGCGGAACGCCTAAAATTGAATCTGAAAATGCTAGCGCATATTCGAACTCTTCATTATTTGTATTTGTATAGAGATAGATTTGTTTTTGAACTTTTAGGATAAATTCCCTCCGTAAGAAAGACATTCATAGATAAGAGAGAACGAGGAGCGAATGAATTAGACAATGTTACTTTACTGGTAAAAAAGTAAAAAACGAGCGCAGAAGGTTGAGATGGGGCCATAGGCTAAAAGAAATACCGTATCCAAATGAGGTGTCGGATGCAAAATATAACTAAAGAGATTTCTTTGTAGTGTTAAGAAAATATATAATTTCTATTTTTCAAATATTGTTTTGAACAAGAAAATACTAAAAGAAATAGACAGAGTAGTGATTTCATTACTCGAAAAACAAGTAACATAAATTATATATAAAGAGCATGATAATATGAGCCTTTTCCCAAACCATGGATCTGAAGAACAAATATAACAATTTGGGAAATATTACCACAAAGATGAACGGAAAGTAAAAGAAAATAACAAGAATATAGGATGCTAGCATTTAAAGAACATTTAAAAAAAAATGTAAACATGGATAAAATTGGGATCTAGAAAGAATGAAATTATGCAAAGAAGGTCTTATAGTATGTAAAACTGAAGAAATAATATGGGAAATCGAACGCAATTCAAGGACATATAGAGTTGTCTTCGGGTTAATGACTAGCAAAAGTCAAATAAGATTAAAAGGTAATCTCAAGCTATGTTTTATATTAAACTTTATGGTTGTTTTCATATCGTTTTTTAATCAACATACATTACTACTTTCTTATTTTGGTTGAACGCGATATATGTACCAATACAAACTACATATATAATTTTTGGAAATGTTATAAAAGAAGATAAAAACAAATACCTCCCCACTAATTTATGTTATATTACCGATCTTATATTTGGTTACATTATAAGATTACTAGCTGAGTAAGTTCCTTGAAAATATTTTAAAAATATAATTAATATATACTAATTTCGTCATATAGATGAAGTTTGATAACTTTTTGTTCCTATAGTGATCTCAACAGTGAAAACTGCAGATACATCATTCTTATAGTAACCGTAGAGAAGAAAGATGGGAATAATAAAATAAAAAGAATACATGATAAAGTTTCTATATGTATCTAATAAATAAAAAAGATGGTAATGATAGTATATCATAATTAAGAACCTCAACAACAATGATAATCAAGCAAATTATTAAAAAAACGTAAATACATGCAAATTCAAATGAAGTGCTAGAAAGGGATATATTGTTGTTAAATCCCCCCCAACAGATAATGGTAGATTAGATAATGCACAGTGAGCTGCATCTTCATCGTATTTTCATATTTTGGAAAATCATATCTTTAAATTTTGCAATTTATATCCCACAAATATAACAATTCTGAATTGAACAACTAAGCATTATCTTTTTTTTTTAATTGAACCAAAGTAAATTAGTTAAGCACTGGTCGATGCATGGCCAGTTGATTCTCATTGACGACAAAAAACATATTACACATTAAATTTCTTCGAACGTTGGATGTCATTACATCTCTGTCAGTTTACTTGGCCATAATCAAGTATTTTACTTACCCCCTATATATACAGAGCATTTACCTGGCAGTGAAAAAAAAAAGAATTCGAAAACATGGGAAGCATATCAAATTAAGAAACTTATATCGGATAACCACAATACGTAGGAAAATATCAAAATCAAAGTTTGAGAATATAAAATGTAATAGCATGTTGAATGTTGACTAAACTATTGTGAAAAATTAAATTTTGGGACAAGGGCAAAGGACGTGTGATGCCTAAAGAAGGAGGAAAAGACAATCATTGCTTGACAACAAGGTAATTAAACTATGCAAAGGATCAAGAACTCATGGAAGGTACGACTGATAGTGATGCAGGGAAGAGCAAGAACGCGTTAAATAATAATAAAAAAAAGGAAGCAAACACTTCTTGAAGGAGTCTTACGAGCCCTTATCAAGATCCGAAGAAAAATTGGAGAACTTATTGGAGGATCTAGATCAACAAAATGACATCTAGAGTTCGGGGCGATTTAACAAAAAGAATCGTTTAAACATGAACTTGACACGAGAAAATGCACGAAAGTTCTGGAAAAAAAAGAATGAGAGTATGAGCTACAAAAATTCAAACAATATAAAATACCAAAGAAAAAAGAAATCAAATGATATCACATTTCTAAGTTTTTGATGTTGTAAGATATTGATCAGCTTAAGAATGACGACAAGTGTCATTGCATCATTAGCATCTTACTACACATGAAAGTAAGATGCTCGGGGATTATTTAAAGAATGAAAACTTCATTGAAGATGAGGAAGACAACCGCGATTTAACACTCAAGGAAATCGACAAAGATATGATTGCATTTTTACGAGATCGGGACATAGAAAGTGTGTCAATAACGAGCATGCATCGGTCTTTTCGCTAAAGGTGGGTCTGATAATGAGATTTACAAATACATGATATCCGTCCACGAAGATCTGGAGAAGTTCAAATCAAAACAAAAATAGAAACTACGAACATTCAAATAATGTCTAGATTAAATCTGGACTGGAAAAACACTACAACAATTTAAGAATAGTTGAATTCCAAAAGAGGGAAGCTCGAAATTCATGTACGGGTCAAAAACACGTTCATTTACTTTGGGGTTAGTTGCTCATAACTCCAGTTTATATTGGTCATATTATCGTATGGTTCACCAGGTTTTTGGTTGAGTTAAAAGTTACAATTGCTTGAACATCTCCCATAGATTTTGCATTATTAATTATATTACTAATTTTTAGTCGATAAAGAATTTGATGATGACGAGTTCCAAACTCAAGTAGCTGGTACAGTGGAACTGCGAATCCGAGGTAAATTAATAACTTGGTTAAGATGATATTTTTTGCGAGTCCCAACTTGAGCCAGTGTGATAAATTAATAACATTGAAAAACTTATAAGATAATAAAAATTTGAAGTTTCCAATAGGACCCAACTATTATGTAAATTAATAATCAGGGTAATATGACGTCTTATTTATATTTCATTCACATTTGTAATACACTGGACTCCATCTATAATTTTTGTGCTCTTTGAGAAGTTCCGAAATGATTTTGTTGTGTTCTCTTCTTATTATTTCTATTTTATCATCAAAGTATTTACATTAATTATACACATAATATGTGAATAATTAAAAATAAATTGAATTGAAAATAAAATCTCTGGATATTAGATACTACACACTTATTTCAGAAAATTTAAAGTTAAATTTGGTATGCTTCGATATACGAATAACTTAGCAGTCCCAAGACTATTAATTTATCGAAGGTTTACCGTACCATCACCCACCGACTAGACTACTGCACTATAGTGAAATTAGTATTAATTACTCTTTTTTTTTGGTAATTTAAATTCTTATCCAGATGATGCCATTTTATTCTTCGTAATAGGTTTTCTAGATTGTTGTATTAAAATTTAGAATTATTGCTTTGAAACGATGCTTAAGCTTGCATGTTTTAATTTGTTAGATAAAAATGCCCAATATCATCCTTTAAGCCATATTATGCTTTGGCTGCCATCTTTCACAGGTGATGTTCACGGTTAATCCATCATCATCATTTAATTATCCATGAATTAACAAATAAGAAAGGCACCAAAGAATATTTCTGTTTTTTTATTTAAAGAAATCACCATTGATGATACCTAGATATCATAAATCGGACAATATCTGTAGACATACCTGGATAACAAAAGTATATTACTAATATTTAAAATATTTTCATGGAACTTACCAAGTTATCTTCTTCTTTTTTTTTTGATCGGTAACTACCATTCATTATTTCACCATATGCTATCTTCACGAGGGAAAGTCCCAACTCACTTGATGTCGGAATTGTCTTTCATTCCAAGGCATAATTGTCTTTCACTTGATGCTCCCAGAAATATAGCTATCTCTATAAAACCAAGAGATAGATACTATTTTATTATTTTTAGTGATTGGAGAAACAAAAATTGTGACGATCACATTCCAATCAAGCGCTATAACATAACATCCTTGGTAGTCTGATTTATGACACCATTAGGTAGAGGAAAAAGAATTTAATAAGCTTCATACATAAACAGACAATACTCCAAGCCTATACAAAGCCCACATTAACTGCATGCACATGAGAATTTCACCTCATACAAAAAATAAAATCGGTTTTTCATAAGACTCCTAGTTCAACTCTTCCAAAGTCCCGTGTTTTAGACAACCTTCTTTAACTGTTCATTTTACTGTTTAGATAACCAATTTTTGGATACCCACATTCTTAAGTTATCGCCTAGATATATCAGTCAAATTCATACTTTTTAATTCAACAACTGCAACGGGTACTAAAGTGGTGTTGGAATTTAGGATCTGTGATGCTGATTTTTGTTCCTCAGAATATAGCATCAAGCAAAATCAAGAATGAAAATAACTAATTAAAACTTAGACCACCACCACCCACTGCCCCCAGACACGCTACTATTGCCATCTCCTACCATAGGCAATCACGCAACAACTCACATATTGTATTTGGACACCAATCATGTTGACTGGAAAATAATGAAAAACTATAACATAAAATTCAACTGTTTATCAGTTAATCCAATTCAAGTTTACCAATTAATCCAATTCAACTAAGCATCAACAAAATCCTTACCTCTAAATTGGGAAAATGCCCCAATACGGGGTGCAATGTTGGAAATATGTCCCATCATTTAAAAATTTGGAAAAATGTCCCATTCGGTCAATAACTCAGTTAAGTCACATGTTGAGGGTTCAGGGTTTAATGTTCAGGTGGTGGCGACGGTGGTTTTTGTATTGGTTCCGGTGGTGATTGTTTTCTCACACATGTGACTTAACTGGGTTGGATGTTAAAATTAACGGAATGAGACATTTTTTCAATTTTTTTTTAACGTTGGGGCAGATTTCCAACATTGCACCTCATATTGGGACATTTTCCCAATTTTCCCTTGAATTTATCCATTTAAGACTCATGAGTCGACATACCATCCAAATGAGAATAAATTTATTGTTTTCAGTAACTTGCAGACCATTAATTCATAATAACACATCTTTCTTTTCCGGGAGCTTAAAGTTCAAAGAGTACCTTGTGTCCATCATCATAAATCTGGTATTCTGAACAACCAAAAAATAGTGTCAGAGTTTGTTGTAAAAGAATACAACCAACTGTAAGATCTCAATAGTTCAGAACTTCACATATAGTAATTGGAAGTGCTATATATACCTCATTGTGATACCTAGGATGAATTTTATCACCCTAGTCGAGAGACACGCATTCTAAAAGCTGGATGGTAAAATCTCTGTACACGAACGTTCAGCTGGCTGGTAAATTAAACTTCTAAAAACTTTTCATTAGCAACCTTCTTAAAATGCCGAGCATTTAGACTGCCTATAACCTTATTGGCACATGAATGAATATGGATCAGTCAAAACAGTGTGTTCATGGAAATGAAAAGTTAAGAAAACACATGGACATGGACATGGGACAGACAACAGTATACAATATATACCTTACAAATTTTAGTATGGTGGAAGTGACAAACTTCAGCTTGAGATGCTTCACTTAGAACTTGAAAATATAAATATAAAAGATAATTTTATTATTCAATGGGATGATTTACATTGAGAACCCGTAGGGTATATATAGCGACACCATAATTTGGTGTGCAAGACTAATACTTGTAAATCAATTCATGCTAAATATATCAAATACTAAATATAACTCTAAATACTAAAAATTTCCATATAATATTTGTATACTCTAACACCCTCCCTCAATCTCATGGGGATTGAAGAAACCGCATGAGATTGGCCATGAATGTTGTTGATGAAGTGCGGTGCCAATAAATGCCCGAGAAGTATAAGATGAAGCGCGTTGCCATTAAAAAGAAGAATACGGATTAGGAGAACCTCCAAAGCAGCGAAATTCACGGTACCGTTGAATCATCGATAAGAAGAAGAAAGAGAAAAATATCCTGCAAAATAGGGAGTAGAAAAGTTGACGAAGAATCGCGCGGCCGTAGAGAAAAGAGATAATTGATTAGGAAAACCGATGATAACCGGATCCATAATCTGCAAAAGAATCAACATAGCATATCAGAACCGTCAAATAAACAATAAAACTTGTAGAAAAGGAGAGGTGGCGTTCCGACATCTTCAACAAAATCTGAAAAGTTGGATTTAGGATTTGGCAATTATGGATGATAAACCTAAAAATATAACCCTAATAAGAAAAACTAATCATATTGCAGCGGAAGAGACATGACGTTCGTGCTCGGATTTTCTCTCCATTTGGTTTTGACATGAGCTTAAGAATATCCAAAATCATATGCTTATGAGTAACTACAGAAGGATCCGACCTTGGTTTGAACAATGAGTAACAGAATGAATTTGATTCCTGGTTTCCATGTTTCAACGTTCTTTTCCATGGCTGCTAATGTTGCATGCAGTCACGACAATGTTGGCTGGCACCTACAACATGACATCGTATTTAAGTAATATAGGGAACAAATCAAATGAACTATTATGTCTGTTACTTCTTTAATTGGTTAATTACCATGATACTCGGCAATTAGACTATAAAATGATAGAAACTTGCACCACCAAGATAAAGCAAGATTTGGCTAAACAAAGTAGTACGCAAGAATTATTATATATGTGCTGTAAAAGAAATTGCAGCAGAGAAGAAGAAAGATACGTGGAACCTGTGTAATATCCATTCCATCCCCAACAAATACAAACTCTTTTAAAACTTATAGTTGTAGCACCAAAAAACATCCGCACCCTGCATTAACTACTGAAATTTATATTACGTAAAGGAAAGCCGAGAAGCCCGATCTCATTAACAAAGAAATTACCTGCTGAAACTTATATTATAGAAAGGAAAGCCGAGAAGCCCGATCTCATTAACAAAGAAATTAACTACTGAAACTTATATTATGGAAAGGAAAGCCGAGAAGCCCGATCTCATTAACAAAGAAATAAAAGAAGAAAAATCAATATACAAAATGTGATAGATTAAGCAGAAAGCGAATACAAAAATCCAATTGTCTTAGTATTGAGAACTCAGCATCCAATTGTCTTAGTATTGAGGACTCAGCATAAATGCAATTGATATCCAAAACTCCGAGGGAGATATCCAAGGCAATGAAGGTGTAGAAACTGTAGAATGCAATGCCTTTCAAGATATGTTTTCTCCGATAGCACCATCAGAATCTTTGGTTGGTCCTTGCAGTGATATGCCGAACAACTGCTCAGATTTTTCCTTTGTACTCCCTGATCCGGTGAGTTCCTTCGGACTTATTTGGTCCGAACAATCATGACATGCATTTAGCCCTTGCCAATATTTCTTCTAATTTGCAATAATTTATTTACTTCCGAATATGTCCTACTACACATTCAACTGATAAATGGCTTCACAATCCACGATGGCCTTGTAATGAATGAAAAACTGAGTATATATGTGACTTGTTGAGGTTAACTTGTCATCTGATGCATTTTTTTTTTGTTCTCAGGATTGTGAAATGACTGATATGGAATGGTTATCAACCTTTGTTGACGATTCTATGTCAGCTGGAGACATCACTATGGGCATAGACTTTTCTGACTCTGCTACAGTCCTTCAGAATAGCAGCAGCTCTTGCTCTGGTGGAATGGCGATGCCTCTTAGCACTGATACTGTTGTCCTGGACTCTTATGGAGCAAGCGCCCATGATCGGCAATTTTCTCTCCAAATTTAGCAGCCTCTCATAAATCATGTGTCAAAAAAACAACCAAGTCCCAACTCGTATAAATCATTAGAATTAGAGTCTTTTGCAGGATCCTGTCCACCCAAAAGAACAGTAAGTAGAAGAAGAAAAAAAGGCAGCAGCAGCAGCCTGGTGTACTGTCCTACTGCGAGCTTCAACAATTCTTACTAGCTAGAAACTCTAAGCTTGATTGAACTTCGAATTCACATTTTGTTGTGTTATTTTGTATGTTGTATACAGTTGGGGGGTGGAGAAGAGGATAGGAGCAATTTATGACTAATCTCAATATTTGCTGATGATCTCAGCATTTAAAACACGCATCATTTTGTGTTCAGAATGATTTATCTGCTTTGTTGCTTAATTAACATTTCCAGAAAAATATTTTGTTTCCACGAAACAATCCATATATCTACCGTGCTGAAATAAAATAGCACTAAGAACTGTCTAATTATCTGACTAAAGAACCTGTGCAGACAAAAGATAAATCTTCCTGACAAGCTTCAACTGTTCGAAATTCCATGAATCATAGACGTTTTATTTCCAATTCATTCATAAGTAGGAGCCAAACACTGCTCAATCAACTGTCGCCTGCCAGGGTTTTCTAATGCTGCTGCCTTCTTGTTGTGTAAACTCAAGACTATTGTGGTCCTTAATATACTGTATTCTTATTTGACCTTCAGCAAAAAAATTCCGTTGTGTATCTATGGTATGTACTGTTTGTCTATGGAATTAAGAGAGTAACCAAGATTCAGAAAATTCACTTTGATGCTGGAAGAATAATAATTTGTGACTTGGATTTATTATCGATTACCGAATCAGGCTCCGTGCGGTACTAGGATCTGCCGACATAAATGAAGAGCTATATAATTGTTATAGTACGATGGCATTTGGGTGTCTTAGTGCAAGGGGTCCATGCTGACCCTAAATGTTGCTATGATTGTCCAGGTAAAGCTATTTTTTCTTCTCTGTTTAGACTATGTATAGTTATGTTGGCATTTGGATTCAAGTTTTGGTCTTATAGGCTATGTATAGTTTTTTAAAAAAGGTCTTATAGGTTATCTTATAGTTTCAGAAAAGAAAGAAGAGAAGTATTGTTATGTCTCTGTTTAGACACATTTTATTACTGGAATTGTTGAATGTTGAATTCTTCCGTTGCTAATATATAACAAAACGTGTTGTCGCATTCAGTTTAACGAAAATCAAAGATATAATTAATTGGTCCTTTTATCCAAGCTAAAGATAATTTGAAATTCTGTTCATGCATGCATGTATTTTTGTTGTTTCTTTTACTAATTATGGTTGGTTCTTTTGCTATTTGTTCAACTCAATTGCTTGCGTGAACGCAGAGGAGTTCAAGGCTGGTTAAGCGAATGTGCTAATTTAGCCTGGTAAGCAAAATTTAATCTTACTAAAACTGTTGCTATACAACTTTTACTAAGTATGGAGATCTCATACAATACAGAATGATGGACAAAGTTGGACGTGCTCCTTAGAATTCCAACAATTATATTTCTTATATTCCATTTCTAGATCCTTTTTTTTTATATATAATTTTGTGATTGCATTTTTGTATCACTGATGAATGTGTATCATTAATTAAATTTGTTGGATTACCATTAGCGTACTGATATATCTCTTTCATTTTATGTGATTCCAACTTCAACTGCAGTTTGCAGGGTTGTCCTCTAATGTGAGTAGATCCATCATCTTCCTTTATTCAGTTATTTTTTCTTAAATGCCCTACTTAATTACATTTTACTTTGTACGATAATATCTATTAGCGACCAACTAAAACTTGAACGTGCAGTAGCAACGATCCACCATTAGCGTATGAAACTCTTATGACGATGTTGACTTTTGCTTCATACTTTTTGATTTGTTCCAGAGCTTGCAGTGATCTTATATATACACAAATTTTTAAGAGAATGAACTGATACTAATGCTGATGAAAGCATGCATGATAGTGATGAAATGGTTAGGGGTCCATCTTTCTCGGTGGTATGAACTTGGGGGGGTATGGTTTTGATCTTAAAAAAGGAACTTAACGTGATAGAATTACTCTTTCCTAACGAGACTGCATTCCCGTTTTGGTCAGTGTATTTTAGGCCTTTGGGCGACTAAGAATTTGAAACTTTTGTTTCCTTAGTTAGACCTGTGATGTAAAAGGAATCTTCTCATATGGGACATGTTACGCATGTTCACGTATTTTAAGTATACAGTTGAAAGAAGAGGAAGGTAATCTTCTGATCGCATTTATCTTCATAGGTAATCTTCTGATCGCATTTATCTTCATCAATGATCTGTGTAGCCAGTTTTTTAAGTAAAGTCAGTTCCCAAACTTTAGTGTATTTGAAAGGCACTTTTTCGACCCAACGCTGCATGTACTTTAGACTGATTCTTATGGTATAAAAATAGATAATCTACACTACTGGCATTCGCTATACAGATCAATCTGCATATTTTTGGAGTTGCTTAGAATGGGTATTGCTTTATCAGTCATCACAATCTGTAACCATGATTTTGCACTTTACAAATGAATTTGAGAATGTGGTTGTGTTGTACTGCTTTACCCTGTATGTCTATATGAAATACTAATAAAATGTTACTATTTACTTCTGATAGTGTAGATTATGAACTTCTCAATCTTAAGTGTTAGCGATATGGGTATAAAGATCGATGATGACATGCCATCGTTGATCGAGCTGGGTGAACATGATAATAATGAAGTGGTCAGAAATTTATAGTGGGATAATGACATGTCACACTGCTGGTTGAGATGGATGAATATGGCAATGAAATGTTTATTTATGAAGAGAGATAATAGATAGTAGGAAGTGTTTAGTTTTAATTAATAGGTGCTATGTAATTAGGTGCTATGTAATTCTTATGCCATGGTGAATAATGATGCCTTAATGAATAAGTTGGTGATTGATGCAAAATGAAGAATTGCTCCATTTCCTGATTTATGTATCTGCAAAAATTTGAGATGCAAAATGAAGAATTGCTCTACATTCACAACACTACTGTTGAGACCTTGCATAACCTTTTCTAACATTTTCAAGTTGCACCATAATGTTTTATCTATTTTCCCAATTAATTTTGCGTGTAATTATGCAGACTGCGAATGTTTTCGTTTCCACTGCCACCGGTATCGGAATATGGTTGGAACCATCTTGCATGTTCTCAGCGTAGTAAGATAGTAGTGGGCGACGACAGTACCCATTGCAGGTTTAAGTCATAAATGCCACCAGCAAATATTGTATCATTTCGGTTACATTTGAAAATACCGTTTCAGCTGTTATTGTATCAACGCGGTGACCAGTTGTATTTGCTCTTCTTGAAGCAGAAGATAACACAGCTAAAGTTCTGTTAGCACAACACCATGTACGTTTCTTATTGCAGCATCACTATCGATGCCGCCTCTTTAATTAGCAATATTCGTCTTCAGTTGAATGATATATATTTTGTGGTTTTTGGTTTTTAATTATCTATGTGCTACCATTTACCTTGGGCTTATTTGATTTATGTATCTCAGTTAATGTTATATCTTAGAGAAAGAGATGTTCTTTTTTTGCTAATAAAAGGTAGTTATGAACCTGTTCTTAGTGATTCATGTCACTTACTTTAGATGATGGCTCTCCGTTTGTGTATGTTCAAACCGGGTTATATTGTTGGTTATATTGTAATTGAGTTCTTCGCTCAGTATTCATCTTGCTTAGACATTAGGAAATAGGAAATAAAATGTTTTGGACAGTATAATCTCCCAATTTATACCTGCATGTTTGCCGATCAATAAAGTATAATCTCCCAATTTATACCTGCTTTTTTGCCGATCAATAAAATAAGAAATAAATTATACCGGTTTTTTTTTCTCTCTTCATAATTAATGTCCCGGTTTTTTTAAGTTTTGATTCATGTCACTTACAGATTAATGTCCTGGCGCCATTTTGTAGAAATTTTGGGATACTCTCATCCTCATAATGGTTTTGTGATTTCTTGAAGCTTTGGCAATGATAATTCTTGCCGGCCACTCTATATATATATATAAAGGGGAGGCAGCTCTTACTAGAACCCAAATCTCCGGTTATTTTTTCATAAGTGGTTCTCATTTTAAAAATTTTGTCTCAAAAAACAATCGTGTAATTTTAGATGTAAGAATATAGTCTTTTCTGAGGTTCTCATAATCGTGTATTTAGGTAAGTATAAGCTTTGGAAAGAGGGTATTTATCTACTTCAGTTTGCTCCTGGTGTTGGGGTAAGGCAACGATAGGTGGTTCAAATAATATGTGCAGTCTTTTACAATTGAGGGTACTCTGCACAACAGTGGGAACTGAAAATTCAATGCATTTGACCATACATGGCTGCTTAAGAAAAAATAATCAGTCTGTAACACTTTGTTAGTCTGAAATTTAAATTCACATTCTGTAAACTTAACATCTACTTATTTCCCTTCTTTTCCACCTTCTGGCAGTTTTCATTTTCTAAGTATTTTTGCGTATTATTCTCCGGCATCTTTGTCTTTGTGGTTACGTGGTTAAGGTAGTTTCCAAAATTGAAATTGACTATTCATTAGTGTACTCTTTTAAAATTTTGATGTCTGAGTTGTGGGAATGACTTATTACGGTTTGTTTCGTTAACAGGTATGATTGAGGTGCTGGTAAAGATTCAAATCATAATCTAGGAGAAAGACGCCTTAATGATCGTTGGAGTATTGTATGGCGTATAAGAAAGGAAAGAAATAAACAAGCATGTGATGCCTAAATTATTCTAATGCGCATTGCACCTTTGACAAACTATGCCCAAATCACAAAGAGCAAGCAGAAAATTAGACTTCTTAACCTTCTTTCCACTCATGGTTTTGGTTCCCCAGCTTCCCAAAAAGTTCAAAAGACACAAATGGGATATACACTTGAAAACGATGTGATTGTAGCGCATGCGTGCTTTGTTCTGATTGAGTCATGGTGCTTGCATAGTTCCATGGCCATCATGTCTCAACTGCATCTTTTCTTCTTAGTTTTTCATGTTTGATTTTCGCATTTTATTGCAGGTACAAAAAAAATTCTCCCAAAAGAATTCGGCGAATTATTGAATCTCAGGTTGGTTATCAATTCTAGAGAAAAGAATGTGAGCAGCTCTCTCTCTTTATATGTATGGATTATTTTGTTTTATTTTTCTTGGTTGTATTTTTTGTATAATCCCCCATGTTCAACATATACGAGCTTCACGAAAATACGTATATAAATGGTATCACGTGGTATCGAGGATAAATATCATTGAGCTTTGCTGAGAGTTGAGACCTTGGATTGGGTGCTAGGGGATTTCATCAAAACGCATTTACCGGTGTACCTCTCTTGCTATGGCAGGTTATAAGAATTCATTGTGCATCACTCAGTCTTACTATGTTACACATACAAGCGTTTTGAGGGGAGGGTCAAGGGTGATGAATCTTCATTCCGGAACGTGCTAAGCTACTGCTAGGCACGTCAAAACTCAAAAATTATTATTTTAATTTTTAATAAAAATTACCGACTTTGTTTGTTTTATTCTTTTACTTAGAATTCAGGTTGTCCAAGTTCTTCTACATTGGTGCAACAATCTTAATTAGAAGAAAAAAAATATACATGTGGTAACACTATACTTTAATCACTACCGTCTCATTTTGCGACATTATTAGCTAATTCCCTGGAAATTAGTTTGTCGCTTAAATGAACCATCGTCGTTTCCAAATGGAGTAAATTTCTAATGATTACATGGGTATCTGATGCATTTTGGAGGGAAATGGATACGGAAACAAAGAAAAAAAACTAGTGAATGTATATGGAATCATGGATTAGAGACTTATTCTTTTAATCAGTTTTTCATCGTTTCAAAGTGTACCTTTTATTGAAAGAATTTACCTTTTTTTTTATACAACATACTTACACTTATCTACATATCAAAAGTTTATTACGAGAAATTTCAAGATCATAAATATTGATACGGGCCTTTTCAACGTAAAAGGAGAATCTTTTGTTACAATCGAACCATAAATGGTGTGGATTATTAGAGAATCAAAGTCGATTTGCTTTATAAAAATAATAGACAAATGAACTACTGTGAAATGGTTTCGCGGGATTTAGTCACGACCTATATGGAGCACATACCTCTTATTTTAGATCTCAGAATAATAGTAATAAAATTAAACTCTACGGACATCCAACTCAAAACCAATTTTCAATGAGTGGAGTGACCCTTCCATATTATATTTAGTGTTTGTTAAAAAGATATTAGCAATGTGAGATTATTTCCTTCACATTCCCCCTCAGGTGCATGGAATTCTTTGTGTCTCTAGCAAGTGGACGTTTATACGGGTAGTCGTTGGTGTTTCGCTCATCGTACGGGTCTGGCTCTAATACCAAGTTAAAACCTGTGGGCATCCAATTCAGAACCAATTGGCAGTGAGTGGAGTCTCCCTTCCCTATTATATTTAGTGTTTGTTAAGAGGATACAATTAGCAATATGAGATTATTATCCTTTATAGAAAGTCTTTTTACTAGGTTATGCTCTACGCAATAATTCATTAGGTCTTTTTTTTATTTTTGCCGTAAGTGGATCGTTATTTGTTCCTCCAAGTAGCATATTTGTTAGGAGGAAAACATGTTATATGTCGTCCATGAAAATTATAGTATGTGCATTTTTTAAGAGAAGTATAGTGTTTTGGTGATTTGAACTTTATTTTTTCTGGAAAAGAAATATAGGCTCTTGAATATGAGCTTGCTCAAACTATATATATGAATAAAAAAGAATCTTTAGATTTTGATCGACGGGATGAAAACAAGCATATGAAAAACTGCATAAGAACCAAAACTTTTCGGTAAGTTAATTCTGCAAAAGAGAGTTTTGGGCGTACTCTAACAAAAAAAAAAACATATAAGCAAGGATATAAAGACAAATACCATATCACTTTAACTTAGTTTTTGGTGTTTCACGTTTCTTATCAGGCTAATGCAGACAACGGTTGAATTGTCATGTTCTTATAGTCCCGTGACAGTAAAATGTTTCAAGCTTATTTGAAGAATGTGGTGCCAAGAGCGAGCATGCGGTGTTGTTTTTCACTCTATGGACATGTAATGGATTTAGGATCAGCACATGAGCACAGGTTACAGGAGTTCATAAACTATTTAGACTCTGTGGAGGATACATCTATGCAAAGAAATTAGAATGGTTTGAAAGAGGATTTTCGGAGTTGTTAACGTGTCAAATACCTATTTATTCAATTCCGGAGGTGAGGATAATTTTTTTATTATCAGCCTCTTTTTCCATGCTTGGTTCAACAAGTTTTGAATCGATACCAGTGGGCACCTTAATTTGCTAACCTTAGCTTCAGTGGGAAGAGTGTTTAATTTGTGGTGGTTGTTTATGTTTTTCACCGTGGTTATGATTGTCTTATACTGTTATTCATATCTTTTAAAGAACCAAGTAGTCAATTTGTACGAGATCTTACGATTTATCTTTATGCTTTGGTTTTGGCTTTTTTTTTTCCTTCGAATTCATGTGTTACTTTTTTTATGGAGTAATTTTGTTTGAAGCATGTTGTTATTTATGGTTTTAGAAGAAAATTTTTAAATGTCTTGGGTCTATATTTAATATTACAAGGTAATTATACGATTTTAAAGATGGTGATGTTGATATCCTTAAAACTAGGCACGTAGTCTGGATGTTTTATATTGCTCGTGCTGAAAAAGCGGGGGTCTAACAACACCACCCAATATTTCGCTTAGCAATTTGTATGGACTAACTCCGAAATACTTTGCTAGAGAATCAACTAGACAGTCAGACTCAATCTAGATAAAACGTATCTCAAGGAATTATTATCTCAATCTCTCGATTTGATTTCTACTCAAGCTAAAATCAATAGCGAGTCTTTATCAAAGAGAGATAACATGGACGGTACCAAAGACCAATGTCCAAGGATCAATCAACTACAATCAACAACCAAAAGTTGGATTAGAGAAATCGATGATCACGAACGCACAACCTGTATTATTTTTATTATATAAAATATAATGCTGAAAAGAAATAACACAGACACCAGAACTTTTGTGAACGAGGAAACCGCAAATGCAGAAAAACCCCGGGACCTAGTCCAGATTGAATACACATTAAGTCGCTACAAACACTAGCCTACTCCAAGCTAACTTCGGACTGATCTATAGTTGAGCCCCTACCAATCTCCCACTGATACAAGGTACATTTGTACTCCTACGCCTCTGATCCCAGCAGGACACTGCGTACTTGATTCCCTTTGCTGATGTCACCCACAACAAAGAGTTGTTGCAACCCAAAATCACAGACTTGATAATAGACGAATCTGTCTCACACAGAAAAGTCTATCAAAATGATAAATCTGTCTCACACACACAAACCCTAGGTTTTGTTCCGTCTTTAGCTATAAAATCAAGGTAACAGGAACCAATTGATAATCCAGACTTATATTCCCGAAGAACAGCCTAGATTAATCAATCACCTCTCTACAATCCTTCCTGACTACACAAGCGGATTGTCGAGGAATCACAAACAGTGAGACGAAGATGTTTGTGACTTCTTTATCTTGCCTATCGGAGAACTCTCACGATCTCAAGCCAATCAATCGATTGTACTCGTACGATAGAAGATGCAAGATCAGATCACACAACTACGATAAAAGTAGTATCGGTCTGGCTTCACAATCCCAATGAAGTCTTTAAGTCGTTAACTCAAGTTTAGAGAAGAAACTCAAGAATTAATGGAGATCGATTCTAGCGATAGCACTAGTATCACAAAGACGTGTGGGGATTAGGTTTTCTCAATGCTAGAAGTCTCCTTTATATAGCCTTCAAATCAGGGTTTTGCCTTAGGTACAGAGCAAACTCTATTCACCGTTAGATGAAAACCTGATTTAGATTCAAGCCAATATCTCTCAACCTTTAGATCGAAAGACATAGCTTGTCATACACACTTGGGTACACGTTTACTGGGTTTGAGAAAAACCATCCCAAACGAGTACATGTATGTTGGTTCAACATGATAACCCAAAAGGTCAACCATATGAGCATCTCATATTAATCATGTTCTTCTTCACCATAACTAGTTCAATTGACTCAAATTAACTAGTTAAGAGTTGTTCAATTGCTATGAGATTTTATGTAACTACATAAGACACAATTGAAACAAAGATGATTCGATTCGGTTATAATCGACTCATGAACATTATAGCCACGGTTTGCATAAAGCATTCCTTAATAATTAATGTTTCATGTTCAGAGCACATCTTTAGATCATAACCTATTAAGCTCACAAACAAGTTCGCGGACTTAAGTTTATCGGTTGAGTTTTCCAAACTCAGCAGAAATTCTCGGGTCGAGAACTTCCGCCAGTTCTCGGACTTAGCACACAAACGAGTTTTGGAAATCCCAGCATAAATTCTCGTTCGAGAAATTCCGTCAGTTCACAGACTGAGTCTGCGAACTGGGTTCGCGGACTTGGCAAGCCAATTCCACAATCCTACCGATTTCTCTTGATCAACAAAGTTCGAAAACTTCGGTTCAAGGAATACATGGTTATGTAATCTAAACTCTCATTTCTATCGTTGAAACATTCTCAGAGGGCAATATTCAGTCGTGAAGAACAACATACCTTTCTCGTCAGAGCAATTTCCTAAGTGATTGAAACTTTCATGACTTTCGTCACTAGGTGAAGATAAACCTGATCAAAGCGAAACGCTTTACCAACACAAGATTTCGAGTAAAAGATAAGCAATGAATACTCAGCTCGAAATATCAAGTCTATATGATCTAGTCTATATAGCATACGACTTTTATCTCATAAGAAGTAGGAGAAGAATAGATAGACTTTCAAGTGATAGATAAGTTCAAGTCTTAACATTCCTTTTTGTTGATGAAGTTCCACGGTTCGTTGGTGTAGATCTTCGTCGTTTTCGTTGAATCATCATGAAGTCCTTGAGCTCACTAACATTGACAAACATGCTTGATATAGCAACGCATGCGAGGTTGACCGAGCTATTCTCTAACAATCTCCCCCTTTGTCAATTTTAGTGACAAAACTATTAATACATATGGAATACAAAAAAGATAAACTTTAGTGGATCATATTTCATAGTCCAATCTTTAACGTTCCTTGAAATCTTCGTCCTTCCAAGTACTCCAATGATACCAAAGGTTGTAAGTTTAGTATCACGGTTGTTGAAGATCCATAGCTATAACAATGAGAGAAATCGAGATTCTCGATCATTAATATACAGTGTCATAGTATTATTATGAACATCAAAGTCCAATTGCGTCACGACTTTAACAATAATACTATGGCGATATGTATCACTCCCCCTTAGTCAATACTCCATCTCGATCATGGAAACCACTCCCCCTTACACAATGATCCGAAAACCATATGTATTTATAGTGTGACCTACAATATTTCTCCCCCTTTTTGTCAATAAAATTGGCAAAGGTACAAGAACGGGTTCATAATGAAATTTTCACAAGAGACATTTCATGATCAAAAGAAAGACAACATATCATCTTACTTTAGATGCAATCTTATAACCGAAGCTAACAACATTCATCAAGGAGTTTTAAGCCGCAAGATAACCCCTATAAAATTCCACAGCCGCACTCCCCGCAAGATATTACCATTAAGCACAAGTTCAAAAGAACTCTCCCCCATTTGATGTCATTCCCAAAGGAACAACAAGAGCGGCCTTAATTTCGAAAGAAAAGAAGGAATTTTATTTGGACACCAAAAACCATGTGAATGATTTTTTATATCCAAAACTCAACCAAAATACTCACAAGTAAACCTATGAATATTCTAATTGGAATACGCAATTAAATCAAAACCACAAAAGTGATCAATTTAATTGAAAGTGCTCAACATAAGTAAACTCACGGAGCAACAGGCTACGACTAAGTTAATCATATGGAGGTGACTAACTTAACCGTTCAAGTGCTCAACATAAGGAAAACCTTACGGAATACGTGACTACATTAACCAATAAAACATGATAGTGTAGCCGTTCATATACTCAACACAAGAACTTGTGGAATATATGAAAACTCAATTAGATTAATTACAATAGAACCCATAATTAATCTAATCGTAATACAAACAAGTAACCAAACTAACCACTGAGGTAATCAATTTAATTATTTTAGGCTCAACATAAGAGATTATGGAACCCCGACTAAGATTATCATGGAATATGACCATCTTAACCGCACATGCACTCAACATAAGAAGGAAAACTTATGGAGTACAAAACTAAATAACCAAGGGTGATTAATTTAGTTCATATTCCTCAACATATAGCATCTTATGGAACAACCAACAAAGTCAATGTTAATCGACTTAGTTGTAAGGTGCTCAACATAAGACACACAATTGAGCCTTCACGGTAAAACATAATAAAATGGATCAATGAAGATCAATACCGTGGATAACATACAAGGATCTATTCTATTTTCCATCACTATTTGCATAACGACATAATAGACTTTATCCTTGTCATACAAAAGATTTTACCCTATTTTCCATCAAATACATGACTGCATAGGCATAACTTTTGTATTTGTCAAAAGTCCATTCTTCATTTCATCAATACGAATATCAATTTATGTACGAATTTACTTTTTACAACATATGGGACCTTAAAGTTCACGGACGCAAACAATACATATCCCATAAACAATTGCAATATCACAAAATCATAAAGATTAATACTGCAATAACAATGTTTGCCCTTAGAAGGTAGAATCAATCTTTTTCGCACGGATTTATACCAAGAGTGGTTACCAAAATAATATAAAAATATTTTCACAAAGAAGAACATACAAAGTCACGAACAACCATGCATCATAGTTCACAAAGGATGATTGTGAACATTCAAGAACCATAACAATGCGTACTAATTTCCATTCTTGAACTTCCTTATTTGTGATTTATCAACAACATTCTAGTAAAAGCTACAAATTAGCTTAGAAGAGTGTTACTCCAAGAATCCAAGTGCCCAAATCCAAGAGAAGTGGAACAAGTGCGACGAAATGAAGCAAAACACTCAAAAACAAGAGACAGGACAAATACCAATCTTAACTCATCCAAAATCAATAATTCTCATCTCCATTTTAAGAGAATTCAAATAGGAAGAGAATGCAAAAAGAATTAGTTTATTCCGAGTTCGGACGAAGAAGTTACGGCCAAGACAAGTTTACCGAATATCGACGTCAAGTATGCATACGGGTTTGTAAACGTTCATCACAAAAAAGTTTGCAGACTGGGTTTGCGAACTTAAACCCCTGGATTTTGATTTTAAATGATGGTATGCATCCCTAAAATGTGTACCATGAAGTCCAAACATCCCGAACATCTATTTTCAAACCTAAACATATAAGAACCTTAAACACGGATCAAGTTAGGTAGAAATGAATGATAAGCAAGGTACATGGATCATAATAAGTACTTAAGCAAGTAAAAACACAAATATTTCTCAAGTTTATAGACATACCTTTTTAGATGAATCCAATCAAATTCTACCGCCTTACCGAACATAATTTGTGTGTCCCAATTTTTGTGCTTCCCTCACCGTATACAAAGCAGGGTATTCCTTGGTGAGGATGCAGTTCCAACACAATCAAGTTGCGTTCGGGTGAACAAAGTCTTGCTCACTACAAGTGACTTTTGGATTATCATGAAGGAGATCTCTTTTAGAACCTTCCACATCCAAATCCATCTTCCCAAAGAACTCTTTAAGTTCCAGCATCATGGATACTACTTTCTCCATAGTCATGGAACTTTCTAGGAGATCATTCTTTTTCATACTCAAAACATCATTGACTTTCTTTGGTGTCCACTTTTGAGTGCGTTTAGGAACGACCGACACCTTCTTCCCATTACTCTCTTCAAGATTTTCCGGAAGATAATTGGATTGACTATTCTATTGCAAGTTAGTCTTTCTCCAATTGGGAGCATCGGATCTTGTCTTCGTCTTTACGAAGTTATTCTTTTTATAACCATTACGATTGTGAAAAGGCTTCGTATGACGTTTATAGGCAAATCTAGGATTATCACAGCACTGATTCCCTTGCCTAAAGCTTGGACGTTTACAACCCGTAATGTCAAGAGTGTTAGCCTTAACATATGATCCCGGTTTAATAAGTTCTTTTGACACCCAAACAAGAATATCATGAAGTTTTTGATTCCTTATACGAAAACGATATCTCATTTCCAGGTGACCTTTGTTTCCACAATAATGACAAATATAAGGAACGTTCTTACCCGAATTCACGTGTGCTGGTTTTGGAGGTTGATATACTTTGCTATTTTGAACCTTAACTGCCGGAGAAGGTATTTCACTTTTTCCATCAGTGGGAACCTTTTGTTGAGAAGAATCACTAGCCTTGAAAATTTTTACCTCTTTGCTAGTACTTGGAGCATCTATTCCCTTATAGCCCAATCCTCGTGTATCACGATGATTTCTACTTGCTCCTAGCATAGTGGTTAATCTGCTTGAACTAGTATTGAACTTTTTCGAGTCATCTTCCAACGTCTTGATTTTATCAAGAGCAGCATCTAAATCAGCCTCAAGGCGTTTTTCTCGAGTGAGATAAGCGCTTTCCCTGTCATCAAAACTTGTTTGCTGGGAGTTGACCCTTGCTTCAGATTTCTGCAAGTTTCTCTTCCAACAAAAAGTACTTTTGATAAAGATTATCACATTCAATTGACTTCATACGTAGGTTTTCCTCAGAATCCTTGAGGATCGATTTGGTAGAACGATTCGAAAAATAAACACATGTGTAACGTCTTCTCAATTTCTTGTTTTCTCGACAGAGAGGAGTCAGAAGAGGTGAGACATGAGAAGTTGTAATATTCTTCATCTTCCACGAATCCAAAAACTTAACATACTCTGAGACTTCCTCATCAACATCTCTATCAATATCTGAATCACCTTCATAAGAAAGTTCATCCAACTAGTGTGTTTCCCAATCAACAGTTTTTATATCCAGAGAATGTTTAGATATTGATTTAGATGTGACAGTTTTCTCAAGTGAAATGAAGCTTTCAGAATTATCCGGTGTTTCTGAATTGGTACGTTATCAGAGATAGACTCATCCATAATCAGATCGCTACAAACACAGACTTATAAGGTCTTTAACTTGTTTTCCTGCTCTGATACCAATTGAAAAAGCGGGGTTCTAACAACACCACCCAAAATACTTTTCTAGAGAATCGACTAGACAGTCAGACTCAATCTAGATAAAAAGTATCTCAAGGAGTTATTATCTCAATCTCTCGATTTGATTTCTACTCAAGATAAAATCAATAGCGAGTCTTTATCAAAGAGAGATAACTTGGACGGTACCAAATACCAATTTCCAAGGATCAATCAACTACAATCAACAACCAAAAGTTGGATTAGAGAAGTTGATGATCACGAACGCACAACCTGTATTATTTTTGTTATATAAAATATAATGCGGAAAAGAAATAACACAGACACCAGAACTTTTGTTAACGAGGAAACCGCAAATGCAGAAAAACCCCGGGACCTAGTCCAGATTGAATACACATTGTATTAAGTCGCTACAAACACTAGCCTACTCCAAGCTAACTTCGGACTGATCTATAATTGAACCCCTACCAATCTCCCACTGATACAAGGTACAGTTGAACTCCTACGCCTCTGATACCAGCAGGACACTGCGTACTTGATTCTCTTTGCTGATCTCACCCACAACAAAGAGTTGCTGCAACCCAAAATCACAGACTTGATAATAAACGAATCTGTCTCACACAGAAAAGTCTATCAAAAGGATAAATATGTCTCCCACAGATAAACCCTAGGTTTTGTTCCGTCTTTAGATATAAAATCAAGGTAACAGGAACCAATTGATAATCCAGACTTATATTCCCGAAGAACAACCTAGATTAATCAATCACCTCTCTACAATCCTTCCTGACTACATAAGAGGATTGTCGAAAAATCACAAACAGTGAGACGAAGATGTTTGCCTATCGGAGAACTCTCACGATCTCAAGCCAATCAATCGATTGTACTCGTACGATAGAAGATGCAAGATTAGATCACACAACTATGATAAAAGTAGTATCGGTCTAGCTTCACAATCCCAATGAAGTCTTTAAGTCGTTAACTCGAGTTTAGAGAAGAAACTCAAGAGTTAATGGAGATCGACTCTAGCGAGAGCACTAGTAGCACACAGACGTGTGGGGATTAGGTTTTCTCAATGCTAGAAGTCTCCTTTATATAGCCTTCAAATCAGCGTTTTTCCTTAGGTACAAAGCAAACTCCATTCACCGTTAGATGAAAACCTGATTTAGATTCAAGCCCATATCTCTCAATCGTTAGATCGAAAGACATGGCTTGTCATACACACTTGAGTACACGTTTACTGGGTTTGAGAAAAACCATGCCCAAACGGGTACACGTATATTGTTTCAACATGATAACTCAAAAGGTCAACCATATGAGCATCTCATATTAATCATGTTCTTCTTCACCATAACTAGTTCAATTGAATCAAATGAACTAGTTAAGAGTTGTTCAATTGCTATGAGATCTTATGTAACTACACAAGACACAATTGAAACAAAGATGATTCGATTCGATTAGAATCGTCTCATGAACATAGCCACGATTTGCATAAAGCATTCCTTAATAATTAATGTTTCATGTTCAGAGCACATCTTTATATCATAACTCTTAAGCTTATAAACAAGTTCGCGGACTTAAGTTAATCGGTTGAGTTTTCCAAACGCAGCAGAAATTCTCGGGTCGAGAACTTCCGCCAGTTCGCGGACTGAGTTCGCGGACTTAGCACATAAACGAGTTTTGGAAATCCCAACAGAAATTATCGGTCGAGAACTTCCATCAGTTCGCGGACTGAGTCTGCGGACTGGGTTCGCGGACTAGGAAAGCCAATTCCACAATCCTACCGATTTCTCTTGATCAACAAAGTTCGAAAACTTCGGTTCAAGGAATACATGGTTATGTAATCTAAACTCTCATTTCAATCATTGAAACATTCTCAGAGGGCGATATTCAGTCGTGAAGAACAACGGACCTTTCTCGTCAGAGCAATTTTCAAAGTGATTGAAACTTTCATGACTTTCGTCACTAGGTGAAGATAAACCTGATCAAAGCGAAACGCTTTACCAACACAAGATTTCAAGTAAAAGATAATCAATGAATACTCAACTCGAAATATCAAGTGTATATGATCTACTCTATATAGCATACGACTTTTGTCTCATAAGAAGTAGGAGAAGAATAGATAGACTTTCGAGTGATAGATAAGTTCAAGTCTTCACATACCTTTTTGTTGATGAAGTTCCACGGTTCCTTGGTGTAGATCTTCGTCGTTGTCTTTGAATCACCATGAAGTCTTTGAGCTCAACTACACTTTTCCTATCCTAGTCCGAGACTTAGCTAATAGGCTAGAAATCAAGACTTTATAGTTTTGATCACTAATATTGACAAACATGCTTGATATAGCAACGCATGCGAGGTTGACCGAGCTATGCTCTAACACAAGCAAAGAGTTATATGGTGCATGTTTGTTAGTTACTTTTTCCACTCTAAAACAGCGATCGCCCACCATGGTTATTTGGCAATACAGTTGGTGTGGCCGAGTGAGGCTAACCATGCCTGGAAATTATGACAAAGGAAATATACATGGTTCTTATGTAAATATAATCACTTCGAGTAGTGAAACAGACAAACCTATATATATATATATGTGTTTTTTTTCTTAATAAATATTGATATTGCAATTGTGTTTAATTGCAAATAAACATAGGAATATAAAGTTTATTATTATAAATTCAAAATTATCGGAGACAACATTTTTTTAATTATTTTAATATATGACAAGAAAAGTAATATATTTATGTATCTCAAAAATATAATCATCAAATCATTAGATACCTAAATATCAAAAAATGTTCAAAGAAATCTAATTCATTTGACCACAGGTGCGGGGCGAAGCCCCGCCACACCAAACTGTCTAATCTCACCGGTCTAGGTGCGTAGCATGGGTTAGATAATAGTAAGATTAAAACACTTAACTGCAAGAGCTAATATTAAAGCATCAGTTGACTAGACAGTAAAATTTCTTTTTGTACAAAAGAAGGAAAAATGGAAATTTGTGAAAATTCCAAGTACGTGTGTGCAGATACTTGCAAGACTGCTTCTTTCTGGTACTTCTCCACCCTGTAAGTGTTTTCCAGTCGCCGTTAGGAGAGCTTTGTAGTGGCACCGTTGAATCTCACTTGTAACATCCATTTGGCCGACATTCCTGCAGTCCACGGAGATGCAGTTTTAAAAGATTGCACTGATTAATTATTAGCAAACTACTACCCACCGTGAACCAGTCTTAGCAAATTTCTAACAGAAGAATAAAGATACAAGTGATTAGCAGACGTATCGAGATAAAAAGGTAGTTGCAGCTGCAACCGTATTGGCAACAGTTCAGAATCTTCAGATTCTTATTATTCAAGACATTGGGAGAAACGATGAAGAGATTGAACGTAATAGAAAACACGCGATACTAATAAAAAGATTCGCATTATGCACTGTTTTTATTAGTAATAATAGACCATACATACCTAATTGATGACTTCAAAGAACAAGATATATCAGTTGATTTCTTCACCATGCTGAATGGTCTGAACAGGCAATAAATTCTCGCAAAAAGGTGTAATCCGACATTCGGCAACATAAGGACCAGTTAGATCTAATAAAGACCTAACCCGATTTCTATAATATTTCTTTTCTTTTTAATTGTAATACCGATGATATTCACACTCCGGTTTTCTGAACTTTATGAATTTTATAACCGGTAATGGCTTTAAAATCTAGATTCCGCAACTCAACCCATTGACGTGGTATTTGGATTGTTTCTTTAATCCAATATCCACCCGCGTTCCCATCATTACCATTATAAATCCCCAAGTTGAGCATGTCATCTCTTTTTTGGACTAAAAGAGCTAAATGTCCGTCGACTTCTATTAACTCATCATCTAGCTTTCCGGTGCTACACAAGCTCCAGAAGTTTTTAGGGATGTCGAGTATAGCGATCACCCTAAATGTCTCACTTCCAACATCAAACACAATGACTTCATGATCAGGGTGATGGATCCAACATATAGAACCATTCACATAAATAGATATTTTATTACGTAGAATCTTGGGTGCAACTTGTTGATCATCAATCTTCCTCCATTTATTCTTACCTACTATGAAGATCCCACAAGTATATTCACACTGACCAATAAATCCTGTGCGACCCCCACAAATTGCATTCCTTATGGAAGCCTTGTATGCGCAAATCACTTTATGTTGCTTAGTTGTTGGGTCAAATCCAAATCCAAAAACATGTCTGTAGAAGAGTTTCATCCTTCCACAAGAATTAACTACTTTTTCCAGCCCAAAGCTGCTAGCAAGTGCTTCAATAGTACTTGTTTGAATCCACGGTGTCTTCTCTCCAGTGCAGGGATTGTGAATGAGAACAGCACAAGGCTCATCATAACTGACGAAACACAGCAAACCATGTACCGGCTCGAGAATATCACATCGAACATTTAGAATCAAATTATTATATAAAGTACCAACGGCAGCCGCATTTGAATCTAACGATCCTCTTTCACGTTTACCAAACCTTAAATCCTCTTTGGAGAACGAAACACTCCTAATATTTACCCTTTGAGGCAGACGAAGTTCCTTACTTAGCGGAAAGCGTGTTGAACAGACAAGCAAGGAGGTAATGTCTTTAAATCGATCAAGCATTTGTCTTGTTTGATTATGGATCTCCAACGTTTGCTTACACATTTGAATCTCGTCAATGATTTCACCGGAAGTCTGCTTAATATGTGAACCAAACTAAATCATTACAATCAAGAAAACGAACATGCTCTGTTCCATTGCTACTACTATCACTTCTATTTCTAAGGCTCAATGAATATCTTCTTCTTTTAATTTTTGTCACCAATCACTATGTTTCTCAGATTAGATCTCTCTAATATAAACCCTACTTTCTTTAAATCTGGAAAAAAACGAAATCAGCCTTGCATTGAAAGAAAGGATGAATAGATGGTTACCTGAGTATCAAAGACCAAAGACTAAAACCCTTTTCCGGTAGCAAGTACTAGGTATTTTACCTGATTATCATCATCTAATAATATACTTAGTTCAGACTTCTGATTGATTCCAGGAAGAGCAGGACAAGAGGGAAACCCCAAAACTGACTAGGGTTTATATGATTTATCTATCGCCTAAATGGCTTTGCTTAGCGGGTAATGACTTTGAAGGCAAAATCCGCTACTTGTTACCGTAAAAAGTACCCTACGGCTCAAAATTAGCCTTTGATGATTTTGGATCCAACTCGCCATGGAACAGAACATGTACATATTTAAGTCCGCTACTTGTTACCGTAAAAAGTACCCATTTAACTCCCTGTGTACATATTTGATATCTACAATATTTTTGTTACACAAAAAAGATGCACATCCTTTAAAAATTAAAATGCTTGTGTTTTCCGATCACAAGTAGATGGCCTGTTGTTCAGAAAAGAAACGACTTATTTTTACACTCGCGAGCCTGGACCAAGACACTGAGACAGTTTTATTTCGGGGAGACTTTTTGGTTTCACCTTGGAGTCTTTGTTTTTACCGTAATATCTGCCGAAGTCCATTGCCTAGCTGGATCAGACATAAATCTACTCATCATGTCTCAGTCTTGTCATAAGTGAATCTACTCGGTGACAAACAATCGCCACAATTCAACCTTGTTGCTTAATATGTGTCACTACACCAAATCAAGGATTTGCTCACAGGAAAAAAGTGTTACCAAAAAATAGAAGCTAATTTCCCTAACTAAAATAAAAGGTTACCTATAGGCAGTTATACAATGTGTGAGAATTTTGGCTAACTCTTTGAATCCATTAGGGAAATTAAGTTGGCTAACACTTTGATTTCATTACAATATTTATGCTAACTATATGAAATTTTACACTTCATATTTACTTTGTAATGAACATATTGTGTTATAACCATTGCTAACCCTTTCTATTACTATTAAGATGACCACTAAACAGATGACATGTGTCTTTTGGTTCCAGAATTTTGCTAACACTATTTCCGTTAGAAAATTTGTTACCTCTGATATGTAACAAATGAAACTTTTCCGGTAGTCGGACCTGACATTTTCGATCACCGGATCTGCCATTTCCCGGCAGTCGGACCTGTCATTTCCAATCACCAGACCTGCCATTCCCGGTGTCACCGGACCTGAAAGTTTCCGGTATTCAAAAAATTGCTCTTTAATCTACATATCATCCATAAAAAATTGAAATCACAAAAGTAAAAGGATTGAACCCACGATATATATAATATACATTATGAAATCATATCCATTACATACAAGGAGCACAGACAGACTTCATATAAAAGTAACTATGCAAAACATCACAAAAAGTATAAGTCAAGAAGTTTCCCAAAAAGTGTGCTCCTCAAAACAAAAAGGAGGATGTCTCCACTGCACAAAAAGTAGTAACTCAAGAAGTTTTCAATCACAACCAGACTCCATACGCCTCCACTGCACAAAAAGTAGTAACTCAAGAAGTTTTCATTAACAACCAGACTCCACAAACTCCATACGCGACAGATGCCAAACTACCCATTCTTTTACAACAAACTGTTTCAAAAAATAGCGATCATCACCTTGAGGACTGTCAGGTACAGGACAGTTACCATCCTCGATCATCTCAAGACAGACCTTCCTCTCATCTGGATACAAGAAGACTCCATGACAACACTCTCCTTCTGTGCCATACACAACATGACGCGTGGAAACAGTTTCCCTTTTTTTGTTGTAAAGAAGCACCAACTGATTGCCATTGGGATCTTCAATACCAACAGTACTTGTGTTTCTGTTGCGACCGGGAAATTCAATATTTTTGTGGCCAGCAGAATGTTGGTTTTGCTGCTGCTTTGCCATAACTTGTATCACAACCTAACAAACAAAACAATTAGTTGTTTTTGTGTCCATCTCCAACAGATAAGAGATAAGAAATTAATGTAAATAAAGTTGTAAGAGTAACTATAGATGACTGGTATGAACATAAACAGGTATTGGATAATGAAAAATAGACAACTAAACAAGACTCATCATTATCAGGTACGAACATAAACATGTATTGGATAATGAAAAGCTACAAAAATGCATTGATAACAACTCAAAAAAGAAAAGCTCTTTACAAGGCAGTAAATCCCCTAAATAAGAAATCATCCCCTTTTAAATTTTAAGTATGTGCAAAAGTATAAGAGACGACTCCAACTTACATATAGATTTTTTATAATGCTTCAAAATAAATCTAATTTTGGTGTCCTGGATCTATTAATCTAGCAGAAAGTCAAGCCCGCTTGAAAATAGAGGCCACAAAAAAAATTATGCTTGTCATTTGGGAATAATAACTACAGTTTAGTGTAAACATTCACTCTTGCATTTATATCAAAATGATATCCCAAGGAAAGAAAAAAAAAAGGGACGTCACAGTGCTATATGTATCTTCAAAGGAATCCACGAGAATATAAATTTTGAAATGTGTAGTGTTTGATATGTACCAAGCAAAAGTTATCATGCGTAAAGATATAGTTCCAACTAACTAATGAACATATCCTAGTTGACTTATATATTATGGGCATTAAGATGTAAAAAATAAAAACATAACTTGTTAATGAAAGCTCACATTGGTAATCAGTTCAGTATGCTTTTGCAGTAGGGCCTCTTCTATATGGTCGATCCTTGGTGCATTACTGATTGGGTTTGTTTTTGCTGCCATGACTGCGGTTGCGATACTGGCGTATAAGGCTTGATTTTTCGATAGAAGAGGAGAATATCCCAGCAAACCAGTTCTTATGTTTTTCCTTAACACCAGCTTTGCTTTCATTTTCTAACAAAAATTCTCCAAAAATCAACGTCATAAGTACTAGGACATGCATCTAACTTCTATTGCATAGTGACTTTTCCTAGGAGAGGACCAGTTCTTAAATCATATTTAAATGTCCTGAACTTTTGTGGAAGAGTCCGAAAAACACATGGTTTGGCCAATGATTTGGCACATTGAATTCGAATTCTTGCTGAAATAAACAACTTTCAAATTAGCAAATCAAGAGGATTCAAGAAGCTATTCAATCATAAAAGTAACTCTAAATAACCAGAATAGAAGAAAAATTGTTTAGATTACATACCGTTAACTTAAGCCACACATCATCTTTGTAGTTATCTGGAACCTTCGTCCAACTCACGTATTTCACCGGACAATATGTTCGGACAAGTTTGCCAGCCCGAGTAGCTAATTTGTCTGCATTGTCACCGACAAGTAGCCCATACTCATTTATGTTTACCATCAACTTTGGCTTAGCAATAACATTAGCTTGAGTAGTTGAAGAAGTATAAGCAGATTCACTACTTTGAGATGAAGAAACGTTTGTATCTGTAGACGCTTCAACGGTTTCCATCTTCATAGATACAAAAGAAAACTATAACAACCACATACTTATTGACTGTAAGGTTGTTTCCTTTTGCAGAAAATATGTCAAATACTTGTATGTAATACTCAGAAACCCAAATAAAAACTGAGGCAAGTATTGTACATACGGACAATAGGGTAAAATTCAATTCTCAAACTCTATGCATCATACAATGGTTATCAGCGTATGAAAAATGAACTAAATCATATATATTCTACCTCTGTCCATTTAAGATGTATACAGTAGACAGAACCTTGATGTCAAAATACAGAACGCTAAAAAAAACACAAGTAAATGAAACTGAAGCAAATAACTTCAAGTTAACCATAGAAGGATAGACAATCACTCTAACCAAGGTCAGAAAGTATAAAACCCATTTTCAAAAACAAAACAACAACCCCTAAACACATAATAAACCCATGGATCATTGGAGTTACCAAAAAAAATTTAGTTAGGAAACTCAGTGTTAGAAAAACCTGGATTTGGTGTAGTGCACCGCAGTCTTACCATGTTCATTACCTTCCCGTGTAACCAAATCTCGATTCTTATCTTGATTCCAGGCCTAAAAATCCAAACCCTAATTCTTTGATTCTTCATCTAAAAACATTTTCACAACTAAAATTAAACAATACCCTTTTGTTTCTTCATCAATTAATACTCGATTTACTTATCGATTTCATTCAATTCAAAAGTCAAATTCAAAACCCTAACTGCTTCTCTCTGTTCATCGTGAATCCATAACTATCCCTAGTAGTTCTCTTACATGGTTCACAACAGCACCATCACTTCATCATGTACATACCCACATCAATTGATTCTCTCAAACCGAATCTCAATCTCATCTCTCAAACCCTTGAAAGTCATCACATCAGACAGAGAATGGAGTAGAAAAGTGGAGGAAATGGAAGAAATGAATTTCTTCATCTCTTTATGTCTTCCTTCTTTATATCCAATTTCTTAGAATCTGATAGATTTATTGGAGTTCTGAAATCCGATAGATTTAATGGAGTTCTTTTCATATGAGAGATAGGGTTTCTTCTGTTTTAGAGATACGTAAGATAAGAGATGAAAGGAAAGCGAGTGAAGGGAAGTGAGAGAAAAAAACTTTCATTTATGTAAAATAATTTGGACGGTGAAAGATCTGATTTAAGAGTGACATACGGATTGTGAAAACATCTTGACGGCTGAAATTGTATTTAATATGCTCATGCGGATTGAGAAGCATGTGTGTTTCTCTTTGTGATAATACGAACTCATGTATTCGGTTTCATTAGCAACCTTAGAGATGAAATAAATTCCAAAAAAAATATTAATAAATTTAGGACATTGTTATCGACATTCTGATACAAAAAAATCCAAAAAATATATAAGAATGAATCGGGAAAATGAAAAATGAATTCGATAATTGATGTGTTTCTTTGTGCTTTCTCTTTGTTCTTCCGGTTTGAATTTCGATTAGTCACATAGGTCATGAAGTGATTTCGACCAGTCATACATGTCATGAAGTAGCTTTAGCTAACATGATACATCATCGAAAATGAAAAATATGAAGCTCAGTGTCGACTCCAACTTCAAATGTGGCATAACGGCAAAAAAAATGAATCATGAAGTTGTGGGTGGGTTTTGACATCAAACTTAGCATGATACATCATCGAAATCGATAAATATGGATCTCGGTATCAATTCGAACTTCAAATGTAGTATAACGACAATCAATCTATGAACCACGAAGTTCTGGGAGGGTTCTGACTTCAAACTTAGCATGATAGATCATCAAAATCGATAAATATGAATCTCAGTGTCGATCCGAACTCCAAAACAACAAACAAACTATTAACCAAGAAGCTTTGTAGGGTTCTCACTTCAAACTTAGCATGATACATCGTCAAACTCGATAAATATGAAGCTCAATGTCGATTCGAACTCCAAATGTGGTATAACGACGTTCAAACTATGAACCAAGAAGCTCCGAGAGGGTTCTGACTTCAAACTTAGCAGGATACATTATAAAAATCTATAAATATGAAGCGCAGTGTCGATTCGAACTTCAAATGTGGTATAGTGGCATATAAACTATGAACCAAGAATCTCCGGGAGGGTTCATACTTCAAACTTAGCATGATACATCATCGAAATATTTTCAGAAATCTTAAACAAACCCTTTTCTGGCGACTTTGAGAAAGAAAGTGGCTTTAATATTGAAACTGTGTCGGGAGTGGACTACTATAAGTCTGAAACTTCGTAAGAATGATGATTCCAACCCTTTACAGGTAAGATTCCATCGGAATATTCTCTGAAACCTTAAACAAACCTTTTCTGGCGACTTTGAGAGAAAAAGTGACTTCGAGATCGAAACCTGGACGGGAGTGGCCTACCATTCACCGTTCCATATGAACCTTCACGCGCAATTTCACACATTTAAATAATTTGCACTACAAAAAGAGAATTGATGATAAATGCAAATGAGTGAACCTGGCGTGAATCGAACACGCATTTTCTGCCTTGAAGTCAGACGTGCTACCATTGCACCACGGATTCATTAGTATTCACACATGCATCGTGATTAATCGTCGATTTAACATACGAAAGAAATACCTTTGCAGTGGTGGTGGTTTGTGGTTGCGATAATTCTTCTTTCACGAGAGAAGTATACCCCTGTTCCGCCTCAAGAAAAGCTCCAGTTATCTCAGATGTCATACCATGAGCTTCCTATGAAAAAGATTCTGATAAAGATTCTCAGTTAGTGGAAGAGATTATTTAGGATAATATAACATATATTGGTATGTTTAGAGCTTCGGTGAAGATTTCGATTTAGTGGAAGAGGTTATTAAGGATAATATGAACAATATCGGTAGATTTATAGTTCTAGTAAAGATTCTGACTTAGTGGAAGAGTTCATTAATGGTAATATGAGAAACATTTGTAGGTTTAGAGCCAGGAAAAGATTCCGACTTAGTAGAAGAGGTCATTAAATGATAATATGAACAATGTTCTTGACATATATCGAACTAACGATTACTCGAAAAAACCTAAAGGCCGATTTTCCAAAAAAGAATTCATAATACACAAAATTCCAACATTAAAAATTGGACACTCGGTATAAGATGTTTTTTTACCCGCGATGAACTGAAAACTGTCCCAGAAAATCCTCTTCCTCAATTTAGTAAATGTTTTTTCATTCCAGACCAATTTTTTTGTTGCTGATACAATTATCGACGTTTGACTTGGCAAACATTCTGAAGAATGTGATCAGGGAGTCGATTTAAATTCTAATTGGAAGTTTAGATTTTGTACTTGTGAAATTTAACGAACAAAAATCGAGTTTCTGAAAAGGAATTTATGATGAACAAAGACTGACATTAGATTGAACACTCGTATGAAGATAGTAATTTTGACTTACAACGAATCGAAGATTATATTGATAAATAATAAAGGCTAGATTGTTCAACATTATGAGTTTCGTGAATGAACTGATCGAGATTTCGAGTTTTGAAAATGAACTGATCGAGATTATGACATTGGAGATAGAAGATTAGACAGAGGATATACTTTGACCTCACATCGAACTAATGAATTTACTACAAACGAGACCCGACATTAAATCAAAATTGACGAAGATCATGAGGAAGGTCTTAATTAAGAGTACGGCGTTCCTCATCAGTTTCTGGGACACGAATCTGATTTTCTTATAAGCTTTGGATATTTCGTTGGATAATAATACAATTTTTTTGCTCCAACAGGACCTTGTGCCAATCTCCACAAAACTGAATCTGTTTTTTTTCTCTTTCACTAGCTATACAAAATGAAAATAACAAGTCAACCAAACTTTAGATAAAAACCAAGGCTTCCATTGGAGATTCACTAAATAACAAATATGATAAATCAACCAAATGAGACAAGTCAACCAAACTTTAGCTATACAAAATAACATTACACCCATTACCGTCACTTATAATTTGGCAGATTCACTAAAATAAAAACCCAAAACGAATTAATGACAGCATGTTCTTTTATGCACCCACGTTTGTAGTTAAGTGAAGGACTCTGTTTTTCTGATGTTTCTAAAAATTCCTGACCTGGCAATAGAATAGAGAGCTCCTCTGTTTTCTCTACAATATACAGGCTGGTTGTTTCCATCCAACCTCTCTTTTCTTCTTCTACTCTAATCTAATTCTTATCTCTCAATCATTAATCCATCTATAACAACAATCAATGAATTGATATATGAGACCCCTATTTCAATTTCCCATATAAGGTTTCCATAAAAACATAATCTAAAAAAAATGCACAGCAGCCGTACCTTTTCAAATGCTACTGCATTTCCTCAATACTGAGACGACCCCCATTTAAACATCTAGAACATGGGCAAGGACAAAGGGTTTTTCAAAGACTATATGTAGATGCATATTGAATGAAAAATTTCACCCCATCTCTGTATACTTTACCAAATCTTTTATTTTCAAACATCCAAGACTTATCCAATTCTCTCGGCATTCTGAAAAATTAAAATTAACCACATTAGCATCTCATCTGGTGTGAAAGAAAGCAGTAAAGTCTACGATAGCTAATGACTTCTTTAGATCTATAGATTTATACAGGGAATGTTTCTACATATCTAATCATAAGATGCTAACGAGTATTGAATTTCTAAGGCTGGTTTTAAAAGTTTGAACATATAAATCCATCCCTTGAACAGAATCAACAGCTAAGAAAAGTGCAAGTAGTAATAGGCTACACATTATCACGTACAGTTCCATGAACCAGAAAAACATTGTTCATCAGAAAGTCCGCGAGTTCTTCCCCTGTTATTCTAAGAACACAAACATTTGAAGAAAGTATAGTAAGACTGACATGAGAAAACAATTTGTTCCATGATTTGGATACACCCTTGAAGACAGTATCCATCCACAAACTTGGCCTGCGAATTTCTTACGGGTAGTCGACACAAGATCTCAATCACTAAATGCAAATGGCCTGCGAATTTCTTGCTCACATTTAAAAGCTTCTCACACAAACTTGTTTGAGAACGCAAATGATCCGAAGCCTCAACGGCTCGCATCAATTTGATTTTAAATTTTGTTAACTGTGGTTGGGAAAGAAATACCTTCGCAATAGCGGTGGATTGTGGTTGCAATAATTCTTCTTTCACAAGAGAAGTATACCCTTGCTCCGTTTCAAGCAAATCTCGAGTTGTCAAAGATGTCACACCATGAGATTCTTCCAAAATTTCTGTGAGGATATTGAAGGTAGATAAAAAGAACAGTTAAAGATAGAAAAGTTGAACTGCAATAACAAAAAGAAGTGAAAAAAGGCGCTCAAAATAGCGCTGAAGTAATAACGTAAACGTTACCAAGCCATTACTTACATGTAAACAACCTGAATGCTTAAGTGCCAAAAATGGGTGAGGGAATGTATGACCACTGTTTAGTAACACAAAACACTTGAGTCAATCCTACTGAGAGCCACCACCGCTGACTGCAAAAGCACAAGTATTCTCGTAAATCAAACAACACAATTGAATGAGAAAGAGATACTTTCAGTAAACACTGTAACAAACAAACAATAAATCTTGCCTTACAACTGTGAAGACAAGACTGTAAAGAGAAAAAAAATTTCTAAAAGATGTCCAAACTCTCTGAGAAAAAGAGTGAACTTGCAATCTGTAAGAACCAAAAAAATATGCGATTTTTGTAAGACAAATTTTACCAATAGATAAATTGATTTATTACAGTTTCTTTCTTTTAATTCATCAAAAGGCCTCATTTATAATGGTGATATGTATGTACCAGAGGCTCACAAGAGCATACCCAAAAATGTTTTGCTTCAATCTTTTTACCTAGAGAAACTGATGAGGAAAAAAATAGATGCTCAATAATGTTGTCCTAATTTACTGATGAGGTAAATTTGAAACTCAATGCCTCTGAATATATCCCGTAGACCGAATATGTTGTCAGGAAATTTGGGTTGGTAAATTTGAAATACAAGTGAATTGCAGTATTCCTCTGGATGGATAGTCATATGAAGGCATACAAGCACACTTGTAGGAGTAAGCACACCCATCAGTAAGTCATACAATGGTGGATGGTTAGGATATAAACTTCAGGTGAGTAACAAAAACACTGAAGTATTCTACACTGAAACTTCAGGTGAGTAACAAAAGCTTCAGTAAGTCATACAATGGTAAACTCAAAAGCAGTCTACACTTGGAAAGCTACATCACAAATAACCAACCACAGGGCTAAAACTGCTAAAATTATGAAACAAAATTAATCCTCAAGGGCTACTGCTAAAACTATGAAACAAAATTAACCCTCAATTAATGAATTTAACGGACAAAATCAGAAACCCCCAATTTAAACCCAATTTTAAAAATCTCGTTTAAGCCCTAGGTTCATAATTGAAAAAATGTAATAAGATTAATCGAAGTAGAAGAAGAGAATCATACCAGAAACAATGTGAATGATTTGAAGAAGAAGAAGAGAATCATTATAAATTTTGTAGATGAAACTCTATCTTTGAGTTATTTCTCTTCAAGTTCCTCTGAAATCAATGAAATTGAAGAAACAAATAGTAATCAATCATACGACGATGATGGGTATTTAATCAATCAGAACGACGATGGATTTGGGTTCTTTGAGTTCAACTTCAATTGAAAAGAGAGAATTTTGTTCTCGGGTTTTTGTTAATGGAAGAGAGATAGAAAATGAAGAATTTTCTTTGCCGGCTGGACCTTATGGGAAGAAGTTGGGAATCTGGCTAAGTTAGACTTCGGTTCTTCTATCTTTTGGTTCCAGGTCTAGGTTATTCCAAGGTTCTACAACTTAAAAATTGGTTCCAAACAAAAGATTTATAAAATCTTGAAAATCTATTTTTCATTTTCTAAATTTGAAAATAAATTACTGTGTTAGCTATGTCAAAGTATGTTACAAACAAAAATGATAAAGTGCTATAAACATGGGGTTCATTTTAGTATACACATAATTTTGGGTAGAAATAGTTGTAATAGTGATTTAGTTTAAAGTGTGTTATATATGAATAACACAATTCGAATAGTTATTTAGTTTATATAAATTAATTCCTAATTATGGTAACTATTACCTAATTTGCTAACTCTTTAAATGGTTACTAGAATCATAATGAATTTCTTGAATTAGCAAAATAAAATTAGTTAGGAAACCTATTGTTAGGAAAACCTAGATATGGTGTAGTGTGTATTTGTCGGAGTTTCACTCTCAACGCCCTATTTCAAACCCCATCACTGATCACCCCGAAGCATTGGTTTTAATGTATTTATGTTTAGTCTAACTTACATTACTCACCAAGATCATTTACTTTATAACGCCCATTTTAACTTCAAAACCGGAATTTATATGAAGAGTTTCTTTTTATTATTATGAATACGAGACTATCATTCGGACGGAACAAATGTTAAGAAAGTGACAGGAAGTTTACTTTTGGTGAGAAAAATATCTTAGCTGCAAAGAATGTATTTATAATCCTATAATTTCATTAGACGTAAAAGCTACTAATAGCCAATGCATTTAAGAGAGGTTAGCACAATTTTAAGTCCATGTATGCCTTCATAAGAGGTTTTATTATTAAGTGGAGCAATTTCAACAACAATCCATTGTAGTCCAGCCCGGTTAGGATACCTGGCTTTCACCCAGGCGACCCGGGTTCAAATCCCGGCAATGGAACTTTTTTATTTTTGCATTCCACTGATATGTTGCAGTAGAATGGTTGTTTTTCTTTCTGTATCGAACTAAGAGTTTATTTACCATCGACATCAAAAAATCAACTTATATATCGAACTAAGCTTCGTTTGCTCAACCAATAACTTCTCCCCTTGGATAATTTTCTTCCATGTACGAAGTGTTTCTCGCCTTGTTCCCTTACTCTTACTGATCCGCTGAACTAATAAACCCTGCCCAACAATATGAACGCTAGTACTTAATTACAATATACAAAGACAAATATCAGTAATATGTGCTCAAAACAGACCTGAAATGCCTAATTTCTTCATTAGTTTCTTCTTTTCTTCCGGGGATAACCTTGAATAATTTGATGCACATCACTCTCAGGAGCTTCTGGCTCTTCATCCCATGCATCTTTGCCTGCATACACGAGTTATCATGAGTAAGTTTCCGGTTTCCCGTCAGATCCTTCAGTGAAGTACTTCTTCATTCTAAGACCCTTTGGCATTGTCTTTCTCCATATTTCCTTGCTTATACCTTTAGATTACATTTAAGAATAGCAACTTGATGCAAAAACCAGTTAATATGCACTGAAGAGAAATGCTACAGTAACCTCTTGCCTTACTGTCCGAGTACATTACCAAGGGTGTTCACTATCCACGGACTCTGGGTCGCATTTGTCTATAGCAATATGGTGATCCAAAATCCGTGGATGTGAACTCCAGTGATAGTGTTTTTTGTATTCGCCATCTTTGAATTCTTCGTCTTCTTATAAATAGAATGAATGAAATTTGAGATGCTACTACTGCAAAACTAAATGGTGCAATTTCATTATAGACATGCAGAAAAATTATGCAGCTAGCTAGCTCTCCATGAATACATTACCAAGGGTGTTCACCATCCATGGCCTATGGATCGCATTTGCGTATAAATCGCAATATAATGATCCAAAATCCATGAATGTGAACTCCCGTGGTAGTGTTTTGTATTCCTCTTCTTTGAATTCTTCTTCTTATGTATAGAATGAATGCAACTTGGAAGTTTTCTTCATGGTGTACCATTGGATGTTAGCATTGTAGGATTTGGCATAGAGAGGCAGAGGATTTGAAATTGAAAACTCAATGGATTACATTGTATTCCATCCTACATAAACTTATGCCTTTTATAGACAGTGATAGACTCAACTGTGTTCCTACGGAATAGGTGTTACAACCAACGATACAAAGGCATTATACTCCTCTAAGGACTAGGACTAACATTACTGACTATCCCCACTAACTCTAACAACATATGACCAAGCCATACACAACTCCTAAATAACAGCTCAGTAAACACTAAGTTGTGCGAGTATTACGCATCCATTGTTAACTCACTACTAAGACTTCGTCTTACTGTGTGTAGTTTGAGTTTAGTTCAAACTCCAACAAGCATACCAGGCCAAACACCAGAAAAATATCCTAAAACTGCCACCATGGTACGTCCATGAAACCAATAGTTACCACACGCTATAATGCACAATAAATACGAACTTTTTTAATGCACTGTAAAATCTTACAACTTAGAAGTGTGTGCTCATGGTATTGTTAGGCATTCGGGTGTATGATTGAATCACTACATCAATTAAAACTAAGCACAAGGAACCCTAACATACATCTGGAGTATAAGTAGATAATTCAAAAAAGTGAGTGATGTTTTCAATAAGTAAATCATCACTAAAGGAAGTTTTTTTTTCCCTTCAAAGTTCTAAGAAATCAACAAAATCTAGGATGAAAACTCGCGTACAGTTAAATCTCTTGCACAACATATTGAAAGCAAGATGCAGATACAAATGTCTGCTTAACAAAACTGCTAAATCTAGAGCAGTAGTTCATTTCAATAAAATAAAAATATAAAACCAGAATCTATAGATATTCCAACTTGCAAGTGCTGTGCGTAATTCATCTGAATGAGGTAATTTCTTAAGCACTTGTTTGTAAGACTGCTTCTTCTCCACCAGTAAGTGCTTAATTTTCGCCTGTTGAGAGAGCTTTGTCTGCAAGCTAGTGGCACTTTTTGAATCTTGCATGTAACTTGCATCTGGCGGGCATTCCTATAGTAGTACAATCCATAGAGAAACATAGATAACTGTAAGAAATTACACTGCTGAATTACTGCAAACTACTACGTACCACAAAGGCATGAACCAGTCTCAAGCAAAGTTACAGGTGATTAGCACATGCAACATAGACACTTTTAGTCTGAAATTTTATCGGCTTTTGTCAGGCCAACATTGCCAAGGAAGCTCCACAAAAGATTGAGAAAACACGCCATTTAATTCTCAGTAGCATTGAAAGGGAAAAAAAAAACTCTGAAAAAGGTTCTGGCACTTGATAAATCAAAAGGCTCACATATGCGTCAGTTTTATTAGTAAAGATAAAGCATACATACCTAACTGATGTCGTCGGAGAACAATTATGTATCAGAAAATCAGTTGATTTCTTCACCATGCTGAATGGTCTGAACAGGCAACAGTTTCTCGCAAAAAGGACTAATCTGATATTCAGCAACATAAGGACCAGTAGTATCCAATGAACACTCAAACTGATTCTTGTAATATTTTTTCTCTTTTTTATTATAATAACGCAAGCATTCCCGGCGTTTCTGTCCGCATGTTATGAATTTTATGACTGTTAAATATGTGCCAGTAATGTCTTTAAAATCTAAATTCTCCAGTGCACCCCATGGGCACGGCATTTGGATTGTTTCACTGATCCAATCACCACCAGCACCACCATGATTATCATTAAAAATTGACAAGTTGAGCAGGTCGACTCCTTTTTGGTACAAGACAGCTAAATGACCATCCACTGCTACTAATACATTAACTAATTTTCCGGTATTATACGAATTCCTTTGGGATGCAATCCGGGAAAATGATCACCCTAAATGTCTCTCTTCCAACATCAAACACAATGACTTCATTCTTGTTCGGGGGTCTTTGGTAATGGATCCAACATATGGAACCATTCACATAAACCGATTTTTCATTCTGCACAGTATTGAGCGGAAAAAGATGATCTTCAATCTTCCTCCATCTATTCTCACCTACTGTGAGAATCCCGCAAATAACTTTACGACTAACTACCATAGGAAACTCTCAAGCCCGCATATTTATAATCTTACATAGAACAATCTTACATACACAAAACACTTTGTGTTCATTAGTAGTTTGGTCGAATCCAAATCCAAACAAATAATCATAGCTGAGTCTCATATTTCCACGACAATTAGCTATTTGTTCCTGCCCAAAGCTGCTATCAAATACTTCACTTGTTCTTATCTCAATCCAAGGTGTTTTTTCTCCTGTGCACGGATTGCAAATGAGAACCGAATTAGGCTCATCATGTTTGACAAAACATAACAATCCATGAACTGGTTCGAGCATATTGAATCTAACATCAAGAATCATATTATGACTGGAAAATAAAGTAACATCAGTTTTCGTCCTAGAGTTTGTGGATCTTCTTTTACGGTCATCATCCAGCTTCAAATCCTTTTGGGGGAACAAAATACTCCTGATTTCTACGCTTCCAGGAAGAGGATGTTGTGGTTCTTCGCTATCAGAAAGAGGCCATGCTGGATATACAAGAAGAGTAGTAATATCCTTACATCGATTTGCTTCGTGCAATTTGATTAAGGATGTGTCTTGTTTGATTATGGATCTCCAATGTTTACATACAGACTTTAATCTCATTAATTATTTGGCACGAAGTCTGCTCAGTATGTGAACCAAAATTAAATCATCACAATCAAGAAAACGACAGATATGATCCGCTCCATTGCTGCTACTATTACTTATTTTATCTCGGGTTCTCGGTGATCTTCTTTTTATCATTTCTGTTTTCATTTTCTAATGAAACCCTACTTTCTTAGAATGAGGAAAAATACAATCCCTATTCCTATGAAATTGAAAGAAGAGGATGAATAGATCGTTACCTGATGAGCATCATCGTTCAGAGTACTTGTGATTGATGCGACAAGAGGATGACGAGAACAGGAAATCCCAAAATATGATTAGGGTTTATATGATTTCTATCGCCCAATTGAATGATGATGTTCATCACTTGTTTGCGGCCGTAGGCTAAATGGCTTTTGTTAGTGGGTAATTAATGGTCTGTGAAAGCAATTTTTTTTAGAATGATTTTTTTAGGGACGTTGGTTTTTTTGAGGGGACCATGGTTTTATTAGTCCACCTTCCCTATAGTGATAAGGGGTGTCCTAAAACGTTGAAATGACTAACCTATCCTTAACCTAATTTAATTTAAAACCAACCTAATAACCACCTATATATATAACCACCATCTCCTCCCACCACCACCGTCGATTACCGCCACCACCACCTCCGATTATCACCACCACCAACCACCGATTACCACCACCACCTCCTCCCACCACTACCACCACCGCCTATTTAAGAAATGTAACAACATCAATACAATCACAATTAAGTTCTGTTACATGATAATTTTATCGAGTATAAAAGACGCCAGCCGCAGCCTGATTCTGCCATGGGATCACTCCGGAGGTATTTTCCAACAAACCCTTCACTTTAATTCGATTTTGATTGCTTCAATCGAGTAGAAATCATCAAAATAGGGTTTTAGTAGGAGTTACAGAGCCATGTTCGGTTAGGTCGATTTTCCAAAAAACACTAGTTTACTAACCGAACTTCTTGAAAATGAAGAACACGAAGAACAATTCGGTTCTATTGGATTTAAAACTAAGTCACCGAACTCTCTGTTCGGTTGTTTCGCAAAAAAATTTAAAACTACAAAGTAACCGAACTCCACCCTTAGAACCGAAAAAAAAAAATCCAGTCTAACCGAACTGTGTTGTTGTGGCCACTATCTTGAGTTCCAAAATAACCGAACTTAGCCAATAGAGTTCGGTTTTTTCGCAAAAAATTTTAAAACTACAAAGTAACCGAACTTAGCCAATAGAGTTCGGTTGATTCGCAAAAAATACTTTTAACCGAACTCCTTTTATTAGAACAACAGAAGTCCATAAGTTCGGTTCCTTCGCAAAATAAGGATATCACCGAACTTTAGTTTACGAAAATAATGAGAAGTCCACAAGTTCGGTTCGTTCGCAAAAATGTTAAGTTTTCTTTGTAACCAAACTCTACCTTTGAAACTTCGTAATCGAACTCTACCTAATTCGCCAAGAAATAAATTTCGTAGTAACCGAACGTTTGCCTAATTGCATATATGCATATATAAGCCCAGTTCGGTTGATTCGCAAAATATTTTGAAGTTTGCAAACCAACCGAACTTCTAACACTAGGTTACTTTTAACCTGCAGTTCGGTTGGGAACTTGGTTGCGTTGAAGTTTGCGAACTAACCGAACACACAAGATGTACCCAAATAAATTGTTAAGTTCAAAGTTCGGTTACCTACCATTTTATCCTAGGTAACCGAACATTACACTGTACGACCAAAACCTCCATTAACGAGCGAGTTTGGTAACTTGCGTGTTTGGAAAACGTAACTGAACTACACTTTCAGGTGTGTTCGGTTACATGTTCTTGACATATGGTAACCAAACTGACCCAAATCTACATAAAATTTTCATTTTTTTTGAAAGTTTGGAGCAATTCAACCAACATTATCTAAGTTTGAAGCACACCTGGGTACCCAAATACCCTTCCTCCAGTTGTGGTTGGTAAAATCCATCGTTTTTCATGTTTTCCTTCTTCATCTTCTCTAACTCTACTTTCTCAATAATTCTACTTCTTTAAAAAAAATCATCTGATTTTTTAATCTCACTAATTATCTTTAACTTAATCATCTCACTAATCATTGCACTAACTATTATTAACACTAACTAATCATCACCCAAAAGTAATCAGGAGGGTAATTTAGGTATTAATATAAATATCCATCTAAGGGGTGACCTAGATTTACTTCTAATGTCTTTACCCAACATAAAACCATGGCCCCCAAAAATATCATGGTCCCCAAAAAATCGTTTTTTTTTTTACTTGTTAGTTGTTAGTGGGTAATAATTACCTATCAACCAAAATCTTCGATAGGCCCAAAATCAACTTCATTGCTTTTTACATGTTTCACTGTTTGGCAGCAAGAAGCAAAATGCGCCTTTGTGACCAAAATTTGCTCTGACATGCAAAATTCATTTTCAATGGTTCTGGCATACCGCCTTTTAAACAAAGCTAAAACCGTTACTCACAGAAAAGGAGGTGGGGCATGAGGATTTTGCGGGGGCCAGCTTTTTTTTTTGCTAGGAAAAAAGAATTTCATTACTCAGAAAGAGTTTACAATATTAGGGAGAAAATAGGGACGGTTGTTTTCATCTCATACTCCTGAAACATTTTCAATTCTATTGTGCTTAGCAGCTATGTCTGCAGCACCATTAAGCGATCTTTTGACATGTTTGAATTTAACAAAATGAATATTATTTAAAAGCAATAAACAGTCATCTAGGACTGAGTGGGAGGTCCAACTAGTTTGGCCTCTGTTATCATTAAGGTATGCCACAACATTTTTGGCATCACTGACTAGATAGACATCTTGCAGATTTCTCTCCTTGATCCATTTGGCAGCTGCCAGAAGAGCTTCACTCTCAGCATCTTCAGAGCTTGCTTTCCTTCCTGATTCTAATTTGCAGCCTTTGAATTCACCTGCAGTATCCATAGCCACAATTCAAATTCCAAATTTATTAGTATCTTTGTCAAAAGAAGCATCACAAAATAAGATTAAACTATTTCGTGAAATTAGTTGCAACAAAAAAGAATTATTGTCCTAAACTGAAATAATAGGATTAGAAATGGGAATAGGCCCTAGATGGTTGGAAATATCTGCAAATATTCTAATTGCAATTCTAGCTGTATTTGGGGGCTAGGAGTTTTATTGTCGAAGACTTTAGAACACCTGTCCTTCCAAATACACCAAGCGACATTCATAACAGTAACTAGATGGGTTTGTAGATGGTCTGTAGTAAGCCATTTAGTAACCCAGGTTTGAGAGAGGTTTGTGAGAGGGTTGATTTGATTTTTTGTTGGGAGGGCGGTACGCCCAGAATTTTTTTATTCATTTTATTGTTCCAATTTATCTCGTGGCTTATTACATACGTAGTGATAAAAAAGCAGCCTATTGATCAAATACCCAAAACATGACTTGCAGTTTTATATCAAAAATATTACTCCTCCTAATACCTTGATTCAACCCCATCACCGAAAAATTTACCCTATAATGTATATAATATTTTTTCGATATGAAAAAAGTTTGTCTGGTTTTGTTTTTAAGAAAGGACCTATATTTTATTGATTCGAATACCTCATTCAACTTGTGGTTTGTAGGATTACATAGATGAGGTGTTAGATAAGCACAATCTCTTGTTTGATTATGATATATTGCAAATTGACACAACAAGCGTGCAATGTGATTTACATTCACAGAACTAAACAATATGGAAGAGGTTAATAGAGGTCTTGATCCTACAAGTGATAAATTTGATGCTCCAAACCTTTGTCTTCAAATTAATTTCCGAATCACATACCTTTGTGTCGTCCATCAGAGAAGAATTTTTACTAACAGAGTTTTTCTTCAAATATTGTCTCTACAATCTCATCAATCCAGACTAGTATAAGGAAGAACATAGAAAATATGTTACGTTGGACGAAATCTGATTTTCTTATTAATATGGAAAATTATTCAGGAACTTCTGTTACAAAAGTCTGAATACCAGACTGATTTTGATATCATAGAATCCTATTAGAAAACCCCAAAGACAATAATAAACAGTTGTATAAGCGTAACGAAGTAATATATGGCATGTAGTAGCTATTGATAAAATTTATTGGAATCAACCAAGAAAAATTGAAATTTAAAACCTAAATATTGCAAGAACACAATATTTTTGTTAAAAAAATAAAACAACAAACTACTATTTCCCATATTTACTTAGTGAATCTAAAATCCCAGACCCAAAACCAAGTAAATCTAGTTAAGCACGAAATATAGGTCATACAAGAATTAGGATAATTGTTTTGGAAAAACGGTTATGCAGGGCGAGAGAGAGAGATATTTGTTAGATCATGGCTCGGTCGAACTCACAATTGTTATTATATCAAGCTTGTTGTCAAATTTGATTGTGAAAATTATTTCTTGATTTCTAGTCTCAAATTAGTTAAGTCTCGGAATTAGATAAAAATGTAGTTGAGAAACTGTGGATCACGGCAGTCATCATTGTGTTTTACTGTTTGAATGCGAAGATCAGCCGAAGCTTATGGAGAACTTCATAAACAAAAGGTAAGTGAAGACTGAACCACCTATTTCTCTAGTTATACTCACTTTTTTTTATCATTGAGACGATGTCGCATAACTAATTAGACTATTATGCATACACAAGAATTTCGAGTCAAGTTTATCTTGGTAATTAGTTCTCGAAATATAATGACTAAGCTTAATGAACATTTGTTCATACTTGATGAATTTCGGTTAAGGACAATTTTATTGTTCGGAATCAAAATCATGATTCAAGTTTTATCATTCGAAAATAGCCTGGAATAGTGATTTGCGTCATTGATGTTAATTATTCGGGAACGTTTTGAATCGATTTAGAGAGAAATATAAAATTAATATATATTCAGATACAAGACAATGTTATCAGTCTTACAAACTGGGAAAACTGTTATAAGTCTGAACCCGTATTACATGTAATCATACACGTAGCGGGGTAGCTATATATGTACATATCGACTTTCAAATTTTTGGTACGCATATTCTTATGTATATCATATTAAAAATCTGCTCAATTCGTGAACCGTATCGGTATGCCTACTCGTACATGCAAACCAGTTTGGAACTGTGGTTACGTAACCGGAATTAGTATCCAAACTGGTTTGCAAACCAAAATAGTTATGTGTTCCCAAACTCGGTTTAGTACCCATACCGGTACGCAAACCAAAATAGTTCTGTGAACTCCGGAACCATCCATAGCCTTAAGGTTTCCAAACCGATACGCATACCTAAATAGTTTTGTTGACTCCGGAACTTGGTTTGGTTAAATATTTACAAATCGGTACACGTAATTTGACTGACCTGAGTCACGAAAATCAATGGTATTTGTACTTTGTGCATTTACTAACCATGTCGATTATTTTCAAGTGCGATTAAATTATTTCTACGAAATAATTAGCATTTGAGTAATTCTAGAAAACACTAGACTTATTTAATCACATGATTGTGACTCAAGATTAATATCTGAAGTGTTCATGAAAATGAGTATTAAGCTTTTAAATTCTAATCGGCTAGTTTCGGCTAACCACATTGAACATAGTCTTTGTACACGGTACGGTTACGTTTTTACCTAACCAGAGTGTATATCTTGATTATATAAATCATATTCAAAGATTCATCTAATGGTGGATATTGTTTACTTGGTTTCAACCTATCTTAATTAGCTTAAACCTAAAGCAACATATGCTTTGAATGTCCATAAAAGGGGAACTTAAGCAACTGGATCTTTGAATCTAATGTTGATGAAGTTCCTCCAAGCGCCCCTCAGTAGATCTTCGTCTTCAATCGATGAACGCCGTGAAGTCTAAATCTCAACAACAAATTATATTATAATCCGAGACATGGCTATAAGTAGACTACAAATCAAGACATAGTTTTGATCACCTAAAATTGACAAACAAGCTTGAGATAGAAACGCTTGCGAGTTCGACCGAGCAGTGCTCTAACAATAATAAAAAAGGTGTCCTCCACGGGAGACCAAATTTGTTAACTTATTGGATTTCCAAGTCATACTAGTAGGATTGGCAATTTCCATTCCTTCTCATGGGCTAGCTTCGTCCATACAAAATAGGTTCTAGTAGTTCATTTTATTGCATCTAGGCTACCATTTACTGTCAAATGACATCTTTATAATCTCCTTCTACTCTATATGATTTTAACATATTCATTCGTGGATTTTCATATATTTTTTTAATGATCTTAACATTAATCACTTCAATCGGTTACTCTACAACACATATAATTACTTAAGAACCGAAACATATGCCAGAGTGGAGTAAGATATAAAACCTGGTTAGTTTGAGGGTCATTGGTATTATTTGAGGGCCATTGATATTATTTGAGGCATACTCAATTTTTCTCACATTCTGAAACTAAGATATGAGGTGTATAATTTAAGCAAAAATACTAAATTACCCTCATCACTCTAAATATATAGGATGCAAAGTTTTCATCACATTCGGAAAATATTAAATACCTTAAACAACAACAAAAAACTTCATATTTTCCAATCATTCATAATCATGAAAATCGTAATCCCAACTTTTTATCCAACTTCAATATCACAGATTCAATTAAAGTAATTCTCTGTTAACCCCTTATATTAACATCGTTCTTCATTTATTATACTTGTACAAGTGAATATCTGTAAATTAAAATTTAAGAATACTAGCTAGAATCGGTCCATGTAGGTCGCTCGTATATGCCGATTCCGGTTATGTTCTTCATGTCCATGAAGAACATGCAATGAAATCGACATATAAGATACGCCTGCATCCACCGGTTATGGTGATGTTATTCATTTCCAAATAGCACAACTCAAATTGGAGTATAAGATATTTCTACATCGACTGATTCTTTGTATATGATTACTCTGTAGAGGAATAACTCCATAAATGAATAAAAAATTATGATTCCGATACTTGGCTTAATATTTTTAAAAATTAAGAATAATTGTGTAACGCCAATTCTACTTTGTAATAGGGGCTTCACTATATTCGTTGTCTTATTTATTTTTTTTAAATATTATTCATGTATCTGATATGCGGATTGTGTTCACTTTTATTTTATTTTTGTTTTCTCCATTAGAATCTGTGGGAATGCAAGTGTATTATCCATCAATTGTATCGGTATTTTTTTTTTCTGAAGATTTTTCCAGTTACCACTGACTCCGTGGTATTATTTTTTTTGGAGTTTTCACCACGAAGAATCAATGAATGTGGATATCTTATCTATTGATTTTGTGGTATTCATTCTTCTAAAGTTGTCTTTGATAAGAATTGACTGATTTGCATGTGTCTTATCTACCGGTTATGTGGATACTATTTTCGAAACTGTTATTCTCTGGTAATAATTATATCTTTGTTTTTGGATTTACTTTTAGTAGATATGGATAATAGAAAGTAACAAAAGATGTTATTATCGAGCTACTGAACAAGAAAATGTGGATAGTAAGTCTGAGAACATTGTTCAAAGCTTATGCAAGTTTTTCTACAGAGTCGAGACCAAATTAGAAAATGCTAAAATCGGTTAATCAACTTACTCATGAATAGCTTAGTGAGCTTATTAGATGTGAAAAACGTAATAGAAACTGTATTGCAATGTGGAGTGAACATGAGACAGAGTTGAAGAAGAAGCATGGGCTGCTGCAACAAATGATGGTGGTGTTCCTGCCAATGCGGCTGCTCCCTGGTATCTAATACTTAGAAAAGTAAGTAAAACTGATTTTTATAATAGCAAATTTGCTTTTCTAATGAAGTTTGTAAAAATCAACCAGTCGTAAAAGTAGCTAATAGCGGGTTTGGACACTAGAAGCGGAAATGCATCCGCTTCTCCAAAAGCCGAAATCAGAAGTAGAAATTAATAAAAAAAACTATTTAATTTCGCATAAGATTAATTTTTCAATTTTTAAAAGTCATTTTAAAATAACCAATGTCGCTTTGATTTCCTGAAGGCAAAAAAAACATGCCGTATCCGAACAAGCTATAAATCTAAAAAAAAATATTGTGCACTAGGAATACACCCGCCGGGTGCCCAGCCAGAGTAGCAGGCGGGCCTATCGTACAAAGTAGGTCCATCGAAAAATACATTTCACCCACAAGTCATATCACGTGACCAAAACACACTATATCCTGCTTGCCGGCGTTGTTTAGTACCAGAGATCTGAGAGACAGCAGAGGAGACTAGAGAGTGTTTCGATCACACCTACCGATCAAACCCTAATATTTTCCCCAATTTCTTCAAATCTACTTTCTAATCGATTAATTTCTTGTTCAATTCTTCTTCGAATGGCTTCAAATGGAACTGAAAACAGCTTGGAGAAGATTAAAAAGCAGCTCGCATCAAGTTCTGGCAAGAATTTGTTGCAAGGTCCAATCCTTAAACGTTCTGAAACGGTAAATAAATAAAGGGTTTCTTTGTTTTTTCTTATAGTTCAGTTTTCTTATTCTTGAAGGTCCGATTGAATTTCTTCATTTTTGAGCTCCATTTGTTGAATTAGAGGCTACTGATTACCTAATTTGGTTTAGTTCAATACAATAGATGTTCAGCATGAGACTGTACTGCTCACCTGCATCACCTTGAGCTGCCTTGTTGAAATATATGCTTTAAATTGCCTTGTAGTTTCTGAATTTGAGTTTGTACATCACTTTGAGGCGGGGCATTGGTTGATTCACTGATTGTATTTATTGTCAAGTGTTAGACATTTTTCGCTTATTGTGTTTTTTTCTTTTTCTTTTCTGACTCGTAGTTCGTTTAATGAACAGTTGAGAAAATGGAATGAGAGATGGATGATCTTAGACCCAACCACTGGAAAAATGGAATACAAGTATGATGTTTCTCTCTTCAGTTATGTTGTTTAGTCAGTAGTGTGTCATTCTAACTAAGTACTGTATTGTGTTCTAACTATCTGTTTGTGGTGCTGCAGGACTCGGAGAAATGAGACGGTTGTCAAGGGGTCTATTATATTTGATGCAAACAGCACAATTACACTATCTCCTGTGAATTTCCAGTAAGATTGATACTGTCTAACTTGTGTGTACTGAGCTAAATATATTCATAGTGAGCAATTTTTATATTTCTTGGATGACTGCTGATATGTTGTCTTTCTCTACATGTTGCAGTGGACTACCAAAGTACGATGGTTGTTGTTTCTGTATCCTCATGAACTAAGATCTTATTTTGGCCATATAGAGATGATTAGCATCATTTATTCTGTTTTTGAATCTGGCGATCCGATGTTTGGGATCTTAATTGTAGAAACTTCTCTGCTTGATTTTAGTTCCATAAGAATTGTTATGTTGTATCTTAACTACTGTTTGCTAGATATTGGAACGCCACAGAAAAATGAGTACTATCTTTGTGCTGAAACTCCCGGTGCTGCTCGCGCTTGGGTATCAACTTTACAGTAAGTTTCTTTAGATATCTTCTGCTTATTGCTTTGTTGCCTAAAAAAGTTCCCAATACAATGCTATTAAACTGAATTACTATAATTTGAAGCTGAAGCTAATAGATGATGCCCGAGTGGTTCCTTTTTTCTTTTCTTTAGGGGATTTGGTTTTTGAGTGAGAAGTCAATCATGAATTAGGTTTAACTGAATTAGGACGTGTAAAGAACCAGATGCTTGCTTTTTAATGTCATACTCATATGAGTTAAGATTACTTTTGTATTGAGGGTCTGTACCATTTGCAACTCTTCTTACATGGACTTCTCTTCTTGTTCTCCCCACAGAGCAACCCAGCTGGTACTTAAAGCCCATAAAGAAGCTGTGAATTCCTTAAGCGGGAATGGTTCTGCACAATTGGGAACAGTTGCAACGGTGGTTGCTGCTGCAAACTCAACAGCGCTGGAGTCTACTAAAGAAATTGAAGCAGCCATGAGAATATCTATGAGGGCAGCTCTAGGGAACATGATGGGAAGTAGACCAGCTGACGCTCAAATGGATGATACGGCAATCATGATGGTATATTGTTGCAGCCAACGTGCCTGCATTGCATCTTCTCTGTTGACTGTGCATATGCTGTCGATCAGACGTTTGTTTCTTTTATTGGAGACGCCTTTGAAATGTCTTGTGGATGTTGTCAGGTTTCATCTATCTCATATCTGAAATATCCCATCTCTTACGATTCCATGGTTATAATTCCACAGGAAACTCTAAGAGTGAAGGACGAGGAATTACAAAAGTTGGCTAGAGAGCTTCGTTCAAGGGATTCAACGATTAAAGAATTGGCAGAGAAACTATCTGAAACTGCTCAAGCTGCTGAGGCTGCGGCTTCTGCAGCATATGCAATGGATGGACAAAGAAAGATCGTTTGTACAGAAATTGAGCGTCTGAAAAAGGATTCAGAACAGCAGCTGGAGTCATCCATGTCCAAGGTGTTAAAACATTCTTACCTTGGCTCTACCACTTCAATGTATTATATAACCTGGTAGTGCAAGTTATTAAAAAACTCTTTTCACAAACTTCATCTTAAAAGCTCTTTTCCACTTTTTGACGGGATTTAGTATAAATCTCAGGATAAGAGTGCCATGGGATAGGTTAAGTTTAGTATACTTAGATGCCTGGTCAGTACGCTATTTGACCTCCTATCTTTGATTTTATCTTACTAGTGATATCTGATGACTATCTCTAGGTAACTTGATCAAACAATGCCCTGTTTCACCCCTCAGTTTGCATTTGTATTTCCATCTTCTTACATTTGAATCATTGGTAGTTTTTCATCACCACTGCTAACAATTTGACTCTCCTTTGATATTTGCTTTGTAGTTGAGAGCGTCTGGAGAAAAATTTACAGTTCTGCTTAAAGAGCGCGAGCAATTGTTGCAGCAAACAGATTCTGCACTTAAAGAAGCACAATTATGGCGTACTGAACTTGGTAAAGCTAGAGAGCAGGTTGTTATATTAGAAGGGGCGGTTGTTCGAGCAGAAGAGAGGGCTAGGCTTGCGGATGTAGATGCTGAAGCCAGGGTAAAAGATGCTATGGAGAAACAGTTGGCTGCTTTAAAAGAAAAAGAAGAGCTTCTTGCATATGTTCAGATGTTGCAAGCACAATTCCAAAGGTTTCATATTTTCCTTTACTGACTTTTGGTTCGGTCTCCGAATACGATAACTAAATGTAGGTGATATTAATAACTTCCATAATTTGCTTGTGACAGACAACAAGGAGAAATGAAGCAAGTATCTGAAGAAGAAGAGACCAAATCCTGCTCTGTCTCTGACAGCCTTCCTTTAACAAAGCACGTCGATTTGTCAGAGGAAAATGTTGATAAAGCATGTCTTAGCGTTTCAAGATCAGTCCCACATACAGATGATCAAGAAAGCCTTCGTTCAATAGGAGACGGAGAATGGAATGACATTCAAGCAACAACAAATTCAAGAATAGAAGACGTCAGAGAAATAGCCCCGGAAGCAGAAGAAAGAAGAAGTCTTGATATTTCGGTCGTGAGTTTACCTGTTGATAATCATGACCACCATGAGCCGCATGATGATAACTCTTTTCATCAGCCTTGAAATATTTACGGCGTAACATATTTTCAGAAGTCTTGGATTTGATTGGTACATCTACTGCGAAATAAGTTTGTTTCTTTGTTGTTCCAACTTTGTGCTTGGTATATGGATGTTCCTGTTTTGTCATAGGGTATATTGTTTATGGCTTTATTGATTAGCTTACAGTAGTACATAGCTTTAAACAGAATGTATACCGATATTCGCTAATTAAACTTGAAGGGTTTGCTCGATACTATTTGCGCAGAAAAATTTAACTTCAAAATCTGTTTATTAAATTTAAGTTCTATAAAGTTTGCAAATCAAAGAACTTAGATTTCTACTACCATTATCAGAAAGGAGGTTCAGCAAAAGAATCACTAAAGGTACTACTGATCTCTTTACAAGTATATCAAATCGCTAACTCATTTCGTATCTTCGAGGATGAACTTTAAGCTCACAGCACCATAACTGACATCCCACCAGCACCAAGAAGAACAGCAACATATGATTCGACTTTAAGCTTCATCTCGTATCTTTGAGGATGAACTTTTAAGCCCACAGCGCCATGACTGACATCCCACCAGCACCAAGAAGAACAGCAACATATGACTTCAGTTGAAGCTTTATACTCCCTTGCAATTTTCGACCCATAAAATCTGCTGCTAGTAGGTCTACCAATGCCATATAAATCAAGAGCCCCGCTGATGCACCGTTTAAAAGTCCTTCAGTGATCAAAGCATGAGGACTACTTTCTTTGTAAGATTTCGATATCAAGAGCCCAACAAGAATCCCTAATGGTGTTGTTGTCGCAAAGAAAAAGGCCATTAGAGATTTCTTCAACAATGTGTATTCAGCCTGCACATCAGAAATTCACAATCAGTTATATTTGCAGCATACGCTGGAGCAATTCAATGGGTACATTTTAAGGTTTATGCAGCAGCATTACCTGGAGAATGCAACCACCAAGACCCATGCCTTCAAACATTTGGTGGAAACACAATGCAGCAACAAGAGGTTTTATGCTACAGACATTGCTTGAAGCTCCCAAAGAAATCCCTATCACCACCGAGTGGACTACAATTCCGCACTCAAGTACCTGCAGAAACAAAACAAAACAAAAAAAAACAAAAATCAATACCAGCAAATTTGAAAATTTTGTCTTACAATTTATAAAAATAAAATTTGCGGATTACATACCACAGCGATAACACGATAACGCGTCAATTGAGCACTGGCCACATCACCTGCCATAACAAAAGAATGTCCATGACCATGTGAATGGGCATTTCCATTACCATTTGCAATTTCCACATCTCCATTAGTATTACCCTTTTCATTTTCAACTGCATTTTTATTCTGACTGTAACTTGTAAATATCGAATCGATCATCAAAGTAAAAATTGCAGACAACATCGCCACAAAACCAGTGAACGGAAACGTATGCCATGGCTTATCAGGCAAGCAAACAGAAGATAAATCATTGAACGAATCTGGCAAAACGTGCATAAACCCAGTTGCTAAAATAATCCCAGAAGCAAATGCTTTGACAATCGTAAATATATCTCGATCGGGTTGCAACGCTTTAACATTTTTAGTAATCAAGGGCAAATTAACACCAACAATACTAGTGATTAATATTGCAAAGAAGGCTATGATTTTGAGAGGAAATGCCTTGGATTTGTTAATACATTTCCCGGTTTCTGATCCGCACTCTGATGGTGGTGCTTCTTCAGCATGAGTTGCCGCTAGGGTTTGTGCTAATAATATGAAGATCATGAAAAGGGTTTTCTTAATCACTGCCATTAATTGAGATTCTGAGAGAGAATTTGGGAAAGAAGAACAAAATCAAAATGTAAAAAATGAAATTGTATTTTTTTCTTGTTTTTCTCATCAAGGTTTTGATGAGATTTATAGTATAATTTGGGAAAGAATCAGAGTAGGTTTTACAACTGGCGCTCATGGGTTTGGTGAATTCACCACAAGCTGAGATGACACATGGCAATAATGTTGTGATACGTAGGAATTTATTGTGCCACATAGGAATAAAAAGTGTGGAATTTTGTGGTTGGAGTGTGCATGGGAGGTAAGAGATTTTGTAGGGTTAAATTTGACTTGGGGTTTTCAAAGTGAAATGTGAAAAATCTCATGCTATATTGAATTTGATCTGCGCAATTAGTGATTGCTGATTTGCACAATTAAATGGCCTTCCTAATTAAATGGAGTGAGCATAAAAAGATTACTATTTAATAATTGAACCGTTATAAGTATCAAAATCAAAAATATGATCTTAAAATTCACTTTTCTTTTGCTTAACCTTCGCAAAAATGGCAAGTTTGAGTTGTCAAAGATGGTTTGAATATAGGCCTCTAATTCATAAAGATGATTTTGCCATAATTTCTAGAGTTTTAGTGTTTGATATTCAAGTCAAGGTCCTAATATAAGGATATTTGGGTACCGCAAGCAGAAGAAACAGAAATAAATCTCAAAAATGAAATGTAAAAAACATTTGGTTTCACAAAACATTAATGTTCTTACATTACATATGAAAAAAAATCTGTAAATTTATTAAATTAATTTTTCTTAACTGTAAAAGACATTCTAAAATTCTAGGATAGTGTGACTTAACTAACTTCTGTCAAACACCATGATAAGTGATGGTTTTTGCATGAGGTGATGTTGGTTAAGTCAAGTCTATGAATGTCGACACTATTTGATTGTTTGTTTTTGGCTCATTGAATCTCTACCATTCTTTTTATCGGTACAGCATAAACCACACAAACATGTAAATTCCCATGAACCTACTACAGTAGCCAGCAGTAGCTTGTTTATCAACGGGGAGGGATACACATGAGTATGATCTTAATGAATTTAGAGGCGCTTACATTTGACTCAGTCACTCAGAGGGCATCATTTGCATCATCAGTGCCAGTCCTTGTAAGAATCAAAAACATGATGTAAACCTCCCTCCCCTGGACCATACAAGCGCATGCGATGGTGGGAAGACGCTGTACCTTGCATTGCTTGTCTTCATTTTTCAACTTAATTTGGCTTTTCTTCTTGTTTTCTATACTATTATGTTTCACTAATTAAGACGCGAAAAAAACCAGAATTTGCTTCTTTTCTTATTTTCTTTGTTTGATTTTGACACTTCGAGTTTGACTAATAACAAATATCTGTTTCCTTTTGAATCTCTTTGTTACCCGTAAGCCATAACATCAACTAGTAAATTGAAGTATATACTAGATTATTGTTGCAGCAGTGTGAGACCGATAAAACTTTTTTCTTTTTTTTCTTTTTTTGTGAATAGGCCGATAAAACCCTAATATTGCAATCACAAATTGGTTAAAAAGACCAAAATCAATAATTCCTGGGTGAAATAGATTTGTAGCATTTGATACTGTTTAAATATCCAAAGATATCTAAAATACTTTTCTAATATCCAAAGTGGATATTTCACCCATTTTTTATAACTGATGTTCGTTACCTCCAACATCTATTATTACTTGTTCATCCATGAATCATAGGAATACCATTTAAGGATAGAGAGGTTATAAGTTAAATTCTCGAATTAGTATGAGCCAATAAAGTAGCTCCAACTCCGGAAGCATCCTGGAACCGTTTTACAACTACTAATGGACCAATTAGCTCGGTGACTACTTTTTTGAGATATCTTCTTTATTGTTATATTGCTCATATAAAGTTCCATCAATGGCCACCACGACCCTCTTCTCATGAATCAGGCCCCCCTTATTAACTGGTTCCATTTTACGAAGAATTACGACTATGCCTGCACCAGCTAAATGTGCTGCTCTTTGGACAGTAGTATCAATCACCTCTGAAACATTTATTTTCACGATTAAGGTGGTCTCTACCTGTTTACAGATTAAAACGTAATACAATTTGTGTTCATTAGTGATTTGAATTAGACAGTTATCAATTGAGAATTCGATACCAAACAGACAGACAAGAGAATTTACTTTCACTTTTTTCTTAATATTGATCCAACAGTTTCGAGTCCATATAAATTGTCACTGTGGATGTCATTTAAATCTTTCGTCCAAACCAGAATACAGATTCCCCTAAGATGACAATTACCAGAGATGACAATAACCCAATAACCAAGAATGTCTTTTCCTAATTGTTAAAGCTTGGGCTGAATTTTAGGCCAAATGTGTTGGCTTTCTATGTTGGTTGATTTGATTGTATATGAGGTGTTATATACATTAAAGAAAAATGATTAATTGACGAGTTTCAACTTGCATAAAAACTGTTTGGTAGAATGTCTCAAAGGCATATACAATAGAATTTGTGTTCATTTGTCGAAATTTTATATTGAATTTCGTAATGTACAATTAAATATGGCCTAGCTGTTGTCGAAGAACGTAATGCCGAGTATACAAATTTTACTAATTATATAGAATTTCAACTTTTGTTTTTATTCTCAAGAGCTACAGAAATTGAGATGGAGGAAATATAAATATGAGCAAGCTAAGGCAGATTAAGGAAAGTTTGTACTAGCTAAGATGAAACAGTTAAAGACTCAAGAATTTATTTGAAGCAACAAACAAGTCACTTGGAAGTGGAAATCGAGTACCTTAGTAAGGCAATACTTTTAATTATTGTAAGTACAAATGATGATGCTTTTTTTTTTTTTTTTGGTTTAATCAATTTTAGATGCTGTTCATTTTCAACGGTAAAACTTGAATTAATCCGAGTACATCACGGAATAAACCAGGATGAAACTAGTTTCATCCTACATATTTTGGAAAAATATATATTTTGGGCAGGATGAAACTGGTTTCATTATGCATATTCTGAGAAGAAAAAAACAGATTCATCCCGCACAATCTAATGAAAATACATTTTCATAACGATGATACCACTTTCATCCTGCATATTTTGACAAAAACGTTTTTTTCATCAGGATGTATCTGGTTTCATCCATCATATCCTGACAAGATTTTCAATAGATAACAGTGTAAGCTAATTTAAGTTAATTTTTTTCATATACATTCATAGAAGAATCCAGTTTCATCAATGGCATAGAGTTTTACAAACAAAAAACTTAAACTACATAAATAGCTTTTTTCTATCAATCTAATACTAAATAATATAATAAAACAACCGTCTTAGTTCTCGTTCAACTTCCAACAACTAATTTCAATGTTGAGTATTTCAATACGAGGTCTACTTGTTTTGTGCTCATTTTCTTCCATAGAATTTCTTCGTCTTCAAAGGCGTAACCGTTACTCATCATCCATTGAAGTAGAGAACATACATTCCAGAGTTAGGACTGCAAAATCAAGTCTTTTCTTGGCTTGTATTTTATAAACGAAAAAAAGTACACTAACAAATGTCAACACATGATGAAACCTGAATGAAACTAGGCTCATCTAATGACAACACACGATGAAACCAGTTTCATCCAATGTAATCACAAGATGGAACCAATTTCATTCAATGGAAACACATGATAAAACCATGAAAAAAATATCATAGAGCACACTAACATAAACTACATTGGCTTTTATAGCAGGCTTAACAAAATTCAGAATTGAGAAATGAGTTAATCACATTAAATTAAAATTGCTAAAGCATCATGCCAATAATATCTTTTGGGTTTAACAATACTAAATTAAATAGCTTGTCATGAGAGTATGTAACAATAACACATGATGTACCAAGATTTCATCCAATGGCTTCACATGATGAAACCGGTTTCACCCAGCCCAATTATATTTTTTTAGAATATGCAAGATGAAATCGGTTTCATCCAGGTCTAATCAGAGTGTACACTCAAATGGAAAATATTCAACAAAAATGTAAACAAGGATGTGCTCAATTGCATCAGATGTAATACAAGGATCTAAACAAATTCAACAAACTAGTATATATCCAAATGCATCAAAAATAAAAACAAAGTATTACAATTTACATACACATTTTACATTTATAAACAAGTCTAAAAAAATATGTACATAGGTACATCAATTTTTTTACTAAAATGAAACCAATCTGAAATCAAATGTACTCATATAGAAAATTATGATATGGAAACTTACCAATTTGAGTATGTTCTTTATTTTTCATCTCCTGAAATTTATTTGACGCAAAAACCTAATTATTTTGGTTTATGAATTTGAAAATTTTCAATGAAATTAGGGCATTTAGATAATTTACAATGAATGATGGTGACATTAGCACTTGTGTCGATGATAGTGTTACATATACATGATGATGTCGATGGTAATGGTGGTGGAGATGGGTGGTGTTGTCTACGATGGTGGCGGAAGAAGATGATTTCGGCGATGGTGGTGGAGATGGTATTAGTGAAATCGTTGATGGTGGTGGAGGAAAATCATGTTGTCGATGGGGATGTTGGGGTTTTGTGGTGGTGGAGATGGTGTAGGAAGATGATGTCTATGGCGGAAAAGAAAATCAATGTTTTTGAGAAGAGAAGTTGTGAAATCTCTTTTTGTTTTTGGAGGAAGGTGAAGACTGATAAGGATATAATTGTCTGATTTAAAATGATGTGTCTCTTATCCATTTCATCCAACACAATTGTTTACCAGTCCATCACAACCAGGTTTGATGGGTTTCTGTCCATTTAACCCATTTTCTGTATTACAATTTGATATGTTTGCATAAAAAAAACGGTCCGCGAGTTATAACCCCAAAGGTGTCACTATCCATCCACAAGAAACCCGCCAAAAGAAAAGTAGCACAAAAACCCTACAAAATAAAAGTAACACAAAAATCCCAAAGATTTTGATGAAACCAATTTTGAAATTTGGGGTTTTTGTATCAACTCTTTTAAATTTGGAGTTTTTGTATCAATTTAGTTTAAGATGGAGTTTTAATGAATCCCAACATTTTGAGTGGGGTTTTTGTACCACAAGTTTGGTCACCTTGGATTTTTATGACTAGTTTTGTAAAAAAAAAAAGAAAAAAAGTGTTGCGAAGTTGGGAGTTAGGACGAGCCATCCAATTTTTCTTCTGCGAGTGCTACAAAAAAAAAAACCACATGCACGAGGCACACATGTAAATATATAATAACATATCATAAGGACTATACGGTAATTTTCAACTAATTGGTACAAAACATGAGAAACCTAATCCCTCCCATTGACCGCCCCCAAGTCCTCCTCTCTCTTTCTCTCTATCTCTAGTTCTCCTTTCGTCTTATGTTTTGTTTAACAACAGATAACATGAGAATTATATATATATATATATATATATATATTTGTTTTTTATGAACGAATAAGATACTGAAATTGATGGAATCAAATCGATTTAATGGAGGATTTGAATAGTTCTTAACTGATAATTTGTTTGACTGAAGGTGTTCCGAAGGAATGTGTGATCAATTTGATCAATTATGTGGTGGTTATTCTTAATTTTGAGAAATTGTGAATTATAAGAAACCAATTTCAAATTTTTTGTACAAACATTGAGACTCACAAACTACATTTTACCATCATATAGAGGAGAGAGCAGTACCAAACAATAAAGGTCGGTAGGTATATCTCAATTTTAGATCATTGATTGATCGATGATCCCCTTAAAGAGTGCCCAACTCCCGGGCCTAAAATACCATCAACATATTCCCTCAATTGCTCGAGATATCAAGAACGATTTTTTGGGACCATGGTTTTTTTGGGACCATGATTTTATTTTGGGTAAAGGCATTAGAAGTAATTTTAGGTCACCACATATTTAGTTATTTATTTAATACCTAATCTACCCTCTTAATTAATTTTAGGTTATGATTAGTGAATGATTTAGTTAAAAACAATTAGTGAGATTAAATTAAAAGATGGGTTTATTATTAGTTGAGTAGAATTATTAAGAGAGTAGAGTTAGAGAAGATGAAGGAGAAAAACATGGAAAATATTTTTTTTCCAATTCACTAAGTTTGAGTATTCAAATGATGAAAACTCATCTGATTCTTCATCTCCATCCTCTCCTAAAATATTTGTTAATCTTCAAAATGATCCGGATTTGAACTGGATTTTGAACGTTTCGATTATTTTATATGAAGAAAAAGTAACCGAACTCATCTGAAGATGTAGTTCGGTTGCCCCGTGAGATGAACAAGTAACCGAACTCATCTGAAAGTGTAGTTCGGTTACTTGTTCCAAACATGCAGGTTACCGAACACTCAAATAATAGAATTTCTAGGAGTTACAGCGTTATGTTCGGTTGGTTCGCAAACTGCATGCACTTTTGATCTAACCGAACTTTACGTAATATAAGAGTATATAAGTTTACAAAGTTCGGTTCTTTCGCAAACTTGAACCTAACAGCTAACCAACCGAACTCTGAGTTCGGTTTCTGCGATAAAATTGTGAAGTTACCGAACTTAACAAACAAAAAAAATGTGAAGTTCCAGCGCCTATTGGCTAAGTTCGGTTACTTTGTAGTTTTAAAAGTTTTTACGAACAAACCGAAATCTATTGGCTAAGTTCGGTTATTTGGAACTCAACATAGTGGCCACAACAACACAGTTCGGTTAGACTGGATTTGTTTTTTTTCGGTTCTAAGGGTGGATTTCGGTTACTTTGTAGTTTTAAATTTTTTGCGAAACAACCGAACAGAGAGTTCGATGACTTAGTTTTAAATCCAATAGAACCGAACTGTTCTACGGGTTCTTCATTTTCAAGAAGTTCAGTTAGTAAACTAGGGTTTTTTGGAAAATCGGCCTAACCGAACATGGCTCTGTAACTCCTATTAAAACCCTATTTTGATGATTTCTATTCGATTGAAGCAATCAAAATCAAATTAAAGTGAAGGGTTTGTTGGAAAATACCTCCGGAGTGGTCCCATGGCAGAATCAGGTTGCGGATGGCGTTTTTTATACTCGATAAAATTATTATGCAAACGTACTTAATTGTGATTGCATTGATGTTGTTACATTTCTTAAATAGGCGGTGGCGGTGGTGGTGGGAGGAGGTGGTGGTGGTAATCGGTGGTTGGTGGTGGTGATAATCGGAGGTGGTAGTGGTGGTAATCGGCGGTGGTGGGAGGTGGTGGTGGTGGTGGTGGTGGTGTGCGGTGGTGGTGGGAGGAGGTGGTGGTTATTAGGTTGGTTTTAAGTTAAATTGGGTTAAGGGTAGGTTAGTCATTTCAACGTTTTAGGACACCCCTTATCACTATAGGGAAGGTGGCCTAATAAAACCATTGTGCCCTCAAAAAAACCATGGTCCCTAAAAAATCATTCGAGATCAATGTGGTAAGAGTACTCAACTCCTAGGCCCAAAACGTAGTTAAACTGCACTCTGGGGAACAAGCTTGATTCTTTTCACAATTTCCATAAGCCCACGGGTTATGGGGTGAGAATTTTCATGTGAAAACTACAGGGAACCCATTCTTACACATTTTCCTACTGTGAAACTCACCCCAACAAAATCTCATGGGCGCACCAAAAATCGTCCAACATATTATTCGCAAGCCCAGAGTTTTCAAAATTCGTTTATTTTCTTTTTTATTTCCCAGTTTAGCCTCCAGTTTCAGTTTCAGAGAATTCTATAGATTTGATTTATTTAGTTTCAGAGATTCAGTTTGTGAGAGATTGAGAAGGAGATAGAATACGAGCGAGAGCTGAGAGATTTAACTATCGATAGCTAAGAAGGAGCTGATTGAGATATTCGATTTACTCAGCAAAGATAATTTAAGCTTTAGCCTCACTTGTTCTAATCGAGAGATTGATTATCGAGAATTGTCATTGATTACCGAGATTCAATTTACTCAGCAAGCTTTAGCCTCACTTGTCCTTGATTACCGAGATTCAATTTACTCAGCAAAGCTTCAGGTTCGTTCGTTTTCATTCCAATCTTTAATTCTGATTTTTGTTTAATCTTAATTCGATTCTATGTTTTAGTTTATGTAAGATTAGGATCTGTTATTTTAGGTTTTCGAAGCTTAATTTAGTTTTTTGAATCGTTTTTTAGATCTTTTGAGCTTGTTTTTGAATTTTTGTTTATTTTCTAGGTTTTGAAATTGTTACGATCAATGTAGATATTTTCTATTCAATTTTTTTGTTTCGATTTCATGTTCCGATGTTGATATACCAATTTACTAGGTTTTGCTTCTGTTCTATTGGATTTTTCATTTGATTTGTTTTTCCATTCTTATTTTTGATTTGTTATCTGTTATTGATTTTGATTTGCTGTTGATTTCTGATCTGATTATGGTTAATGTAGATTGTTTGTTGTTGTTGATTTGATCTTTTAATTTTGAGTAAGAATTTTTGTGAAGCAATATGCAGGATAGATATGTTGTAAGTCGTAGTAGAGCTTCAAGTAGTCATGTAATAGAACCTGAACCCGAACAAGCTATGGTGAATTTCCTTGAAGATGGTTATGTGCATGTTAACAAGGTTCTTAGGACTGAAGGTTGGGATAAATTACTTGGTGAAGTTGGAAAAATGTTTTTTGGAGGTGTAGCAGAGGTACATATCGTAGTGAAGAAATACGAGTTAAAGGCTGTGCGTGTTCTTTTATATACTAAGAATGAACCTAGCAGGTTCTATGCAAAATCCTCAAAAGAAAATTTCCCTTGGGAATATAAGGTTTGTGTTGTTGATGTTGAAAACATGATGCTAAAGGTTAAGAAATATGAGAGCAGTCATACCTGTGGTGTTGGAACTGAAAGGATTTTCCACAGGCTCAGCAGTAAATTTGTTTTTAGTCTAATCAAGGATGAAATTCGAAGTGATCCGAGTTTTAAAGCTTCTGATTTGGCAAAGTTTTTCAAAACTAGCTATGGGATCAATGTGAAATACTACCAAGCTTACAATGGAAGGGAGAAAGTGTTTGAAGATATATTTGGTGAGGATGCCATATTGTATTCGCATCTGGTATGGTATGTGGATACCATTCGCAGCACAAATCTTGGGAGTTGGATTGATTTTCAAGTTCAAATGGATGAAACCGAATCGAACGAGGACAGTTCAACTGATTTAGAAGACGAAGTACCTTCAAATAAGTTTGTGCGCCTTTTTATTGCTTTCGAGGCATGCATCCATGGTTACCGCTACCTTCGTCCCATGATTTATATCGATGCTACCTTTCTTACAGGGAGATTTAAAGGATGCCTCATGGTTGCAACTGCTATCAATGCTAAAAATGGTAAATTTTCTGATGATGCATCCTTTTTATATATGTGCATAATATCTGATGCATTATTTATTTTGGCTTCATAATGTCTTATGCATTTTTTTTATTTATATGCATAATATATTATATATTATTATTTTCACTTTTCTGATTATGCATCATTTTTGTTCAGAAGCATAAGACATTATACATTGTTTTATTTTAGATGCATAATTTCTTATGCATTATTGTTTTCACTTTTCTGATTTATGGATTTTTTATGCACTTGCTTAATGTCTTATGCATCAGTTTGTTCACATGCATAATACATTATGCATTTTTTTGTTTTAGCTGCATAATACTTTATGTAGACGTTCGCTTGAAACATGTTTTCTTCTTTGCAAGGTTCTTTCCCTTAGCCATGGCCCTAGTACCTGGTGAAGATAATGATAACTGAGAATGGTTCTTGAGGAATTTCAGTAATATCTTGATCATGATCAAAGGACAATCACATTTTTATCCGAACGTGCAGAAGGATTAAAGAGAGCGATTCCAGTTATTTTTCCTGGAGCATTCCATAGTTTATGCTATTATCATCTTAAGATGAACTTACCTATTAATGTTTCTGACGAAAGGTATGGTGCCGTTATTGATGCATTTCAATCTGCTGCATATGCTCTTAGTCCCGAAGGTTTCCAAACTGCCATCGCTACGATTAGGGGTCTTGGTTGTGGTTGGGTTGTAGACTACATTGAAGATATCCCTCCAGAGAGGTGGTCAAATGCCTTTTTTCAGGGATGTAGGTATGGAAGGACATCTTATACTCTTTCTGAATCCTTCAATAGTTGGATGAAGGTACACAAGAAGCTCCCTGCCAATGCTCTTCTGGATATGATAAGGAAGGATGTGATGAGGATGATGTCGGAAAGGAGAAACACTGGTAGTAGTTTCATAACAATTATCACACCGAAGAACGAAGCAAAGATGAAGGCTCTTATTGATGAGGGTTTAACCTGGATGGTTATACAGTTTGATACTCATGTTTATGAAGTGGAAGGCGGTGAGAGTTGTCATTGTGTTAACCTTCAGGCAAGGACATGTACCTGTCAGAGGTGGCGCGTCTATGGGTTTCCATGTGTGCATGATTTTGTTGTGATAACAAATTCTGGTTCTAATCCATATGACTTTGTTGAACCTTATTTCACTACTTCATACTTCAATAATGCCTACAACATGCAATTCATCCTATTCCGAACAACAACAGGCCTGAAGTTTATGAAGGTAATGATATTATTGATGTACCTGATGTTAGGAGGCCGCCAGGGAGACCACCAACTAATAGAAATTTGAGCAGATATGAGAAGACGCCCATGATATATATGCGCTGTGGTAATTGTTATGAGCTTGGTCATCATAACGAGCAAACATGTACAAATCCTACCTGTTACAAGAAGCTTCCGAAGCCGCCCAAGCAGCCTAAGGGAAGTTAAGGGAGAGCAATTATCTTGTTTGTTTCTTCAGACTATTACTTTTATGTTTGAACCTTATTCATTTTTCTTTAATTAGTTTCTGTATTAGTTTTTATGAACAAGTACTTTTTCTTTACTTAGTTTCTTTTTTGTATTGGTTTTATGAAAAATACTTCTTTTTTTCACTGTGTTGTTTTTCTGTTTCTATCAGATAATGTTATTCATATTTTTATTCATAAATGCATAATAGATTATGCATTAGTTTTGATGATGCATAACGTGTTATGCATTAGTTTTTATGATGCATAACGTGTTATGCATTATTTTTTTGAAGATGCATAATCTCTTATGCATTTTTTTTCGATGATGCACGATCTGTTATGCATTTATTCTTTTAAAGATGGCTGCATAACGAGTCATGCAAATGTGGTTCCTTCATGCATCTGCATCTGCATAACAAGTCATGCACATTTATTTTATTAGGAATAACATGTTATTCAGATTTATTTTGTTGCATAACTTGTTATTTAGATGTTTATATGTAATATGTTGTTCCTTCATTTTCCTTGTAAGATTTATATCATGTTATGTTTATAATCGGGGGTCGAGGGGGGCAGTGCCCCCTCGTTATCATAGTATAGTTAAATGAAATAAGATTGCAGCAAATAGAAGCACTGAAACCAGCATTGATATATAATAAATATATATATAAACATCGACAATATAACATAAGTTGTACAGACAAGAACTACTGACTGAAGTTAAGTTTTTCATACCAACACATTACACATAACAACTGACTGAAGTTAAGCTTCACACTAACTACTTTCCCATTAGTTTTCACTCCCAAGTTAAATTGCTCAACCTACCAACAACACACCGGTTGTTAAAACAAAGTTACGTTTGAGCCTTTCTATTATGTACAACTTCACATTGACGCGCAGCTTCATCACATTGACGCGCAACATCATCCCAGATGTCTTCATTGGCATCTATCGCCTAACTGTTTCCAAGATCCGTCAACATTTTCAATACCAGACTTACTCTTTTCTTGTTGGCTTTTTCTACTGCATATTCTTTTCCCAACTTCAGCCATTTCAGCATGACTTCAGACTCCATGCTCATCTTTATATAGTAGCATACAAATATGAGGCACTTTGTTCAAGAACTGTTTCTAATCTTACTGACTTCCTTGACCAGATTAAGAAGTCAACAGTTGTTGACTCCCCCGACAAACATATGTTTTCCTTATAGTTATTCCTCACAGCATGTGTGTTTCGGTTGCTCAATGGTTTCCATGTTGTAAAGTGATGGTGAAAATGATTCCTTTTATTATTATTTTTTTTTTAATGTAAAGAGAGTATTGATCGTGGTCTTATACCATGACGCAATTTGTACAAGGTTGCTACAATGGATTACCAAATTTTTAAAAAGAAAATATTCTTCCTGTCCGTGATTCACAGGATTGGTAACTTCTCGTGCCATAGCAGGCTAGCAGCCTTGTGATTGGCAGCGTTGCCGATCCTTTTTCAAGCCGGTAGAGCGGGAGGGTGCATGATTGTTAATGGGTTCAAATCCATCCAACGAAAGGGTGTCTCTTTCTACATTTTTATTTTTCGAAAGACTACTACTATTCTAAGACTGAAATTCTATCGCTTGGTACATTTTCTAGAAGAGAAAAAATGGTACAGTGCAGTGCATTTGTCTTGCCAACATCATCTTCTTCACTTGTAACTCATCAACTTGATGAATCTACGTATCCAAAAGCTACATCTTCTTCTTCACTGAATCTAACAAGGAGATTACTCCTTTCCAATTCAATTACTTGTGCAACGTCAATTTCTCTATTTTCTTTCCCATTTATTGTTTCTTCTTCTTCACCATCAAAAGCAGCTTCAATTACTGAGTTCGTAGAGCTTGAAGACTCAGGTGGTGTTAAATCATTAGACCTTCGAACCGGTGATGGTGCTATTCCCATGGTTGGAGACCAGGTATGGAGATTTCTTGTTTCTTATTCTTCTTCTTTTTTATGGAATTTTTTGTTCCATTCATTTTATTTTCACATTATCTCAATCTCCAAGGCATGGGTCCATTCAGTTTGACCCAAAGCATTTGGACAATAATCTTTTGTTTAGTTACTGATTTCTTATAAAAAAATATTGAAAAGGTTTCGATACATTATATGGAAGATTAGCAGCAAAACAAGGATGGAGATTCGATTCCACCTACGATCACAAAGATGAAACTGGTGCACCAGTTCCTTTCACTTTCACGCTTGGATCATCTGACAATGTAAACCACCTCAATCCTTCCATCGGTTAATGTCGTCTGAAGCTTTAGATAGTTGATTTTTGACATTGGAAACGGAATTATGTATGCAGGTAATCTCAGGAATCACAGCAGCAATAAAAACCATGAAAGTAGGAGGAATACGTCGAGTAATAATCCCACCATCGCAAGGTTATCAGAACACATCACAAGAACCCCTCCCACCAAAGGTATGTAACACATATACATATACTTGTTCAAGCATCACATAATTCATTTCGACCTGGAACTGAGCAATGACGTTAATTAATTATCTGGTTTGTGCAGTTTTTCGATAGGCAGAGATTGTTCACGACGATATTTAATCCAACACGTCTTGCAAACGGAGAAGGCTCTACCTTGGGGATTCTCATATTCGACATTGAATTGCTCAGTGTTAGACACAATTAGGCTTCATCAGTTTGTGTTCAATCTTGTAGGTTTCACTTGAACATTAATCAATAGTCTAAATGTTGTATGGGTATGGATCATGGTCATGGGTACCAAAAAGTACTAACAACAATCCCCGTCTCACACGCAAATACTTGACTACACATTATGACAACATCTTTAGCTAATTAATCGAGGGTCAATATTTAGCAGTCATTGACAACTCGCACTTGCCAGAGTTTCGGCAACACATTAAGTTTCGGCAACAGAGTTATTTTTAGGAGCCGATTATTTTGTTACCTTTTTTTTTAACAACTCCATGTTATTAGGAAAGAGTGACTTCATTATTTCACTTCTACTATTGTAAATGACCTTCTTTACCTCTCGTATTTCCAACTTTTAGATAAAACCACGCAAAACCCGAACCCTTTTTGGTAAATAATCATGTCTATGTCTACATCATGCTCACTGAATTCAATTTTGGAATCATCACTTGTATATATAAGCGTAAACTTGTTTCTCAGTAAAATCAATCAGCCTCTTCTCTTTTCAATATACTTGTCGTTCTTTTGCTTTTCTGTTCAATATGAAGCTCAATTCTTCTTATAAATCACTTCTTCTGTTACTGCTAGTAGTTCTGGTTCAATTTCTCCATTACCCAGTTTTCGTCTCTGCCGAGTGCACATGCGAACCAGAAGATGAAGAAGGTGTTAACAAAAGCCAAGCACTTAAACTCAAATTCATATCTATTTCTGTCATTCTTACTGCAAGTGCAATTGGTGTATGCCTTCCAATATTAGGACGAAACATTCCAGCTTTACATCCAGACAGCAATGTTTTCTCCGTTGTTAAATCGTTTGCTGCTGGTGTCATTCTAGCAACAGGTTTCATTCACATATTGCCGGATGCGTTTGACGATTTGACATCTCCATGTCTGAAAGAGCACCCATGGCATGATTTCCCGTTTACGGGTTTCATCGCCATGTGTCCGCTATGTTGACATGATGGCCGATTCTTCAGCTACCGGTTATTATAGGAGATCAGAATTGAAGAAAAAATTGAGTCATAATAGAGATGAAACAAAAGTTGGTGCGACTCTTGGAGATGATGAACAGGAAGCAGGATGCAAAATGGAGGTTAATACCCACACAACACGGTCATGCACATGGATCATCGCTATCGTCCTCAGCTGATATGCTTCTGCGACACAAAGTCATAACTCAGGTTAGTGCATATATTTATTCTTTTAATTTATCACAACAAAAATAAAATAGTTGCAAAATTAGTTTGGTTAGTGCCTAAAATTGGAATTGTTGCTAATTTTGGTGTTGCAGGTATTGGAGTTGGGAATATTGGTGCACTCTGTGATCATAGGTGTAGCAGTGGGTGTCAAAGTCCTTCCACAATCAGGCCTCTTATGGGAGCATTAGCTTTCCATCAGCTTTTCGAAGGCTTGGGACTTGGCGGATGCATAACACAAGCAAAATTCAATGCCAAATATGTTATTTGGATGTGTGCATTCTTCGCGCTAACTACACCAGCTGGTGTCGGAATTGGAATTGGAATTACAAATGTTTACAGCGAAACTAGTCCTACGGCTCTGATAGTTCAAGGAGTTATGAATGCGGCTGCAGCTGGAATTTTGATTTACATGTCATTGGTGGACCTTTTAGCAGCTATCTTCATGGACCCTAAGCTTCAAGAAAGGGGTTGGCTCCAATTTGGGTCGTATGTTTCGCTATTTTTAGGTGCTGGTGCTATGTCGCTCATTGCCAAATGGGCCTAAGAAGAATCCATTGCTGATCATGATTTTTTTATTTTTGATATGTTCCTCATTGATCATGAATTTTGGTGATGGTAATTTAGACAAGCAGAGAGAATAGAACCATGTATAGAGGCCTAGAAGTTTGTGGTATGTTTCTTTTAAAAATTTTGTTACTAGTAAATGGGGTTTCGTGGTGTCACCACTTTCTTCAGATTTTTCTCACTTTCACTTAACCCCCACAGCTCCGAATAATCTCAATCTCTTATTTCACATTATCTCAACAGACGCAACTATTAACCACCATTAGAAAACATGAATTGGTAATAAAAGCATCACCAGAATTTCCATTGTGCGTTTTTGGTCGAATCAAGGTGTACAAAACCTTCAATTCAATTACCTGGTTAAACAAATTTGTACTCCAACCATTGGAATATCCTAAACGCATTGTATTCGCCAAACACGTTGGGAAGTGTCGAAATAATTGTTTTAAAGAACCCAACCTTGACGGCCCAAGTACAACATTCTTATTGAACGATTTTTTGGGGACTATGGTTTTTTTGGGGATCATGGTTTTATTTTGGGTAAAGGCATTAGAAGCAATTCTAGGTCACCCCATATCTAGTTATTTATTTAATACCTAATCTACCCTCTTAATTAATTTTAGGTTATGATTAGTGAATGATTAATTAAAAACAATTAGTGAGATTAAATTAAAAGATGGGTTTATTATTAGTTGAGTAGAATTATTGAGAGAGTAGAGTTAGAGAAGATGAAGGAGAAAAACATGGAAAATAAAATTTTTTTCCAATTCACTAAGTTTCAGTATTCAAATGATGAAAACTCATCTGATTCTTCATCTCCATCCTCTCCTAGAATATTTGTTACTCTTCAAAATGATCCGGATTTGAACTGGATTTTGAACAATTAGGTTACTTTATATGAAGAACAAGTAACCGAACTCATCTGAAGCTGTAGTTCGGTTGCCCCGTGAGATGAACAAGTAACCGAACTCATCTGAAAGTGTAGTTCGGTTACTTGTTCCAAACATGCAGGTTACCGAACTCTCAAATAATAGAATTTCTAGGAGTTACAACGTTATGTTCGGTTGGTTCGCAAACTGCATGCACTTTTGATCTAACCGAACTTTACGTAATATAAGAGTATATAAGTTTACAAAGTTAGGTTCTTTCGCAAACTTGAACCTAACAACTAACCAACCGAACTCTGAGTTCGGTTTCTGCGATAAAATTGTGAAGTTACCGAACTTAAGAAACAAAAAAAATGTGAACTTCCAGCGCCTATTGGCTAAGTTCGGTTACTTTGTAGTTTTAAAATTTTTTGCAAACAAACCGAACTCTATTGGCTAAGTTCGGTTATTTGGAACTCAACATAGTGGCCACAACAACACAGTTCGGTTAGACTGGATTTGTTTTTTTCGGTTCTAAGGGTGGAGTTCGGTTACTTTGTAGTTTTAATTTTTTTGTGCGAAACAACCGAACAGAGAGTTCGGTGACTTAGTTTTAAATCCAATAGAACCGAACTGTTCTTCGTGTTCTTCATTTTCAAGAAGTTCGGTTAGTAAACTAGGGTTTTTTGAAAAATCGGTCTAACCGAACATGGCTCTGTAACTCCTATTAAAATCCCATTTTTATGATTTCTATTCGATTGAAGCAATCAAAATCAAATTAAATTGAAGGGTTTGTTGGAAAATACCTCGGGAGTGGTCCCATGGCAGAATCAGGTTGCGGCTGGCGTCTTTTATACTCGATAAAATTATTATGTAAACGAACTTAATTGTGATTGCATTGATGTTGTTACATTTCTTAAATAGGCGGTGACGGTGGTGGTGGGAGGAGGTGGTGGTGGTAATTGGTGGTTGGTGGTGGTGGTAATTGGCGGTGGTGGGGGGTGGTGGTGGTGGTAATTGGTGGTTGGTGGTGGTGATAATCGGTGGTGGTGGTGGTGGTAATCAGCGGTGGTGTGCGGTGGTGGTGGGAGGAGGTGGTGGTTATATATATAGGTGGTTATTAGGTTGTTTTTAAATTAAATTATATTAAGGGTAGGTTAGTCATTTCAACGTTTTAGGACACCCCTTATCACTATAGGTAAGGTGGCCTAATAAAACCATGGTCCCCTCAAAAAAACCATGGTCCCTAAAAAATCATTCGAGATCAATGTGGTAAGAGTACTCAACTCCTAGGCCCAAAACGTAGTTAAACTGCACTCTGGGGAACAAGCTTGATTCTTTTCACAATTTCCATAAGCCCACGGGTTATGGGGTGAGAATTTTCATGTGAAAACTACAGGGAGACCCATTCTTACACATTTTCCTACTTTGAAACCCACCCCCACAAAATCTCATGGGCGCACCCAAAATCGTCCAACAAATTATTCGCAAGCCCAGAGTTTTCAAAATTCGTTTATTTTCTTTTTTATTTCCCAGTTTAGCCTCCAGTTTTAGTTTCAGAGAATTCTATAGATTTGGTTTATTTAGTTTCTGAGAGATTGAGAAGGAGATAGAATACGAGCGAGAGATGAGAGATTGAACTATCAATAGCTGAGAAGGAGCTGATTGAGATATTCGATTTACTCAGCAAAGATAATTTAAGCTTTAGCCTCACTTGTTCTAATCGAGAGATTGATTATCGAGAATTGTCATTGATTACCGAGATTCAATTTACTCAGCAAACTTTAGCCTCACTTTTCCTTGATTACCGAGATTCAATTTACTCAGCAAAGCTTCAGGTTCGTTCGTTTTCATTCCAATCTTTGATTCTGATTTTTGTTTAATCTTGATTCGATTCTATGTTTTAGTTTATGTAAGATTATGATCTATTATTTTAGGTTTTCGAAGCTTAATTTAGTGTTTTGAATCGTTTTTTAGATCTTTTGAGCTTGTTTTTGAATTTTTGTTTATTTTCTAGGTTTTGAAATTGTTACGATCAATGTAGATCTTTTCGATTCAATTTTTTTGTTTCGATTTCATGTTCCGATGTTGATATACCAATTTACTAGGTTTTGCTTCTGTTCTATTGGATTTTTCATTTGATTTGTTTTTCCATTCTTATTTTTGATCTGTTATCTGTTATTGATTTTGATATGCTGTTGATTTCTGATCTGATTATGGTTAATGTAGATTGTTTGTTGTTGTTGATTTGATCTTTTAATTTTGAGTAAGAATTTTTGTGAAGCAATATGCAGGATAAATATATTTGATTTTTTTTTTCTTTGTGTTTTGCAGGGTGAAAATGCCTGTTGGTAGTGCACTAGCTGTAATTCACTACTTCAGTGAATTCTTAGCACATCCTATTGATGTCAACACAACTCTGGAGTCTTTGAAGACATCCGTTTGCCAGAAGTGGAATCGTTTATTACCGCATCATGTCAGATTTTTCTTTAATGATGGAAGTAAGTTTGTGCGAGTTGATTCTGATATTCTACTTCAGTGTTTTGTATCTCATTGCCACTGTAAAGGTCAGAAGAGCTTTGATTTGCTTGTCGAAGTTTACTGTAATTCTTCCAGAAAGTAGTAGTAGAGATTCAAGTAGTCGTGTAATAGAAACTGAACCCAAACAAGCTATGGTGAATTTCCTTGAAGATGGTTATGTGCATGTTAACAAGGTTCTTAGGACTGAAGGTTGGGATAAATTACTTGGTGAAGTTGGTAAAATGTTTTTTTGGAGGTGTAGCAGAGGCACGTATCGTTGTGAAGAAATACGAGTTAAAGGCTGTGCGTGTTCTTGTATATACTAAGAATGAACCTAGCAGGTTCTATGCAAAATCCTCAAAAGAAAATTTCCCTTGGGAGTATAAGGTTTGTGTTGTTGATGTTGAAAACATGATGCTAAAGGTTAAGAAATATGAGAGCAGTCATACCTGTGGTGTTGGAACTGAAAGGATTTTCCACAGGCTTAGCAGTAAATTTGTATTTAGTCTAATGAAGGATGAAATCCAAAGTGATCCGAGTTTTAAAGCTTCTGATTTGGAAAATTTTTCAAAACTAGCTACGGGATCAATGTGAAATACTACCAAGCTTACAATGCAAGGGAGAAAGTGTTTGAAGATATATTTGGTGAGGATGACATGTCGTATTCGCATCTTGTATGGTATGTGGATACCATTCGCAGCACAAATCCTGGGAGTTGGATTGATTTTCAAGTTCAAATGGATGAAACCGAATCGAACGAGGACAGTTCAACTGATTTAGAAGCCGAAGCACCTTCAAATAAGTTTGTGCGCCTTTTTATTGCTTTCGAGGCATGCATCCATGGTTACCTCTACCTTCGTCCCATGATTTATATCGATGCTACCTTTCTTACAGGGAGATTTAAAGGATGCCTCATGGTTGAAACTGCTATCAATGCTGAAAATGGTAAATTTTCTGATGATGCATCCTTTTTATATATGTGCATAATATCTGATGCATTATTTATTTTGGCTTCATATTGTCTTATGCATTTTTTTTATTTATATGCATAATATCTTATATATTATTATTTTCACTTTTCTGATTATGCATCATTTTTGTTCAGAAGCATAAGACATTATACATTGTTTTATTTTAGCTGCATAATTTCTTATGCATTATTGTTTTCACTTTTCTTATTTATGGATTTTTTATGCACTTGCATAATGTCTTATGCATCAGTTTGTTCACATGCATAAGACATTATGCATTTTTTTGTTTTAGCTGCATAATACTTTATGTAGACGTTCGCTTGAAACATGTTTTCTTCTTTGCAGGGTTCTTTCCCTTAGCCATGGCCCTAATACCTGGTGAAGATAATGATAACTGGGAATGGTTCTTGAGGAATTTCAGTAATATTCTTGATCATGATCAAAGGACAATCACATTTTTATCCGATCGTGTAGAAGGATTAAAGAGAGCGATTCCAGTTATTTTTCCTGGAGCATTCCATAGTTTCTGCTATTATCATCTTAAGATGAACTTACCTATTAATGTTTCTGACGAAAGGTATGGTGCCGTTATTGATGCATTTCAATCTTCTGCATATTATCTTAGTCCGGAAGGTTTCCAAACTACCATCACTACGATTAGGGGTCTTGGTTGTGGTTGGGTTGTAGACTATATTGAATATATCCCTCCCGAGAGGTGGTAAAATGCCTTTTTTCAGGGATGTAGGTATGGAAGGACATCTTCTACTCTTTCTGAATCCTTCAATAGTTGGATGAAGGTACACAAGAAGCTCCCTGCCAATGCTCTTCTGGATATGATAAGGAAGGATGTGATGAGGATGATGTCGGAAAGGAGAAACACTGGTAGTAGTTTCATAACAATTCTCACACCGAAGAACGAAGCAAAGATGAAGGCTCTTATTGATGAGGGTTTAACCTGGATGATTATACAGTCTGATACTCATGTTTATGAAGTGGAAGGCGGTGAGAGTTGTTATTGTGTTAACCTTCAGGCAAGGATATGTACCTGTCAGAGGTGGCGCGTCTATGGGTTTCCATGTGTGCATGATTTTGCTGCGATAACAATTTCTGGTTCTAATCCATATGACTTTGTTGAACCTTATTTCACTACTTCATACTTCAATAATGCCTACAACATGCAATTCATCCAATTCCGAACAACAACAGGCCTGAAGTTTATGAAGGTAATGATATTATTGATGTACCTGATGTTAGGAGGCCGCCAGGGATACCACCAACTAATAGGCATTTGAGCAGATATGAGAAGCCGCCCATGAGAGCTATGCGCTTTGGTAATTGTTATGAGCTTGGTCATCATAACAAGCAAACATGTACAAATCCTACCTGTTACAAGAAGCTTCCGAAGCCGCCCAAGCAGCCTAAGGGAAGTTAAGGGAGAGCAATTATCTTGTTTGTTTCTTCAGAATATTACTTTTATGTTTGAACCTTATTCATTTTTCTTTAATTAGTTTCTGTATTAGTTTTTATGAACAAGTACTTTTTCTTTACTTAGTTTCTTTTTTGTATTGGTTTTATGAAAAAATACTTCTTTTTTTCACTGAGTTGTTTTTCTGCTTCTATCATATAATGTTATTCATATTTTTATTCTTAAATGCATAATAAATTATGCATTAGTTTTGATGATGCATAACGTGTTATGCATCAGTTTTTTGAAGATGCATAATCTCTTATGCATTTTTTTCCGATGATGCACGATCTGTTATGCATTTATTCTTTTAAAGATGGATGCATAACGAGTCATGCAAATGTGGTTCCTTCATGCATCTGCATCTGCATAACAAGTCATGCACATTTATTTTATTAGGAATAACATGTTATTCAGATTTATTTTGTTGCATAACTTGTAATTTAGATTTTTATATGTAACCTGTTGTTCCTTCATTTTCCTTGTAAGATTTATATCATGTTATGTTTATAATCGGGGGTCGAGGGTGCAGTGCCCCATCGTTATCATAGTACAGTTAAATGAAATAAGATTGCAGCAAATAGAAGCACTGAAACCAGCATTGATATATAATAAATATATATATAAATATCGACAAGATAACATAAGTTGTACAGACAAGAACTACTAACTGAAGTTAAGTTTTTCATACCAACACATTACACATAACTACTGACTGAAGTTAAGCTTCACACTAACTACTTTCCCATTAGTTTTCACTCCCAAGTTAAATTGCTCAACTTACCAACAACACACAGGTTGTTGAAACAAAGTTACGTTTGAGCCTTTCTATTATGTACAGCTTCACATTGACGTGCAGCTTCATCACATTGACGCGCAACATCATCCCAGGTGTCTTCATTGGCATATATCGCCCAACTGTTTCCAAGATCCGTCAGCATTTTCAATACCAGACTTACTCTTTTCTTGTTGGCTTTTTCTACTGCATCTTCTTTTCCCAACTTCACCCATTTCAGCCTGACTTCAGACTTCAAGCTCATCTTCATATAGTAGCATACAAATATGAGGCAGTCGGGGTGATGACCTTATTCAGGAACAATCCTGGTAAAAATATCCATGTATACAAGCGGTTCCCTCTTTATATCCACGATTTGTGGTGATAGATTCAGTTCATGATATCTTTGGATCAAATACGGCATACAAGCCTTTGCCATTATGAGAGCTTGTTTCTTGCAGTTAGTTTTATAGCCTTCAAGACTGTTATAGTAGTTCCACTCATCCTCTGAAAAGTCATACTCTAACAATGTCCAATGTGTACCAGCAGGGTTTTCCTTGGTCATATAGTTCATTGGAATGAACATTTTCTCAACTTCAATAGGGAGATTCAAGATGAATTCTCCAACATATTTGGCAATCCCATCTTTCTCCTTTGTTTTAACAAAGAACTGCAAAATAAATATTTTTTAGGAAAAAAAAGTTAGTGAATGCAATTGAAAAGGTGCACAACATGTGTAGGAAACAATGCTGAATAACTTGATGTGCAGTTCAAAACTAGTTGCATAACATGTTATGCAGAAATAATAATATGGCCATAAGATAATATGCAGTAATGACTTGTTATGTAGAAAAATGATTTACATTTTTTTGACTTACCCAAGCATATGGCGTCATGAATGCACACTCCGCATACCTTTGTTCAACACTATCAGCATCCTTTTCATTTTTCCGCTTCCTGAACCACCTATAACTGTAGTAGAGTATTACTTGCTCTTCTAGGTATTCATTATTCATTAGCTGCCTTATTATATCTCTGTGAATCTGAATATCCCACAAGTACGGGTCTTCTCCTTCTCTGATACTCCAAGCTGAATTTCTGCAGATGACATAAGACATAATTGGTGCAATGTTTTATTCAAGTGACATGCGGCAAAACCATAAACTAGAGGGTTGTGTTATGCATGGGTTTTTCTTAAGCATAACTTGTTATGCATTTATATCATAAGAAGCATAAACTGTAATGCATTGATTTCTTAAATAAGCATAATAAATATAACAACATTTTTTGCATAACTGAACATGCATTAAACATTGGAGCTGCATAACATGTGATGCAGATATTTTAAACAATGCATAACTAACCATGCATTAAACATTGGAGATGCATAACATATTATGCAAACAAGCATAAAGGTAATTTTGATGTACTTGCAGGTTATTGGCATTCTCAAAGTATGTCTCCAGTACTTCCATCATGGCTGGTTCTATTGTATCCTTGTAATCTTGAAAGCATTCCAGTGTTTTCATCGGAGGTAATTTTCTGAACGGCCAGCCAGCAGATATACGAGGATTTTCTTCTTCAACTTTATTCTCATCAGGATGGTCTTTTTGCTTATGCTGCTTCCCTAGCTCACAATCTTTGAGTAGTACACTGGTTGTCCTTTGATTCCATGCTATCCTTTCCTTGATTCTTCTTACCTTGCTTCCTGGTTGCTTCACATCCTCTTCTTCCTTGTTTGCTTTTCCTTTAGTGGTGCTTTTCTTCACAGGTTTCTTCTTTTGAAATTCTGTTCTTGGTCTTGGAACAAATACCTCTTCTAGTTCTTCTTCCTACGGATTCATGTAACTAAAATGTGTTAGATATAACAAAGAGAAAATGAAGTAAATAGTATAGGCTAAAAAACAATAATAAATAGTATAGATTAAAAACAACAACATAATAAATAGTATAGATTAAAAATAAGAAATAGTATATAGTTGATTCGACATTAAAAAAAAATTCAAGCAGTTCATGGTTTTTCAAATACATTAAAAAAAACTTCAAGCAGTTATGTTTTATATTTTCTGCACCAATTCCTGTGTATGTAGCTCCTTATCTGCAGCTTTGTCCGAGTCTTGTTTGTTCTCAGCTTCCTGTGTGGCTGGAGTTGAGAGATTCTGTGCGGATGCATTTGAGTCTTCTTCTTTGTTTTCAACGGCCGTCTCAATAGCTGGTTGTTGCGGATTTTCTGCGGCTTGCTCTTCTGGCATCTCAACAGTGGGTTGTTGGGGCTTTTCTGCGACTGGCTCTTCTGGCATCTCAATAGCTTGTTGTTGTTGTCCTCCAGCACCATCTTCTCCTTGTGAAATATGGAGATTAAATGTGGGCCCTTCAGCTATTTCTGCTACATTCTGTTGTTGTCCTCCAGCACCACCATAACCAACTTATTCTCCAGTACCATCTTCTCCTCCAGAAACATCTTCTCCTCCAGTACCACCATCACCATCACCATTATCTTCTCCTCCAGCACCATCATCACCATCATCACCATCTTCTGCTCCAGCAAGGAGTTCTTTCTCCTATGCTTCAATTCTTTCTTGAGTTGTTGCCATATTTGGTGTTGTCTGCAATTCCTCTGGCGTGTCTGTTTCCTTGTCGCTGGAGAGATTGACAGCTTTTTCCAAGTCCAAGAACTTGTAAGGTGAAGACTGGAGTCCCTGACTAGCAGATTGGTCTTGGATATCAAGTCTGATAATTTCCGGCAATGATTCTTGTGTAGGTGGTTCAGTTGAGGATACCACTTCAACAAGTGTCTCATTCCTTGGCAAATTTTGACTCAATGGAACGCTAGGCTCAGCTGATGATGCATTGACGCTAGGGCCAGCTGATGATTCCACTCGCACCTCCTCTCTCACGCCTGAAGCAACGAGCAACTCCTTCACTTTATCGTACAACTGAGAATTGAAGTCTCCTCCAGTTTGTCTATATTTCTCCTGAGTCTGTTTGATGTCTTTTAGCATTTCTTGGACATTCTTCAACCTTGCTCCAGGACTATCGGGAAACTTCTCTTCTTCAATGATCTATAACGCATCCTGAAATGCGTTTTCATACTTGTCCCTGTTCTCTTCCAGATCCATTGCAATGAGTTCATATATAGCTTTCCTTTTTCTTGGTTCTCTTGGTTCACAGAGTTCCAACTCCATTGGACTGTACGCATCTCTAAATTTCTCATCAAACTGCAACATGATTAATAACACTCATCATGTAATGCATAACAAATATGACAACATGTTTTATACAATGCATAACTGACCATGCATTAAACATTGGAGCTGCATAACATATTATGCACTCATTTGATATGCATAACATGTTATGCAGATATTTTAAACAATGCATAACATACCATGCATTACACATTGGGAGTTGCATAACATATTATGCATTCATTTTCAAAGAATGCATAACTGGTTATGCAGATATTTCATAACTGCTTCACGCTTTGTCATTTTTTTAAATAATGCATAACTGGTTATGCATTCAAAATTACATATGCATAAAATGATATGCAATTATTTATAAATGCACTCAATTATTTATAATAGGTTATGCACTGCATATGCATAATAGGTTATGCAATTATTTATAAAGGTTCATAAACAAATACCTTTAAGTCTGTAATATGCTTCTTGAGCATTGTTTTCTTCATTGCTGCAAAGTTCCACCTCCCAGCTCTTGGTGTATTATCAATGTCACTGACCTTGATGTCGGATGCCAACTCAGATATGTCAGAGTGCTCAGCCAACCAAAGCTGCAAAAAAAAAATAATATATAAGATATTCTATATATTTGATTTATTGACAGAGATTAAGTAAAAAAAAAACCAACTCACAAGAGAATATATAGTGCAACCAGCGGAATTCCTGATCTGATGATTCTTTTCTTTCACATTTTTGATGCCGTCCATCAGGTGTTCGTGAATCAAATCAGGAAATGATACAGAGTCCATGGTTGAAAATTCTTCACCAAACCAACATATGAGACGTCCAAATTGTCTCCCATTGACCCACAAAAGAACAAGACGACTAGCATGTAGAGGCAGAAAAGGCAGACAACTTCCTCTTCACAACCTTTCTTATCAAGTTTTTCTAACACAACCCTTTGAATATCATCTACCCACACCTTTGTTACCCGTGCTTTGGGATCTGTACTCACTTTACCTGTTGCTGTTTTGAGTGGGAATTGCTTGACCATGGCAAGTGAATGAGTCAGCTTTACCTCTTCCTTTAGAGTCAGAATATCTTTTCCTCTATCTCCTTGAACTCTTGGAATCAGAAAAGTAGCAGCAACCTCTCTGGCCGTTGATGGTATACACATGTTGTCGGATACCTTGAATGAATGCTGAGTCAAATCATCATGGTTATATGATAAAAAGACCTCATCCATCAGCTTGCTGCTCTGACCATCAAACAATGCCATGTCCGTTGCAGATACCCACTTATAGAATTTCCCAAATGGACTCACATTCATCATACTAGCCTGTGTTGGAGTAAAACCACCTCTTTCCTTTATTCTTGTGAACAAGGTACCTACCCTTATAAATCCTGCTCTATATTCATGTTCGACTCATATGATTTTGAACATATAAACCGAACCAGTAATTATTTTTATTCCGGGCTATTCAGGATGTTGTTCGGCTTACTATGAAACTTTCATATAAGCCGAACTAGTGTCTAGCAAAAGGGTTGGAATCGAAAATTATAGGTTCGGCGCATTCTGTAAAAAAATTCAGTGAACCAAGCCGTTCATCATTTGGTTGATTCGGCTCATAGATGTGAACCGAACCTCAACCTGGTTCGCCGATCCATGAAGCAAAAATCCAAACTTTTGATAATTTCGAGCTATAGAAGTGAGATTGAGCATAAGATAGAAGTGTACATGTGTATTAGAAGTATTGGGTTCCTCATATATGTACTCATCATCTGGATTTGGCTCATAAAAATCATCATCTTGAGTTTGTGTTTGAGTAAAATCATTCTCATAATCTAAGAAATCAGCCATTTGGGAATCATTGTTGTAGTTGATATGTATTTTCCTAGGTTTTTTATATGAATTATGACCCTCCTCATCCTCCATTGAATCAAGAATTAAAATCCACTCACTTTCTCCTTCTCTTTTTCTCCTTCTTAACCAAAACTTTGATTTTTTTCCCCCAAAATTTTCATCTAAACAACCTTTATAATTATGAAAATTATCTTAATCACTAAATAAAATATTTAATCACTAATTCAGATTACTAACATTAATACGTAAAGGGTAGATTTATCATTAAAAAAAATTGGATTAAGGGGATATCTGATTTTGTTATTTCACAATCTTTTTTGTCTTTATTCAGTATGCCTAGAAAGATTCCAGCATGCCTAAAATCAGGGTTCCTAAAAGAAGTGAAACATACGGAGAAGAAAATTGGGCTTTGTATTTTCTTGAAGCTTAGGGTCCATGAAGATAGCTGCCAAAAGGTCTACCAGTGACATGTTAATTAAAATTCCAGCTGCTGCCGCATTCATAACCCCCTGTACTATTAAAGCCATAGGACTAGTTTCACTGTAAACATTTTTTATTCCAATTCCAAGTGCGATACCACCTGGTGTAGTTAGCGCGAAGAATGCACATAAATCCGTGTATAAATTTCAATGATCCTGCTGCAGCAGTCGTACTCTTGCATCATAATCGTTGTAGTGTGTCCTGATTTTAGAGATGCAAAGAAAAGGAGAGTGACAATCCCAAAATCACAACACATCACCAAGAAAATTATTTCCCATTAACTCGTGAATGCATCATTTCTAGGTGGAACATGCATTATCAGCCGGTAAAATTTAGGTGAGTAACCCTATTAGGTGGAACATGCACAACGAGTGAATTCTCTTCCCATAAATGAAAACATTTTTCTTGTAGCAAAGGAGAAGAGAAGCGAAACTTGAAAAATACTCGTACTAATTTATTGGGGGCTAGTAGCATCTCAAGTTCCATTCATTCTATTCATAAGAAAAAGAATTCAAAGAGGAGGAATACCAAAAACACTACCACGGGAGTTCACATCCACGGATTTTGGATCGCCATATTGCTATACACAAATGCGACCCAAAGGCCGTGTATCGTGAACACCCTTGGTAATGTACTAGACAGTTTATAGTTTTTGAAGGAAAATTGATTCCCCTGCAGCCTACTGAAAATTACCACCAATTGCTGACTTGTTGGCTTGCCAAGCCTTTGGGTTATAGGCACGACCCGTATAAATCTCACCCTCTTCTTCACTTCACAATTGAGCTTTCAAAACCCCAGAGCAGTAGTACCTGAGCCATCTCCAACTAATATCAAGAGGTTACTGTAGAATTTCTCTTCGGTCACTATAAGCTATTATGGAGGATCTCAAAATCTGTTCATCCTATTCACAAGAAGTAAAAGAAAAATTCAAAGAGGAAAATAACACTATCATGGGTGTACATGGATTACTGTTACTGTACATGTACACGTATCCGATCCATAGTCCATGAATAGTGAATACCACTGATAATGTACTAAAACAGTTTGGCGGGCCTGCAGTTGTTAAAGGCAAATGGATTCCCCTGTAAGCCTGATAAGAACTCAATAGTTCTTACCCACGGCCAGCAGAGTAGACTTTAAAAGAACACATAAACTTAGAACAAACTTACATTACACCATTTTTCCGAATTGTAACGGTTTTTTAGCGTTACGAAACGAGGTTGTAACAGAGTCAGACCGTTACGAAAAGGGGTGCTATAATTTTTTCGTAACGTCCCACTAGCCGTTACGATATTTTTGTAACGGCCCCTGTCATCATGCGCCAGCCGTTACGAATTTATTTAGTAACAGGACCTTGTAACAAGGTGAAGCCGTTACGATTTTTTTTGTAACTGTAAAAAAATTACTGCCAGTCAACCTTGACCTGGTCAGAATCAGTCGGCAATGACTAATTTTGACCAGATCAAGGTTGACCGGCAGCTCATTCTCGGCTGGAATACGCCGGAATTCCAAATAACCACCTGCATACACCTTCCATTTATCCTTCACAATCAACAATATTTTCTTCAATCAAGTTCATCTCCATTCAATCAATTCTTATCACATTCAAATGGATTCATACAAAGGATTCATACAAAAAAGAACTTAAATTCTTCTAAGTATCAAATACTAGGGGATGTATACAAATTCTTCTCAGTATCAGTTCATAGAAATTCCTATGTTCACAAATTTATCTAACTTAGAATGTACATATAAACTTACGTCAACCTAATGTCTGCCTTGTTCTCCAACCTTTTTGCTCCAAACTTGTCGCAGCAGAGCATCATCCAATGAAACTGCAAACACAAAAAACATATACTTAGATGGAAGTATGCGCAGAAAAATCATCCCTAAGTTATGAGGTTACTGCTGCAAGTAAGAAAAGTGGAGGATCATACTAAATTAAGTTCTTTTTCATATCGTAGAAACCTGCTTAAGTTCCTAAGTTCATTCCACTTCGTAGAAACCTACTACATTAGGGAATACATGGAAACCTCCTTCAGTTCCTAAGTTCATTTCATTCTCACTTGAAAATCACTATATGTAGATACTGCAGAAAGTTACTCAAAACTTGCAGCTGCAATCAATTGAACCGGTAAGCTTGATAGTTATCTCATCTATGGTTTTTCAGAATTATTATACATACCGAGGCTGTTACTCCATCTAAGGACTTAAATAAGAAAATCTGGAGTAAGCCTTCAAGCACAACAACAACTAGACCAACTTGAAGCTGCAAATTTTAAGACATCAAGTCAGAAATCCATGCATAAAGTTATAGATGAAAAGTATCTGCTAAGTTTAAACTTTATAAGCATATATACCAACCTATGTTAAAAGCAGACAAAACTTCAAAAAAATATAAATTGGGGAGAAGAACAATGAGAAATACTTACTTCAGTTTTTTAATAAAGAACAAGCCCATGATTTATGCTATTGTTGTGGTACTCCTTTTTCTGCAGAGAAGAAAGTAAGATATAATTTCAAACTGAACTAATAAAACATATAAAGGAAAAAAGATGGTTCTTAATTACTTCATTGCTACTAAACATTACCAAGATAATTACAGGCTTATGGGCGACGGACAGTTGCGTATATGGTTTAGGGGCCTAAAGCTTACCAAGGTTTTAAGTCCACCTAAGCAGTAACAGACGATCCATATCTTGGAATTTAGGCCTATGGTGCAGTGTTCACGACCATAAACTCTATAGGAAACTAATAAGGGAGACATAAATTTATATATGAATTCAAACTTGCTAAATAAAAGAACGCAAAAAATACCTTGGGGAAAAGTGTTTCATAAAGCTTCTAGTATTTATCTTCAAGATCAGCCCTCTCCTCAAAAAGCTTCGCTTCAAGCTCATCATGTTGGCCCTGCAAAGTATGCACCAAAATTTTTACTTCTCCTTAAACTCAACTACAAGCTTACCCCCACCAAGTTCAAGCTCATTATCGAAATTGATAGCAAGCATTTTATGAAAAATACACAGAAAAATGAGTCCATAAATAAAATAAGAAAAACAGATGAAAGGAAGAACTACCACCTTCACAAAAGAAAAAAAAGATTATCTTGAATACGAGACACAACTGCCATACCTTTAAAGTGAGACGTAAAGTGGTGTCTCTGAACAATCTTCAACGAACGGTTACCACCGACCCCGAAATCCAAGTGAAAATAAGATATAAGAAAATTGTGGGTGTACAGCGATAACGTAGTGAATACAACTGAAATGCTTACAAGTTACAAGCAAATCCTTCTCCTAATGTTGCCTCAATTGACTGGTCCGAACTTTACCATCTGTTAATGTGCAAATGGAAAATTTTGTTGAGATTCCAGAAGCCCGACCACTTACTTAGACCATGTAAAAATAGAATTCATCTCCAAGAATAAGTTATCCAATCCTGCACCAAAAATTTAATGTGTAATGCAGTTAGAAGGAAAACCAATTGAGCTAAACTTGTCAGATATAGGAAGCATTGAACCCTGCAAATAGGACTCATCAACGACGAAGTAACATTTATTTCCTTCATTCAACAAACCTGAATTGAACACAAAAAGGAGATCACAAGATCTGGCAATGCTACCAGAATCATGAGTACCATATGTAATTAAGAATTGCTTGAGTAACAATTTCCGCTCAATTTGCATAGGTCGACCTACTTATTCTGGTTCATGTCCTTTTAAATATGATTGTATCGCTTTTAAAGATGCAAAAAAAGAAAGAAAAAAAATCCTAGCTTAACAGAATTCTTGTGCGATCGCTTTTATGTAGTTGTATTTTTTCTAGAATGAATTTTTGTTCCAGCAATTAAAAGATTAGAAACTTATGAACTCAGAGACAGCTTAATCCATACAAAAGTTTTAAAATGGTCGTGCACATTATAAACATTTAGGCCAAACGAGAAAAGTAGCAAGTTTCCGTAAAATTATTATCACCTAAAAATTCATAAAGAAAAGTCAGCAATCAAACAAATGGCAGAAAGAAAACACACACAAGAACGCCAAGTTCAGATAATACACATACCCTGTATTCATCTCAAAAAATCCTCATTTCAAAAATAGCACCTGGCAACTCAACTTACCTCGGAATACCTTCATTAATGCAGGAGCTTCTTTCTCATACGGTTTCACAAACTTGTCTGAAAAGAATGAACATCTCCTTTATTCTACAAGCCCTTCAAAAAAAGGAGGCACCCAAACTATATCAAAAGGGATGGAAAACAAAACCAAACAACTTTGAAACACGAAAACTTCAAAAGAACTTAAGCAGAAGAATTAGAAAAACTCAAGCACTAAAGTGTGGCATCACTGGACTCAAACAACAACCTAGCATAGTACACCCTGGGAATAATGGCGACATCTGTCTCTATTAAAAAAGTAAAAATTAGTACCGTCATAAGGTAACACATTGTTAACTGATTGTTTTAAGATACAAATATATATCAACTTAGCTGATCCGTCACTTACTCAAACACTAGAGTGTAAAGTTTAAGTGTAGCATTTCGTAGCAGGATATGAATCTACTGCTGATTTATTACTACATAAAATTTAGCATTTGTATTGATTATCAAAGTACGTAAACAATCCATATCCAGCAGAAACAGGCCATAACAGATTTTATGAGAATTTGTTTGGTTAAACCGGTGACCACAATCCTTACCATAATTTTTAAATTTAGCCTGAACAAGGTGAGCAGAATCACTACCAGTGCTGCTGCAAAGCAAGCAGCAACTTTAATAGAAAGACGAGTCTTCAAATGCGGAGTGGTCGGCATCTAAGTATTGATAAGACATGGAAGCATGTATCCATATGGAGAAAAGTACCTACTTCATAATAAATATATTTCACATTTATAAAGTCTATTGTGTCCGCGTGTCCACATTTTCTAATTTTCTAGTTACTGCATGCAGGTACTAGTCACCTAACATAACATGCTTCTATGAGGTAAAGACAGTTTACCTTAAATCAAATTCCTAGCTAGATTGAAGTAGTTGATCTTGATTCCTTGTTATGCCTCAATTGAACTTCTGAATCATCACTTCAACCACTAACCATCAATTTCATCTTAATCACCATCATCTATACTCAGAATCAGAAAATAATTTCCAATTCCTTGTCTCTAATCAAAGTTCAAAACATCAATTCACCTCTCAAACCACCAAACCCAGTCTTTGATTTCTTCTTATCTATTACAAAATTGAACCTTCAATCAATTTCCAAACCCTAACTTCATCTCTCTGAAATTAAACAATGCAATTCATACTAACTGAAACCCTAAAATAGAAATTAAACAAATCAATTCATATACCTTCAACTTTAGTTCTTCAAATTCAATCTTTCAAACCCTAAAATGAAATCAGAAAATCAGATTAGTATATATCCTTCAAACCATATATCTTTCAAACCCTAAAATTTGATTTGACAAATGATGAAGTAAATACCTCTCAAGTTCTTCAACAAATAAAACTCTAAAAATGATTTCAGAAAAAGAAATCATATAAGCTTTATCAGATAAAAAAAACCCTAAAATGAAAAACCCTAATGAAAAGAAAACAAACGATTGAATTAACACGATTAATGAAAACTCCGAATGGAAAAAAAATTATAATTGAAATAACAGATCGAAACTATTGTAAGACTCTAATCTCTAGTCTCTTTGATCGATTTATCATATGATTGAATTAACAGATCGAACCTGGTTAAACCCCAATCTCTGCAGGGGAGGCGATGAGAAGAGAAAAGATAGAGAGAAAGGGAAAACAGAAATTGTGAGCTTAGTCGATGGTATTGGATGAAATATCCCTTATCTCTTCAGGGGAGGAATTATCCTCTAGCAAAAGCAAAGTTGGGTGGGAAAAAACGGCACAGAACTGAATGACACGCACACAATAAACCCATGTTACCGGCTCTAGTGTGACCAAGCGTGTGATTAGCACACGTTAAAAATTAGCATGTTACGATTCGTAACAGCGACACCCTGTTATGAATATGGAAAAAATTTCATAACGGCTTCGGCCTGTTACGTCTAGGTTGTAACGGTTATTTGTAACAGGAAAATTTGTAACGTCTGTTGGGCCGTTACAAATTTTAGTTGTGATTCCGGAAAAATGGTGTAGTGATCATAATTCTCATAGATAATCAAACTAATTACACTAGACCTTCTTATATAGGCCACTAAACTATAAAATTAAGTAAAGGTAACCCAGAAAGGAAACTACTTCTATAACTAGGAATCTAAAATAAAATTCTTAAAATAGAACAATTTCCAAAAATAAAGTAATGCCTAAAACAAGAGAATTTAGGGATTTCTAACCCTAACCCTAGTTTTAATTAAGAATTCTAAGTAATTGGGGATTTCTTATCATTCCCTCCCCCTTAACATTTTCCTTGACCTCAAGGATCAGTTCAATCATGGAGATTACTGGATCAACCTCATCTTCTTCTTCTGGTAGATTATCCTCAACAGCTGTGTTAAGAAACAAAGCCTTCTTCAGAAACGATACATGAAATACTGAATGTATCTTTGACTCCTTAGGCAAGTCCAATCGATAAGCCACAGGTCCTATACGCTCCAAAATCTTATAAGGTCCAAAATATCGTGGAGATAATTTTTGGTTCTTCCTGTGCACATTAGAATTTTGCCGATATGGCTACAACTTCAGATACACATAATCCCCAACTTGATATACAACGTCCCGACGTCCTTCATCTTCCCTTAGCTTCATTTTATTCTGCACCACTTGAAGTTGATCCTTAAGCATTGATAAAACTTCATTCCTCTTGGTTATTGCCTCATCCAAAGTTGTGGTTTTCGCTTCTCCTGGTAAATAAGTTGCTAATACCGGAGGAAGAATGTCATACAAAGCCTCAAACGGTGTAGTATTAGTTGAAGTATGATAGGATGTATTATACCAATACTCTGCCCATGGTAACCAAGATGACCATCATTTTGGTTTATTTCCAGTGAAACACCGTAAGTAACCTTCCAAACATCTGTTAACCACTTCAGTTTGACCGTCGGTTTGTGGATGATAGGAGGAACTCATTCTTAATTGAGTTCCATGTAGGCGAAACAACTCTTGCCAAAACTTACTTGTAAATACAGGATCCCTATCAAAAACTATAGATTGAGGAAATCCATGAAGTTTGATGACTGTTTCTAAAAACTTCTGGGCTACCGATGTGGTTGTATATGGATGTTTTAATGCAAGAAAATGGGAATATTTAGTTAGTCGATCCACCACTACAAGAATCACATTTTTCCCTTTAGACTTTGGCAACCCTTCAACAAAATCCATGGATATATCTGTCCATAGTGTAGTAAGAATCAGCAATGGTTGAACATATCCTGTTGGAGAAAGAATACTATATTTATTCCTTTGGCAAACATCACAGCAAGCAATATAGTCTCTCACCTCTTTATGCATTCTAGACCAGTAGCACAACTTAGATAAACGTTTTACTGTCTTCAAATATCCGGCATGACCAGCAATTGGAGAGTCATGAAACTCAGCTCGTAGTAGTGCCTTCCACCTTGAAGTAGGACTTATCACTAGTTGATGTTGTTTATAGTAAACTAAACCATCTCGTACGGTAAAGTTATTCTTGCCGAAAGAAAGCTGACTCACTTTAAAGATGAAATCTGTGATCCACGGATCTGTTTTTAGTTCAGCCAATAGGTTTTCCATCCAAGCACAACTAACATAGGTTACAAAACAAATTTCACCGTTTTCAAATTTTCGAGAAAGTGCATCAGCAACCTTGTTAGACGATCCCTTCTTGTACTCAATCGCGTAGTCATAGCCTAATAATTTTGTTAACCATTTTTGTTGTGCCGGTGTTACAGCTCTAGCATCCAAAAAATACTTCAAACTTTGTTGGTCTGCTCGAATAAGAAATCTTCTCCCAATTAGATAAGGTCGTCATTTAGTAACCGCATGAGCTAATGCTAACAACTTTTTCTCATAAGTTGACAAACCCATATGACGAGGTCCAAGTGGCTTACTTGTGAAATCAATTGGCCTACCTTCTTGCATCAAAACCGCACATATTCCTACTCCACAAGCATCACTTTCAATAATGAAGGTCTTTGTAAAGTCAGGTAATGCTAGCACGGGTGTGGATATCATTACACTTTTCAATTTAACAAATGTGTTTGTTGCTTCATTTGTCCACAAAAAACCGTCTTTTTTTAGCAATTTTGTAAGTGGTGCTGCAATATTAGCATAACCCTGTACAAATTTCCTATAATACCCTGTCAAACCTAGGAATCCTCGTAATGCCTTGACAATTCTTGGTAACGGCCAGTCCAACATATCTCGTATCTTGCTAGGATCAGCTTCCACTCCTCCTCTTGAGATGATATGACCCAAATACTCAACCCTCTCAGTACCAAAAGAACATTTACTTAATTTGACCTTAAGTTGATGGATTTCTAATATCAGGAATACTTCACGAAGGTGCAATAAATGTGCTTCCCAGGTAGGACTATAGATCAGAATATCATCAAAGAAAACCAAGACAGATTTTCTTAATTGATTTCTGAACACATCATTCATAAAATGTTGAAATGTAGATGGAACATTAGTTAATCCAAACGGCATCACTAGGAATTCATAATGTCCGTCATGGGTTCGAAAATCTGTTTTGTATATATCTTGTTCATACATCCTAATTTGATGATAACCCGATCTTAAATCTAGCTTCGAATAGAATAAAGCTCCATGTAGTTCATCTAATAACTCATCAATGATTGGAATAGGAAACTTATCCTTGACAGTAGCCTGGTTTAAAGCCCTATAATCAACACACATACGCCAAGTGCCATCTTTTTCTTAACTAACAAAACAGGAGAAGAGAAAGGACTCGTGCTTGGCCTAACTAATCCTGAGTCTACCAACTCTTTAACAATCTTTTCGATCTCACCTTTCTGGTAATGTGCGTACCTGTAAGGTCGTACATTGATTGGAGCACTCCCAGGTTGTAACGTTACGCGGTGATCATGACTTCTCACAGGTGGCAGCATTGTGGGTACCGAGAACACCTCACCAAACTCTTCAATTAATTCTTATATCTCCCCTGGTGTTTCTTGACTAATTTGTGCTTCTGAACATTGGTTGATTTTGCAAAAGAACCTACTTGATCCCTTAGTTAAGAGTTTCTGGATGCTATTGATGTTGGCTAACTTTACTTTATTTTTCTTATCTCCTTCTAGCCGAATACGTTCACCATCCCTCTTAAAATCCATGGTTAAATGTTTGAAATCCCAAGTTATGGGACCCAACGTTTCTAACCATTGGACTCCCAGAACCACATCGCATCCCCCAAGTGGCAATACATAAAAAGTTCCTTTGAACCCATATTTATTTAACTTATAATCCAGATCCAAGCATCTTCCTTTACAAGTCATTCTAGCACCATTAGCTACCAACACCTCAAAAGTCTCATCTTTAATTATCTTAATTCCCATTCTTTTACGTATCGCAGAATCAACAAAATTATGGGTACTTCCAGAATCAATAAGTATGGTAACTTTAGCCTTCTTAATTTCTCCTTGTACCCGCATGGTTTGTGGAGCTAATGATCCATCGAGTGCATGCATAGAAATCTCGACGACTTCTTTTTCAGATTCTTCTTCTATATCAACTTCATTTGTACCTTCATCTTCATCCTGATTGTCATATCTATCAATTAAGAACAATGTCTGAGTTTTACAGCGATGACCTCGGTGCCACTTTTCATCATAGTTATTGCTTTCTTCTTTCTTCAGCCTGAGTTAATCTTCTAACAACTGGAGTTTTTGTCATGGGTTTTGAAGATGATATAGGTGCTCTAGAATTAAAAGGTCTACTAGTATTAACAACACTAGGTGTCTTTGGTGCTATTCTATATGATTGTTTTCGCAATGTTACCTTCTCATCTTGTAACCTTTCAATTGCCATTGCATCATGTAAATTAATAGGAGTGTGGGATTGAGTTTCTAGTCTTACCTCGTCTTTTAATCCACTTAGAAAACAGCTCACTAAAAATTCTTCAGGTAAATTATCCACCAAATTTGATAATCGTTCATATTCTTCATAATATTCTACATATGAACCTGACTGCTTAATTTTAGCGAGTTTTGCTCCTGCATCTTCATATGAAGTAATACTGAAACGACTAATAATGGCTTTCTCAAATTCTCCCCAAGTAACTACAGGTTTAGTTCTCTTCAACCACCTATACCATTGTAAAGCTTTACCATCTAAATTACATGTTGCCAACTTGATTTTCTGATTCGCAGGTGTTTCATAATACTCAAAATATTGTGCAGCCTTAAAGAGCCAACCTTCTACATCAGATCCATCAAACTTGGAAAAATATAATCGCTCACCTCCTCTTTTTGATTGGTTTTGTCCCTCATTATTCCCAACTGCTTTGCTTTCCACAAGCTGGCCGATCCTCTCAATTAACAAAGCTTGATTTGATGTCATCTCAGTCATCTTCTCCGTTAGCTCACCTAATTGCTTCTCCATAATTACTTGTTTTTGTTTTCGAGTTTTGGTCATAAATAGGATACGCATGCTCTGATACCAATTGATAAGAACTTAATAGTTCTTACCCACGGCCAGCAGAGTAGAATTTAAAAGAACACAGAAACTTAGAACAAACTTATAATTCTCATAGATAATCAAACTAATTACACTAGACCTTCTTATATAGGTCACTGAACAATAAAATTAAGGAAAGGTAACCTAGAAAGGAAACTACTTCTATAACTAGGAATCTAAAATAAAATTCTTAAAACAGAACAATTTCCAAAAATAAACTAATGCCTAAAACAAGAGAATTTAGGAATTTCTAACCCTAACCCTAGTTTTAATTAAGAATTCTAAGTAATTGGGGATTTCTTATCAAAGCCCTACTGAAAATTACCACCAATTACATACTGACTTGTTTGAGCGCCAAGCGGTATAGGCACGACCCATGTAAATCTCAACCATTTTTCACTCTTTTCTCTTCACCTAACAATTGAGCTCTAAAACCCCGGAGAAGAAGAAATCAAAGAGGAGGAGGAATACATAACATTACCACGGGAGTTCATATTCATGGACTATGGATCAGTACCATTACTATACAAGAGGAGGAGGAATACATAACATTACCACGAGAGTTCATATTCATGGACTATGGATCAGTACCATTACTATACACCGATCTGATCCAGAGGCCATGAATGGTGAATACCCTTGGTTTTAATGTACTAGGACAGTTTTAGTCTCTTCACCTAACAATTGAGCTCTAAAACCCCGGAGAAGAAGAAACCAAATTAAGAGGTGGAATACATAACATTACCACGGGCGTTCATATTCATGGACTATGGATCAGTACCATACGGATCTGATCCACAGCCCGGATCTGATCCACAGCCCATGGATCGTGAATACCCTTGGTTTAATGTACCAGCACAGTAATTTTGGCTTCTTCACTTAACAGTTTGAGCTCTAAAATCCCAGAGCATGCAGCAGTAACCTGAGTCATCTCCAACTATCAAGAGGTTAATTTAGCATTTCTTTTCATTCCATATTAACTGGTTTTGCTATTCTTACACGTACGCTGCAGGTATAGGCAAAGAAATATGGAGCAAGAGTGCAAGACAATGCCTAAGGGTCTTAGAATGAAGAAGTACTTCATTGAAGGACCTGATGGGACACTTATTCATGATAACTCACATATGCAGGCAAATATGCATGAGATGAAGAGCCAGAAGCTCCTGACAGTGATGTGAATCAAATTATTCAGAACAATACAAGGTTATCCCCCGAAAAAAAAGAAGAAACTCAAGGCATTTCGTGTTGGTCTCAAAAGGCTCTAAATATGTAGGTGGTTTTTTTAATGTCGATGGTATATAAGCTCTTAGTTGAGCAGTCATCCATGCTAAACATGGAATGCAAAAATAAAAAAAATTCCATTGCCGGGATTTGAACCCGGGTCGCCTGGGTGAAAGCCAGGTATCCTAACCGGGCTGGACTACAATGGAATGTTGCTTAGATTGCTCTAATTAAATTCTCAATGGCATACAGCTTCGTCTTAGCGCAAAAAGAATTTGGTATCAAAATTGTGTTAATCTCTCTTAAATGCATTGGCTAATAGCTTTTACGTCTGATGCAATTAAATGATTATGAATAATTTTTTGCAGCTAAGAAGACAAGTCCATGTAAGATGAGTTGCAATTGTACAAACCCCCGAGTTCACACAAGTAATCTTAACTCATATGAGTATGACATTGAAAAGTAAAATCTGGTCCTCTACACGTTCTAATTCAGTTTTATTAGATAAACCTAATTCATGATTGACTTTTCACTCAAAAACAAAATCCCCTAAAGAAAAGGAAAACGGACAAACTCGGGCATCATCCAATAGCCTCAGCTTCCAATTCTAGTAATTAAGTTTAATAGCATTGTATTGGAAACTTTTTTAGGCAATAAAGCAATAAGGGGAAGATATCCGAACAAACTTACTGTAAAGTTGATACCCAAGCGCGAGCAGCACCAGTAGTTAAGATGCAACAGAACAAAGATAGTACTCATTTTTCTGCGGTGTTCCAATATCTAGCAAACAGTAGTTAAGATGCAACAGAACAATTCTTAAGGAACTAAAATCAAGCAAAGAAGTTTCTACAATTAAGATCCCGAAAATCAGATCAGCATATTGTTCTAGATTCAAAAAGTGAATAAACAAAGCTAATCATCTGTATACGGTAAATAAGCTCTTAGTTCGTGAGGATACAGAAATAACAACCATCGTACTTTGGCAGTCCACTGCAGCATGTAGAGAAGGGAACTTATCTCACTGGAAATTCACAGGGGATAATGTAACTGTGCTATTTGCATCAAACATAATAGACCCCTTGACAACCGTCTCATTTCTTCGAGTCCTATAGGCTATAGCATCACAAACAGATTGTTATAACACAATAGAGTAATTAGTTAGAATAACACACTACTGAAACTTTACCAAACAACGAAAAAACATCATACTTGTATTCCATTTTTCCAGTGGTTGGGTCTAAGATCATCCATCTCTCATTCCATTTCCTCAACTGTTCATTACAGGAAACCACAAGTCAGAAACAAACCACAATAAGAACAAAAAATGTCCAACACTTGAGTGAATCAACCAATGCCCCGCCTCCTCAAATGGAAGAAACTCAAATTCAGATACTACAAGGCAATTTAAAGGGGCATATATCTCAACAGTCAACCCAAGGGTGAGGCAGGTAAATTAGCTAGCATGAAGTTTGGTGTGCTCTCATGCTGAATATCTATCTTATGAGCTAAATCAAATTAGTAGCGTTAGGTCATCAAATTGAGCTCAAAAATGAAGAAATTCATATAGATTCAAATGAAAAAACCTAAAGAAAAACAAAGAAACCCATTATTTACCGTTTCAGAACGTTTAAGGATTGGACCTTGCAATAGATTCTTGCCAGAACTTGATGCGAGCTGCTTTTTAATCTTCTCCAAGCTATTTTCAGTTCCATTTGAAGCCATTCGAAGAAGAATTGAACAAGAGATCAATAGATTAGAAAGTGGATTTGAAGAAATTATTAGGGTTTGATCGAAACAATGTTGTTTGTCTACTCTCTAGTCTCTCCCAGATCTCTGGTGCTAAACAACGCCGATAGTATTGACTTGTGGGTGAAATGTATTTTCGATGGACCAACTTTGTACATAGGCCTACTACTGTGTCTGGGCACCCGGCGGTTGTATTCGGAATACGTCTTACGACTTGCTGATCTTTTTAAAGATTTTATTAGAAAAAACAAACTAGTCATTAAGTAACTTGTTAATCACCACGAAACTACACTACCTCATCAGGATACAAATGTCTAACTCATGATTAACCAACTCACACTCCTCTATCACCCATCAAATTCCTATGGACTTTATCATGTCCATCAAAAATTCAGTTTTTTTTTTTTTTTGTGGAAAGCCATCAATGAAGGATTATCATCCTTCTCATTCTTACATCACATCCATTTGACCAACTTAGACATATGCAGCAGATGCAACGTTGATCCAGAATTAGCAAGTCACCTTCCAATACACTGTCCAACGACAACTATTTCCCGCAACACCTTAATCTTTCACCAGAATGCCTCAGGCAACCATTTCACAAATCCGTCAACAACCTACGTCAACATATGTAATCTCCTCTTTTTGTTTTCTATTTTGGACCTTATGGCTAGCTAGGAATAATCTAATATACCAACAAAAGCAAACAACCTAAGAAGAAATCCTAGCGTGGGCACAAAAACCGAAACAAGAATTCTACGGAGCACTACACTCTTCACCATCAATCATACCAGGAGATGCACCGTTATTTAACCACCTAAGGAGAAACAAAAGGATATCAACAACATCGGTAGGATGGTCCATTCCGCACATCAACTGGATTAAGATTAACACAGATAGAGCAGCCAGAGGTCACCCAGGATTTGCAGGGGCAGGATTCATATGCTGAGATTTTGATGCACGAACTTTATTGACTCTAGCTCAGCCAATAGGAATTACGACAGCCTTAACTGCAGAAACATTCTCTTTGAAACCGATTCAGAGAAACCCCCCCCCCCCCATATCGGGAATGATTGAAGAAGTAAAAATCAGATTTCGACAGATCTCGCAGGCTGTTATTCAACGCGACTACAAGGAAGGAAATCAAGCGGCAGAAAGGTTATCCAATCATGCGGAAGATGGAAGTCAAACGGGGAGTTTATCAACTAAAATATGGGACCAGAAAATCTCATCTTTTATTAGTCAAATTCTATTTCATGATTTCGTGGATACCACATACCCACGAGAAATTGTAATTTTTTTTCCTTTTATTTAATATCATGCTTCAAGAAAACAAAAAAATTTTGTTAACTTTTTATTTTATTTTTTTAGAAAGGGAGGACGACCGCATAAGTGACTTCCATAATTGAAGTTACGGGAAACCATTACATCTTTATTCCATTATTAAATGTTTAAATAAGTTAATATCGCCCATAGGCTATGATCTACCAGTTATGTTTGATTGCATATTTATTACAAAAAATTGATAGTTTTGTTTCCCAAATTACATCTACTCTCATAACTAAACTAAAATATTGGGCTAAAATGTTTATATCACATTTTTTGGTGTTTCCAAAATCTTCATTGATCAAGTATCTTTGTCTGCGAGCTTCTGCATACATTTCTACCCGCAACACCAAAATTGGTTCTGTATCACTCCTGAAGGATATTCTATGGCCACTCCAACATGTTGCCCATTGGAATGAGGCTTTCTTTCCATCCTTTTCTAGCTTATTTATGATTGTACTGTCAGCACAGAGACCTCTAGCTTCTCTGAATGTACCTGTATGATCAACCAAAGTTATTCTAATTCCATCTTTATCTCTAGAGTCTATCCAAGTCAGAGCAATGTTAATTTTGAGAGTCATGTGTCTTTTTTCTCCTTCCTCTAGATATTTACTAATCTAAAGAACTACATCATTCCGAGAACTGTAAAAGAGATCTTCCATTATATTATGATGATCTTGTTTGTTTATAGTATTATAACTATTTATGAATTTGATTATATTGTTCACAGTTGTTACACGATTATGTTTTTTCTTTTTGAAGATTACGTCACACCTTGCTTTCCATATGAACCAAATTATTATGCTACATAAAACATGCCAATCTTTGTCATAATATCCCCTGTCAGGGTTTGCAAAGCAGTTGGTTAGCCAGTCATGGAAAATTACTCTGTGTCATTTCTAATGAAATCCATGTCGAAATTAAAGTGCATCCATATTGGGAGGCGTAGTTTCAATGCAGGATAAAATGAGTTAGAGTTTCTTGACTCTCATTACAAAGTTTACATGTTGTGTTAATGTTAAGGATGATGGCTGCCACTCTCATACTATTGGGGAGTATGGAGTGGACTGCCTTCCAAATAAAGTTCTTTACAACAGAAGTAGTCTTCATACTCCATATTCTACTCCATTTTTTGTCTGCATTAAAACGTACCTTTTTTGTTTAGGATCTATCTTGGAGTATCCCTTTTTTCTTCCACTGGAATTTTAATCTTTTTTATTTTTTTCTATATTTTGAGTATCGAAACATTTGACTAGTTTATCTAGATCCCAAGTTTGTGTTCAGTTAATAAGTTACTGATTTTTTAACCCCTCAGTAGTTGAGTGATTTCTCAGAAACGATATTTAAGTTTCTGGTATCCAGTGGTTATCCCAAATGTTAATGTTTCTACCATTTCCTAATTCCCAGAAAAAAAACTTTTTAATTTCATCAACAACTGTGAAGAATGTCGCAGTTCGGGTAATATTTGACTTTCATAATTATAGCACAAAGAGATTTAGTGTTCTGACTTAGGTTCCATCTCAGCCTAGCTATCATAGCTAGATTGAAGTTTTAGACGTTTTTTATACCTAATATCCGCATTCTTCAAGACTTTTACATATATCAAGTCTAGTTTTTTAAACACACTCTTGCAATCCCTTTTCATTTTCCCCAGTTGTGTCCATTTAATTTAATACCTAATATCCTCATTCTTCAAGATTTTTACATATAACAGTCCAGTTTTTTAAACACACTCCTTCAATCCGTTTTCATTTTTCCCCCACCAATAATTCCTCTGAAGTTTTGTATCTCATCACAAATTACATGTCTTTCACAAGAATCAACCATATTTTTCAACCAATGTGTTTAAACTGAAGAACGCAACTTATACAACAAAGTGCAAGGTAACATTGATTGCAAACTCTGATTTGGAGACTAAATAAAGGAGAATTCTACCAACTGGGAAACCTAATCCGCACACCTCTTGTGTGATACTAGTTGCGATTAGAGTCGATTCTCAAACAATATGATTGCCCCCGTTAGCAGCCATTACTTTCACTCCAACCCAATTAAAATACTCGTTCAAGTGAAGAAGTGTCCAGCAGCCATTACTTTCACTCCAACCCAATTAAAATACTCGTTCAAGTGAAGAAGTGTCCAACAGTGGAGATTGAGATGATGAACTTCAGCAGCTTAGGGGAAAAAAACCTCACATTTTTTATAAGTTTTCCCTAGAAGGATAAAACTCTTTCACATTTAGAAATCCTCCTGATCACAATTTTCTTAGTAGAAATTTTCCGATCCTTTTTTAACAGTATATTATTATTCTCTCAGTCCATAAAAAAAAGTATGGGTCATTCATTTTTTCCTGTATAAAGGAATTAGTAGTGCAGAATTTTATTTTATTTTAAAGTTAAGATATTATAAAACCCGCTAAATAGTTCAAGCAATATCTCTTGTGGTTCCATTATTATGTGCCACAACTGCCATAGACCAGGAGAATTTCAGTATCCAACATCATACTTAGGTATGACTTTCCGATGCGCCATTCCCTTGAGTATCAGGGCTGTAAAATTTTGTTTCTTACCAAGCAAATGCACGTCGACTTGTTTCTTACCAAGAAAATTTGTTGAAATCATCTCTCAATTAGATGATATGGGCAACAAAGTGTTGGACCGCTAGGTAGGCATACATACCATTCTCGTACCACAAAGGGATCAAGCATGGCCAAAATTCATTTGAATAGACAACTCGAATAGAACAAGGAACTCAAGCCTAGCTACTAAGAAAAAGTAAACATTCATGCCAAGGACCAATCATTCCAAGAGGATGCGCTTAGCATAAAAAAAATCTGCATCACTAACTTGTGTTACAAGGCCAAAGGCCAAGCAACGCCTAATTCATATAGGTCAGGGAATTTTCTCAAGAGATGCATATGATTATGCATGACTTGCCACTTAGTTTGATATATCGAGGTCTAACCGAGATATTGATGATTAAACGCTCATGGATGAAAACATGGACGATAGGCATATATTTGGAAGATGCGAAGAAAAAAATGGGCTTAGACTTGTCTACCAGGGTAAGAATCTGGTCTACATCTAAACATAATCCAATATCAAATACTTGAGTAACTTGAGTTGAATTCGAAAAACATTGTTAGTTTGTTACCAACATGGATCAAGGGAGCTGGAGGCGGTGTATAGCATGGTTGTCCAGTTTCCCACCCAACCCAATTGGATCCCAAGCCCAATTTACCTTGCACCCCTAAAAATTATTTTGCATCCCGTTAATCAGTTCGGTCGCTAGTCTTACAGTAAATGATTAAAGAAAGTAGAAAGTGTTAGCAACCAGTTTGCGAGCATTTATAATCTTACCATGCTGGAAAGTGGTGATTAAGTCAAAGATTATCTAGATAATTATGTTATTAGTTCTCCGGATAATCTTTAACCTGATCACCACTTTACTGCAAAATTGCAGTCACTTAGGATTGTTACTGGCATGATTAGGGTCTACGAAAAATTACTGAAAAAAAGTAAAAATCCTGGCAATTGGAGAGAAATAAGTTTTCCAAATAATATTTGACCTGATCACCACTTTACTGCAGTCACTTAATCCGGTCTTCGTTTGTGCTATTACGTTGGTGTCTTCTTATATACAGTTGTATATAAGTTGTTATAACTATTTATGAATTTGATTATATTGTTCACAATTTTTACACTATTCTGTCTTTTTTTTGAAGATTACATCACACCTTGCTTTCCATATGAACCAAATTATTGTGATACATAAAACATGCCAATCTATGTCATAATATCCCCTGTCAGGGTTTGCAAAGCAGTTGGTTAACCAGTCATGGAAAGTTACTCTATATAATTTCTAATGAAATCCAGTCGAAAGTAAAGTACATCCATATTGGGAGGCGTAGTTGCAATGCAGGAACAAATGAGTTAGAGTTTATTGACTCTCATTACAAAGTTTACATTTTTTGTTAATGTTAGGGATGATGGCTGCCACTCTCATACTATTGGGGAATATGGAGTAGGGTGCCTTCCAAATAAAGTTCTTTACAACAGAAGTAGTCCTCATACTCCATATTCTACTCCATTTTGTGTTTGCATTAAAACGTACCTTTTTTGTTTATGGTCCATCTTGGAGTATCCATTTTTTCTTCCACTGGAATTTTAATTTTCTTTATTATTTTTCTATCGTTCGAGTATCGAAACATTTGACCAGTTTATCTAGATCCCAAGTTTGTGTTCAGTTAATAAGTCACTGATTTTTTTAACCCCTCAGTAGTTGAGTGATTTCTCAGAAACGATATTTAAGTTTCCGGTATCCAGTGCTCATCCCAAATGTTAATGTTTCTACCATTTCCTAATTCCCAGAAAAAACACTTTTTGATTTCATCAAGAGCTGTGAAGAATGTCGCAGTTCGGGTAATATTTGGCTTTCATAATTATAGCACAAAGAGATTTAGGGTTCTGACTTAGGTTCCATCCCATCCTAGCTATCATATCTAGATTGAAGTTTTAGACGTTTTTTATACCTAATATTCGCATTCTTCAAGACTTTTACATATAACAGTCCAGTTTTTCAAACACACTCCAGCAATCCCTTTTCATTTTCCCTAGTTGTGTCCATTTAGTTTAATACCTAATATCCTCATTCTTCAAGACTTTTACATATAGCAGTCCAGTTTTTTAAACACACTCCTTCAATCCCTTTTCATTTTCCCCCACCAATAATTCCTCTGAAGTTTTGTATCATATCACAAATTACATGTCTTTCACAAGAATCAACCATATTTTTCAAACAATGTGTTTAAAATGAAGAGACGCAACTTATACGATAAAGTGCAAGGTAACATTGATTGCAAACCCTGATTTGGCGAATAAATAAAGGAGAACTCTAGAAACTAGGAAACCTAATCCCCACACCTTCTCTGTGATATTAGTTGTGACTAGAGTCGATTCTCCTTTAACTTTAGGTTTTTCACGAAACCATGTAGGTTAAAGACTTGAAGACTTCATTGGTATTGTGAAGCCAAGCCCAAATATTTTCTCTGTAGTTGTGTGTTCTGATATTGTTGTTTTCTATCGTGTTGAGTACTATGTTCTCTAAGATTTGCTCGAGATTTATTCTCCGGTAGGAAATATTTAAAAGTAGTCACAAACATCTTTGTCTCATAGTTTGTGATTCCACAATATATTTTTTTGTTAATCGATTAAGATTATTGTGAGGTGATTGATAATACTAGGATGTTCTTCGGTAATATAAGTCTGGTTTCTCAATTGGTTCATGTTCACCTTGATTGATCAAAAGACAGAACAAATCTCATATGTATATATGTGGGAGACAGATTTGTCCATTAAATAGACTTTTATGTGTGAGACAGTTTTGTTTATCAAGTCTTCGACTTTGGGTCGTAGAAACTCTTAGTTTTGGGTGAGATCAGATAAGGGAATCAAGTTCTCAAAATCCGGAGTGGTTCAAGAGGCGTAAGGAATGCAATTGTACCTTGATCAGTGTGAGATTGATTAGGGATCAAATACACTCCAGAATGAAGTTAGCTTGGTAGTAGGCTAGTGTCTGTAGCGGACTAATACAATGTGGTGTTCAAATATGGACAAGGTCCCGGGGTTTTTCCGCATTTGCGGTTTCCTCGTTACAAAATTTCTGGTGTCTGTGTTATTTCTTTTGCACATTATATTTGTTTATATATTTGAAGTATCACAGGTTGTGCGTAAGTTCAATCAATTGTGAATCCAACTTTGGTTGTCGATTAAATTCATTGACACTTGGATATTGGTTTTTGATACCCTCCAAGTTATTTCTTATATTCAATCGGGCTCGCAAATTCCTATTTGTTTGATTTGCTGATTTCATTAAGAAACAGAGATACAAACTCTTTGATGTATTTCTTGATTGAGCTCGCTTTATTAGTTGGTGCTCTCAGAATTATATTGGATTAATCCATACAGATTGCTGAGCGAAATATTGGGTGTGCTTGTTAGACCCCCGATTTTTCAGTATAATCATAGTAATGACGATACTCGGGGCTAATAGAATTTTTTTGAATCCTTTTTCTTGTGACCAGGGAATGATGTTTCCGACAATTAGAACCTACACAAAACTCACCAGAAATCTTTTTATCAATTTGGTAGTAAGCATAGTTCGTACATCATGAACACATGATTTGACAGGTATAAAACTTTTATCAGAACGATTATTTTCCTCAATCGAATTAAGCTTTTCTAAGAATTTAAAACCGCTATCAAAAGATGTAAAGATATCTTTGTAAATTGATCCTTCACGATAGTATTCCTCAAAAAGATTAAGAGTTAATCTAGTGAGGTTGAACGTTGACCATGTTTTCTCGAACGATTTTTCTTAGAAGAACTTTTAATTTTTCCTTTAGATTGTTTATCATCATCTAAGTTTTCCAAAGTCTTAGATGGAACGAGATTATCATGAGAGACCAGAGATCTAATGGATAATAAGCTCTGAACAGTCTTTAAGAAATTCTGGCGCGCGTTACAGATGTCTAGAGCAAGTTTCCCAAAGAAATTTCCCATAGGGACAGAATTTAGGGATCAGTAAAACACAAACTTATTAGGTTTATAGTGTTTTCCTGCTCTGATACCAATTGAAAAAGCGGTGGTCAAACAACCACACCCAATATTCGGCTTAGGTGGACTAACTCCAATATACTTTCAAGAGAATCAACTAGACAGTCATAATCAATCTTAAGAAAAGTATATCAAAGAGTTATATCTCAATTTATCAATTCAATCTGCAATCAAACAAATAGGAATTTGCGAGCCCGACTGAATATAAGAAATAACTTGGACGGTATCAAAAACCAATATCCAAGTGTCAATCAATTTAATCAACAACCAAAGGTTGGATTCACAATTGATTGAACTTATGCATAACCTGTGATATTTCAATTATATGAAAAAATATAATGCGGAAAAGAAATAACACAAACACCATAAATTTTGTTAACGAGGAAACCGCAAATGCAGAAAAACCCCGGGACCTAGTCCATATTTGAACACCACAATGTATTAAGCCGCTACAGGAATTAGCCTACTCCAAGTTAACTTCAGAATGGAATGTAGTTGAGCCCTAACCAATCTCACACTGATCAAGGTACAGTTGCGCTCCTTACGTCTCTGAATCCCAGCAGGACTCTACGCACTTGATAAACCAATCTATCTCACACAGAAAAATCCATTGAATAGATAAATCTGTATCCCACAGAAATACCTATGAGTTTTTGTTCCGTCTTTTGATAAATCAAGGAGAACAAGAACCAATAGATATACCAGACTTATATTCCTGAAGAACAGCCTATAAATACCAATCACCTCACAATAATCTTAATTGTATGGTAGCGAAACAAGATATTGTGGAATCACAAGCGATGAGACGAAGATGTTTATGACTACTTTTTATCTTGCCTATCCGAGATTAATTCTCGGTCAAATCTTAGAGAAGATAGTACTCAATCACGATAGAAAACAACAAGATCATATCACGCAACTACAGAGAAAATAGTTGGGTCTTGCTTCACGATCCCAATGAAGTCTTCAAGTCGTTAACCTACAGGGTTTTGGAAAAACCTAATGTTAAAGGAGAATCGACTCTAGTCGCAACTAGTATCGCACAGGAGGTGTAGGTATTAGGTTTCTCAGTTGCTAGAATTCTCCCTTATATAGTCCTCAAATCAAGGTTTGCAATCAATACTACTTTGGTAACAAAGCATTCAATATTCTCCGTTAGATGAAAACCTGTTTAGACTCAAGCTAATATATTTCAACCGTTAGATCGAACTTAGATTGTTACACACAAATGAAAAGTGACTTCATTTAGATATGAGTAACCGTACCTAAATGTTTGCACCTTTGTTGGCTCAACAATAGTTAACCAAAGTTATCCATATGAGCATTTTCATATCAACCATATTCATCTTAACCATTATTAGTTCAAATGACTCAAATGAAACTAATCCTAGAGTTGTTCAATTGTTTGTATTCTCATAGAAGTACACAAGACACAATTGAAGAAAAATCGATTTTATTATATACACGGTTTGCAAAAGATTGCATTCTTAAAATATAAATATATTCGTTCATGAACAAATTGATTTTAGAACATAACCTACTCGAGTATGTAAACGGGTACGCATACCTAAGTAGCCGGACTTGGATTGTGTTTGCCAGTATGCAAACAGATACGCATACTGTCGTTCACATCCGAACTCAGTTGAATATAGTGCGCATATGGGTACGCATACTAAAGTTTCCGGACTTCAAATGATTTCTCCAGTACGCATACGGCTATGCATATTATAGCTCCCGGACTTCACCTGACCAACTAGTACGCATACGGGTATGCATACTAGATTGTCGGTCTTGGACTACACACATGCAAGTACGCATACTGTGTTTATATCCAATTATGGTTAATCGTTCTAAACTCCCATTTCAATCATTGAAACATTCTCGGAAGACGACAATATCTGTCTCACACAAAAGATTAGCTTCAAAGAAATTTTCAAGTATCGAATGATCAATACGAAATATTTCGAGTCTACATAAAATGGTTGTCTCACACAAATCATGTAAGATGTTACAAGATGATTTTCACATGATCATATTTTTACTTTCGTCAAGAATATAAGATGAACTTGGTTAAAGCGAAAGCTTACCAACATATATTTCGAGAAATATGTAAGCGAGTTAAACTCAGCTCGAAATATCAAATGTGTATAATCGAAGTCTATATAGGTATATGACTTTTGTCTCAAATATGAGATAGAGTAGATAGACTTTTGAGTGATACATGAGTTCAAGTCTCCACATACCTTTTGTTGATAAAGTTCCACAAGCTCCCCTTAGTAGTTCTTCGTCTTCAATCGATGAATGTCGTGAAGTCTGATGCTCAACTACACTTTCTATCCTAATATGAGACTTAGCTATAAGTAGACTAGAAATCAAGACGTATAATTTTGACAACTAAACTTGAAAAACAAGCTTAAGATAACAACGCTTGCGAGTTCGACCGAGCAGTGCTCTAACAAGAAATGAAGTTTGTCTGGATCTTAGACCGGGTCTTATGGAGATGCCCAACTTCTTCCCAATTGCCTTTCCACGTAAACTTGGGAAGAGCCTAGCTCTTATGGTTATTCCCAGATTTAAGAAAAAAACAGACGATGATAATCCGTTTTCTAATTAGTTGGGTCTACCAAATCCTAAAACCCATTTATTTCTCTGTTGTTCCTACTAAATTTCCCCACAACGGATGATGATTATCCGACTTATACAAGTTAATCGATTTTTAAGCTAAAATCTCTCATGGTCCCACTAAGTTGCAAGGGTTTTAAGACTGAAACAGTTAATGATTTTCCGTTTTTCACTTTTTTAAAACGACTAATGGTTAGCCGTATCTGGTGTCTTCCCGCTGGGATTCCCGCAGACTAGGGAAGGCTTGCGGGAAGAGGGACTTTAGGTGACGGTTTTTGGAGTTGGGAAGACCTTGGGCATCTCCATAAGACCCGGTCTTAGGATGGTTTTCTATAAATGCAAACTTAGGTATTTATAGACCAAGGATGTTTGGACACCAAGGAATTTCCAAAACCGAAATTATTCTCAAGATATGCAAATGGCAAAATTCGGTTTTCATAATTCCAATATAAATGCTTGTCCAATAGTTTCGAAATCTCTCAATAAAAAATATCCAATTAGTAAATGCACATTACTAATTTTTATTCTCTATAGATATGCATTTAATTGCTGGTAATTAAAGCATTTAAAGCCAAAAACCTTAATTTATAGATTCTCAATTTATTTCGGCACATAATCACCTTGAGTACTAAGGAATATCTTTGAACAATAAATGCTAAGAGTTACTGTTCGTGTTCGAAGTATGTTGACATCTTTTCACTTCAAATTCTTATTTCATATTTACATGGATTTGTATTCTTGGAATCGGTTATATCACACTTCCAAACAAGTTCAGAATTGGTTCACATGTTTTCCAATACTACTATGTGATTGATCAAATACCAAATCACATACATGGGTTCAATCGGTTCTACCAATCACTAGAATCTGTTATACCTAATTATGGAAATACTTGTGATCGGTCACACCAGTAACTAGGATCGGTCACACCAGTAACTAGGATCGGTTCCATCTACACATGGTATTAATTGTGATCGGTCACACAAGTTACCAGGAATGGTTACACCAATTACAAGGATCAATTACACATACTCATGATCAGTCACACCAATTACTAGGATCGTTCACACCAATTACAAGGATTGATCATACCATCACAAGTGATTACTTAGGATCGGTTACACCAATTAATAAAAACCAGTCATACCAAATCATAAATCAGGCATCGAGATTAGTTATACCAAGATACATAACATAAGTTAAGATCGGCTCTACCATCGATATCACACATATTGGTCATCCAAAGATTTGCAATGAATAGCCGGACCAATAAGCCTAATGTTTTCCCTTTCGATTCACGAAACAAGTTCATGAGTGTAATTCCTTTAAACAAATGTAAAACATTGTTTTCTAGGAGGAAATCTGCATCATAACCCATTCACATAATCATAAAAATATATACAAGATTATGTCGATGTCATATCTACGAAGTTCAAAAGATAAGCGTTATACTTCGTAGTCTAATTCCCTAATACTATGATCATACTATTATGATCATGTCACATAACTAGAGTATTATACAATATGTACAATATATACTGCTTCGCAATTATGTTTTCAATATAGCACGACTTAAAAAATACGTTACGAATGAAACAGTTCAAGTCAATAGTACTATCCTCAAGTGGAAGGATGATGTCGTCGTTGTAGTTTGTTACTTCACATTCTTCAGGTCTTCGGAGTAATACTTGTATGTCTCAACATTGCTAAACTTTCTAGTCTAGCCTAAACGAAGATTCTAGTATATAATCAAGCGACTTTAGATGAGTTTTGATACTAAAATATGACAATCAAACTTGACAGACCAACACTTAGTGAGTTCAACCGAGCTATGCTCTAAAACTTTTGAACCTCGTGAGGCAAATAATATTTCCCACAAACTTGCAAAATATGCAAGTTCTTCTTTTAGCAGAAATATTTGGACTCATGATGTCCCTAATTGGATTAAAGAGGTTATTCAAGAAGACCTCGATGTTGTACTCCATTCTAATTGAGAAATAAAATATCTTCTTTTATATTAAAAAAATGTGGATATAATGTTAGAGATTTTGTAGGGTTAATTGGTTTTTGACTTGGGTTTGTACAGTATAATGTGAAAAATCCCATGCTATATTCAACGTAATTAGCGCAATAAGTAATTGTTGATTTGCACAATTAAATGGCCTTCCTAATTAAATAGACAGAGAAAAAAAAGGGTAACAATTTAGTAATCGAACCATTATAAGCATCAAAAATACGATCATAAAATAACTTTTGTTTTCTTGCAAAAGAGAAAAATTGTAAGTTTGAATAATCAAGGATTGTTTAAATATTGACCTCTAATTAAAGATGCCCAGCTAGAGAATTTTACCATAATTTCTAGAGTACTACGTGTGATATTACAAGTGGAAGAAATTAATCTCAAAAATCAAAAGTAAAAGATTTTGTTTCATAAAGAAAAAAAAAATTGTGAAGGTCATCTTGAAATTTTACATTGTGTGACTTAACCAACTTCTAGTTTTTCTACTACTTAACGAAGTCGAAAAGTAACTTTTCAAGGTACTTCACAGTACTTCACACTGGATAGATGTTTGACAATATAATTGTTTTTGCGTGAGGTAGTGATAATTTAGTCGTGAGTCAAGTCTGTGAATGTCGACACTATTTGATTGTTTTTTTCTTTGAAAATAAGAAATAGATTACTGGCATTCGTTAATCTGCGAATTCGGTCTCTTTAGAGACCAACTCATGTTAAGTAGCTCTTCCAAATGACTGAATTTTTAGGATTAACATCTGCTTAAAAAGTTACAGAGATATTATCATTTAAGTTACACATTTCATAGGCTTTGACAGTGTCAAAAGAAATTGAAGGAATTAAAAAACTAGGAGATTGATCATTCCAAAAGGTTGTATTGCTAGTGCTTCTTCCCTTCTTTGCTAACAAATCTGCCACCTTGTTTGCTCTCCTGTCTACATACTGAAAACCTAAAAAAGAAACTAATTGATCTGCTAATAACTTTACTTCTTCTAGAGTGGCTAAACATTGCCATTTTACTGTTGAATCTTTGCCTTGTAGGTAATTGATTGTTTCCTGATTGTCCCCTTCAATTACCAAATTTTGTATGTTGTGCAAAACGACCCATTGAGTAGCTCTGAGAAGAGATACAACTTCTACCTCTTCTGGTGAGAAGGTCCTGCAACTTCCCATTGCTGCTGCTTTGAAGGTTCCTGTCCAATTACGCAATATAAAACCAAATCCAGCATTAGTGATTTCAGATAACCATGATGCATCACAGTTTATTTTATTTGTATTTGTAGAAGGCAAAGTCCAACTGTTATTAAGTGTCTGTTGCTTTCTGCTGATTGCATTTTTCTGATTCCTTTCTGGGTGCCAACAAGCAAAATGTCTAGTAATATCTATTGCTAACTGTTCTGGGGTTCTTTTCTTTGTTTTCAAAGAATCTAAGGCACCTTTCTTTCCATATAAATCAACACTTAGTTGTTGCCAATGCCATGGATATAGAATGTAGATTTCATGTTTTCCATTCATTGTAGTGATCTAAGAAAGATTTATTAGCATTGTAAGAGTTAAGAAGTACTCCCTGTGAAGGCATTGGAGGTAGATTCCAAACATCTCTTGCATATGCACAATCCAAAAACAGACGGTAAGTAGTTTCCCTCTGTGATTGACAGAAAACACAATTGTTGTCTTCATCTATAGTTGATTTAATCTTTGTTTTTATTGGTAATGCATCTTGTAGACATTTCCATATGAACAGTTTTATTCTTTGAGATGTATCCATACTCCATAAGCCTTTCCAGAATTTCTTTGATTCATGAGAAACCAAAATGGAAGGATTAAGGATCTTGGAATATAAAGACTTGACAGAGAATTTCCCATTTCTGGTTAATGTCCATCTTAATTTGTCTTGGCTCAGTTGTCCAGATCTTGTAGTAAATAGGTTGATGTTAAGAATTTCCTGCACTATAGAGGTATCAAAAATAGAATGGAGTAACTGAATGTTCCACTTCTTTGTGTCTGAGTTTATGATCTCAGACACAAGTGTTATGTGGGTATTTGTCCTACGGACAGTGTTTGCCGGAGTTTCGTTTCTGGTTGGAAGCCATCTGTCTTCCCAAATTATGGAAGAGCCATCTTCCACCTCCCATATGCTATATTTTTTTATGTGTTCTATGCCTTGTAGAATGCAGTTCCAAATCCAAGAAGCATTTGATTTCTTTTTGGATAGTAAAGCTCCAGCTTTTTTTGAAATATTTTCCTTTTAGAATTTGTGCCCGTAAATCATTTGGATTACTAACTAGTCTCCATGCTATTCTACTTATCATGGCCTGGTTAACCTTATTTGCTTCCTTAAATCTCAACCCTCCTTGTTCTATAGGTCTGCATAAGAAGTCAAAAGCTTTTATGTAGATTCCTTTACAATTTGTGTGTTTTCCCCCACCAAAAGTCTCTTTGAATATCATTGATCCTCTTAGTTACCTTTTTCGGTAAGACAAAGCATCCCATGCTAAAAATGGGCATGCTAGAGAGGACATATTTATTTAGAACTATTTTGCTAGGCTGTGACAGAATTTTCCCTAACCATATCTTTATTCTCTGTTCCATTTTTTCTATTATGTTATCGAAAGCCTTAAGTTTTGATCTGTCAATGGAAAGGGGATGCCTAAATGTGTATTATTTATATTTATCTTCTTTATTTTCATTAATCTACAAATTATGCCCTGGTGTTTGCTATGTACTTTCTTGCTGAAGAAAAGTCCTGATTTTGTGAAGTCAATTGCCTGGCTTGAAGCTTTACTAAACATCTGCATAGCTTCTAGTAAGTTATTGCAACTGATGAGGTCTGATTTTGTAAACAAAAGTAGATCATCTGCAAAGAACAGATGAGATATTGGTGTGGCTCAAGGTGTTAGTTTGATACCCTGCAGTTTTTTTTCGAGTTTCTAAGTGATTAAGTAGTCTAGAGAAGACTTCCATACACAAGATGAAGAGATAAGGGGACAAAGGGTCCCCTTGTCTTATGCCCATGGAAGGTTTGAACTCATCACAAGGATTCCCATTATAGAAGATGTTGAGATGCATTGATGAACTAAAGTGCACCGTTCTTCTTCAGAGAAACCAAAAGCTCTAAGGTTTCAATAAGAAAGTTCCAATTTACCCTATCAAAGTGAATCTCTACCATTGTTTTTATGAATCATACACCACACAAATCCGTGTATAAATTTCAATGAACCTACTGCAGTAGGTTGCTAATTTTAGAGCTAGCATTTGACTCAAGGGGGGGCATCATTTGCATCATCAGTGCCAGTCCTTGTAAGAATCAAAAATATGACGTAAACTTCCCTCCCTGGCCTCCTGGACCATACTGAGCCTTGCCTTCCTTCATTTTGCAACTTGGCTTGACTTGTGACACTAAAAACCAGAACTCAAGTTGCAAAGACGGCACCACCATATGGTCCGTATACTTAGTTCAGTGAATGGCAAGTGTAAAGTAAACCAGTTCCAGTTTTTTTTTTTTTTTTCTTTTTTTTTTTTTTTGACACTTGGAATGTGACTCGTAGCAAATATCTGTTTTCTTTGGAATCTCTTGCTATACGTTTTGGTACCTATAAGCCATGATGTCAATTAATAAGTCGAAATTCGAGAAAAAAACAATAAAAGTCATTAGGCACGTCTCAGCTGCTTTAGACAATTGATTGATGTTGAAGTGAAACTGATCCTTCAATGATCCTTTTCTTTTATCAGCAATCTTGTCTACGTCATGCATGCATCCCAATTGTTGTAGTGTATCCTGATATTAGAGATGCAAAGAAAAATTTCCCTTAAACTCGTGAATGCATTAGTTGAATTTTAGGTGGAACATGCATTATCAGCTGTTAGGTGGAACATGCACAACAAGTGAGTTTTCTTCCTATAAATTAAAACATTTTTCCAGTAGCAAAGGAGAAGAGAAGCGAAACTAAAAAAACATACTAGTGTATAACTTTTCTCAATGCCTACATTGAAATTGCATATATCATTTAGTGTTGAAGTAATAGCATCTCAAGTCGAGTTGCATTCACTATTCATAAGAAGAAGAAGAATTCAAAGAGGAGGAATACAAAAAACACTACCATGGGAGTTCACATCCACGGATTTTGGATCATCATATTGATGTATACACCACAAATGCGATCCACAGTCCATGGATCGTGAACACCCTTGGTAATGTATTCATCGAGAGCTAGTCGTATAACTTTTCTGCATGCCTACAATGAAATTGCACCATTTAGTTTTGCAGTAGTAGCATCTCAAATTCCATTAACTCCATTCATAAGAAGGAGAAGAAATCAAAGAGGAGGAATATACAACATTACCACGGGCGTTCATATTCACGGACTATGGATCAGTACCATTACTGTACACAATAACACAGATCTGATCCATAGGCCGTGGATGGTGAATACCCTTGGTTTAATGTACCAGGAAAGTTACGGCCTCTTCACTTGACAATTATTGGAGTTCTAAACCTGGAGAAGAAGAAATCAAAGAGGAGGAATACATAACATTACCACGTGCGTTCATATACATGGATTATGGATAAGTATCATTACTATACACGGATCTGATCCATAATCCATGTATCGTGAATACCCTTGGTTTAATTCACTTGACAGTTTGAGCTCTAAAATCCCAGAGCATGCAGCAGTCCTTATTAACTGGTTTTGCATCTAATTGCTTTTACACGTACGCTGCAGGTATAAGCAAGGAAATATGTAGCAAGACAATGCCAAAGTGTCTTCAAATGAGAAATTACTAAAGGACCTGATGAGACACTTATTCATGATAACTAAAATATATAGTTAAATTTTTTGATGTCGGTGGTAAATAAGCTCAAGAAAAAAGAAAACAACCATTGTACTGCAACATATTAGCAGTCATCCATGCTAAAACAGCAGAATGTAGTCAATCTCAACCTAGGCGAGTCTTTCAATCTCAATTTCGGCAGAGATCCAGATGAGAACACACAGTTTTTTATTTTATTTTTCTGATCAATAAGATCCATAATTCCTCCAAACCAAAAATGAATACGGAAATAATTTTTTTAAAGGCCAAACAAATAAAAAATTGTTCAAAAAATATAAAAAAAAAGTCCATTGCCGGGAATGAAATTGCTAAAGAAAAAAACAGGTATCGTAACCTGGCTGGACTACAATGGATTGATGTCGATAGCTATTCTCAGAATAATAATAGCGTTTATTTGACACTTGGAATGTGACTCGTAACAAATATCCGTTTTCTTCTTCACGATCTCTTGCTAAAATTTTTGGGTACTATTACAACATTTCCAGCAGAGGCTGAAAATATTTTTTTGAATGACACAGAGGATGTTAGACCTCCATTTAGTATAAAAGCATCTCCAATGGTTAGATCCTACAAATAGGAGGGATCAAATACTTAACACGAAGGTGTTAAAGAAAGCCTTAACTACACCGGGATGACCTTTAACTAATTCCATGCCATTAATTTTATTTTAAAAAAATAATTTTTAATATGGAATCAAGTTAAATATATTTTTTTCGATGTCTATCTAAATCTAAAATACATTGTATAACCTTAACTACTGGAGATGACTTTTAGTATAAAGGGTCCAGGGATAAAATCTAAATAAATGGGGGTCTAACAATGACATCCACGTAGGATTTTTTTGACCAACTGTCGGAAATGCTGTGAGCCATGATGTCAATAATAAGGAGATAGAAGCCAGTAGGTGATCCTTTTCTTTTATCAGCAATCTTGTCTATGTGAATGAGCAATGCTGGACCATGGATAGTGGATGCTTATGTTATGTTAATAAATGAATGCATGTCTTCTTTGCTTCGAAATGCATCATCAAGCCATATATACATGACCAATCTAAGTACGTCTAGAAAAGGAGCTAGCTAACACTGATAGAATTCTGTGAATACATAAATCACGAAGTCATCCACGTGTTCACAAACAATATTCGCATACACTTTAATTCTAAAATTGTACGTTGTATGTGTAAAGGGGATGATTATATCGATTCATCGACTCAAAGTTTTCGAGCTTGTCATTGTCTAGTCGAATATTATCATAAGTAATGTTCGTATAAAGTAATAAACAGAGAATCAAGTATAAATATAAAGCACATGAAGTACAACGCTGAATGTAAAGTGTTGAAATATAAATAAGACAAAGATTTACGTGGTTCGGCACTAAAACCTATATCCACGGGGCTGGTGTTTCACTATGTATTGAATGGTTACAAAGATAGTCGAATGACTTTAGAGTATACATAGGTCTACGAAAGTAGGGGGATTACTTACTCTTCTTATTTCTCTCTCCTATGTTCTCCTCTAATTGCTCTGGATTGGTCGACCCCTTCTCTCTTAGTGGAGAAGGGTATTTATAGGTTTGAAATGTGGGTCCTATTTCTGAGATGCCGTTGCTACCTTATCTTCTTGTGCTTTGTGCCCATTACGCAGAGGTCTTCGGCATATGTTGCGGTCTAAGCTTGAATACGAAGATCTATCCTCGCTTATTCCACGAGCTGGTTGACACGTGTATATCTCTTGGTATTTAATGCGGGAAGTTGGACGTCCGCTTGTGTCAGACAAGTGTCTCTTAGTCTGGTCACATCCGCGTCAGTCAAACTCTTTCTCAGCCGTTGATCTTGGATCTTCCTCGGGATAGGATGTACAAACACCCAAGGGGTATTATCTGGTGCTCCTCTTTGTTATGACTGCTTGTTATCATGTTTTGATGTCTCGCTTTGCATGCTTTCCACGTATCTCTTCCTGCACACGTGGTGGATGATGAAATGTGTACATACAATTTGCCCCTCTTCTTCTGACCTGGGCGTATTTTGCAGTTTAGAAGAAGAAATATCGTGATACACGTTTTATCTCTCCTGAAATAACTTCCCCTATAAATACGGGCACGTTTCCCACTTTTGCATTAACTGCTCCTTGGTACGAGGGACATTTATTGTCTTCTCTAGCTTTATAAATAGGAAATAGAATGTGAAAATAACTTTCATCCTCTTCTTATCAGTGTTCATCCTCTTCTTATCAGTGTTCATCCTCTTCATGTGTTTTTTTTTTCTTTCTATTCTTGTTCTTTAGTCATTTATTATCGTCGTCCTTGTGAGGAAGATAACAACATTCAATTTTCTGACTCTTTCGCTCTCGACTGCTGCTGCCCCTGTATCAAAGATAACTTGCTTTTGATATCTCTGATCTTTCTATCTTCGACTGTGATTGGTGCTTGTCGTCCTCTTTTATATAGGTATGGGGTTTTTCATTATTTCCATCATTGATTCATCTATTTTGTGTTGTTGTATCTACCCGTTTGTCTTCTGCTGCTGTACTTTTGGCTTTGTGATGAAGAACACATGTGTCGAAGCATATATGCTTGCCCCTGTTCTTTGTTACAAAGTCTATAAGTCTGTATCTAAGTATCATCTCTGGAGTCTGATGGGGTATTTCTGGTTATTTTCAGATTTTAGGGTTTTTGATGTTAATCCGGATGAACCATTAGTTTATGGGTTTTTTGATCTTTAGTGATCCCCTCGTATTCTCCTCTAATTTTTTTTTGTGTTTCATTGTAGCTATGTTTGATCGTTCGCGGGCTCCTTACCAGACCCCGCCGTCTAGTCCGCCAAGATCCCCTCCGCGTAGAATTCTGAAGATCTCCACTTGGGGAAGGTTCTTATAATCTTCGCAATCGGATCCTCGTGGTCATAGGGTTTCATTCCTCTGGTGCGAAGGCTTTGCCTACTAAGAAAGGGGATTGCCGAAGGGTCCTTCTGGGTCTAGGTATGTGTTAACCGCGCCCTTCTCGTCCTCGTGAAGATTCTAGGAGTACGCAGGCTCCTCCTCGTGATGATTCTAGGAGTACGCGGGCTCCTCCTCCTCGTAATGAAACATTGGATGTTCCCCCTTCGTTCAATGGCTCCTCCTTCAGTGCCCTGCAGAGTTCTTTGCCGCCTCCTCCAACGGTTTCTTTCAAAGGGAAGTACTCCAAGGGTACTATGTCGAAGCTGATCCGTCTAAAAATCTTCCTTCCAAAAGGAAAGCTTCAGAATTGAGTCCTACGTTAGATTCCGCAGACGAGAAGAACTGCCCCGTGATACGCAGTTTCAGTTGGTAAGAAGAAGGTCACTTTCAAGCATATTGATCTTGAGATGTTCAAGGAAAAACATGAGCTTCAAGCTTTTGAGGTTCGCTTCTATGCCCCTGACGATGATATCACTTACGACTCCTCTCTAAGTATCAGTTTGATGAGTTCCATCTGTTGACTACGGTTGGAGCCTTCGAGGCGGGTCTCATGTTCCCCTGTATAAGTCGGGTGACTCCTTTTATTATGATTGCTGCTAGTCGCGAAGGTTCTTCCACAAACACTCATAATCGTTCCGTGTCACAACTCTGGGAATTATCTTCGTGCACTGAAGGAATGTTACCTGCGGAGCAAGGGGGAGACTATGATGACCTGCTACGTTCCAAATCCTGCTGAGAGAGAGTGGTACACTCCTCAAATTTTAACAGTTCCTTTGGGGATTATGTCAACAGTAGGAACCGTAAGCCGTGGAGTGTTAGTCTTCGTAACATTGCTGCTCCTCGTGGTGAAATTCGTCTTTTGAGTGAGGTGAGTGATGCCAAGCTGAAGTATGTTCCTGGTACTGAGGGATCTGCTAAACGGAAACTCTTTCCTGCTCGTGAAAGGATTAAGCGTGATCATGATTATGATGGCATGCTACTGTCATTGAAATAGTTGGCCTTGGGCTTATGGTTGGATTCCTGGTCCGCGCGGTTGGCGTCCTTCTGAAAACAGCAAGCCTCGTGAAACTCCTCCTGCTCGTTATGGAGATTTTTGTCCTTGGCGTCCGAATTTCGCGGGCATGAATTTTCCTTACGCTCTTGATGTCGTTGATGGAGATGAGGAGGAGGGTTCTGGTGCTACCCATCCACCGAAGAGTGCTGCTACTGCCAAGGTACAGTTTCTTCTATATTCTCTATTCTATTTCCCCTTTTCCTTGGTTGAAAAAAAATTTTTTAAGTGAGGGAGAAAATGAGCCTTTGTTGGGACGTGTACTGGTTTGTAGGTGTCGAAGAAGAAAAAATTGGACCCAAACAATCTTCTACTGTGTGTGACCGGTGAGGCTGAGGTTTATGAGGAGGTTACAGTCCTGTGAACGAAGGGTATGCTGAGGATGAAGAAATGTCCGATGGAGAAGACGTACTGATACTTCTCCTCCTGATGACGAGGTGGTAATGGTGAAGAAGAAGTTGTCGCGGGTGGTGGGTGGTGATGGTGAGTCTGAGGGTAATATTACCGCAGGTGGTACTGGCGAGGGGGATCTGCCCCTGTTGGCGATAATATTGTGGGTGTGGGTACTCTGCCCGTTATTTCCCCTGAATTTTTTTTGGTAGGATATATTCCGCGGGGGAATCCTTTGATGTAAACGCTTCCATGGGTCTTGCCGAAGACTTCTCATTGCTTTCCCCAAATGATGATTGGGATATGCTTAGGAATCTTGGTAAAGAAAGTGCCACTGGTCAGCAGGCTGAAAACGCAGGTGGTCATGCTGAGGGTGGTGATGTCGAGACTTGCGCGGATGAGGAGATAACAGCCAAGGGGAAGCCTGCGGTTGAGTCTCCTTCAGAGGATTTACCTTACTCGCTAATGCCTGAAGGTGAAGATGCCATTTTGTCTTGACTTAAGAATAAGAACCTGATGTTCGTCCCTAACCCTGACCCAGTGTTCACTGGTGAGAAGAATTCCGACGCTTATACTCGTCAGATGATGCAATTGTCTTCTGAAGCCCGCGTTGCTGAGATGTGGGAGAAGAATATGAGAGCTTCGGAAGCTAACCTAGTGGTTGACCCTCCCTCCTCTGTTGCTGATATGATTGCCATAACTGATGGGTACCAATACGGTTTTCCCCAGCAGCGTGTCTTAGAGGTAAATCCTTGTACTTTTTTCTTCATGATATCCGAACATTGTATTCTTCATGATATCCGATCCCTTTGGTATAATAAAGTTTGTTATTTGTGACATAGATGATGAGGAGCGAACATTGTAACCATGTTCTATACCAATTATTCAAAGCAAAGTCTTTAAAGTTGGAGGCTAAGCTTCGTCATAGAGAAGAGGAATTATCCGCGGCTGAAGTGGAAATAAATGAACTGAGGGGCCATCTGAAGGAAAAAGAACAGCTGGGTAACGCTGAGGAGAGTCTTCGTTCGGAACTTGCTATAGTCCGCAACGAATTGGAGAAGACTCGTAAAAATGTCTCGTCCCTCACAGGTTCGTATTTTACCGATCTTTCACTCCTCGTGATTCCCTATTTGTACTTTGGTGCTCTGCCTGAGTCTCCCACCCTATATTCAGTGGGTGGAGTCCCCGAGCTGATATGGCTTTGGAAAGAAAGGGAACGACAGAAATCCCGCACTGCAGAGTTGGTGGGTAAGTTGAAAAGCGAAGCCGTAAAATGGAACGCCCATGCTGATGAGCACAACGCCTTAGCAGTTGAGTGGCGTGAAAAGCGAACACTGATGGTTGATATGAAAAATAAGTACAACCATGACCGTCGTCTGTTTAATGGTACGTTGACATGGACACTTGATAACCTGCGGGAAGCTCGAGGACATGCTTCGGACTTAGAGGCTAGAGTGCGCCTTTTGGAAGGAGAGTTACGAAAGGATCGTTCTTTCTTAGGCCCCGAGGTTAGGGATAGTATGTTGCATCTTACCGAAGAAAGAGATAATGCTAGGGATGAGGTCGGCGCTCTTAGTAAAGCCCTAGCAGCGTCTCGAGCTGACGTTTCCCGCAAAGTGGAGTCTGAGAGAGATCTTGAAGTAAATGTGTATCGACTACATAAAAGGATGTGGGAGATGAATGATGAATTCAACCATCTTCGTCACTTGGATTCAATGAAGCAGGTAGACTTAGATGCGAGTCAATTTGCTCTTACGAACCTTCAAATGGATTATAAGAAATTATCCGACGAGTATGACTTTCTTGATGAGGCACGGGACGCAGTTGTTAATGAGTATGAAGAGGCTTCGGCTAATGTCGAAGTATAACCTCGTTTTATTGAGTGTGATTCGGTTATTTCTTTGTTTTAACCCCTTGGTATTTCTTGTTTTCAGCGCTCGAGGGACTGCTTCACGCATCAAATGATGAGCTTAAAAAGCTCAATCTGCCTTAGTGCGGCATGAGGGACAAGCCAACTATTTCAAAGGGTAGGCCGCGTCTCGTGAGGAATCAGCAGAGATTGCCTCCAAAGAGGCGGAACGCCTATCTGCATTGTTGTCTCAGGTCCACTAGAGGACCGCCGTTATCACATATAAATCTCGATGTCAGTTGGATGAGGAGACCAAAAAAGTCCTAGACAAGATTGAACTTGATCTTAAATCCGAACATGGTCTAGTCAAGAATTATCCGCGTCGTCCCCTACCCGCGCCCTTGCCTGGTTCTTCTGGGCCTTCTTCAGGTGGTAGCGTACCTTCATCTCACAAAGACAATCATGTTGATGGAGATGTATCGTCCAAGTATATTTTTTTTATTAGTCATAGAAAGTTGATCCTTGTTGATTATATAATTTCAGATCATTTTTTGATGTGTTTCTTTCTCTATCTTATTTGCTGAACTTGTAATCAACTCTTTATGAAATGGATCATCCTTTTGGCATACCTGCGTCATCAATTCATTTTTATTTTAAGTATTGTGAAGCGTTAAATTAGAAATAATTTGCTTTGTAAAAAGTTATGAGTGTTTGGGTGCGACATCGAAGGTAAATACCTTCGTGATCGTCTTGAGACCTGTCACCCCGCTGGCGAATCATGGGCCAGAGGATTCCCAAACGGTGGGGGCCGAGGCAGCGTTCTAGGATATGTGATGCTTATTTGAAATATTTACATGCACCCATTCCGTCGACCCGCTGCCTTAAAATTGGTTGGGTATCTCTTTCTGCTGGGTGCCTTCCCCCTGGTATTACACTCATAGACACTGATAGGGGAGCCCTAAGAGATTTTAGATTAACTACTTTCCCCAATATTGTTAATTTATTATGTAATGTACATGCGTTCACCCAGCAGGGCTTTTGGCCATTTCTTTTGCTTGAATATTTAGCAAAAATTTTGTTTGATTGATAGGTTGAGGCCTGCTACTCCTCGTCCATAGATAGAAACATGTAGAGCGGTTACGCTGCCTTCTTCTTCTGGTATTCTTCACGCAGATGCAAATCTGCGCTGCTCCTATGAGTAGTTCGGTTTGAGCCATTTAGCATTCCAAGGGTGTCGGAAGACCCCGCCTTTCAGATTGCGAAGATAGTAGGAACCATTTACCGCCATGTCGTGTATTATAAAAGGTCCTCCCCATGTGGGTGCTAACTTGCCCCATTTCTTTTCTCCTTGATACTGCGGGATTGTTCTTAGCACATACTGCCCTTCTACAAAATTTCGAAGATTAACCTTTTTGTTGTATTCTCTCGCTAATCTCCGTTGATAATTTTCCATCTTTTGGAATGTTGCTTCCTTCCTTTCTTCCAGGTCGTCCAGTCTCTCTAACATCATGTATGTTGTGAGATTTTCTCCCACGCTTCGGTCTTTGTGGTTGGCATGAGGATCTCTGTTGGGATAACTGCTTCAGCTCCATAAGTGAGGAGAAATGGGGATTCCCCGGTGGCATATCTTCGTGTTGTTTTGTATGCCCTTAATACATTGTGTAGTTGTTCACACCACCGCCCCTTATGTTCGTCTAATTGCGTTTTGAGTATAAGGGCGAGGATCTTGTTAGTAGCTTCCGCTTGTCCGTTGCTCTGAGGGTATATGGGGGTGGACTTGTTCTTCCTTATTTTGAGAGCATGTATATATTTTTCCCCTGTAATTGTTTACCATTATCGGACACGATTTCCGCTGGTATGCCAAACCTGCAAATGATGTTTTGGAATATGAAAGTGAACACATCCACGTCTCTGATCCTGGATAAGGCTTTAGCTTCCACCCATTTACTTAAGTAGTCTGTGGCTACTATCAAAAATCGTCTTTTCCCTGACCCTTCGATGAAAGGCCCAACGATATTTATGCCCCATTTTGCAAATGGCCACGGACTATCCACAGAGTTTAGCGTTGTTGTTGGTGCGTGTATCTTTTTGGCGAAACGCTGACATTCTTCACATCGTCGGGACATTCTTGCGGCATCTTGTATCATTGTGGGCCAGTAATATCCTTGCATTTTTTTCTTTGTCGGCTAGTGATCTCATGCCGCTATGATTCCCTGCGTCACCATAATGTATGTCGTTTAGAATTCGATGCCCCTCTTTCCTGGATAAGCAACGTAGTAACGGTCCGAGGAAAGATTTCTTGTACAGGACCCCATCCCGAAGATCATATCTTCCTACTTTGGAGAGTATTTTCCTGGCTTGTTTATGATCCGCGGGTAAAGTTCCCTCCTTGAGAAACGCATGAATCACCATTATCCAATCATCTTCGTTGCTGAAATATTCGTCTTGATTTGCTCTTTACAAGATATCTTCTTCGTCGAAATCGTTATGGATGTCTTCTCCCACCTGGTCTTCGATATTTTCTTCTACTGTATCTTGATTGGTAGTAAAGGAGAATTGTGATGCAATTGAAGGCTCGTATACGCGTGTTATTTTGATAGCTTCAATATTCTTGTCCTTCAGCATGGATGATATATATGCTAGGGCATCCACGTGCCTGAGATCTCTCCTGCATAAGTGCCTAAACTTGATGTTCGGAATTTGTGATGCCAATGTTTGGACCAAGGCCATGTAAGCTGAGAAGGTGTCGTCGTATACATTGTATTCGAACCCTATTTGCCGTATGAAAAGCTGCGAGTCACTTGTCAGTGTTACATCAGTTACTCTCATCTCTATTATCAAGAGAAGGGAAAGTACGAATGCCTCGTATTCAACGATGTTGTTAGTACGCTCTTTGAATTCCAACCTGAGTGCATGTACGATCCTTTCTCCGATTGGGGTGGTGATGACAATCCTTATTCCCGCCCCTTCCTTATTTTTGGAACCATCGACGAAAACTTCCCATCGTGTTTGGCTCATGGGTTCGAGGACGTCAACTGGATCCTTGTTTTCCTCTTCAGCTTATGGTATGCCCCTAATCTCTTCTTCGTTGTCCAGGGGGAGGTCTGCCAAGAAATCCGCCAATACTTGGGATTTTTGGGAGTGTTGAATTTCATGGATGATGTTGAATTGGTCTAGGTGGGTGTTCCACTTGGCTATTCTCCCTACTTTCCCCGCACTTTTGAGGAATGCTTCCAATGGTGCTTTGCATGGGACGCGGATGAAGTGAGTTAGGATATAGGTTCTCAGCTTTTGAGTAGCCCATACTAATGCCAGGATGAGTTGTTCGATCTTCGTGTAATTCCTTTCCGCAGAATTGAGGGTCTTGCTGACATAATAGATAGGTTTTTCTATCTTCGTATTGGTTTTGATTAGCACTGCGCTAACTGCGTCTTCTGTCGCTGCTATGTACAGTTCCAAAACCTCATCGGGATCATGTTTCTGTAGGATCGGAATTGAAGCCATGTATTCCTTGATTTTTTGGAAGGATTCTTCACATTCTGCGGTCCATTCAAACTTACTCCCTTTTTTGAGAATATTGAAAAAATGTTTGCATTTGTCCGAGGATCGAGCAATAAATCTTCCCAAGGCTGCTAAGGATCCATTGATCTTTTGCACTTTTTCAAATTCTTCGAAGATGGCATTTTCAATATGGCCTGAATCTTTGCGGGGTCTACCTCAATGCCCCTTTTTGTTACCAGATATCCGATAAATTTCCCTGAGGTGACACCGAAGGTGCATTTTTCTGGATTTACTTTCATGTAATGTTTCCTCATTGCTTCAAAAATATCTCTCAGGTCTTGGTGGTGATCTTTGCGCAACCTACTTTTGACGAGCATGTCATCAACGTAGACTTCTAGGGTACTACCAATCCATGGCTTGAAGATAGCATCGACCATTCTCTGGTAAGTTGCCCCTGCGTTTCGAAGTCCGAAGGGCATTCTAGTGTAGCAATAAAGGCCATGCGGGGTGTAGAATACTGTATATTGTTGATCTTCTTCTGCCAGGGCTACTTGGTTATAACCAGAATATCCATCCATGAATGATAGCTCTTCGTACCCTTCCACTGCTTCAACCAGTTGATCTATGCTCGGTAGTGGATAGCTGTCTTTTGGACATGCCTTGTTGAGGTTGGTAAAGTCGATGCATATTTTAACCCCTCCGTTTTTCTTAGAAACGATGACCATGTTTGAGATCCATGTTGGGTACTTGACTTCCTTGATGAAGCCTGCTTCATTTCCGGAGCTCTTTTTCTACTGCCTTATGATACTCCGGTGCAACTTTTATTATTTTCTGCCTGAAAGGTGGAGTGCCTGGTTTGATGTGTAGCTCGTGTTGGATTATTTTTGGATCAATCCCCGGCATGTCTCCTAACTTCTAGGTGAATACATCCGCGTATTCTTTAAGTAGTTTGGTTAAGCAAGCTTCTCTTTCTTCGTCCATTATGGTCCCTATTTTGATCATCTTCGGATTTTCTTCCGTTCCTATGTTGATTTCTTTTACGAGCTCCACTGGTGTGAACATCGGCTGCGGCTCCCCAAGGACAGGGACGTTCTTTAATTGCTATTTGGTATGTTTCTGTCCTTCGCTGGCTGCTGAAGTACTGGCCTCTGTGTTAAGAACATTATCATTTTTTATCAAGCCCTTCCCCGCGGTTTCCTTGAGGAACAGGTCTATGGCATTTTCTTTCGCAGCTTCTTTATTTTTGGTCCTTCGGGTTTTTCGCTGCTCTTCCTGTTCGTTGTTGATACGATCTTGAGTGGACTATCACTCCTTTGCAGAGACTCGATCTCCCTTCATTTCCTTTACTCCCTCGGGTGTAGGGAATCTGAGATATTGGTAGTAAGTTGCTGCCACTCCCTTGAGTTTGTGTACCCATTTTCGGCCAATAATGGCGTTATAGGGGATGGGGCATCCACCACGCTGAACCGTATTTCTACTTTCATGGGAACGGCGTTCACCTGCAACACGATGTCTCCCAATGGTTTTGTGGGTGCTCCGTTGAACCCGTAGATGGTGTAATAAGAGGACATCAACTGCTCATCATTGAGCTTCATCCGTACACGTTTAGGTACGGTTACTCAAACCTAAATGAATACATTTCATTTGTGTGTGACAAGCTAAGTTTCGATCTAACGGTTGAAATATATTAGCTTGGATAAATCAGGTTTTTCATCTAACGGTGATTATTGAATGCTTTGTTACAAAGCTAACTTAGATTGCAAACCCTAATTTGAAAACTATATAAGGAGACATCTAACAATTGTGCAAAACTAATCCCCACACCCCATGTGTGATACTAATTGGTTTGATAGAGTCGATTCTCCTTTAATCGTAGGTTTCTTCTCAAGACCCTGTCGATTAAAAACTGAAAGACTTCATTGGGATTTTGAAGCCAGACGAAACTACTTCTCTTGTAGTTGAGCGATCTGATCTTTCCATTTTCTATCGTACGAGTTCAATTGAATAATTGACTTGAGATTATATCTCCGATAGGGTAAGATAAAAAGAAATCACAAACATCTTCGTCTCAGCGTTTGTGATTCCAAAATATCTAGTTTCGCTACCATACGATTTAGATTATTGTGAGGTGATTAATAATAGTAGGTTGTTCTTCGGGAATATAAGACCGGTTTATCAATTGTTTCTTGTTCACCTTGATTTTTATCAAAAGACAGAACAATACTTTTAGGTTTATCTGTGAGAGACAAATTTATCTATCCTTGTAGACTTTTCTGTGTGATACAGATTTGTTTATTAAAGTCTTCAACTTTGGGTCGTACCAACTCTTGGTTGTGGGTGAGATCGGCTAACGGAATCAAGTTCGTAGTATCCTGCTGGGATCAGAGACGTAAGGAGCGCAATTGTACCTTGAATCAGTGTGAGATTAATTAGGGTTCAACTGCAGTCAGACCGAAGTTAGTTTGTAGTAGGCTAGTGTCTTTAGCGGCTTAATACAATGTGGTGTTCAATCTGGACTAGGTCCCGGGGTTTTTCTGCATTTGCGGTTTCCTCGTTAACAAAATTTCTGGTGTCTATGTTATTTCTATTTCGCATTAAATTTTGTTATATAATTGAAACATCACAGGTTTTGCATTTGTATCGATCAATTGTGAAATCCAACCTTTGGTTGTTGATTGGAAATTGATTGATCCTTGGATATTGGTCTTTGGTACAATCCAAGTTTATTATCCTTGTATTTGATAAAGACTCGCAGATTTCTATTTTCTTGTGTAAAATCAAATCAATAGAGAGATATTAACTCCTCGATATACTTTTCTCTAGATTGAATCTGACTGTCTAGTTGATTCTCTAGGGATTATATGCAGAAGTAGGCCTGGTCTGGACCCTCACTTTCATTTCTAGGCCACTTTTTTTATTTCTTGCAAAACTAGGCAAGTTAAACGGATTCCATACACTTTAACCATCTAGGTCAATTTATCGCGTTTACTTGTCAATATCTCGCCAAAATATCATATAGGGAGATCTCATACATGTGGTAAGATTACTGAAATGTCCTTCACACGTGTGTGTCAGTCACACTAGATAAGATGTCCACGTGTTGCTATCTGAGAGCCTAATCTAACTAAGACGACATCTCGAGGATTAATTGAACGTCCATGATAGTGACGACATGAGTATCTGAAACCAGAAGAGATAAAATCGATCTCATTCATTCTTATTCTTCTGTTTTCTTCTCCTTCTGTTTTCTTTCTTCTACTCAAATTAGTGAAGAGAGGATTTGGAATTAAATTAGGGTTTCAATGAAAATATTTGTAGGAAGAAATTGATGATGGTTCTGAAATTGATTGAACATGGGAATTCGAGAAAAAGGGTTTGATAGAAATTGAGAAGCAAAGTAGATTAAGGTTCAGTTTGTGAAGAAAGTATTGATGGTGTTTGGATCTAATCTGAGGAGAATCAAAGACGGGTTTCTTCTATAATTGAGTATTAGATCGATGTGATTGAAGAGAGAAACCAACATGAACTGATGGAGATGCCATTGGTCGGAGATGTGATTTGCTGTTGTGCTCGAATTATCAAGAAGAAGAGGTTTTGAAGATGGGTACTGGTAGAGATTATGAGATGGTAACGGTGGTGAATTGAGCAAGGTTGAACAACACAGGGCATGAGGTGAGTAACAGAGCAAAATGTGCAATTGGTGTTGAATGAGCAGATGGGTTCTTGAGTTGGTAGGTGGTTTGCAGCGGAGTGATGCCGTGGTGAGATGAACTAACAAGAGCTGAGGGCAAGCTGTAATTGCAGGGTTGTAACTGAAGTTGAAGCTGCGGAAATGATGAGATTACAACGCTGTAGAAGGTAGTGAATGCTGTTGAAGGTAGTGAATTTGATGTGGTGATAGTTGGTTGAGGTGTTGCAGCTGGTAGATATTGAAGACTATATGTGTTTTCCATTCTAGGAGTTGCTTCTCTTGAGCTTTGTTCGGGCGCAATACAAGGATGATGTGTATCCCACTTCAAGTGTCCAAGGTAAAGAAATACTAAAACTTTGTTGATACTTTTTTTTTCAAAGTCTGTCTTCATGACCAGTCAACTAGTGAAAAACAACGATTCTATTTTGTTGTAGTTGAAATTTTGTTGTTTAGACTGTATGGATTGTGCAAGAATAGCAATACTGTTTTATAGGAGATTTCTAAGTAAATGAGATATAACATTTCAGACACTAAGTGTGAATTTTTGTAAATTCACATTAGACATTTGATGCCAAACTGACTAGAAAGGACACCTTTGTCTTGTGCTTGCTTAATTGGAATGTCTGGAGATCAGGCTGGTAGATTAATAAGATTTCGTTGGTGTCTTGGGCTTGCTAATGCTCGTCAGTGTTTGAGCGCATTTCTTTGTTTCATTGGGGACTGTTGATGGTTGGTTGTTGTTGAAGCAGGCTTAAAAGATGGTTGCAATGGAACTATGGGATTTTTATTTGGAAGAAAAGGGTGAAACTGGTGTTGATGAAGGAATATAGGCTTGCAGTGGCTTTGTTGCAAAAGTATGGATGGAAGAAGATCTGTTGCCGTTTGAAACAAAGATGGTTGAAATGGTTTGGTTAGATTGCAGCTGTGGGCTGAGTTGTTGCCATGATTAGATGTATGTCTAGGATACAGGGCTGGTACAGCAGGTGTTTTTGTTGAAGCTGGTTTGCAATGGAGATTATGTTATTCTTGAAGCTGGTTTGCAGGTGTTTTTGTGGCTGTGGCAGAGTGCAGTTGGCAATGGCTGTGAAAGAAGTACAATTAAGAGCATGACAAGGAGTTGTTGCTGCTAAAGTTGGCAGCTTTGTGCGATTAACTGGTGGTAATGATAGGGATCTCAACTGTAGAATCAGGTGGAGAGCAGGAGCAGTTGGTGGCAGCTGAGCTGCAAATGGTTTATGGAAATCTAATATGGCAGCTCAGCTTAGTTGAATTTCTCGTGTAAATCTAAAATAGGGTTTTACATGGATTGATTTTGAATTGAAGGAGATTGGGCCAACTAATGGAACTGTGAATGGTGATATGTGCAAATTTTTCCCGTGACATGATTCCCACGTAATCAGTCCACATGGCATATCCGATCCCACGTAAGCAATCCACATGGTATATCCGATCCCACGTGTACAGTTTTCATGTTGAGTTAAATCAACGATATAACATTAAATTAGTGATACAAAGGACTTTTAGGTCTTTTTAGTTACACCTAACGGTGCTAACTTTCCATCCATCACTTTTGGTCAAAACTTGCCTAGTCTAGCAATAAATAAAAAAAGTGGCCTAGATTTGAAAAGCACCAAAAAACAGGCCTATTTTTGTAAAAATCCCATTCTCTAGAAAGTATATTGGAGTTAGTCCATACAGATTGCTAATCAAAATATTGGGCGAGGTTGTTAGACCCCGCATTTTCAGCACGCGGGTGAGTTTTTAAACCCGGTCGTTTTTACAGATTAGATGCGGGTAGGACGTCACCCATCCATTGTGTTAGAGCATAGCTCGGATGAACTCACCAAGGGTTGGTATGTCAAGTTTCGTTGTCATATGTTAGTGAATCAAAACTCATTTTAAGAGTCGCTTGATTATGTACTAGGGTCAACTTCGTATAGATTAGCTTGAAAGTATTAGGATATGAGACATTACAAGTATATCAAAGACTTGAAGAAGTGAAGAAGTAAGAAGATACAACGACAACATCATCCTTCCACTTGAGGTTAGTGATATTTGACTTGAACTGTTTCATTCCCTAACTTATCTTTCAAGTCATGCATATTGAAAACAAAGCTGCGAAGCATGAACACTCTAGATAGACATAGTATTAAGGAATACAATACGAGATTTATTGCTTAACCATTAAACGTTGTGGATAAAACATCGACATAATCGTTTGAATGCTATTGTGATTATGTTTGGGTATGAGGTGAGGATTTCATCCTAGGAAACAATGTTTTTACATGTGTTTTAAGGAAGTAAGTTCATAAACTTGTTTTATGAATCGAAAAGGAATCGCCAGGCGTTATTGGTATTGTTATTCATTGCATATCTTGTGAACAACCAGTATGTGTGATTAGTATAACCGCTCATGACTAGGTTGTGTTCTTGGTAAAAATATTCACAAACGCCTGACTTATGTATTGATATGACTTTTATTAGTGAAACCGATCTTAAGTAATCACCTAAGATGGTATGATCGAGTTTGTGATTTTGCGTGACCGACTCTGGGTAAAGGGGAACCGATCATAGTAATAGGTGCAAAACATCACAAAAGGAAATCGATCCTTGTATGAGGTGCAGCAAGTTTTTAGCAGAAAGGGGAACCGATCCTATGGACATGTGAAAAACGTTTTTATGCAAAGGGGAACCGATCCTATGGACATGTGCAACATATACAATTTATATACCATATATATGTGGGGAACCGATCCTAGTACCTAGTCAATCGAATTTTGAAAAGCTAGTGTGACTATGCACAATACTCACATGGAGGTAGAACCGAAACTTGTTTTGGTATAATCGTTAAACCCATGATTTTTGATTGAGTGTTCTTGATCAATCACATAGTTCTTGAAATTCAGATGAACCAATTCTAAACTTGTTTGGAAGTGTGGCAAATCGGTTTCAAGGTTGTAAGTATGAAAGAGTACTTACAAAGTAAGGATGTCGACATACTTTGAGCACGTCCAGTAATGTTTATCTTTTATTGTTCAAAGTTATTCCTTAATAGCTAAAGGAAGAAAATCCCAGGACCGAAAGATAAATAAGTTAAGAATCTTTTATTTAAGGTCTTTAATTTTATTTTAGGAAAATGAGAATTAGTAATGTGCATTTACTAGTTGAAGATTTTCCAAAGAGATTTTCGATCAATATTTTGGACAGAGCATTTCCAGGAATTTTGGAAACCGAATTTGGAATATATTGTATATCTTGAGAATATTTTCGGTTTTGGAAATTCCTTGGTGTCCAAACTTCCTTGTCTATAAATACTTGAAGTTTGCATTTCTAGCAAAATAATCCTTCATGACAACAAACTTCCTCGGTTGTGATGCTACTGGTGAAGCCGCCTATTCGGAGAGGAGAGTAACCTAATTAGGCGAAATCTCTTACGGCCGCTCAGTTTAAAGTCTTCTTTGGGATTGAGAAGCTCTGTTAGTACCATTGTGGGAAACTATATAATTGCGGTTTATCTTTTGTTTTCGATTAATTTGATTGACAAACGGTGGTTGAACTTTGATTACACCTAGTTTTTTTAAGCTTGAGAATCTTCTCTTCTGATATAAGATTCACTCAAACTAGATCGAAGTTTCGACAGGGATATTTAGACTGTTTGTAATTGTAAAGACGATCTTGTGATAATCCATTTTTAACAGACTCGATTATGTGCGTGATTGATCACAAGAGATTCAAGTTGTTGTGTGCAGGTGTTTATTGAAGATCTAAGAAGATTTGAAGACAAAGAAGATATTGAAGATTTCTGATTTGGGGTTCATAATCTTTGGTGTGCACAATACTTGTTTCGGTATAAGAGTATCCAACTATAATCGGTTTATCCTTGTGGTAGATTGGATTGATTAGTTGTGTAGATCGGCATCAATATATTCTTTGTGATTAAAAGTATTGATTGCAACATCTTAACAATTACTTCGGTAGTTGAGAATAAGATAGATCTAAGAACCTGAAGAAGGAGTTTATTGAGATAAACAGAAGAGACTTTGTCGAACTCATATCACTTGGTTGAAGAGAGTTGCTACCAAACATATTTTTTGTTCCTTTACTGTTTGGATTACGAACCAAAGGAATTGTTCCAAGTACGTGACTTATTCATAAGTTGGAGGCGTGGGAATACAGACGGAACTAGGTGAACTATAGGTTTAGTTGCTTAGTCTCAACTATACGAAGTTGGTTTAATTTTGTTACGAGGAACACTCTCATAAGTAAGCCGCTATACAAAATCTAAACCAACTTCGTATAGTTGAAACCAAGCAACTAACCCTAGTTCACTTAGTTTCTTCAGTATCCCTGCGCTTCCGACATTCAATAAGTGCACACACTGGAACAATTCCTTTGGATCGTATTCCAAACAGTAAATGAACGACAAATCTGTTTGGTAACAACTCTTTTGATTCTTTCAGATGAAAATATCTTAAGTCATATGCAAAGGCTCTTCCGTTTAACCAATAAACTCCTTTGCCTGGTTAGATCAATCTATCCAACAACTACCGAAGTAGCAGAGTTCACATTTGCAATCAATCAATATAGAATCAAACAAGAAACTATAAGGTGATGCCGATCTTACACAACTAACCAATCGAATAAATATGATTCTAGTTAGACCTCAGCCGATCAAGGTTTGTGCACACCCAAAGATATAGAAACTAAATCAGAAATCTTCTTTGTCTTCAAATCTTCTTTAATATTCAATAAACACCTGCACAACACCACTTGAATCTCTTGCGATCAATCACGCACAGAACGAAGTCCGTTAACAATGGATTATCACAAGACGTCTTTAGATCAACAAACAGTTCTAAAGATCCCGTCTACACTTCGATCTAGTTTGAGTGAATCTTATATCAGAAGAGAAGATTTTAAAGAATAAACAAACTAGGTGTAATCAAGGTTTAACAATCGTTAGTCAATCAAATCAATCAAAAACTAAAATAAACTGCAATTATCTAGTTTCCCACCAATGGTACTCGTAGAACTTCTTGTACCCACAGAAATCTTTAAACGAGCGGTCATAAGAGATTTCGCCTAATTAGGGTACTTTCCTCTTCGGGTAGACGGCTTCACCAGAAACAACAAAAAGATGAAGTTCGCCTGGTTCTTAGGATAGTTTTCTGTCTTTTGTATTATCTGTTTTCATTTATTAAAGAAGAATCAAACGTATAATATGTACTGAAAAACAGGGTGTGAAAGAGAGAGAAAAGTGCCGAATCATTTAGGGACTACCACCGAAAAAGAAAAAAAAGATCTTACCTAGGAGCTGATATTATATCACATATGTTCAGGCCATGTGTTATCATCGGACGATGATCTCCCGGGGGTCGCTGGCCCATGCGAATTAGCATGTGTTGCATAGTTTATAAGCATGTTCAAGTACTCCGATCCAATTGCAGCAGCAGCTAGAATCGATACGAAATACGAATGCAACTATTTCGTATTTAAGCGCCTCTTTCTCGTTAAAAGCTCCATCTTCCCGCAGGTGTCAGGAGCATTATGCTAAGGGTTTGTGGTTTTGTGAGTTTATAGGTAAAGGTTGCAAATATCTGGGGTAGATAAAGTCATTTACCATGTGAATTAGTTAATAGTGTGTTTGAATGTAGAATTTTAAAGATGGAATTTATGGGTCCAAAGAATTTGGTACAAAGACTTTAAGACAATGAAACTCTATAAATCCTATCGATTTTAATTGAATTACCAAACACGCACAAAATTTACATGAATCCCATAGGATTATAAGTTCCTGGAAACGGTGGATGGTGCAAACAAACCCACCATAAGTGAAGTGAAATAATGAAGTCATTCGACTCGTTCATTCCTAAATATCAGCATAATTAAATTTAGGTATCGTTAATAACAATAATTTTTAGTAGGATACACTCACTTGTGTACGATCCAAATGAATTTAGAGCTAGCATTTGACTCAAGGGGGGCATCGTTTGCATCATCAGTCCCAGCCCATGTAAAAATCAAAAATATGATGTAAACCTCTCCCTCCCTGGCCTGGACCATAAAAATGCGCGCCAAAACACTGAGCCTAGCCTTCCTTCATTTTGCAACTTGACTTGGCCCTTCTTCTTGTCTCCGATACTGCCATGCTTGACTTGTGACACTAAAAACCAGAACTCAAGTTGCAACGAGGGCACTACCATATAAGTATGCGTACTTACTTCAATGAATAACAAGAGTAAAAGTAAAACCAGTTTCAGTTCTTTTTCTTTTTTTATGCTCTTTGTTTTCTTTTTCTTTTTTGACACTTCGAGTGTGACTCGTAACAAATATCTGTTTTCTCTTGCTAAATATTTCGGTACCTATAAACCATGATGTCAATTGTAGGCACGTCTCAGTTTTAGACGATTGATCGATCAATGATCCTTTTCTTTTATCAGCAATCTTGTCTATGTGAATGAGTATTGCTGGACCAGGGATAGTGGATGCTTATGTTGATAAATGCATGTCGATCTTATGTGCTTTGAAATGCATCATCAAGCCTTATATACATGACCACTCTAAGTACGTCTAGATAAGGAGCTAACTAGTTAACATTGATAGTTAAATATAATCCAAAAGAAAACTTCAGTTCAACTCAAAAAACTTTGCTTTTTTTTTTTTTTTTTGAAGCATAAGGTCCGAGTCTTACATATAAGTGATTTAAAAAATTAGAAAGCCCATAGCATGTTGTAAAGTGGTGATGAAGTCAAAGATTATCTAGATAATTATGTTATTAGTGCTCTGGATAATCTTTGACCTGATCACCACTTTACTGCACAAATTGCAGTTACTTAATATATATAACTAGCATGAATAGTGTCAGAAAATTACTGAAAAAAGTATAAAGCGGTAGCAATTGGAGATCGAGAGCCTTTCGACTCTGATACCATCTTGTAAAGTGGTGATCAAGTCAAAGATTATGTAGATAATTTATGTAATTAGTTTCCTAAATAATCTTTGACCTGATCACCACTTTACTGCACAAACTGCAGAGAGTCGCTTAATCCCGCCTTCATTTGTGCTGTATACACAACTTCCCAATATCCTTCATATGTTTTGTATTTGGGTTTTCATTTAAAGAAGAATCGAACGAATAATAAGTACTACTAAAAAACAGGGTGTGAAAAAAGAAAACTTATGCGCCTGCACACGGCATGTATACCCTTTAGTATATTCTTTTTTGACCAATCAAAAAAATAAAAATAAAGTGAGTATTCATAACAAGGGCGGGCAATGGAGCTTGCAGCTCTACTCTCAGAAGTGTATTAAACTTTAATCATCAAGATTCGAGACGTTTATCGATTTCTGTTTGAGATATGCAGGGTTCAGACTTCTGTCAGCATACCGCCGTGCAAACGGCTGTCTAGTAACTTGTTAAATGAATTTAATAGTTCACGGAAAAAAAAAAATTTAGCCCCCCCTTAACTTAAATTCCTGGATCCGTCGCTGCCTAGGACGATGATCTCATGGCCGTCGCTGGCCCATGCGGATTAATCAGCATGTGCTGCGGATTTATTTGGTACCACTTCTAAAGTTTCGATTCCTTCGAACACATTTGAAGAAGCTTATTCATGGTGCTGATAATAATTGCCCATCTAGGAAAAACATGGAGTAATGTATTACTGATCTAATTATGTTAATTTCTATGCAAGATGAAGCTGAAACTAGCTAGCACGAAATGTAGAGTCGACTACAAATCAAGAAATGTTCTTATCATGTTGACATTATCCTAGGATTGTAACTCAACATCCTTAATTCGTGTTCATTTCTACTTTGTAGTCTCAAGGTCAACACTTGAAATGTCGACATATTAAACTCATGCGCTCCTTGCTATTTGTTCAAGTACAAAATCATTTTCAGATTTTGCCAGAAATACTATTTATTAGTGTTTGAATTTAGACTTGTAAGTCATTTTTTCACCACCAAAAGCCCATTTGCAAGTGGGATAATGAAGGACAGAGAAGAAAAACAGGAACAAGAATTTTAAAGAAACATGACAATCTGCAGTTGTTACCCTCTAGGCCTCTCTATACGTCATTCTACTCTCTGCTTCTGGTTAAGGAAAAATTCATGATTAAAATTTCAAAAAAAAAAAAAAAAAAAGGTTGAAAAAAACATGAACTCTTCTTAAGCCCATTTGGCAATGAGAGACATAGCACCAGCCCCTAAAAGAAGTGAAACATACGAAGAAAATTGGAGCTTTGTATTTTCTTGAAGCTTAGGGTCCATGAAGATAGCTGCCAAAAGGTCTACCAGTGACATGTAAATTAAAATTCCAGCTGCTGCCGCATTCACAACCCCCTGTACTATTAAAGCCATAGGACTAGTTTCACTGTAAACATTTGTGATTCCAATTCCAAGTGCGATACCCCCTGGTGTGGTTAGCGCGAAGAATGCACACATCCAAGCAACATATTTGGTATTGAATTTGGCTTGTGTTATGCATCCGCCGAGTCCAATACCTTCGAAAAACTGATGGAAGGTTAATGCTGCAATAAGAGGCTTAATTGTTGAAGGACTTTTAGAGACACCCACTGCTACCCCTATGATCACAGAATGCACCAATATTCCCAATTCCAATACCTGCAACATCCAAGCACAGTTCTACCATTTTATAAACCAAGCCAAATTTGCTACCATTTTATAATTTTTGTTGCCGGTAAAAAGAATTCCATGTACTAACCTGAGTTATGACTTTGTGGCGCAGAAGCATATCCACTGAGGACGTTAGTGATGATCCATGTGCATGACCGTGCGTTGCGTGTGTATGAACCTCTAATTTATTTCCTGCTTCTTGTTCATCATCTCCAATAGCGTGTATATTAGCTTTAGTTTCATCTCTACCATGATGACTGAATTTTTTCTTCAATTCTGATCTCCTATAGTAACCTGTTGCTAGCGAATCAGCCATTAATGTTAAAATAGCAGACATCATCGCAACAAAACCCGTAAACGGAAAATTCCCCCATGGGTTTTCTTTCAAACAAGGAGAAGTCAAATCTTCAAAAGCATCGGGTAATATATGAATGAAGCCCGTTGCTAATATGACACCAGCCGCAAACGATTTAACAACGATGAAAATATTACTCTCTGGATGTAAAGCTGGAATTCTTCGGCCTACAACAGGAAGACACACTCCAATTGCACTTGCAAAGAGAATGACAGCAATGGATATGATTTTGAGTACAAGTGCTTGGGTTTTGTTAACACCTTCTTCATCTTCTGGTTCACACGTACACTCAGCAGAAACAGAAACCGGGTAATGGAGAAACTGAACCAGAACTACTAGTAATACTACCTGTAGTGCTGAATTATAAGAAAAGACCTTCATATTCAAGAGGATGACAAAAGAAGAGAAGTATAATGAAGAGAGAATAAGCTGAGGAGTGAGGCCTGAGTGCACTAAGAAACAAGAGAAGGAGAAGTTTTTATATACCAGTGAAACGATGATACCAATTTCTGGTGAATGAGTGAGCACAAGGGTACATAGACATCATTATTTACCAAAAAGGGTTTGGGGTTTTGTTTGTTTGTAGTTAAGAGCTGGAAATATAAGGGGTAATGAAGGTCATTTACCATATGAATCAGCTGACTGAAGTGAAATGATGAAGTCATTCCTTCCTAAGTATCAGTTTAATTAAATTTAGGTATCGTTAATAACAATTATCATCAAAAATATCGAATCAACTGAAAAAAGTGTTGGCAAGTTTGAGTTGTCAAAAGGGTACTGTTGAATACTGACCTTTGGTTCATAAACAAATTAGAGATGTTGTCATAATACTTAGATTAAGCGATTTCTCTTGATAAGTCATGAGTCAAGTCTAATGGAATGTCGACACTACTGGATAGTTTATTTCTGGTTCAATATCTACCATCCTTTTTATCACTGAGCATACACCACACAGAAAAAGAAATTTCAATGAACCGAATTCTTCCCTTAATAATAGGGATGCCCTTCACGTACGATCGATCCTCAATTTCCCAATTAATTTATAGTGATCAGGGCATCATTTGCATCATCAGTCCTTTTAAGAATCCCTCCTCCACTGGAGCAAATCTTAAGGAAGTAGTTGAATTAGTTTAGGCCTAATTCAGTCCTAAAACAGCCTATTGTGGTAGTGGTAGTGGTAACTAGTAACTACTCCAAAACGCTCTTTCTACTTGAGGTTCTGCTTCACTCGAAGTAGAGTTGGATAGTAAACACTAAACTGGAGTATCGCGCAAGTTTTTCAGCAACCAAGATGGAATTTCTGCAGTGAGGGTAAACTCTACTTCAAGTTGCGATGGTGCATTAGACTTGGATGGAGGTTTATAGATAGGCCACCACCATATAGTCGATACAATAATTTCTCGTAGGAATTTAGTGGAAAGTGTAAAACCAGTTGCAATTCTTCTTTCTTCCTTATTTTCTTCGATCGAGTGTGACACATAACGAACATTTTTTTTCCGTTCAATCTATTGGCACCACTTTTTGGTAGTCAAAGACCATATCGTCAACTAATATAAAGTCGGACAAGATTGCTAACAGGCTACCAAATTGCGTGGGGTGTACCAAAATGCACAAAAGACAAAATATCTATTGTCTTTGGGTTGGTACATCCCAAGCAATTTAGTACCCCTATTAGCAGCCTTGAGAATTAGGGAGCAGTGTCGAACAGTAAAAAAAGTTGGGTATTTACAGAAACAATCTCACTTACTAGTACCGGTTCACAAATAGGTCACGCTGTTATCAAATATTCCATAAACCGGTTTCCAACCATGGGAATAACATCATCATCGATTCCAAGGTCTAATGAGTTAAGCTCAAACCCGGTATAATGAGTTAAAACCACTCTTCAAGATCTACAAATTCATTTTTTGGAGATTTTTTTGATGAAGATGTGAACACGGAAATAACTATGGTATCCCGGTGTTCACAAACATTATTCGCATTCCATACAAAATCATTGGGAGGAGTGAAACACGCATAAAATGATGTAAGTTCGAAGCCTGTCGGACTCTGAGCCTTCGAGCTCATCATTGTCTGGTCATATGGGAGAAGATTAAGCTATGCATACAATTAAAGCATAATAATAAAACAGAAAGCAAAGTACTGAATGTAAATGAGACAATGATTTACGTGTTCAGCACTAAGGTCTACGTCCACGGGGGTTGGAGTTTCACTATGTATTGAGGAATTACAAAGATAGTCAAATGACTCTGTGTGAATAACGAAGCTAAGGGGGAACTGAAACTCATACTTACTCTTCCTATTTCTCTCTCTTAAGATCTCCTATATTCACTAAAAGCTGGTCGACCTCTTCTCTCTCAGTGGAGAGTAGGGCTGAACATGGTTTCGGTTTTTCGCTGGAACCGGACCAAACCAGACCAATTAGGAAGAAACCAAACCGAACCATTTACTAATGGATTGGTTATGGTGTAGAAAGTGGAAAACCGATAGTGTTGGTTTTGGTTTGGTTTGACCTCTAAAACCGAACCAAAAACCATTAGAAAACCGATTAATTTTTAAACTTAGTTTCTACCGTTAATTTACAAGTAGTAGATTCTACCCATTGATTTAGAGGATAAATAGAAACCCTAAATCTAATATTTCATTATGATACTCTCCCTCTTTCTCTTTCTTCTTCTCTCAGTCGCCTCCCTTCTCCACCCCCAACTACAGCCGCTACTACTCGACTTTTTTCTTCCCGTCTTCCTTCTTTTTTATTTGTCAATAACTAAATTAAGATATATTATATATCTTCTTTTGATCTCTAGAATTAGAGCAAGTTTTAACTATTCTTGATATTTTTTGTATTTTTTTTGTCTGTAAATTTGTGTAAACCAATACTATCGGCAACTACGATTTTTTTATCTGTAAATTTGTGTTTTTTTTTTTGGTTTGACATAATTATTGGTTAACCAAAAACCACTGGGACAAACCGAAACCAACTGGAACCATTTGGAAACCAAACCAATGGTTAATGGATTGGTTTGGTTTAGATTTTTAGAAACCAATAGTATTGGTTTCGGTTTTGGTTTGGCTAGAAACCGAACCAAAACCGACCATGAACAGCCCTAGTGGAGAGGGGTATTTATAGGGATAAAACATGGGGTCCACTATCAGGGACAGTTGCGACCTTATCTTCTTTTTCTTTGTGCCGATCCCGCTGGTATCTTCATTCTCAACCGATGCCTCCAGCGGTCACGTATGGTAACGATGGGTCACCTATTTCTCCTCCACAGGTTAGTTGACATGTACTCTATGTTTAGAGTGTTTAATGCGGGTGGTTGGGCTTCCTGCACACGCCAGACAGGTGTCAGTGGCTCCCATCACATCCGTGTCAGTAACTGCAATCTTCACCGTTGATCTTGGGTCCTCCTCGAGATAGAGTAAAGTAGATCCTAGGGTGTTCTTAAGTACTTCTCAGTGGCTCGATACTTCAATGCCCCTGGGTTCTTAGCCTTCGGATCCGCTTGATGATGAATATGAGCAGATGACAGATGCCCCTTGGGTGTAGAGACGTGGCATCGTGTCTTGATGCCTCAGGATGTGCGTCCTCCACGTGTAATTCCTTTGACACGTGGTGAATGATGAATTATGTGTATACAATTTGCCCCTTTTCTTCTGTTTTGGATGTCAGTCAAAGAAGAAAACTGTCTTCATAGCTTCTTCATCTTTCCACAATAACTTCCCCTATATTTTAGGGCACGTTTCCCACTCCTTGCAATAACTCCTTCTTGAATCATGGGACAGTTTTATCATCTCTGCTACAACTACGAGAGAGGATGTTATTGAAATAAGTTTTATTCTTTCTTCATTCTCTTGTCAGTTCATATTCTCTGAACCTCTTCATTTTCTTCTTTTGTTCTTTAGTTCTTTACTCCTGCTAGTGTTGCTTAGTTTTGGTAAGATCCTTGGAGGTCCACCAATGTCGCTGCTCGTCAGGTGTTTGCAGATCATCCTCATCCTCTTATTGATACTTCTGATTCAGGTGTGGAGTTCTTCCAACTCTTGTTTGCTTTCGATCAATTTTCTTTTTCTTCTACTATACCTGGATTTCGTGATAAAGAACAAATATACGAAAGTATATATACTTGCCCCTGTTTGTTCTTTATCATGAAACCTAGGGATTCCTCGTTGATTGTTGAAGCTTGTTTTTGATGGTCGCAACTGGATTAGGGTTTCTCGAGTTTGTGGATTTTAGGATTTTTAGATTTTATTGGGTTACTTATCTCTGAGTTTCTGGTGATACTTCTGGTGAACTACCCAAGTCTACAAAATTTCGTTTTATGAACTTCATCACTTTGTTTATTCAATCATCGTCTTGTTTGTAGAATGCGCCATCTCCTACTCCTCAACGTGCTGATCCGCTAGATGTACAGCGTCTTCATTCTGTTGCCCCTACTACGAAGCCTTCTCAGAAGTCTACGGTCCCACCATCTACTGCTCCGGTGAAGGGGAAATCTGCCAAAGGTGCTGCGCCGAAGGCTGACCCATCGAGAAATCCGCAAACTAAGAGGAAAGCTTTGGATATGAGTCCCCCGAAGAGGCCGTCGTCGGATAAAGCCGATGATTCTGATGTTGCCCCAGTTATACGAAGCGTCACGGTTGGTAAGAAGAAGGTTACTTTTAAACACATAGATCTCGAGGATTTCAAGGTAAATTATGAGCTCGAAGATTTCGACGTTAAGTTTTATGCTCCCGATGATGATCTAACTTATGACTTGATTAAGAATTATATGTACGGTGACTTTCATCTGCTGACAACCGTGGGGGCCTTCGAGGCTGGCCTTATGTTTCCCTTGTATAAGTCAGGTGACTCCTTTTATTATGACGTCTTGGCTCATCGTAAGGGCTCTACTCCACATACTCATTGTCGCTCGGTGGTACAACTGACTGGGAATTACCTTCGATCGCTTAAGGAGTGCTACCTCCGGAGTAAAGGGGAGACGACGATGACCTGCTACGTTCCCAACCCGGCTGAGAGAAATTGGTATACTCCTGAAAACTTTAATGCTTCCTTCGGTGACTATGTTAATAGTAGGAATCTTAAGCCATGGAGCGTTGGTCTTTGTAATATTCTTGCTTCCCATGGTGAGGTTCGTCTCCTGAGTGAGGTGAGTGACTCGAAGCTCTGATACGTCCCTGGGACTGAAGGAACTTCTCAACGAAATTTTTTCCCTGCTCGTGATCGGCTCAAGCGTAACCATGACTATGAGTGGCATGCCACCATTATTATGGTCGTCGGTCCTTGGGCTTATGGTTGGGTACCTGGTCAGCATGGATGGCGTCTTGTTGCTGATAGTCAGCCTCGTGATAGTGCTCCAGCTCGTTAAGGTAACTTCTTCCCTTGGCAGTTAAATTTTGATGGTATGAACTTTGAGTACGCCTTCGATGCTTCTAATGTAGACGAAGAGGAAAGTTCCGACGCTACCCTTCCTCCGAAGGATGTTGCTAATGTCAAGGTATGACTTTTTGCGAGATTGTAATGTGTATATTTGCCTATTTTCTTCTTAGTTCGATTTGATCAGAGTATGGAAAAAATTGCCCTCGTTTGTAATTCATTGGTTAGGATAATTGTCTTCGTGATAACACCATACTATGTCTTTAGATAACGAAGAAGAAAAACATAGGTCTGGTTCAATCTTCCACCGCTGTTGTTGAGGAGACTGAAGTTCCCGATGAGGTTACCAGCCCAGTGAACGATGAACTTGTCGAGGAGGAAGAAGAAGCTACCGATGATGAGGATCGTACAGAGACTTCTCCTCATAATCACGAAGATGACGAGACATAGATTTCCCCTGTATGTCAAGGAGATATTCGCGGTGGAGATGCCGAAGAAGAGATTACCCCTGGCGGTCAAGGAAAAATTCCCGCTGACGAACATACATTCCCTCCCCCTCTGAATCAGAGGAACGAATATGTTGATCTTCAATCAACGACACCTACTGGGTTGGGTCAAGAATTATATTTTGAAGTTGGATACTAAAGACTTGGAATCAAAGATTAAAGCTAAAAGAGAAGGAAAAAAACAAAGCAAAAAAAAAAAAAAGCGAAAGAAAAAATTAAAAAAAAAAGAGAGAGAATATTTTTTAAGAATGACTACTACCCTCACTATGGTCAATTTTGTAAGTCAAACCTGATTGACTTAGAGGATCCTCAATTATTTAGGTTATTATTATGTGCTTCTAAATTTTTATTTGAGTTTTTACAGACTCTAGGACCTAATAATTCGGATCTCACTTTTGAGGAGTTGCATCCTAAAGAAATATATTTAGAACCTTTTATAGAACCTGAACCTGAACCACAATTAGATGTAGTTGTCTTAATCAGGAAACTAGGTAAGGGCATGCTAGTCTTGTTCATTTTCTTGGTTTACTGCAGTTTCCTTTGGTCAGCTCTATTTGGTTTTGAAGACCCACAATTATTCCGGCTACTGTTATACGGTTCGAGTTGACTAATCCTTTAATAAGTCTGGATTAAGACTTTAAACTTAGCACTTCTTGGGAGGTAACCCATGCTCATGCAACATGGTAATATCTTTCCTTAACTCTTTTTCTTCAAGTAGTAACAGTTTCTCCTTGTTCATGCTTTTAATTTTATCTTTAGAACATCGAGGACAATGTTAGATTTAAGTTTGGGGGTGGGGAAGAACTTTTTAGTTGAACTTTTGAAACTTCTAGCGTCACATGGTATCCGGTTAGCTAAGTTTACATACTGTTTCTCACCGAAAAGATAGAAATTGGAATGCTAGGGATAACAACCTTTTGAGACATTAGAGAAAAGACATTGAGATCCTTGAAATTCAGGAGAGAACTTGTTCCTTTTAGAGGGTAACCGTGATGGACCTAATCATACATGATGGAAAGGCAAGTAGGTCAGGAAATGCCAGAAAGACAAAAGCAACCTCACAATGTAGTCATAGTTACTAAATTGCGACTCTCTCTCAGTAGAAACTTATCATCATCAACAAGCGGAGCGACATCAAAATCTATGAAGAAAGTTGAAGAAGTTTTAGGTTTAGAAGCAACAATAGAAAAGAATGATTCAAAAATCAAAGTTGAAGTTATAAGAGCAAATGATATAAGTTGTTAGAATCCATGATACCAAGACATCACAAGTTGCGAAGATCCAAGTTTTGAAAGTCCTTCTCTCATGGCCATGAAATTTTTTGTCTTGTATGTTTCCAAAAAAAAAATGAAAAATGAAAAAAAAATGGAAAAAAAAATCATTACGTTTTTTTTGTTCTATAATTAGTTTTTTTTAATAAGGCCATAAGGAAGTAGAAATTTATAAGTCAATGAAGAAATCAAAGAGAAGAGTTAATTGTCAAGGTTCTATGAGGTTCGATAGTTTATCAACAGTTGAAGACCGAAGAAGACGTTGTTTCTACTGAGCACTATGAGAGAGTCGAAGAAAGATACATTTGGTTGCTTTTTTAGTCCGCTCTCAATCTGGCACAAGATCTTTCTAGGACTGGTTTAACTCATCACACGTAATTAGTCCAGTTGTGTAGCAGATGTCCCTCTCATCTTTATCTCTCTCCTAATCTTATCCAGTTGTAAAGCAGCGGACGCATCTTAAAATGTTTATCTAGCTGTGTAGCGGATATCTCTTTATCTAGCAGTGTTGCGGATGTGTCTCCCCTTTTCTTCAGTCAGCTTTAGAGCTGACACCTTTAATTTCTCTGGCATTCTAGTTACTTGGAGATAGGTTGAGAATATGTATGTCCTCATAGCTCTTTGGATTCTTGTGACCAACTAGAAGTAATGGTTTTGTGGGTACACCTCTGGTAAACCCTCCCGAGACTAACTTGGTTTTATTTTTATTTTTTTATTAGTTTTGCTCGAGGACTAGCAAATAATAAGTTTGGGGGTATTTGATAGACGCATTTATGTGTCTAATTTGTCCTCAATGTTTCGTATTGTTGGTACTCGTTTTCGTCCTTATTATGGTGTTTTGTGTATTTTAGGTATTTTTGGAAAATAAATATTGTTGGAAAAATCGGCTCGAAAAATCACTCGGAACACCCCCGGAGGACAATCTATACGCAGTCCAGATTTGGTTAAGGGGCACCTAAATTACTAAGGGGTACCCCAGGTCACCCCCAAACTAGGCAGCTGCTATTCGCACCCCACAGCTGGTTAGGGGGACACCATCTTCTTCGTTTGAAAATTAAATTTGGCGGGAAAAAGAAGCACTGAAACTGGATGAAGTTTCGATCAAAATTTGAAGCAGTTCTGGGTAGACTAAAGGGCTGAAACTTAATGGGTAGTTGTGATATGTCCTAACAAAGCTGGTATGGTTGTTTGTTTCGACCCAATTTGGCTGGAATTGCCGTGGTGAATAAAACAGGGAGTACGTGGACGGAAAACTCCATCACGGGATTACAACAAATTGAAACGTGTACTGCTCGTGTTTGGATGGAGTTTGGACTCTGCAGAGGCGTGTAGAAGGAAAATAAGGAAGGTTGGACAGCTGCAGATGCTCGAATGAAGAAAAAAATATCTGGAGAATATTTGTTATTTACTGCCGAATAATAGAGAATTTGTGGTATTTAACTCGAGATTCGAGGGGGCTGTTGAGTATAAATAGGCTGCTGGGATATCATAGAAGGCACGGAGAGATTGGGAGAAGTTTAGAGCACCACAGAGTCAAAAAAATCGAATTTGCAGAGAGACCACCTGCTGCTGCTGCCATTGAAGAACACTGAAGAACACGAAGAACAGACTCGCCACAACCGTCGTTTTTAAACAGTGTCAGCGACTCATACCGTGGGTCGCAGATCAGAGACAGACTTAAAAAACGCAACAGTACAGTAACGGCTCTTTGTAACGGCTTTTGCAATAGTTATAAGCATTGCAAACCCGATTTTTATTATAATTCTCCCTTATTCATCATTTGTAACCCTTTGAGCATAAATGAAATCAACTTTTGAGCGTGTTTCCAACATGATGAGCGTGTTTCCTTATTGGATCAACAACACTTGTTGATCCACTCGTAACTTGTCAACTCTTACAGTTGATCCATATCAACTGTATCAACAACATTTGTTGATCCGTCTTGTCTTCTTCACAGTATCTTGGTTTATTCTTCAACATCCTCCCTTAAACCAAGATACTCTTTGCTAATCATTCCCAATTTTCCATGCAAGTATATGAAAGTGTTAGACTTCAAAGACTTGGTGAAAATATCAGCCACTTGCTCTTCACTTTCAACAAACTCCACAACTATCTCCTTTTTACTTACAAGCTCTCTGATATAATGATATTTAATATCAATGTGCTTACTCCTTCCATGAAACACAGGATTCTTAGTTAATGAAATTGTAGACTTGTTATCACAAACTGTTGTTGTTGGTGTCTTCTGTTCTTGAAACAATGACTTCAGCATCATTCTCAACCATACAGCTTGTGTAGCACAATTGCTAGCAGCTATATACTCAGCTTCCGTTGTAGATAATGCAACAACTTGTTGCTTCTTTGATGATCAAGAGAAAAAACCAGTTCCCAACTGAAATCCATAACTTGATGTGCTCTTTCTTCCTTCTGTATCACCGGACCAATCACTATCAGTAAATCCAACCAATTTTGGATCTTCTGAGACATTATAGAGAATTCTCAAGCTAGTTGTTCCTCTAACATATCTCAGAATGCGTTTTGCAGAATGTAAATGTGATTGTATAGGTTCTTCCATAAACCTACTAACCAATCCAACTCCATCACCCATAACAAGAAGTATCGAGTCACAATCTCCCAATTTTCATCATTAATTGCGTTCTCCTTAAAATATTTTGTGAGGCAACTAATAGGAAAATCACCTGCCTTCTTGCTATAGTTTTGATACCCATGCATAGGTCCAAAGTAGGTATCCTCTAGGTCTTGATTTTCTCTACGACTCCATCTACTTGTAGCGCGTGTTTCAATCTTTCACGACCATTTCCAACAGGAATTCCGGATAAGTGAACAAAATCTAAAAGGGTGAAACCAATTTCAGAATTTGGGAAATGAAATGAATTGGTGGTATACCACCACCTCTCTTAATTCTAATTTCAAAAAATCTTGCAAGCCCGGAATTTCGAAGAACTTCCCTAGCTCTTTCTTGAATCACCACAGATCATACAATTCCTCAAGGTCCTCCAAATTACTTCTAAACTGAATATCATGGTTTTTATCAAGTGGTTTTATACTTGTAGCAACATGTTTCTCATCCAAATCCTTTGAAATCAACATCATATACACATCCATATCCATAATCTATACAAAATCATCAAATAAAAAAAATATAGTCACACAACGCACTCAAATTGTTACATAATGTAAACTAAAACATGTTACTTCATGCTAATTTCATTATCTCATGGCAATTTCACACAATACATAATGTTCATCATCTAAACCCTAATTTACATGTCAAATTCGTCATAGTTAGGTTCAAATTGATTATCATTCATCAAACAATCGAGTATTATGCATACAATCAACAATCATATCATGTAAACCCTTACTTTTTATCAAACCATAAAATAAACTCAGATTACAATTCAACTAACCTCTCTTTGTATTCTCAATCAAATTGAGAAATTGAAGTATGCTTAGATTCCTTATGTCTCAAAGAACAAACCCATTGAAACAATTTCGTTCGTTTGAATCATGGTTTGAGAAATCAAAAAGGGGGGATTTTAGGTTTTTTTTCGTTTTTATTTGTTGTTGAGAAGAAGAACCAGAAGAGAAGAGAATGGTCGAGTGTCGTCTGCATAAATGAATTCTTGAGCGCTAATATTAATAGCGTTGGGTGTTATTGAGAATAGCGTTCAGCGCTAATCATATTAGCTTTTTTCGGCGCTATTCTTATTAGCATTTTACACTATTTAAAATAGCGTTCCTGCTACTCCACCACTACACTTGCCCTTCCATCCATAATTCCAAATGTTGAGGTGGATTGGAAGATGGAAGATGGATGGATTCCACCATAAGACTTGCTCTAACATAAAGAAAAGAGGTATTTCGGGTGTTATCTTACTAATCTAAACTCCCACCAACTCAAATTAAAACACTAAAAATCAGCGAAACTAGGACTTCTTCGTGGCAATGGTAGAGGTTCTTTTCCCACACCATAAATGTCATTACAAGTAATCTTTCTTTTTTTTCCTTATTTCCATAAGAAGCACACAATAAGTTAGTGACTTGCAAGAATTTTTCTCTACGTAGATCTTTATCTAAAGGTTTAAATAAAGGTTGAAAACTGGAGCCTTCTTTCAAAGACTTAAATTTCTCAACGACCTTCGTCTTCCAATTCTCTCTTTTTTTTTCCGAAAAAAAGGTTATATTAAAAGAAAGGCAAAGCGAAAGTACAATGATCAAAGATCAGATTACAAGACGATAGAAAATTTCAAACGAATTACATATGGAGAAGCATCTCCCAATTATGAAGAATGGCGTTGCTATCAATGTACTCAAAAGTATCAGTGTCATAGCTCCACATGACCATGAAATATTTCACTAAGATTTTTGGTTTGCCCCCAAATAATCTGTTATTTCTTTCTTCCCATAAGTTCAAAAAAACAACGTAATGCAGTATTCTCCACATATCCCTGCACCTTCCTTTCATCACGTTCCAGTTCCATGCAGGAAAAAGATTTTGTAGTAGCAGGCAAAGGCCATAATATGTGAAAAGCATTAAAAAAATAATCCCACATCTCAAAAGAGAAGCTACAAAGCAGCAGTGGATGATCTGTAGATTCATCTTCAGAATTGACACAATCAAAACTATCCAAGGTAATTCCTCTATGCCTGAGCATGTCTCTGGTGGGTGGTGAATTGTTGAAAACTGCACATAACATGAAACTTACCTTAACAAAGATATTCTTGTTTTGAACATAGTTGTCAAAGCTGCAAGTTTTGTCTTGGTCCTATAAAAGTTCATAACACTTTGCTAGTACTGAGGTTATCCATGACAATCATCTCATCTTCACCTTCAATCAAAATAGGAACAACCCCTAAGTTTTTTGTCATGAGGTCCCATTCAAACTGCTCATTTGCATTTAGTTTATGTTTATGAGATCATATATAGGAGGGGGTGTCAGTTGAAGGTTACTTAAGGAGAAATGCATCCTTAAAGATATAAAGCTTGGCCGATATAGCATATATGATGCAAAGGCATCATTATCACGCGATTCTTACTCGGGAGAGATTCATGATGCATAGGCATCACTGTCGTTGTCTTGCTAAATTGAGAATGCATCATAATGATGCATTACAAAGAAAGAATCATTTATGCAGGTTTTTTGCATATTTTTGTGGAATGTCCCTTAACCTATACAAACTAGGCTTTTTTTGGCTTTGTCATTGTAACACAATCGAGTTGGCTTTAGTTGCTAATCCTGACATGGATGAATTATGGCCTTCGCTGGATCCTTTCGAGATATAGGTGAGGCTACATAGGCATCTGCAATGAGTGATAACATTAGTGGTCCAACACTTTATCATCTAATTGAGAGGTGATTACCTCTCATTTGGAACGATGTGCGTTTTCATATCGGCTAGTTTTAGCTACATAAGTGGCAACCTTGAAGACCATTAGGGAAGGTGGCTTGCATCCGACTGCTCTAGCATTTGAGTTTGATCCTCACAGTACTATGCTGTAAATTGTTTGTCATCCATGATGACGCTTGCCAAATTGTGAACTTTAGGATTCCCGAATGTCATTTGTGAGTTTTGTTCTGCCGAGCGTAGAGCTGTCAAACGGGGCAAGCTAGGGTCAACCCGGCCCTAGCTTGCCAACCCGTACTAGGGTTAGGGTCAACCCTACCCCTAGTACTATTCACGAACAAGCTCAAAACCCCAACCCTATCCCTAGACAGGTCAACCCTGACTGGTTGGCGGGTTGGCTTGTTAATGTTATCAATTTAAAAATTAAATTTAAAATTTAGGATTGTTTAGGATTATTCATTTAGTAAAGGTCGAACCTAGGTCAATTTGGTGTTTAACTAGAAGCCCCACCACTGAGTTGTAAAGTGGACGTTTTTATTGCCACTTAATCAACGATATAGCTGATTACGGCGCTTTAGTTTTCTTAGGCAGAGAACCCTAACATCAACTAAGCATTTTACTTTTTTTTATCATTTTATAAGTTTAAATTAATGTGAGTAAGACTAACTCACTGTTTAAATTATGCTAGTCCTTTTATCAATTTAGGACATCCCGAATAAATATGTGATTGATGAATCTAAGTTGTAATTTAATTTATTGATTGATTGTTTAAAATTTAAAAATTGTTATATTTGTTTGGGTAGATCCAAAATTAGCTTTATTTATTGATTTAAAATTAACTAATTCTAATATATGTTGCAAATCATGGATTTTAAAGAGTTGGTGGGATTGAGGGATATATTTATTAATTTTGACGGGTTGACGGGTAACCCGCGGATTGGCCCTAGCCCGGCTTGTTTTCTAGTAGGGTTGTAGATGACAACCCTAACCCGGCCCGTTTAGACAACAAGCCAAGCCGGGCCGGGTTGAAACAAGTCGGGTTAGGGTCAACCCGCAAGCCGGGTTATAAATTGACAGCTCTAGCCGAGCGTGACTCCAGAGGCGAGTTTTTCCAATCCATCACAAGTACAATCACCCAATAACTTTACCATTATACTATAGTGATATTGGTAAATTGTTAGAGTTGTTATAAAATGATGGACCTAGCCGGTGAAACAAATATCTTATGTCTCCACATCCAAAATGAAATAAGTGATTGAGATAATTTGGAAGAAAATAATATAATGAAACCAAATATTCTAAAAATACTCCGAAAATTCCTACTGTTTTCCACCTACTTCCAAATTTCATAGGAACCCCGTATGCTCAAACCTGGTCTCCAACCATGGGAATAACATCATCACTGATTCGAAGGTCATATGAGTTAAGCTCAAACCTGGTATAATGAGTTAACACCACTTGAGCCTTCAAGATCCACAAATACAGTTTTTGGATATCTTTTTGATGAAGAAATTTAAAAAATGTTGATGTTATTGGTTTCACAAATCTCCTTATTGATGAAATTGTCGGAAATTTAGGCTAAAAGAGAGGATAAACACAAAATAAGAATGTTGTACTTGGGCCGTCAAGGTTGGGTTCTTTAAAACAATTATTTCGACACTTCCCAACGTGTTTGGCGAATACAATGCGTTTAGGATATTCCAATGGTTGGAATACAAATTTGTTTAACAAGGTAATTGAATTGAAGGTTTTGTACACCTTGATTCGACCAAAAACGCACAATGGAAATTCTGGTGATGCTTTTATTACCAATTCATGTTTTCTAATGGTGGCTAATAGTTGCATCTGTTGAGATAATGTGAAATAAGAGATCGAGATTATTCGGAGCTGTGGGGGTCAAGTGAAAGTGAGAAAAATCTGAAGAAAGTGGTGACACCACGAAACCCCATTTACTAGTAACAAAATTTTTAAAAGAAACATACCACAAACTTCTAGGCCTCTATACATCATTCTATTCTCTCTGCTTAAGTCTAAATTACCATCACTAAAATTCATGATCAATGAGGAACATATCAAAAATAAAAAAATCATGATCAGCAATGGATTCTTCTTAGGCCCATTTGGCAATGAGCGACATAGCACCAGCACCTAAAAATAGCGAAACATACGACCCAAATTGGAGCCAACCCCTTTCTTGAAGCTTAGGGTCCATGAAGATAGCTGCTAAAAGGTCCACCAATGACATGTAAATCAAAATTCCAGCTGCAGCCGCATTCATAACTCCTTGAACTATCAGAGCCGTAGGACTAGTTTCGCTGTAAACATTTGTAATTCCAATTCCAATTCCGACACCAGCTGGTGTAGTTAGCGCGAAGAATGCACACATCCAAATAACATATTTGGCATTGAATTTTGCTTGTGCTATGCATCCGCCAAGTCCCAAGCCTTCGAAAAGCTGATGGAAAGCTAATGCTCCCATAAGAGGCCTGATTGTGGAAGGACTTTGTGAGACACCCACTGCTACACCTATGATCACAGAGTGCACCAATATTCCCAACTCCAATACCTGCAACACCCAAAATTAGCACAATTCCAATTTTAGGCACTAACCAAACTAATTTTGCAACTATTTTATAATTTTTGTTGTGATAAATTAAAAGAATAAATATATGCACTAACCTGAGTTATGACTTTGTGTCGCAGAAGCATATCAGCTGAGGACGATAGCGATGATCCATGTGCATGACCGTGTGTTGTGTGGGTATTAACCTCCATTTTGCATCCTGCTTCCTGTTCATCATCTCCAAGAGTCGCACCAACTTTTGTTTCATCTCTATTATGACTCAATTTTTTCTTCAATTCTGATCTCCTATAATAACCGGTAGCTGAAGAATCGGCCATCAATGTCAACATAGCGGACACCATGGCAATGAAACCCGTAAACGGGAAATCATGCCATGGGTGCTCTTTCAGACATGGAGATGTCAAATCGTCAAACGCATCCGGCAATATGTGAATGAAACCTGTTGCTAGAATGACACCAGCAGCAAACGATTTAACAACGGAGAAAACATTGCTGTCTGGATGTAAAGCCGGAATGTTTCGTCCTAATATTGGAAGGCATACACCAATTGCACTTGCAGTAAGAATGACAGAAATAGATATGAATTTGAGTTTAAGTGCTTGGCTTTTGTTAACACCTTCTTCATCTTCTGGTTCGCATGTGCACTCGGCAGAGACGAAAACTGGGTAATGGAGAAATTGAACCAGAACTACTAGCAGTAACAGAAGAAGTGATTTATAAGAAGAATTGAGCTTCATATTGAACAGAAAAGCAAAAGAACGACAAGTATATTGAAAAGAGAAGAGGCTGATTGATTTTACTGAGAAACAAGTTTACGCTTATATATACAAGTGATGATTCCAAAATTGAATTCAGTGAGCATGATGTAGACATAGACATGATTATTTACCAAAAAGGGTTCGGGTTTTGCGTGGTTGTATCTAAAAGTTGGAAATACGAGAGGTAAAGAAGGTCATTTACAATAGTAGAAGTAAAATAATGAAGTCACTCTTTCCTAATAACATCGAGTTGTTAAAAAAAAAAGGTAACAAAATCATCGGCTCCTAAAAATAACTCTGTTGCCGAAACTTAATGTGTTGCCGAAACTCTGGCAAGTGCGAGTTGTCAATGACTGCTAAATATTGACCCTCGATTAATTAGCTAAAGATGTTGTCATAATGTGTAGTCAAGTATTTGCGTGTGAGACGGGGATTGTTGTTAGTACTTTTTGGTAGCCATGACCATGATCCATACCCATACAACATTTAGACTATTGATTAATGTTCAAGTGAAACCTACAAGATTGAACCACAAACTGATGAAGCCTAATTGTGTCTAACACTGAGCAATTCAATGTCGAATATGAGAATCCCCAAGGTAGAGCCTTCTCCGTTTGCAAGACGTGTTGGATTAAATATCGTCGTGAACAATCTCTGCCTATCGAAAAACTGCACAAACCAGATAATTAATTAATGTCATTGCTCAGTTCCAGGTCGAAATGAATTATGTGATGCTTGAACAAGTATATGTATATGTGTTACGTACATTTGGTGGGAGGGGTTCTTGTGATGTGTTCTGATAACCTTGCGATGGTGGGATTATTACTCGACGTATTCCTCCTACTTTCATGGTTTTTATTGCTGCTGTGATTCCTGAGATTACCTACATACATAATTCCGTTTCCAATGTCAAAAATCAACTATCTAAAGCTTCAGACGACATTAAGCGATGGAAGGATTGAGGTGGTTTACATTGTCAGATGATCCAAGCGTGAAAGTGAAAGGAACTGGTGCACCAGTTTCATCTTTGTGATCGTAGGTGGAATCAAATCTCCATCCTTGTTTTGCTGCTAATCTTCCATAATAATGTATCGAAACCTTTTCGTATGTTTTTATATAAGAAATCAGAAACTAAACAAAAGTTTATTGTTCAGAGGCTTTGGGTCAAACTGAATGGACCCGTGCCTTGGAGATTGAGATAATGTGAAAATAAAATGAATGGAACAAAAAATTCCAAAAAAAAAAACAGAAGAAGAAGAAACAAGAAATCTCCATACCTGGTCTCCAACCATGGGAATAGCACCATCACCAGTTCGAAGGTCTAATGATTTAACACCACCTGAGTCTTCAAGCTCTACGAACTCAGTAATTGAAGCTGCTTTTGATGGTGAAGAAGAAGAAACAATAAATGGGAAAGAAAATAGAGAAATTGACGTTGCACAAGTAATTGAATTGGAAAGGAGTAATCTCCTTGTTAGATTCAGTGAAGAAGAAGATGTAGCTTTTGGATACGTAGATTCATCAAGTTGATGAGTTACAAGTGAAGAAGATGATGTTGGCAAGACAAATGCACTGCACTGTACCATTTTTTCTCTTCTAGAAAATGTACCAAGCGATAGAATTTCAGTCTTAGAATAGTAGTAGTCTTTCGAAAAATAAAAATGTAGAAAGAGACACCCTTTCGTTGGATGGATTTGAACCCATTAACAATCATGCACCCTCCCGCTCTACCGGCTTGAAAAAGGATCGGCAGCGCTGCCAATCACAAGGCTGCTAGCCTGCTATGGCACGAGAAGTTACCAATCTTGTGAATCACGGACAGGAAGAATATTTTCTTTTTAAAAATTTGGTAATCCTATTGCAGCAACTTTGTACAGATTGCGCCATGGTATAAGACCATAATCAATACTCTCTTTACATTAAAAAAAAAATAATAATAAAAGGAATCATTTTCACCATCACTTTACAACATGGAAACAATTGAGCAACCGAAACACACATGCTGTGAGGAATAACTACAAGGAAAACATAAGTTTGTCGGGGGAGTCAACAACTGTTGACTTCTTAATCTGGTCAAGGAAGTCAGTAAGATTAGAAACAGCTCTTGAACAAAGTGCCTCACCATTCAATCTCACCTTCATTTTCATTATTTTGTCTTCCATGTCTTCACTTCTTTTACCTTTCATCACCCTCTTTACACCTTCTTCCACATCACTCTTTCGGATACCGTTCATTTTCGCACCAATCCCCCAAACATCGACAATATACGTACAGTTAACAAACTGGTCACCGGCTACAGGATAACAAAGTAGCTTTTTCCCACACTGTATCGCTTCGACCGTCGAATTCCATCCACAATGTGTAAGATAACATCCAACGGCTGAATGTTGTAGTACTTCCTTTTGTGGAGCCCATGAAACTATCTTGCCGATGTCGCGTATCCGGTCCAGAAACCCGTCGGGTAATCCATCTCTCCATGTGGATCCAAGTACCCATATGAATGGACTTTTTGTATTTTCAAGTCCGAGTGCTAACTCACTGATTTTTTCTTGACCAATCGGACCTATCCAACTCCCAAATGAAACATAAATTACCGATGATTTCTTTTGTTTAGCTAACCCATCTAGACAACTTCTATCTTCATCCCAAAATGTAAGAGCTTTAGTCAATTTTGTATCATGACCAGTCAAAGGTCCAACTCGGAAGATACGTGGATGATCCGACGACTGTTGGACCGAGTCAATTTTCTGGTGATGGCTTTGATTAATAGTTTGACTATCATAGCTATAATAATTGTCGAAGTTGTCTTCCATGAATGAATTGACTAGTAACCATTTAAGATTCCTTGATCTCTCTAGAATTCTAGACCAAAACATAAATCTTTGCTTTTGTGAAGATGGATTTCCTATTAACCATGGTATAAATGTCTCGTGGTCAACAATGGTTGGCCCTGTAAACAACATACGTTTTCTTGATTTTGAGGATTTCCTAGAAAAAAATAAGAAAACAAAGTCAAATTAGCCGGTAATAAAAATATATATGTTTTCTTAATTTTGAGGATCAATTAATTGACAAATACTAAACCACTGACTTTTTTCGTAGAAGTAATTTGAGCATTCTCCAGTTGAAATGGTTAATTATGATGCAGCAAGATGGAAATATTCAACATGCTTTTATTCTTTTAAAATAAAAAGTGGCGTATAAATCCAACAAGCCTATTTTTAGTGTAACAGAGGAGTATTTGCACATGGTTTTTAGAAATGATTTTATGGTTGACTATGACCCGAGTGATTACTCATGAGCCGCCCGGCATGTGGTCACATGACAATAGAAGTTGACCAAGTAAGGGGTTGATTATAATCAATAATTATTTAAATACATTAGTACGACTTTGTACAATTATACATAATTATACACGTTGGATGCACGTGTTAACAGTCGAAGAGGAGAATCATACCACCGACTACTAGCTTCATACTTTCGTATAAAAACAAAATTACTAAAAATCGGTATCACTGCATTTTAGATGTGATTCTAAACATATAAACTCCCATATTCTAGATATTATCAACTCAAATAAGGGGTTGATTATAAACTCGCATACTTTATAATTTCTACTTTGTTCTTTCAATACAAGAACGATCAAAAAATGTGTCTGATCACAACAAAGAAACGAAAGTGATGAATATACAAGAACGATAAAGCATATAATAAATGTAAAAAAGCTCGACCAAGTGGTAGAAGTATGAAATTCGATACAAATTCTTGCATAAAAGTCGAAACCCTTATAATATGGAAGCAACGGGGAGGGTATGAGTGGGGACCTTGAATTCCATCCCCGCCGCATCCCCGTAACTTAGGTTTCGGATATATCCATCCCCATTTATGCGGATAAAACTCCTACCCAAACAGGACGGGTACCCACGGGGATGAGTCTGGGGTTGGGCAAATGGCCATCCGTAATCCTATATGGTACTGCATTGTTCAATGGAAATTCAAGCATCACGTGGTGAACAGTGAACTTACCGAATTCGGAAATATAACCCTGCTGTATTAAATCAGGTATAGCCTCAATCAACTTATACGTAGCTAACATAGCTGGCCAAAATCCGGCAACGGGAACAGTACAGCAGGCAGCAACTTCGATAGCCCAAGAAGCTAACAAATCAACAACAACTAAACAAACATTTCCTCGATAATCATCATCTTCTTGCAGACTTTGAATTTTGAGTTCTAGATGAGTTGGCATGACATTTTCCATAGAATAATTGACTGAAAAGAAATCATAATTTTCTTTATCTAAACCATCTGGAATCGACATGAATATAATCTTGCTACTCCTTTCGTCGAGTTTTGCGACGATCCGGCGGTATATGAAGGCGGGAACGACGATAATAGGTTGGAATCCGCGGTCGTAAAGAACTGTTGCTAATTGAATCATGGGTGTTACATGACCTTGTGCTGGATATGGAACAAGAACTATCTTTGGCTTCTTTGAACACACCATTTCTCTCTAAGCTCTGAATGTTTCTTCTTGGAGGAGAGAGCTGTGTTATGTTTTTGATATTCTTGGTTTTGAATTTGTAAAATGGGATGTAGAGATCGTAGAGACTTTTTTTATAGTGTAAGAGAAGAAATAAAACGTGCATAGAAGTGAGGGTGGGGTGGTTTGGCGAGATTGATCTATGCTCTTACCAATCACATCTTCATTCAATTGCGTCACATTATTTATATTTTGATAGACTTTTCTTGCAAGGACCATTCACCCCAGAAACTCAATATGTCTAAAATATATCCATGTCCTGTAAATTAACCTTCAATAATATACAAAACACACTTAACCCCGTCAAGCTTCACTCAAGTTCGAGTCAGACCGGGTAATGTTCTAACCAGATAAATATGTTGTTGTTTTTTTTTCCTGACTCAACTGACTCGTCTGGATCTAGATTATTAAAGTATCTGAATTTGACTCATTATATCTGACTCGAGAACTATTTTTTAATAGATTTATATAATCTTTTGAATCCGGTCAAATATGTGTCTAGCGAGTCAGGTACAAAATGGTACCTCATTCAAGCAGTTCCAAGTCAAATGTATATGTCAAATCATACCTCGAGTCAGACACCATAAAAATGAAAAAATAAACGATTTCACATCTGGCTTGAGGTGAGTCACATGCCGAGTTCAATTCAGATCGCTAGTCAGACCCTAACAAAAACGTCATGTGTCGAGTCTGACTGGGTCAAGTCCGAGTCAGACCAGTGAATAGTCGATTCCATGGGTTTAGTTGCTATCGGACAAGGTTTTAAGTTTGCAAAGAGGATAAGAGAAACAAACACACATGATTCACATGTGGTGTGTGGTACCAAACTTTTGCTTCTATAACTCTTTTGTGATGGCAAGATGTTGAATCTCATCCACAAAGTTCAGTTGGTATAACACTTCTCGCCAAAAAAGATGATCCCTACACAGAATTAACAAAACAGTCTAGGCCTAGCTAGCTATAGGTGTATTGGATCGCGGGCGCACGTCAAGATCCACACAAGTGGATGGGGATAAACAATACAGAGATGCAGGTAGTCCAGTCCAGAACTGTTGGTGGGATATTCAGTCAAAGAAACCACAAATATTCATTGTTTGATAGCCTACTCCTTGTGGTCACTTAAAGGTAGTTACTATTAGTTTAAGGTAATTAAACAAACCTAAAGGTAGTTAGTAAGGTTTAACCACACTCAAAATAAAATACTAATTCAGCTGATGCAAACAATCTTATGATTGATGAAACTAAACAACTACTTATTCACTTTAAAGTGCTTATCTTGTGCATCAAAAAGTTCAACAAATCGACTTTAACATGAAGCTATAATAAAGCACACTGGCATTTCGTAAAAGAATCACATTGTTTAATACCTCGTCTAAAGGATGCTAGTAGTGGCAGTTACACTAGCATCTCTTCGAAAACGTTTTGCGCTTCTGTATATATATACAAACAACTGATGGATTGCCGTACCTGTTGTCGGCAACATAAACAATTAGACTTGTGCTAGTCGCGCCTTTTCTTTGTAATGTTATATGCAGCTTAAAAACGTACAGTAGTTTGCCGACTGCAGTGTGTATGCATGCACTATGGGATATATCTCGGCCTTGGTATGTAGTGTATAGTGTATATATTAACAGAATGCATTCACGTGTTCCTCCCCACAAAACCAACTTGCAGGCTTTCTTTAGTTAATGCCGTGCAAAACAAATTTTAGGTAAGGTTCTGTTCTCACAGTATTTTTCACACCATGACGCAACTTGTGCAAGTTGCAAAATAAAATCTCTGCAGAAGCCGCATCGTCATCATCTTCTAGAAACCTGTTATATATTTTGACATGTTTCTCAAAAACTACAGCTTTTTCTATGGCGTTAATACATGCACACTGAAACCCCATACATATACTTGCGCCCAAAAGCCAAAAGGCGTCAAATCTTTCATTCCCCCATCTTCTGTTCTTTGATATGATATGAAAAAAACATGTTGTATCACATGGGGTTTTATCCCGGTCGTCGTTTTATTAGTTTCAGTACAGAACATACGATAAAAGAAAAGCCAATACTTGAAATTACTAGCCAGGAACATACAATACAGACTTTTTAAGTTTAAGTAAATAATTTAAGCAAACAATGCGTAGATATAGATATGGATATTTATTCTAATTCCTTGATCTTAAAGCTGGTTTACCTATTGACCAACCTCCTGAATTCTTACTTCTTTAATAAGAAGACCTTTTTTAAGTTCTTCGCATTCGATATCATACATTGCGAAAGTTAATGCAGCGTTACTTTCCTCAGGGACGGTAAATTCAAGACCATTATCAGGAACATTATGCCAATCACTTCGAGTAAGTCTATTAAATCTCATCTTTTGCCGTTGTGATCTTTGTCCTGCTATTCGAATATTAAACCACACGTCGTAATTATCCCAACCCGATGAATTCTGGCTCATTTGAATGACAAAGTACAATTTGTATTTCTTTGCCGGTGTTAGTTCACTCAATGGTAATCGCCCACTAACTTCAAGCCAGTAGACTCCAACGAGCTCAAGTGCTTGTGATCCGTCAATAGTTGTACGTTTCCAGTAACGGTTGTTCGAGCTAGGTCCACCCCATATTACATTGAGAGCATCAGGATATAGGATTAGTGTTTGGAGTCCGGCAGTACTTGTCTCCTGCATGCATTAACGCATTTCATAACATCAGGTGATCAAGAAGAAAAGAAAATCCAGAGGAAATAATGAAGAACAGATCATATATTATATATACCTTAATGAAATTTGTTTGAAGTTTTCCTCGTTGATGCGCCATACGAGGGAGTACCATGCTTGAGAGTTTTGTTTCGTTTTCTCGCTGGATTATTGAATATATATATATATATAATGCCGGTTCCTTTATATATAGGATGGATTTGAAGGATTGTGAAGATAAGGATCTTGATACGAAATGTTGTAGAAATTTCAAGAAAGATGCGGTGATGGGAAATAAAGGTTTCTTCTTTTTGTTAGTAAAGTTTACTAACCCAATAAGCTAAGCTAAGAATAAAACTTGCACATCTTGATGTGAGTTGCATTTTATGTGGCCTGTAATGACATTGCGAAACACAACAAAGAATAAAAGTTGTTGAGATATAGAGGAATATATCATCTTTAGCACAAATAAAGAAGAGAAAAGTGATAGCTTCCATGTTGGTGGCGAATACTGAAAATGTAGGTGTCTGGTCATGGAAAACGAGGTCCAGGACGATACGTGATGCTGATTACCCGATAAATGGCCGGTTCATGATACATAGGAATATATTCTATGTAACTTTTGTAGGATAATGGAAACCAAATTATTCGCGAAAAGGATATCCATTAAACTAGGTAGCTTGGATGCTTGTGACACCGCTAATGTCAGTTCGCCAAAACCACCGTATTCTTTTGTTTGGCAAGGCATTCTGGGGGAACTTAATTAGGGTGAAATCAACTTCGAAAAGAGAGGTATAAGTGTGTGTCATTCTCAAGATCCTCATGCCTTTGAAATCAAATAACTGTGTCTGGAAATGGAATATCTTACTTTTTCAAAAGAAAGAAAGGAAAACCAAGAATCTTTGAATGCATTTTCTTTATTTCCCATCCTTTAAGTTAAATACATGGCACTGTAATATACTGAAGCAACCATATATGAGTCTTGAAACTCATTCATATACACTTCTTGGTAAAGGAGTCTAGTCCTTTACTCTGATGACTTCAGACCCTCATTATAAGGCTAAACCTTATAAGGTCTTGGAAAAGGTATGAACTTTTTTCTTTCCAATTAAGTTGCAGTTTTTTTAAGTTTGCTAACACTTGCTGATTGATTCATTACGGACGGTGCATATGAACAGCAAGTAGAGTTTCATATCAGACCATGGGAGCTTAGTGTGGTTTGGGGTAAAGACAAGCGATACTGGAGTGTACCGGATCATAACGACACTAGGTAAGACCGTACGAGCGAATCACTATACTCTTATTAGATATCATGGTGAATCACTTTGTTGTTGCTGTTGTTGTTGTAGGAAGGATCCACACACTGAACTATTACAAGTATCTTGGTTAGAGGTAACAGGTTCAATCAAGCTCAAGGATTTTGCGAAACCAGGAAAATACAATGTCAGTTTCAGGATAGGCATGAAAAAAGATGCATTTGGATGGAGCGGAATGCCAGTGTATATAATGGCCAAGATTGGAAAGAAAGGGAAGTATATCTGGAGGAGCGCAAATATAGCTCATAAAGATGATTCGACAAATTTTGAAATCCCTGAAGGAGCACCCCTTCAGATTGAGATTCCAGACCCTGATGATTGTAAAGAAGATGAAGAACTTCATTTCGGCTTGTATGAAGTCTGGAAAGGCAGATGGAAAGGTGGTTTGCAGATTTATGAAGCTATCATTAAACCTGCTGAACCCAAAAACAAGATAGCATCCAACTAATAGTTCAGCTAGGGCTTGAACTAGGCAATAGTTCGAAACAATCTCTGTTATGTAATAACATGACTGCGTAATCTGCAGCAACTCTATATAATAATAGTATTGTTATATGGACCTTATTGTTAGACCAGGTTAACATACCATGCAACGTTTAGAACCGGACAGCGTCCCGTGCCAAGTTAGTGAATGAAGACTGGCATTCATTGCTGATGGGTAGAACGCTGGAATCTTGAAAGTTACAGTGAAGTCAATGTGTACCGTATAAATAACTTTTCACTCTATAAACTTCCTATACAAATGAAGACTAACACAAAAGATAACTGACACTGAGATTTAAAGATCGGTATGGTAATTCTCTGGCTTAAACCACCAGGAGAAATCAATCCCGTTGTCCTTCAGTTTCTCTGTTGGCGGACTTATTCTCTCCAGAAGCTGTTATGTAACAAACAAGTTAAAACATTTTGCACAATGGAGGAATGAACTTCAAAATAAGTTTGCACAGCCTTGAGAATAAACCGACATAATGCGCAGATCAACTTTCTAAACCTACTAATCTAAAAGAAAGTAGGATCCAATTGTCATCAAACAGGTGCAAGAATCGTTCTACCCTCTCTATTCAAAGGCTTAATCAAATTCCAGTCAAATTTTTATGTGATACCAAGCGCAGTCGCATTATTTACACTGTCAGCATTCTCATGTAACTATACGAACAGGACTCGAGCAGAATGCTGACATAGGCAGTCAGGTGCAATTTAATTTCGTATCCACACAAATCATAGTACTAAAAAGAGAAAACAGTGGCTGACCTTTGAATGGAGTATTCCATTGGATACAATAACAGATCTGTCAAACACGCAGAATTCTCCACCATCCATGCGTGAAACAATCCCACCTGCCTCTTCAACTATCTGTGTTTGTTCGAAAAAGAAACCGAGAAACTCCTCTAAGATTGCTTACAAAATTCACTACTTCCTCAAACTGCAGGACTGAAACAAAGGTAAGCAAATCGACATTACCAGAACTCCAGCAGCCATATCCCAAGGTTTCAGACGATATTCCCAGTAAGATTCCACAATCCCCAACGCAACATGACACATGTCCACAGCAGCAGCACCAAGCCGCCTCACACCCTGTGTACATACATTCAAATTATTCAAAAAAAAATGTTAAAACGATGTGGGCCCAACCAAAACATATCTCTTGGGCCCATAAATCACATACCCGACTACCCGATAACTATATTTGGAAAACAAAGTCGGTTTCCTTTTCCTAGTCAGAAAACTATTAATAGAGTATATAAATATAAGAACATGGATTGATTTCTGGCATGACTTTTTTTAGATCAGGCAAGCAAAACCCTTATTCTTTTGGTTCTTCTTCTGCAGTCTGCAAACCACAGAAACAGGATTCAGGGTTCTTCAGATAATGGGCAATGATCGGAGGAAGAGTAGTAGTAGTAGAAGGGAGGAGAAGGGTTATGAAAACAGGGATCGGAGAGATGATAGAACAAAAAATTATGATCGTAAGGACAAGTACAGAGATATCGAAAGAGACAGGTACAGAACAAAAGATCAAGATCTTAGTAGGGAGAGGTATATAGAGGAGCATCATGTGCCAGGTCGAGATAGAAACGATAAGGAAAGCACTAGGGCTAGAGAGAACGAGCTTAAGAAAAAAGGCGAATCAGCTGCTGCTGGATCACAGCTATCAACTTCACAGATAGCTGAAGACATGAAAGAACAAAGGCTGAAAAGGAAATCTGAAAGTGTCTCTGAAGTTCTGTCATGGGTTCATAAAAGCCGCAAGCTTGAGGAAAGAAGATATTCTGAGAAAGAGAAAGCTGTACAATTAGAGCAGGAAAAAGGAGATGATGTCCCGGCTCGGCACACTTCAAAGGATCTTGCTGGAGTAAAAGTTCTTCATGGGCTTGATAAAGTAGCTGAAGGGGGAGCTGTAGTTTTGACTCTGAAAGATCAGAGCATACTTGCTGGTGGTGACCTTAACGAAGAGAATGACATGCTTGAGAATGTGGAGTTTGGAGAGCAGAAACGAAGAGATGATGCCCACAAGGCTGCTAAGAAAAGAACTGGAAAATATGAAGATATGTTCGACGATGGGACAATGCCTGCAAAGAAAATTCTCCCCCAGTATGATGATCCAGTTGAAGATGAGGGGGTAACTTTCGATGAAAGTGGGCGTTTAGGTGACACAGAGAAAAAGCTGGAGGACCTTCATAAAAGACCATTTGGTGTTTCCTCAACTAGCCGTCTTGAGAGTTTAGTTACTCCAGTAAAAATACCATCTGATTACTACACCCAAGAAGAGATGCTTCGAATTAACAAGCCCAAGAAGCAAAAATCTTTGGGAAAGAAAGATAAGCTGGATTTGGATGCCCTTGAATTGGAAGCTATCTCTGCTGGGTTGGGTGTGGGGGATCGTGGTTCCAGGAAAGATGGGAAGTTGCAATCTGACAAAGAGGAGCAACTGAGATCTGAGGCGCAGAAGAGGAGTGATGCATACAAATCTGCTATTGTCAGGGCAGAGGAAGCATGTAAGGCACTGCGCCACGAGCAAGTTTCAACTTTTCCAGTGAATGAAGCTGAAAACCTTGTTTTTGGAGATGAAGATGATGATCTATATAAATCAATAGAGAAGGCTAGAAAGCTAGCTTTAAGAAAACAGAATGTGGCAACTGCTGCTCAGGCAGCTGCTTCAGCCATTACTGCCAGCAACAAATCATTGGAAAACCAAACAACGGAAGCAGAAGTTACACAAGACGATAAGATTGTCTTCACAGAAACAGAGAGGTTTGTCTGGGGTTTTCGATCTGATAAAGAGGCTCATAAACCAGAAGATGAAGATTTTATCATGGAAGAAGATGAAATAGTGAAGTCCTCTGATCAGGAAATAAAAGAATTCGATGCAGATGGTTTGATTGATGCAGAAGATGCTAATGAAAATGGACGGTTAGTTACCATGGAGAATGAGAAGAAAGAGGATACAACACTAGCTGCGATCTTCCATGAACCTGCAGTTGACAAAGGTTTAGGAAGTATGCTTCAACTTCTGAGAGAACGTGGAACACTTGGGGAAACTGCGGAACCGGATGACAGGAACACGGATAAGAAGGAAAATAAGCAGGTGGGCATTCACGGTGACAGCAAGCCAAAGGAAATTCGGATTGACAGGAGAGATGAGTTTGGACGAATTATGACACCAGCAGAAGCATACCGGGTTTTATGTCACAATTTCCACGGGAAATTTCCAGTGAAAAAGAAGAGAGAGAAATTCATTAAAAAGTATCTAGACGAAATGAAGTTGAAGCAGAAGCCAATTCTCCGATAGGCCCTCTCTGTCAATGGAGAGAATGAAAGACGCTCAACCTCGGATGGAAAACACCATATATTGGACTCTACGGGAATGGAAAGCCAGAGCAGACAAGTTATCCTAGAATCGGCTTTGCTACTTTTTCTTATTTATTTATCTATTTTTTGCTGATAATCGGCTTTGCTACTGCCACAGACCTTCTTGATGGTGGCTTAATGTCATCCATGCTCGGAAAAAACACGGTTCAAAGGGTGATTCTACTAACATGGCCCCTCTGAAGAAGCCTAAGATTTCATTTTAATATTTGTTATATTTTAGATAGAAATTGCAGACAGATAACTCAAAAGAAGGTATACGTACCCTGCTGATGTCAGTAAATTCTTTAAATAAATTTATGTTTGTCGCCCATGCATCATCATGCTCATATCCAAATCCAGTCACTAGAAGAGATCTCTCCACCTGGATAGAATAACAAACCCAAACTTTTTTTACAAAGACTATAAAATGGAACTTTGATTAAGAAAAGAACAAGACAGAATTGGTTTGTATGTTACTGATAAAAGGATCTAAACAACTAGTTAACAATCAATACCCACCTGATCAGTTTGGCTAACATGAATTTTCTGTCCATTACAGAAGGCACCACCACCTGAGATAATCAATTGCCCAACACATAATCAGTTAACAAAGGAATAATAAAGAAGATGAGACTGCAATATATGTAATAAATAACATCCATACCGGCTGATGCAGTAAATGTACGGGTATTCCAACACATAGGACCTCCAACAAATTCAACCTGGAAAAAGAATAGTTGACATCAATGCAGACCGACACAGAAGTAAAGTCATGATGGGCATACAAATTCTGGCGACAAGAATAGTAGATTTCTATTGTTTGATTATCCATGCAGCCGGATGCAATACAAAATCTTCTATCTTCTATATTAGAATGTTATGCAGCAGATAATCGATTGGAAACCATATTTAGAATACACCTAATTTACTTGGGGATGTTTTCATACCACAGCAGCAGCAGCTGGCTTTCCTCGGAAAAGAACTGCTACTGATACTGCAAAGCTGGGATAGCCATGCGCAAAATTTGTTGTTCCATCTGGGGTTATCAAAAAGATTAGGATTTTAAAGGATGTTGAAACTACAAAGTTTTACAACAACTCAACCAGAGAATACATATAGGTTACAAGCAGACGTTAGACCCAGACTGATCCACATACAATTTTTAGTGATGTTGATCTCCTTAACATGTAAGAATTTCACATCACCCAAAAGCATAATAAGTTCAGAATCCTCTCAAACTCAAATAAAAAGTAAACATAGTATGCCTCCTTATGCAGTTATTTTCTACTCTCTGTCAAGTACAGGTTTGAATGATGGATTAACAGAAAAAAGCAGTACGTGGAAACATGCTAATGAGGGAGGATATCTCGATGAACTTAACAGAGTTCATTTACCAAAGAATTGACTTAAGTTGTTGTACAATAGTTGATCCACAGGATTTAAGTACAGAGGTAACCAACCTAAAGGGTCAATGCACCATAGATAATCAGAAGATGAATCTCCTATTAGTCCACCTTCTTCCCCGAGAATAAGGTGATCTTTGAAGTTCTCATTTACAACTCCCAAGATAGCAGTCTCACTCATTTTGTCAGTGCTGTAAGTGATTCAGAAACACGGGGTTCATTATCATGGTTTACTCTTAGCAGAAATTACAAGAAAGACATTACTGAAGCATCATGTTTCATTGATTCTTATCAATTTAGAAGCCTACATACTTGGCAAGAGCATAACTAGCATTTAGTGATCTCGATATGTCACTTGCCTTAAAATAGAAATCAGATTTACCAAACATAAGATGCTTATATATTTTCATAGTCTGAGTTAACAAAGACAAATAAGTTCCCCATAAAAAACCGCTTCTACAAAAGAATAAAAGCAAGCCAAAATACACTACCAATTGTTATGTCCAAAAAACTTAGGAACTGAAACACAAGTTAGTAGTTGCACATAGTAATCAGCAAGTTAAAATTCTCTTACTCCGTCACCAAGTCAGTGAGCCCTTTATAACTAATGTTTCGAGGTTTGTTAACTGCCTCCATCACAACCTTAACAAACAAAAAAAGGACAAGAAAAGAGAAGTAAGAATGTCAGAACTAATAGGAGGCTGATTCTCAAATGCCAACAAATATATATATCAAAAATTAAGATATTGAATTGAAACAGTAAGAATCTGTTAGGCGAAGAGGCGCATACACAAAATAATAAACGTTGTGCCCGGATTGCCCAAAGAAAAACTTCCAGCTACTTTACTTAGGAGGGAAAAGAATTAAGTGAATTGTTGGAATGTAATTTGTAACGTCTAGAAAAGTTAGAATAGTCTAGAAAAAGTTTAGAGTGTGTGAAGTCAGTAAGGTTGGCTATTTAGTGTGAAAAGATAACTAGTTGGTCAAGTTAAAAAGATAGAGAATGAATTCTCTAGAGTCAGTAAAAGTCAGTCAAATAGTTTTAGTTAAGAATCTAGAGATAAAACGAATGCTCTAGAGGAAGTGCTGGTAGGTTGTTTACTGTACTTGAGCAAAATATTAATCAGAAGTTTAAGTTTCAGAAAACTAGTCTTGCTCCAACAACCTCTAGTTTACTAGGATCTCTCTACGAGCAACTCAAAATACTATGCTCGTATATCTCCGCAATATTATCCGAGTGTTCTAAACATCTAAAAATTTCAACATGAACAAAGAGAAAGAACGCTCAAAAGTGACAACTAGAGAATCAAGTAGCTAACACCGCTTAAACCAAGAGGGGGTAATGGTTAAAGACTAAACATGAGTATTAAATTCACAGTATCTACTAGGCAAGGCAATCTTCAAATTCAGATGATAAACCACAACGACCCCTGAACATCCTTAGGCTACAGTTTACCTTCAAACCCCGTGATTCACTTTGCTATGTATTCACTTCAAACACTCAAATAGCTAAGAAAGTTTAAATTCCACATTGAATTTCATAAGAATCACACCCAGCTTTAAAATAGAGTCAAACGTTAGAAAATCAGCGTTTGGTGCTAGACAGTTCTTAACACTCCAACGTGGTAATAGTTCCACACCTTTCTTACCCTTGGCCTTGGGTCATGGCATTCACCCCAAAAGCCTCCTCCATCCTGCAAATTAGGGGCACTAAGTTTGAGTGCTAGCAACTTGGTGGCACCAATGCAAGCACTCTAGCCAGGTTGCTAGCAACTCAACCAAACCCAGAGTATTCAAAGTCACACCCGGCATTATTTGCTAAACAAATTCTCAAATTCAAGTCCAATTAAGTGTTCCTCCTCACCAGACATGTTACATCACAAAGAATCATTACTAGGTTTCCTTTGTAAACTCTAATGACAATGTTCTAAACATAACAAACAACAATAAACCCCCAAAATTGATAAACCAAACAAGAAACACAGTAATATATACATAAATTGAGTTCTACATTGAATCAAATTGAATCTTTGTTACCTCAGCACCAGTCTTTGCAGCAAGCTCAACAACTTGAAGGAGTTGTTTTGAAGGAATTGGTCCAGTTGATTGAGCACCAATCTTAGAGTAACTTTTCTCATTAGGAAACTCGGATAATACTGATTTTATAGACAACAAGGATCTTCTGGGTGTTGTTGTTGTAAAGGATAGATTTTTGCAAAACCTATCTCCATAAAAATTCACATTTTGATGAAATTTTGGGATAATGAGTTTGGGTTTTGGTGAAAATATTAGGGAAATGGTTGTTGAATTGATTAGAGACAAACCCATTTTGAGAGATTTGAATGAAATTGAGATATTCTTCTTGTCTTAATTTTCATGGAGGTTTTGAAGATATCTGTTGATTCCTTTCTTTGTTCTGTACTGAGAGCTTGATAGTGAAATGGTACATGAACACCCGAGAATAGGATTTGGGCAGCCTTCTATGATCCTTGATAGATAGTTCCTAGATAGGTCATAGTGGGCTTTCGCTTCCAAAGCGGTGGAAGACCATACTCATAGAAACTTATAGCCAAGAAGTCGAAAGAAAAAAAAGAAGTCAAAAGAAAAAAAAAAAAAGAATGACTTCTATAACTTGGCGTCATTATGGGCGACCTTGAAAGAATTAGGAGCAACTGATAAGATAAAATAGGGTCATCCAATCCTAAAATGAAGTCATCCTTTATTTACGATTTTTTGAAATGGCAAATATACCCTCCACAACCGGTAGTTTAATTTTTTTAATCTGTAGATGTTAGGATAATCGGAGGGTATTGTATACATATGTGGTTTGAAAGTTTTGTTATTTTGAAGAAAAAAAACCTACAATCTGAATGTATTTATTTACCATGTCTCTCGATTATGAAGTTGTCCCAAAATTGATATTTGAAAAAATCTCAAGTTTTTCGAATTTGGGAACTACCATAATCGGTAGACATGGAGTTAACATGTCTCCCGATTATGAAGTTTCCCCAAAAATGAAATTTGAAAAAATCTCAATTTTTCGAATTTGGGAACTACCATAATCGGTAGCTTATGAAGTTCACCTAACCTACCGATTTTAAATCCCACGTTAACCGGTAGACAATGAGAATATATTGTGTCCGATTATAATGGTATTTTGGTTCAGAAGAACAATAAAAATGAAACCACTATAATCGGTAGAAATGGTTGATATTTGTATTTCCGATTGTGGACCTGTCTGAAATTTTTTTGGAACACCAGAATCGGTAGTTAAGGTTGATAACATTACTACCGATTATGCACATATCTGACAATTTTTTGAAAATTTACCAGAAACGGCGGGTAAGGTTGATATGTATCCTCCGATTATGGTGAAAAATTCAGCAGTTTCAAACAATCAAGTAATAAACATAACTCAAAATACATTCATAACCCATAAACTTAAGAACATATAATCCAAAACAAGTATTTAAAACACCATAATCCGAAAGAAACTGTTAAAACAACATAATCCATAACATGGAACAACGCATTATCACCTAGTTTTCTTCTTAGTATTGTTAGCTGGAGTTTTAGAATACTTAACACAATCCGGACGACCCGCATTATCACCAGCATCACCTTCATCTCCCTCAATATTTCCTTCAGCATGAGAGCTTGAAGAAGCCTGAGATCTTTCGTTCGTCTTTGATGTTTTTTTCTTGGGAGGGTTCTTCTTCACTTTCTCCCCAAACTCAGCTGCATACTCTTCATTATCAACATTATAAATCATCTCTCTGTGCTTTTTTATCTTCTCAATTGGCATAGGTTGTCCGGCCGTTATGCAATAAGCGCACCGTTTAGACAAAAACTTGAACCTATTTACCTGTTTTTTTAATTGACAAAACATCAAATGGAGTTCACCTAAAAAATTGAATCGTAATATTAGAGGGAAAAGTCATAACCATACGCACCAGTTTATCATAACCTGGGGGTTTTTATTTTTGACGATACATTTGCAAATGGAAGCCGTAGAGGTCGTCTTTGCTTTAAGTTCACGGATTACACGAAGATGTGAATGCTCCCGGTACCACTCCATATATCCTAGAGAATTTTCATCACCTCGGTTGACAGCTCTCCCAGTGTTCGCCAAGTGGTACAGCCTCTTATCCCAATGTTCAGTAACAGATGGTGTACCAGAGTAAACTACCTTGATGGTGTCCTGGTTAGACTCTCTATGCTCCATGTCCAACTTGAACTTGCCATTTATGTGATGCCATGGTACTGTTTGGAAATAACGATGTTGTCGCATCACCCTGGAGCCATTGTACATCACATAACCTGTGGGGTGCCACAATGGTCCAAAATAATGGGATAACTCGGAACGACCCGTTATATGTCCACTAGCTCGATCTTCCTTATACGGATCAAAGAATACCTCTGAGGCCTTAATTGAGTCTAATTTTTCCCTCAAGCTAACCAATTGCTGCTCCTTTTTCCTTGAACGGTTCTTTGTAAACTTGTACTTTGTTCATCTCGGTGTACCTCTCACACACGCTGTGTTCACAACTGCCAATTTCAGATCGGGATAATGGTCATAATTTCATGTCTACATAGATATCAAACCAAGTATTAGAAATTGATTCTTAAATTAGAAAAAAAAAACATAACGAGCAATGGATTAATAGAGTTGAGAAAATACCTGGAATAGACTCACGTTCCCGACAATTTGGCTAGTTCTAAGCCTCGACGCCTTTCTCAACTCTGTCATCAAGAATGCAATAGTTGTCGTGCCCCAAGAGTAGTCCGTGACCTTATTGAGAGGATGTAATAGTTGTAGAAGGTTGGTGTTAGAGCATAGATCGGTTAAACCCACCAAGCGTTGGTATGTCAAGTTTGGTTGTCATATTTTAGTGAACCAAAACTCATTTCAGAGTCGCTTGATTAAATGTACTAGAGTCAACTTCGAATAGGTTAGCTTGAAAGTATTAGGATATGAGACATTACAAGTATTGCGGAGACTTGAAGAAGTGAAGAAGTACGGAGCTACAACCACAACATCATCCTTTCACTTGAGGTTAGTGATATTTGACTTGAACTGTTTCATTCCCTAACGTATCTTTCAAGTCGCATTGAAAACAAAACTGCGAAGCATGAACACTCTAGATAGACATAGTATTAAGGAATTCAATAGAAAGGTTTATTGCTTAACCATTAAACTTTGTAGATAAGACATCAACATAATCGTATGAATGCAATTGTGATTATGTATGGGTATGAGGTGAGGATTTCATCCTAGGAAACAATGTTGCTACATGTGTTTTAAGGAAGTAAGTTCATGAATTTTGTCTGTGAACCGAAAAGGAAATCGCCAGGCATTATTGGGACTGTTCTTCATTGCATATCTTATGAATGACCAATATGTGTGATTAGTATAACCGCTCATGACTTGTTTGTGTTCTTGGTAAAACTATTCACATGAGGCCTGACTTTTGTATTGGTATGACTTTTATTAGTGCAACAAATCTTAAGTAATCACATGTTGGTATTATCGAGTTTGTGCAGTTTGTAAGGCCTAACACTGGGTAAAGGGGAACCGATCCTAGTGAGAGGTGCAACAATGCACAAATGGGAATCGACCCTTGTATGGGGTGCAACAAGGTTTATAGCAGAAAGTGGAACCGATCCTATGGACATGTGCAACACGTTTTTAGGCAAAGGGGAAACAATCCTATGGACATGTGCAACACATATGATTTAGATACCATATATATGTGGGGAACCGATCCTAGTACCTAGTCATGCGAATTTTAGGAAGATAGTGTGACTATGCACAGTACTCACATGGAGATAGAACCGAAACTTGTTTTGGTAGAACCGTTAAACCCATGATTTGTGATTGAGAAGTTCTTAATCAATCGCATAGCTCTTGAAAGTCAGTTGAACCAATTCTAAACTTGTTTGGAAGTGTGGTAAATCGGTTTCAAGTGAGTAAGTATGAAAGAAGACTTACAAAGAAAGGATGTCGACACACTTTGAACGCATGCAGTAATGCGTATATTTTTTATTGTTACTCTGCCATATTTCTTAGGTGTTGAAATCATCAAACAAGGTACTAATCTTATGCTCTCACAATGTAAGTGTATAACATACTTACTCCAACGCACCAATGGCATAAAACCAGTATGCACACCACTTGCAAATCAAGCGAAACTATAGAAACAAAGAAGTGAAAAATTCTCATATCCAAATCTATATCGCAATGTTGTAGCTAGGTTCTCTTCAGTATATGCATTTAACTCATCCATATATTTTCGTAGCTGCCAGTTTATGCATGATCCATGTGTTGATCATTGGGACTTCATCAAATGCATTATGAAGTATCTGAAAAGTACAGTGGATTACGGTTTGTCCAGACTGGGCAGGAAACTTGGATGATCAACGCTCTACCAGTGGCTACTGTACCTACTTCGGAGGTAATCTCATATCATGGAGTGCACATAAGTAGAAGACCGTCTCAAAACCCATCACTGAAGCAGGATATAGAGGTGTGGAAATAACAACTTCAGAACTCATATGGATACAATCGTTGTTAAAGGAACTAGGGATAAAACTTCTACACCTACACCGTTGTTTGAAAATTTAGTGCAACTTATCTTGCTGCCAACCCCGTCTTTCATGCAATGGCCAAGCATATAGAAATTGATAACCACTTTGTCCGAGAAAGGGTTGCAAGTAAAGAGCTTCAAGTCAAGTTTATCTCCCCCAAAGACAAACTTGCAGATAATATTTACAAAAGGCTTAGCTTCACCAAGATTTCAATTCATTCGGGACAAGTTGAACATTCGAAAACTCCAACTCAACTTAGGTCAAGGGTAGTTGTACAAGATTCCTTGCAATCTCTCAGCTGACTATCTTAGAAAACCACAACAACGACTCAACAACTAAGTCTAGTCCTCCACAAAATACTAATGTCTAACTTCTGTTGTTCTGTTAATTAAACTGACTTGTGAAATTGTATATTGTAACCCTAATTATAAACATATATAAATAGAGACTCTCATCTCCACAGTTCTGTGTGGAACATTTACCAATCATATTCTTGGATATTGGATATGAAATATTTCTGCTTCCAATATTTATACACATAAAACAAGCACACCAACCATTAAAGAAGCACTTAGCTGAAAATATTGACAATTCAAATTAGGGCCGGATAACCAAAGCCACAATGGAAAGCGAACATTCAGCGTGAATATTGGTATTACTAATTTATCTCGTTTTTATGCCAAACAGTTCTGATATAGTTTGGTCATGATTTCAGAATTTCGAAATCGTTTTCTTCCGTTTCCGCTTTCAAAAGTTTTTTAAGACGGGATTTTGGACTTCCTAAAAACCGCTCTCTCTCTCAAACAACCACAAAAACGAGACCACTGCTTTTCCCAGAAGGACGGGCCCACCTTTCGTTTTCCTTTTTTTTGTGGCATTTGCGGTTTTGGCTTTTGATTTTGGTGTTTGGTCAAAAGTCGTACCCAGGGCCGGCCCTGAGGCAAAGTCAACGAAGGTTGAATTTGGGGCAGCAGCGAAAGGGGGCAGCAAAAATAGGATTTTATCTATAGGGGGTTTGTGATAAAAAAAATGAAAATGAAGGTTTAAAACGTGAGTACAGAAAGTAAAAAGGATGTATATGAAGAGAAGTAGGGGGCATATTATGAATAAGGACTTACTTTAAAGGCTTATTGCTAAATATATAATAAATATCATATATTACAGATAGATTTTTTTCTCTCGATTTTTCTATCAAAATCTCGACTTCTTCCTTATTTCCTTCCCTGATCCTCTGGCTCTTCGGCTCTTCCACTTGAACCATTGTTGCGACACCACCATCTCCACGGTAAGTAGAATCAAAACCCCAATTAAATCATGAAGCATAAGATAGATTGACATTTATATTATAATTGATTTTGCATCTAATCTTTAGTTTTCAGTTAGTATAACTTAAGTATATTTTTAGGGCAAAAAGTTTTAAACCCCCAATTCAATCATAAGAATAGATTATCATGTATGTTCTATGATTGATTTTAAATGTTATCTTTTGATTCTCAGTTAACATTACTTAATTGTATATTTTAGGGCAATTTTTTTTTAATTGAACCCCCAATTTTTAGTCAAATTTTTTTGTTTGTTGTTCTTGTTTGTTGAGCATTTTTCTTTGTTGAATCAATGGCAAGTATGCCTCTGAAAAGAAAACAATCATCTGGATGTCAAAATAGGAAGAACCAAAAAAAGAGATTGGCATCTACTAAATCTCTTGTAGGTTCTTTTGATAAGTTTTTGATTAGGAATCAACCAATAGTTGGGAACGCCACCAACGAAGATGATGCTACAACTGATAAGGGTATGAATGAGGTGAATGAGAACGATGGTATTGCTGATAATAGCATGAATGAGGGAATGTAAGTGATGGGGATGATGATAATGGGATTGAGGAGGATAATGTGAATGTTGGTGTTGCTAATAATGGTGTTAATGAGGGGATTAATGGGAATGTGAATGTTGGTGTTGCTGATAATGGTGTTAATGACAATGAGAATTATGGAAGTGCTGCTAACAGTATGAATGATGGTGTCTATGAGGTGAATAATGAGAATGAAGGTGCTGATGGTGATAATAGAGATAGAAATGAGGATGATGTAAACACAACAGCAGAAAATAATGAAGTTGGAAATTGTGGTGATAAGTTAACAGATAGAGACATGCTTGATCCAGGTAATTGGGAAACAATTGATAAAAAACTTGTTGATTTTTTGGTAGAGAAGGGTCCGGTAAGAGTTGACAATATCATATTCCCTAGAGATGACAAGAACGATTGTTTCTCTAGCTATCATTACTTTCGGAAATTGAGCAATTTTGAGAAACAAGATAGAAGATGGTTAGTGTATTCGAAAACTTTGGACAAGGTATTCTGTTTTTGGTGTAAATTTTTCATGAAAAGGGAAAGTAATTATCAGTTGTGCAGTACTGGGTTTAATGATTGGAATAACCTAAGTGGAAGACTCGCAAGTCATGAAAACTGTGGAGTGTTGTATGTCTGATTGGCTTGAGTTGGAATTAAGTTTGAGAAAGGAAAAAACTATCGACAAAATAATACAAGAACAGATCAACAAAGAGAGAAAACATTATAAAGAAGTATTAGATAGGATGAAGGATGGAGTGTTGTTTCTAGCGAAGAATGGTTTAGCATTTCGTGGCGATAATGAGAAAGTTTATACAAAAAACAATGGTAACTTCTTAAGATTCATAGAGACACTTGGAAAATATAATCCCGTGTTAAAGTATCATCTGGAGAGCATTGAAAAGAATGAAATGCGTACTCATTATCTCAGCCACAAGATTCAAAACGAACTGATTTCAATGCTTGCCGATGCAAAGAGAAAGCTTATTGTCAAGAAAATCCACGAAGCCAAATACTTTTCAGTTATTCTTGATTGTACTCCTGATGTTTCTCGCAGGGAACAAATGTCTATTATCATCCGATGAGTAGATGTTTCAACAACAAGAATCGAAGAATATTATCTTGGGTTTTTGCGAGTGGAAGATAAAACAGGAGAAGGTTTATTTTTTGAACTTGAAGATGCATTAATTAATCTTGGGTTAAACATTGATGATATAAGAGGACAAGGGTATGACAATGGAGCAAACATTAAAGGAAAACATAAAGGTAGAGATGTCAAACGGGGCAAGATAGGGCCAACCCGACCCTAGCTTGCCAACCCGTGGTAGGGTTAGGGTCAGCCCTAGCCCTAGTACTATTCATGAACAAGCCAAAAACCCCAACCCTAACCCTAGGCGGGTCAGCCCTGACGGGTCGACGGGTTGGCTGGTCATTGTTCGAATTAAAAAAAAAAATGAGCTGTGAATGTGGAGATTCGAACCCAGGTCAATTAGGTGGTCACATAGCATACAGACCACTGGACTATGAAAGTGGCTTTGCCCATTTTTCCGTCAATCACATATATGATCTATTTACACGGTATTTTTTTTCACCAAAAATAAAGAGTTAAAAACCCTACAGCAAACCTTTCTCATTTCTTCTGCCGCATCACTGTCTCCTTCCTTCCTCGGCTCCTCCACCTCCCTCCTTAGTCCTTCCTCTCTTTTTCATTTTTTCTTACTTTGCTTCTTTACCTTTTTAGATCAAGATTCTCCGCCTTTCACTTTGCTTAGACCTAGATTTTTCTAGGAATTTGATAATCAGTTGATTATCATTTTTTTATTTATTCAATCAGTTGATTAATATTTGTATGGGAAAAATCGTATACAAACCAACATATTTATCCTCTCCTTATATGTATGTTTCTCTCTTTCTTTGGATTTAATATAATGGTTGCATGATTTGAATGGATTAAAAGAATGGGTATTCACTGGATCTTCAAATTCTAGACTTGTTCTATTGTGCATCTTATTTGATAGATCTATGTTTGTTACCAGCTTGTTTGTGTATACTTAAAGTTAATAAAGATTTAGATATATATGATATAACATCTTGAAAGTAAGAAATGAACTGATTGTAAGAAATATCAAGTCCAGGTTTTCTATATTTCGTCAAAGTAACATAATTTAACGGGTTGGCAGGTAACCCGCGGGTTGACTCTAGACCGGCTTGTTTTCTTGTAGGGCTATATATGGCAACCCTAACCCGGCCCGTTTAGACAACAAGCCAAGCCGAGCCGGGTTGAAACAAGCCGGGTTAGGGTCAACCCACGGGCCGGGTTATTAATTGACAGCTCTACATAAAGGTGGGCAGGCAAGATTACTCGAGATCAATCCAAGAGCTTTCTACACACCATGTGCTTTTCATAGTCTTAATTTCATACTTTCAGATATGGCCAAGTCTTGTCCTAAAGCAAGTTCTTTTTTTGGATCCATACAACGTATTTATACACTTTTTTCAGCTTCAACAAACCGGTGGGATATATTTAAAGAGGAGATTGGAAAGAAGGGATGGACACATAAGCCGTTGTCAGACACACGGTGGGAAAGCCGTGTCGCAAGTGTCAAAGCAATAAGATAGCAAGCTCCAAAAATTCGAAATGCTTTAGAGAGATTGCGAGATTCATCCCCTATCTCTCAAGAAGTCAGCACTGCCGACAGCTTAGTAAGTTTTGACTTGCATAATTTTGAATTTTATCTTAGCTTGACTATCTGGTATAGACTTCTGTTTGCTATTAATAATGTGAGTAAGTCATTGCAATCTAAAGATATGGACATCGGTGTTGCTATACAACAAATGAAAGGTCTTATTGAGTTTTTTAAAGACTTTAGAGTAAATGGGTTTCAAAAGGCAATGGATGAAGCTAAGGAGATTGCAAGAGCGATGGGAACTGAACCTACATTTCGTGAAGTTCGTACCACCCGTACTACCGAACCAACATCAGGTGAGGAGTTTTTTTAGAAAAAATTACTTCTTATATATAGTAGATAGTGCTATGTCTTCATTCCGAACCAGATTTGAACAATTTCAAATGTACGAAGAAATATTTGGGTTTTTTTATGACTTGAACAAGTTGGAATATATGAGTGAGGATGAATTGATGAGTGCATGTGTTGCACTTGAAGCTTATTTGAAGCATGGTAGATCTAGTGATATTGATGGCAGAGAATTACATATGGAACTAATCGTCATGCGAATTGTACTATCTAGTTCGTGTAGTAAGCCAATCGATGTCTTACAATTTTTAATAAGAATGGGTGGTTGTTACCCTAATGCATGGATTGCTTATAGGATATTGCTTATGATTCCAGTCATAGTCGCCTCCGCGGAAAGAAGTTTTTCTAAGCTAAAGTTGATTTTCTCGTATCTTCGATCAACTATGTCGCAGGAAAGACTAGTAGGATTATCTATGTTAGCAATTGAAAATGACATGGCTATGCCAGTTGATTTTAAAATTGTACTTTCTGATTTCGCATCCAGGAATGTAAGAAGAGTCATTTTCGAATAGATGGTAATATGTGTTATTATTCGAATCGAATGAACTTTTATTATTATTGTTTTTTGAATATATGTTATGTTGAGATATTTGACAAGCTTGTGGAAACATTTGAGAACTTAATATATGTATTTATAGGCTTAAATATGACAGAAAATGAGGCTAACATAGTGTGTACACCACCTTATGCTCCTGACTGTAGTTTGCTGGGGGACAACATTTTTTGGGTAAGCTTTGGGGCAGCAAAATGCCAGGGCCGGCCCTGGTCGTACCAAACAGCACTCACGAGGTCTGAAGACTCGGAGCCCGTTTTTCTACACTTGAAACACATTACAATCCATGTACTAAAGCGCCGTTGCTACCGCCATTTGCAACGAGATATCCAAAAGATTATTACAAAATCCCGTTAAGAAAAAGCATGACACGTGTCGAGAACCCACCAAACAAATGTCTGCCATCCTCATCCGTGACTGGCTCCCTATATTGTACCGCACCAGTACTAATTCAATTCAATAATGCTGTACTGTTCTTCTGCTGAAACTGCTGCATTATCTCTCTCATTAAGAAGCCGTTGCATTTCTCTCTCATGAATTATTAAATTTCCCCGGAGAGAAGAAGAAGACATGTATTCCGCTTGTGGAGCTCTACCCCCGGCCGGCATTTGTACCAGGTATGTCAAAAAGATGTCCATTTTTCAGTTATGTTTCAAGGTTTTGTTAAGGTTTTAGGGATTCGTTTGTGTGGAGCTAAGTAGTTGAGACCCGAAATTAGGGTTTACTTTTTTGATGATTTCTTAAAAGAAAGAAGAAAATGTAAGAAATGGACTTGATATTAGCCTGGGTTGATGTGCCCTAATCTTTGAATTCTTGGCTTAATTGGTACATTTTGTGATCATTGCAGGTTGAAATTGAATAATGGCGACAGACTCACAGGAAGAATTAAGGAGACTGAAGGATGTTATTCTTAAATTATCCGCAGAAATTGGTGGAAAGAATCAAAAAATGGAATACATTGCAAAAAAGTTGAAACAAGGTTCGACGGCACTTAGTGAAATGAAGGAGGAGACACATCACCTAGATCAAGCTTATAAGGAAGGTAAACTATCTTGTTATAGCTTGCTACTATTACATTCTTGAGATTCTTTCAGTTAATCTTTTAGTTTCTTGATTTTGATTCAGAAAAGAGAAACGTGAAGATTACTATGCTTGAAAATCAAAGGTTGCAGAGAGAAATAGAAAATCAAAGGAGAGAAATCGAGCAGCAGGTTAAGGAAATCAAGAAACGTGACGCCCAATTGGATTTCAAGAACAAGCAACTTCTGGTTTTAAGAATGCTTAAAGGTGCGGCACAGGCTCCAGAAAAGGTAAACACTCTGCAAGGGAGGCATGAAGGAGTGGAGAACGGGAGTGGTCAGGACAAGGTTCAGCTCCAAATTGATACGAATGGTCTGCACCAGGCTCCACAAAAGGTAAACACTGTTCAAGGGAGGCATGAAGGAGTGCAAAACATGAGTAGTCTGGACAAGGTTCAGGTCCATGTTGATACGATTGGTCTGCACAATGAACTGGAAGAGAAAGATTATGAGCTTAACCGGCAGAAGCAAACCCTTGGCGTCAAAGAGCACAGGAGTAACCATGATCTGCAGGAGGCGCGCAAAGTTTCAATTGTGGTAAGAAGTTTATAAATTTACTTATTCTGCACGCACCGATAGTTTTCATCTTTTGCTCTAAGAAAGGAAGTTGTGATTTTTAAAGTGCAATATTCGAGGTGATTGCGTCCTCACCTACGGAATTGGGGAACTGAATGTGAAAACATTTTGAGGTACTTGCAATCAGAAGTTCTCACCTACGGAATTGGAAACGATATCTGCTGAGTTGTGTCTCATTATAGCAGAACAAAATACAAGATTCGGAGTGATATGCTTTTAAGAATATCACTATGAATCAAAACCTTCATGTGAGTAATCAATCTGCGAAACTCGTCTGTTTCACTTGTTCCCATGTGTGCTTGTGTCATAATACCATATCCTCCTACCGTTCTACTATCCTTGCCAATTGATTGGTGTATGTAATTTAATCTTCTGTTTCAAAAAACCATCTTTGAAGAGTTTGAATCATACTAAACCTGTGTGGTGCAGGAAATTGGAGAGGAAGATGATGAAAAATCAGTAGAGATATTAGATGATTGGCGCATGGAAGATTGCGAATTCAGTGAAGAAGAAGAATGCAATTCCTTTGAAGATACGTTCCCTCCAATTCCACCACCAGAATCTTCTGTTGATCTGTGCAACGATATGCAAAACAGCAGCTCACATCTTTCGGTGATAATCCCTGATTCAGTGAGTTTCTTTGGTCATATTTGGTCCCAACAATCATAACATGTTTCACTAATTATTTTATCCATTTCTAATCTTCAATTTCAAACAATACTTACCAAGCCTGTGTGGTGCAGGAAGTTAAAAAGGGAGATGAATGCGGCAAGGGAGATATTGAAGGCGGTGGAGGAGTAGAAACTGTAGAATGCAATGCCTTTCAAGATATGTTTCCTCCGATAGCACCACCAGAATCTTCGGTTGATCCGTGCAACGATATGCAAACCAACAGCTCAGATCTTTCCAGTGTACTCCCTGTTCCGGTGAGTTTCTTTGGTTGTATTTGGACCCAACAATCATGACACGCTTTTCGCCCTTGATTTTCACTAATTATTGTATCCATTTATAATCTTCAATTTCAAACGACCATCACTGAGGAGTTGTAAATAATACTACCAAACCTGTGTGGTGCAGGAAGTTAAAAAGCGAGATGAATGTGTCAAGGGAGATATCGAAGGCGGTGGAGTAGAAACTGTAGAATGCAATGCCTTTCAAGATATGTTTCCTCCGATAGCACCACCAGAATCTTTTGTTGATCCATGCAGTGGTATGCCGAACAACTGCTCAGATTTTTCCTTTGTACTCCCTGATCCGGTGAGTTTCTTTGGACTTATTTGGTCCCAACAATCATATTTAGCCCTAGACAATATTTCTTCTAATTTGCAATAATTTATTTAGTTAGGAATATGTTAGTCTTAAGTTACCCGTCCACCTACACATTCAACTGATAAATGGCTTCACAATCCATGATCGTCTTGTAATGAATGAAGAACTGAGTTTATATGTGACTTGTTGAGGCTAACTTGTCATCTAATGCACTTTTTTTTTTTTTGGTTGCTCTTCTCAGGATTGTGAAATGACTGATATGGAATGGTTATCAACCTTTGTTGACGATTCTATGTCAGCTGGAGACATCACTGTGGGCATAGACTTCTCTGACAACAATAAGAACGATGACTCTGCTACAGTCCTTATGAATAGCAGCAGCTCTTGCTCTGGTGGGAAGACAATGGCTCTCAGTCCTGATACTGCTGTCCTGGACTTGTATGGAGCAAGCGCCCATGATCAGCAATTTTCTGTCAGTGACCCGCTTCAAATTTAGCGGGCCTCTCGTAAATCATGCGTCAGAAACCAACCAAATCCCAACTTGTACATATCATCAGAATCAGTGTATTTTGCAGAATCCCATCCACCCAAAAGAACAGAAGAAGAAAAAAAAAGAGCAGCAGCCTGGTGTACTGTCCTGGAAATGAGGGTCAAAGGTACACCTGCCAGATGAGTTCAGTTGCAGAATTCTTACGAGCTAGAAACTCTTAAGCTTTAATTCACTTTTTGTTATTTTGTATGTTGTATAAAGTTGGGGGATGGAGAGGAGGATAGGAGCAATTTATGACTAATCAATATTTGCTGATGATCTCAGCATTTAAAACACGCATCATTTTGTGTTCAGAATGGTTTATCTGCTTTGTTGCTTAATTAACATTTCCAGAAAAATAAAGGTGGCACGTTTTGTTTCCACGAAAAAATCCATATGCATATATCTACCATGCTGAAATAAACTAGCATTAAGAACTGTCTAATTATCTGACTAAAGAACCTGTGCGGAGAAAAGATAAATCTTTCTGACAACTTCAACGGTTAGATCATCGACGTTTTCTTTCCGATTCATTCATACGTAGGAGCCAAACACCGCTCAACAGTCCGTCCCACGACAGGGTTCTCTAATCCTGCTGCCAGCCGTTCTTTATCATTTATTCGTTTGTTTACTGCAATTAATCAAATACAAAATGACTCTCAGTAATGACATCAAATACTCTACTCAACAATCAGAAGTAAACAGAGTGTAAGCAACGAATACCTGCAGCTTCGAGTTCATGAGTTCCTGGTGCCACCCTAATATCCACCTAAAGTATTTGAAGAGAACTAGAGGATCAGTACACGTGGCTGTCAAACTAAATACGTATAATTCGACGTAATCTTACACAATGCATGTCATCAACGGATATGCTGAACCAACTGAGCAAGATATTGACAATATTGCAAAGGTAAAATCATATTCAGACAAATCGAGGATCACAATTATAAGGGTTTTTCAGTTTTGTGTCCCACCTTGTAACGAGAAGGTAGACTGCGCTTAAGTTTTACATGTAAGAAAAGTCCAATAGATGAAGCCATTTTGCAATTTCCTACTGTAGGAATAAACGTGACCCTGCATCAAAATAAGAATACCGATGTTTCAACTGTAACTTCAACAAGAAATGTCTCCAAAGAGTTCTAGGTTAAAAGAAAAGAATAGTGGCAGTCACCTGACATGGCTGTGCTTATCATCTATTTCAACAGAATCCTCCGTGATAACTTGCAGTTGTTCCAAGGTATAATTAGGATGTTCTGGATCTTTTATATCTCTGATATGATGTAAGACTGTCAAGGAAAAAAATATAGCTGCTACATCGTCCACAAGAAAAATATTAAAAAAAAATGGCGCCCGAATCCACTTGAAAGAACCCAAAATTTCTTCTATAGTTTTTTACAGGCGAACTGTAAGTTGAATGGAATATCCCTTATCCAGTACTCCCTCCGTTTATATAAAAGAGATACTATCACTTTTTTATAAACGGAGGTAGTATTTGATTCTGATATGTTATATTAAATTCAGGAAGGAGGCCAACAATAACTACCTAAAGAAGGCGTGTTATCAAATTTTCTTTTAGCATATTTACCATTAAGCTTTCCATTTACTAAACCAAGTACAACAGAACAAGAACGCTAAATTATCGAAACTTAGGATATCAAAAACTTCTTGTTGATCAATAGGGTCAACAGTATATTCGTCAAAATCAGCAGGCACTACCCATGAACGTACACGGCATTCTTTTCTTTCATAAACAACAGGGTTCATGTTAGATAACTCCTGAACCATTTCTGAAGTGGAATGTGGAACTCAAAGGGTCCACTGCCTATGTACCTGAAAAACAAAAATCTGTTAACCGAATTTTATATTGATGACATTGGCAGCAATTATCAATGCAAAATGTATAAATATAAATAGACCGCGTCCAACATGTAAAAGATTTCATAGAAGAAAATTCATCCAAAAGTCTAAATTTCCAAAACTTGTTAGAAACTCAGGTGTTATAGCAAAACTTTGATATAAGGACACAAAAGTATCAAATTTACGATAGTGGTAGAAGTTGAGCCAAAGATAAATGGGAAAATGACAGAATGCAAGGTACAGTTGTGTTCTATAGATTTATCAAATAGGGTTTCGAATCTGTATCATCGTACCCAAAAACCAAATACAGCATATTTATCTATATCATACATGTCGAACTTTCTGGTACACACATTTCAGAAATTGTATAAATGGTTTCTGCAATATCTAAACCTCGAATTGATGAAACCCTAGAAAAAATTAAACACTTTCAATTTCCATAGTAAGCTATCTTTTATTGGTTATAATTAGGGCTGCACAAACTTACCAGAACCGACACCATATAATAGGAAGATTAAGATGATCGAACATACCGTTTTAGTCAGATTTTGATAGAAATTTGATAGGTTTAGAACGCCTAACCAATACAACCCTAATAATAAATATGAGAGTGTTTGATGTCTTCTTCTCTGGGACAATACTGGAGCTGATGGTTGGTTTTGCTTCTTTGCTGCTTGTCAGAGAAGAACAAGAAGAAGGTGGTGGCAGTGGTGGTGGGTGGTTCAGATGGATGGGGAAGGAGAAGGAGGAAACGTCACTCTGCTCTGCTGCATGCAGTAGTTATGGGGGTTAGTAATTCGGAGATTTATAGAGATCATGATTTATAAAAGGAAACGTTAAGACCATAAAAAAAAATCTTAAAAAATCCTGTCCTATATGGATACATCATACATTAAGTTGGATTTTCTGCCGGGTTGGGTGTTGGGGCATCATGGTTCCAGGAAAGATAGGAAGATGCTATCTGCCAAAGACCAGTAACTGAGAAGAGGAGTGATGCATGCAAAGCTGCTATAGTCAGGGCCGAGGAAGCATGTAAGGCACTGCGCCGCGAGCAAGTTACAATTTTTGTAGTGAATGAAGCTGAAAACCATGTTTTTGGAGATGAAGATGATGAGCTATACAAATCAATAGAGAAGACTAGAGCTTTAAGAAAACAGAATGTGCTCAGGCAGTTGCTTCAGCCATTACTGCAAGTAACAAATCAGGGAAACAGAGGAGTTTGTCTGGGGTCCTCAACTTGATGAAGAGGCTCATAAACCAGAAGGTGAAGATGTTATCATGGAAGAAGATGAAATGCTAAGGTCTTCTGATCAGGAAATAAAAGACTGCAACTTTCTGTGAAGCTGCAGTTAGTAAAGGTTTATCAGGTGTACTTCAACTTCTAAAAGAACGTGGAACACTTGTGGAAACTGTGGAATGGTGCAGCAGGAACATGGACAACAAGAAGAATAAGCTGCAGGGCATTCACGGGATACGCACAGGGAAAAGGAAAGAGGAAAAATCCATCACACTATATATCAAGAAGAAATGAAATTAAAGCAGATGCAAAGTTCTGATAAGCCTGTCTGTCAATGGAGAGAATGAAAGCAGCTCAAGCTCGGGAGCAGCGGGAATGTTAAACCAGGGAAGGCAAGTGATCCTGGAATTGTCTTTGCTACTGCCACAGACATTCTTGAAGGTAGCTTAACACCACCCATACTTGGAAAAAACACAAAGGAGCACAAGCACAAGGCTGGCAGCCTGGCAGTAGAAAGGGTGATTTTACTAGCATGGCCCCTCCGCGGAAGCCTAAGATTTGATTTTAATTTTTGCTATGTTTTTATTTAGATAACTCTAAAGAAGGTTACGCACCCTGCTAATATCAGTAAAATCATTAAATAAATTTCTGTTTGCCGCCCACGCATCATCATGTTCATACCCAAATCTAGTCGCTAGAGGAGATCTCACCACCTAGATAGAATAACCAAACTCATATGGAAATTAAAAAAGGAACATGATAGAATTGATTCGTAAGTTACTGTCTTACTGATAAAAGGGTCTAAACAACTAGTACCCACCTGATCAGTTTGGCTAACATGAATTTTCTGTCCATTGCAGAAGGCCTCACCACCTGAGAAAATCAATTGCCCAATACAAACAGTTAACAAAGAAATAATAAAGAAGATGAGAATGCAACATGTAAGTAACATCCATATCGGTTGATGCAGAAAATGTACGGGTATTCCAACACAATGGACCTCCAATAAAGTTGACCTGGAAAAACAACTCTTGACATTATAAATGTACTTCTGAAACAAAAATGAAGTTACCATGGGAATAGAATTTCTGAGCGACGAGCTGAATTGAAATAGTAAATCTAAAGTTTTACAACAATTCAATCAGAGAATACATATAGGTTACACAGGGATGTTAGACCCAGACTGATCCACGGATGACCTTTTGTGATCTCCATAACATGTAAGAAATTCACATACCCTAAGCATTATAAGTTTAGAAGCCTCTCAAAGAAAAAGTAAACTAAGTGCAACGGCCAGCAATTTTGCCTCCTTGGGCAGTTTCTTTCTATGGTTTCCATGATGGTGATTCACTGAAAAAGCAGTACGTGGAAACATGCTAATGAGAGTGGATATCTCGTCTAACTACACAGAGTTCATTAACCAATGAATCAACAGATATGCACATATATGTTATTTCACAATAGTTGATACACAGGATTTAAGCACAGAGAGGTAGCCAACCTAAAGGGTCAATGGACCATCGATAATCAGAAGATGAATCTCCTATTAGTCCACCTTCTTCCATGAAAATAAGGTGATCATTGAAGTTCTCATTTACAACTCCCAAAATAGCAGTCTCACTCATTTTGTCTGTGCTGCAAATGATTCAGAAAAAGGAACACGGTGGTCATTATCATGGTTTACTCTTAAAATAGAAAACAAAATAAAAGGATGCATTTTACAAGCAGAAAACTCATGAAAACGGAAAGACATGACTGAGACATTATGGTTCATTGATTCTTACTAATAGCAGGCTAATTCACATAAGCCAACAAAAAATTAATATGTCGAATCTAAACATTATACATCAATACATGTTATGCTCAGATTGCCAAAGAAAACTTCCAACTAGTTTGCTTAGACGGGAAAAGAATAAGTGAATAAAATGAAAGAACATTTAAAAGTGACAACTAGAGGATCAAATAGGTATCTCCACTCTAACCAAGAAGGCTTAGAGGGGTAATGGTTGGAAACTAAAACGCAACTATTGAATACATAGTGTATACTAGGCAAAGCAATCTTACAATTCAGATGATAAACCACAACAAACATGAACATCTCTAGGCTACAGTTTACCACCAAACCCCGTGATTCACATTGCAATGTATTTGATTTGTTGCAATCACTTTAACATCAAATAGTTCAAATTCCACATCAGATTCATAAGAATCACACCCAACTTTCAGATATAGTTAAATGTCAGAAAAGTAGAGTTTGGTTCTAGATAGTTGTTAACACTCTAACGTGGTGATAGTCCTATGCCAATCTGACCGTTGGGTCATGGCATTCACCGAAAAGGGTTCATCTCTACTGCAAATTAAGACCAATCCAAGAACCCTAGCCAGTTCACTAGCAACTTGATCAATCTTACTCATCTTAGTACTGCTCCAACCAAACCCAGAGTGTTCAAAGTCACACCCAGCATTCTTGAATTAAAGAACTCTAAAAATTCCAGTCCAATCAAGTGTTCCTTATCACCAGACAAGTTAAGTTACATCACAAAGAATCATTACTAGCATTTCAGTGTTCTAAACATAACAAACAACAAAAAAAGATCCCAAATTGATAAAACTAAACAAGAAATATAGTAAGTTAAATTGAGTTGTACATTGAAACACCAATGAATCTTCGTTACCTCAGCACCAGTCTTTGCAGCAAGCTCAACTACTAGTAAGAGTTGTTTCTCAAGGAATTGGTCCAGTGAAGACCGATTTTAGAGTAACTTTTCTCATTAGGAAGCTCAGACAACAAAGATTTTATAGACGAGGATCTTCTGATTGGTAAAAATTCACATTTAGATGATGCAATTTTTGGAAAATGAGATTGGGTTTTGGAGAAAATCTTAGGTAAATAGCTGTTGAATCGGATAGAGACGAACCCATTTTGAGATATTTGAATGAAATTGAGATATTCTTCTTGTCTTAATTTTCATGGAGGTGTTGAAGATATCTGTTGATTCCTTTCTTTGTTTTTTCTGTACTGAGAGCTTGATAGGGAAACGGTACATGATTTTGGCACCCATGATAAGATTCAGGCAGCCTTCCTTGACTACACGCGTCAGCTAGCTAGAGGGTAAATTCAGAGACAGGCAACCGACACGGTCCAATTCTCGATCTCATCCTCTTCATTTATGGGCTTTTAAGATATTTTGCATTTTTTTCTTCCCTACCAAGTATCACCTTCTTTCTTCTTCGATTCTATTCTCTCTTGAATTCCATATATAGGCTGAAGAAGTGAAGTACAGCAACTCTAAATATATCCTCAGCCAGTTCTTAAAAATCTAATCCTTAAGAACACTCGACAAGTTTGATATTTTTGATCCTTAAGATTGTATGGCTCAAGCTCAAGGTTGGTTAACTTGTTGTTATATCTTTTCTATGTCTTCAATTTTACCATGATCTCACAGTTTTTAACAGTGCTGTTCTTTCTTCTTGAAATTATAGCTGCATATCCTCCTCCTCGATCCTACCCAGCAGCAACGGTGGAGGGATATCCACCTCCTGGTGCCTACGCTGCACCACCTCCAGCCGGATATCCAGTAGCTGAGTATGCCGGTGGTCAGGGACAATTTCAAGCTCCCGGAGCAACCACCAACAGATCAGGTCAAGGGTTCTGGGAAGGATGGTAAATATTTCTCATGATTTAATTAGTTACTAATTCATATTGTTTGATTTAGTTACTAATTAATCTTATTTGATTTTCTTGGGTTAAAATATTTTACAGTTGTTCAGCCCTTTGCTGTTGTTGTGTGTTCGAGGCTTGCTTTTAATCAAGTTTATTCATATATACGGTATGCTCTCCGCCGGGAGCAGCAGCCTTTAGGATTCTTTTGACTCCTTGATTTATAATTTTGTACTTGAAATGTCGGTAAACGTGTAATTTTTGTAGTTCGAAACTGGAATACTAAAGCCAGCACCTATGGGATATGATTCAGTTGTGCTGGCAGTACTTGGTTATTGTAATAGTCATCGGTTAAAACTTTAATTTTTATCATAGAAACATATTCCGAAATATTAAGTTTCACTTCTTGTCAAGAAAAATCTTTTTATTTCCGGAATTGATTTCTGTTTTTTCTTTCTAAATTCCGGCTACTAGTCTCTAACCACTAAAAGAATGTAATGGTCAAAAACAATTATATATAGAATTGATTTCTGCTTTTCTCTCTGCATTCCAGACATTGATCTCTAATCACTAAAAGAATTTTCTTGCGATAAATGCTTTGGCGTAAAAGCAAAAACAAAATATTGGGCTATATCATTTCGCTTTTATGTTTTGATCGATAAATAAAAATTTCATTGATCGGAGAAAAGGGTAAAAAAATATTTGAACCACGATAAATACACGTGAATTACGCTCCTTCCAGGTACAACAGTATCAAAAGACACTTCTTCAAGCTCCTTGATGACTAATACCCATTTGAATAAGCAGTACTTTACCTTACGAATGACTTGTTGAGTTGTCTACAGTTTTGTAGAAAATACACGTGAATTACGCTCCTTCCAGGTACGCCATAGGATTGCAGTTGCCAAAAAATTTCATAGGTTTCGTTTTTGAAGTGTATCGAAATTCATCTGCCATAACAGAAGTGCAGCTGGTACAGTTGAACGCATAGTGAAAAATTCATTTTCTCCATCAAGTGTTGCCACAAATGAGTAACAAATTCACAATAAAGAAACAAATGAGCTGCAGATTCGTCTTTATAGCAAAATAAACAAGAAGCAGGAGTTGAAATACCTTTCCGAATTAAGGAATCTCTTGTCGAAATTCTAAAGCGGTTGATGGACAAAATAAAAAGACCAACCTTAGGGGGATAATTTTGTTCTCATAAGAAAGTGAAAATGTCTTGACTTGGTCTGGCAGTTGATGGCATCGGTTTATGATAACTTGATTTTAACAGAATGCAATTTCAAAGCCCATTGTAAATTCTCTTCAACTTCATGATTGAGACTAAAATTAGATAAACTGTCTTGAATGATTTAGTATTTTTTTTGCTCAATCAAAACCATTTTATTACTCATTATGGCCAAATACAACCAACTAAAGAGTTTACATCAAAAAGAGCCACCAAGGCCCAATAAAATGGAAAAATCAAAAGAAAAAATAAGGCAAACTCACTCCTAAAGCCCAACTGTAAAAACATAAGAAAATATTTTTTTAGCAAAACCTATAGTAAATTTGCTCAGGTGATTCCAAAACTGGGATGAAACTTGGTTATGAATTGAAAATGATCTTTCCCCCTCTCACCAATCCTGCACCCTTCTTTGCCATGGAGTCAGCAGAGAAATTTACTTCTCTCAAGCTATGTACAAGTTTGATATTATTCAATAGATCCTTTAATCTCTTCCATCTTACCTGCATGAACCAAGGCAGTCTTCCTGATATGTATGCACTCACTGCTGCTTTAGAATCAGAGTTAATACATATATCAAGTTTGTTGTTCTGTATAGCCCATTCAGCTGCGCCTGTAATAGCCATTAATTCTGCAATGTAATTAGTTGCAATTCCCAAGCCAATAGCTTCAGCATATATACAACCTCCCATTTCATCTCTGCACACAAAACCATATCCTGCTGCACCTGGATTGCCCCTAGATGACCCATCAAAACATATGAGTATCTGATCTCTTGCAGGTAAGAAGAAACTCACTTCAATAATTCTTTGAGGCTTTATTGGTTGATGTTTAAGATCAAAATTCTTAAAGACCATGTAATCATAGCTACACTCCCACATATAGATTTTTATTCTCACTGCACAGACTTTTGTATACTGTTTTATTCTTCTGTTGAAATTACCCAAGTTTACTTTCTCTTCTTCAAAGCAAATTCTATTCCTTAAGAACCATAGCTCCATCATTGTAATGGAAGCAACCAGTAACCATATATCCTTTACAGCTCCACTTTTATTCTTTGCAAAGTTCATAACATCTTCATATGATTCAGGGTTGCAGAACAAGAAGATACCACCTAGCCATTTCCATATTATCTGACTGAAATTACAAAACCATAATATATGTTCAAGATTATCAGAATCAACACCACACATATAGCACTTTGATGCTAAACTGCAACCCTTGCTTTTTCTTTTTTCATCAGTTGAGCAGATACCCCTCACTATCTTCCATACATTGCTTGCTGTTGTTGGATGAAGAATAGGATTCCAAACATGTCTTGCCCATGTCACCTTTTGATAATGCTCTCTAATACATTCAACAGCTGAGTGTACTGTGAATTCACCTGACATAGTTCCATTCCAAACCCTAGTATCTTTTGTTTTTGATAAAACAGGTAATTCTTCTACTTGAAAATATTGAAGCATTCTAGAAGGAATCAGCCACTCACCAGCAACAATCAACTCTGCAACTTTCATGTTTTTGTTCTGCATCATATATTCATCCTCTTCATATATCTCATTAAGTGGTTTATCTTTTATCCAAGCATCACTCCATACTGATATTTGCTCGCCTGAACCAGTGATCCATCTAGTATGTAACTTTACTTCATCTAGTACCCATTTCAAACCTGGCCATACTGAAGACTTTTTATAACCTGAAATCCATTCACCATCTGCCTTTATATACTTTGCTCTCATAAATCTTGCCCATTCAACTTCAGAATTTTGTATCTTCCATACTAATTTCATCAGTAAAGCCTTGTTTATTACTTCCATTCTCCTTATGCCCAAACCACCCTCCTCCATTGGTGAACATGTTTCATTCCACTTTAAAGTTATACATTTTCTCTCATATGGATCCCCTGTCCATAGAAAGTTTCTTATAAGTTTCTCACAAGTTTTCACTACACTTGTAGGCCACTTATAGACTGACATGTTATAAATGGGAATGCTACACAAAATTGATTTGATAAGGGTTAGTATGTCCTTGAATGATAACATCTTCTCAATCCAACCAGTTAGTTTGTTTTGTATCATTTCCACCACACACCAAACTGTACTTGACCTCACAGCTCCTGGTTTCAAGTTTACTCCCAAATACTTGTCTGGGAATGAAGAAAGATTCATTTGAAGCTCATTAGCAATTTGGTACTTCCTGGCTTCAGTTATTCCTCCTACAAAAAGCTTGCTCTTCATTTGATTTATGACTTGGCCTGAGGATGATTGATAATCACTTAATAATTTCATTACCTTTTGTATATTCCTTTTATGCCCATTGAAGAAAAGAAAGACATCATCTGCAAATAGAATGTGGGTAGGGTGTACTCCTTTGTAGTTAACCATTGGAGCAATCCTATTTTCCTCAACCATTTTGCTTAAACTCCTGCTCAAAACATCCTCAGCTAATACAAACAAAATTGGTGATAATGGATCACCTTGTCTCAACCCTCTACTCACTTCAAAAAAACCAACTGGACCTCCATTCACTAAGACAGAAACTCTAGCTGAAGTGAACAATTGATGTAACCATTTTATGTACTTTTGAGAGAAACCAAATTTTACCATAACTTCAAATAAGAATTCCCATCTTAATGAATCATATGCTTGTGTTATGTCCAATTTTAATCCTACATTTCCACCTCTCCTCTTGGTATCTAATTCATTTATCATTTCAGATGCTAAAACAATTTGTTCTTGAATGCATCTGTTTTTTATGAAGGCTCCTTGTTGTTCAGACACTAATTTCTCCATCAACCCATTCATTCTTGATGTCATTATCTTTGTAAATATCTTGAAGCTGAAATTACTCAATCCTATAGGCCTAAATTGAGTTGGTCTTCTAGCACATTTTACTTTAGGTAATAGGAATAGAAAATTAGAGTTGAGTCCTCTTGGAATAATACCTTTTCTCCAACAGGATTGCACAGCTTTTATAACACCTTCTCCAATTATTTCCCAATCAAACTTGTAGAAAAAACTTGGAAAGCCATCAGGCCCAGGAGCACTATCAGCATTTAGAGAAAAAATTGCATTTTTGATTTCCTGGCCTGAAGGAATGCTCTCTAACATCATGTTGTCTTCTGCATTTATAACCTCTGGGATTGTATAAAAAATTCCTTCCATGAAGTTAACTTCCTTGAATTTGAATTTCTCCTTAAAATGATTCTCAAGAGATTTTGCAATCAACAACTGTTCATTTATGATGGATCCATCTTCATCTTCAATTTCAATTATAGTATTTGCAGCATTTCTAATCTTGATTGAAGTATGAAAGAATCTAGTATTATCTGCGCCCTATTTTAACCAACTCACTCTTGGCTTCTGTTGCAATATTGAATGATGTTGCCTAGTTAATATCTCTTGTTTTCCTCTTGCCACCACCAGATTGTTTAAAAGTGAAATATTACTTGGGTCTTGGTCTGAAAGAATTGTAGAATTCAAAACTTCTTTTTCAGCATCTGCCAATTTGTATCTAACATCCCCAAAGACACTCCAATTCCATTCCTTAATTCTTACTTTCATATTCTTCATTTTTTTTCATAAAAACAAAAACAGGATTACCTTGCAAATCTTCATTCCAAACTTCATTGATTAGTCTTTTGAAATCTTCATGCTCCAGCCAAATCTTTAGAACTCTAAAAGGAATATTTTTAGGTTTAGGCATCATTACACAAGACCCCAAAAGCGGACTATGATCAGATATATTTCTTATTACAACATTGTAACACCAAGTAGGATATTTCTCAATCCACTTGACATTATACAAAGCCCTATCCAAAGTACAAACAATTCTTTTTACACCTGCTCTATTATTACTCCATGTAAATTGTAGACCCGAACTTGGAGATTGAACTAAACTACAAAAATTGATCACTGCATGGAAATCTTGCATAGCTGCTCTTAAAGGAGATCTTCCCCCTATTTTTTCATCTGCACTTAAAACTGTGTTAAAATCCCCAATTAACATCCAAGGTAAATCCATGGAATTTATTACCATTAATTCATTCCATAATTCTCTTCTATCAACTGTAAGTGAAGCTGCATGAATTCCAGAAACTAGAACACCACCAACATTCACAGTAATCACCTGTCTAGTTATTGAAATCACCTTTGGTTCAGTTATAGAAGCACTCCAGAAAAGCCAAATATTTCCTTTAATACCATCTATTGAATTACGAATTACTTTTTGATTCATACCTGCTAGTTTAAGACTTTTGCAGTCATTAGAATTCCATTTCACTTTTGGCTCCACCACCCAAACTAATGTAGGACTAAAATTTTTAACTAAACTTCTTAATTTATCTTTGGATCTAGGTCTCCTTAAGCCTATGATATTAGCTTGGACATATATTCTTCTAGGAAGTAGCATCTTTTGAAAAAAATATGTAAGATTGCCAACACATATATCTGCTACAGATTTAAACTTGGATCTTGCAGCTGCATAGAGATGAGGAAAAACATTGCATGATGCCTCATCAAGAATCCACTTATCCTCCCAGAATCTAGTTTTCATTCCATTATTCACCTCAAATTGCAAATTTTGAATGAAAAAAATCTTCCCTCTGCATAACACTTTCCATACTGAGTATCCATAAGTTCCATTTGTCTGTTTAGAAAAACCATATTTTTCTTCAACAATAAACTTCCAAAGAGCATCTGATTTATCCTATATTTTTCTTTAACTTCTGGTTCAGGTTTCCCACGAATCAGAAGTTGAATCGAAAAAATACGTCACGACCTTTTGCGTTGAATCTTGAAGTTTAAGTGATCACTAGACTCGATATAATATCCAAACGACACAAAGGTTTATGTAAACAAATGACATATTGAAAATGAATACAAAGTAGGTTATATGAGCATGAACATCAAAATTATATTATCTCACTAGGTAGTTATCTTCGTCCAAAAATATGTCACCTTCATCTTCTACATTCATTTATTCCCAAATCTACCCGGATCTTGTTTTTGTTAAGATTCGGGTAGAGAAGGTTAGTTGTTTTTATGTTTTGAATAAATAAATTGCATTGTAGCAATGATCAATACGTTTGTATTATATATTTTAATTCTCATACGTATAGAAAGTATCTGTCATTACGATTCCTCATACCACATGGAGGGATTTCTATTTCGTTTAATATTTCATTCAACCATTTACGGATGTGATGACCAGAGATTACAAAATTCGGTATGAAATTTGGACATATTACTTCTTTTATGAAAGCATCATATCTTCTCAGAGAGTATCCAACAAAATGGTGATAAACCGATAGAAGATTTCAATTCTCCCTTGGTCTACATATATTTGGTGCAGAATTTTGTTTTTGATTTTTTTTGTTCATGATTATTGTACTAATCATGTATTTCAATTTATGAGTGTAGCTGAATATAATGTAATTGTATCTAGTTATCAATATAAGTCTGGGGATTTTATGCTCCTTATTCCTTCAAAAAATAAAAATTAAGCAAGACAAAACCAATTATTTAGAAGTGTTTATTTTGGTAAACTCCTCGTTCTTGTATCCAACTTTTTACTTATGGCATCTTACTTTTAGTTACTTCATAAACATAGAGGACCTAGGTTATGCGAGAGTAATTCCAACAATCACATGATCAGCTATGAGTAATTAATTACAACGAGTGTCGATAAGTTCTGATCAATCTGTTGTCAGTTTAAAAATAAGGAAACATGATTAATGATTAATACATGCAAATCTATCTTAATCAATCCAAGTTATACTTCGTAACACATGGCCATGTCGAATGCAAGAGACAAACAAAATATATCCTCCTCAAACACTTAGGAATACATAGTAGGAGTATCACTTTAGCAAATGGTGTGTGAGCTTCTCAATGTGATGGTTTCATATATATGATAAATTTAATAACTTTTGCTGCAAATAGAAAAGAAATCTCTAGGGCTTGGCTTTGCCCTAACCTAATCGTATATATATCTCATATCCCCTCCTCCTCCTCCATCTCTGATCTATCTTTATTTTTTCTCTTGAGCCTGCTTCATACTCATTCTTCATCAGGTAGATATTTCAAGAAACTCAAGATCTTGGAAAATACTATTCGTACTTATATTATTTTTAAAGTACAAAAGAAACTAATAATCTGTTAATTCTGATTATATACCTATGTTATTTCTAAAATATAAAAAAGAAATGTTTGTTGTTTATATATGGGTGATCTTAGCCGAGTGAAGCCTTACATAACGGAATATGTTGTTACAAAGCTTGTTCCTTTGGGAGTTTTTTTAGGGGTTTCTGGTCATAAAGAGGAATCTATCTAAATCGACCTTTACTTTAGGGGTCGAGGAAAACAAATATTTGAGTTAGTAAGGGTTGTCTTCTCTAGAAAGATAGATAGCAAAACCATAGCCTTCGTAATTGAAGGTGTTAGAGCACTGCTCGATCGAACTCGCATGCGTTGCTATCTCAAGAATGTTTGTCAATGTTAGTGATCAAAACTATAAGTTTTGATTTCTAGTATACTATTAGCTAAGTCACGGACTAGGATAGAAAGTGTAGTTGTGCTCAAGACTCCATGGCGATTATCATACAAAGACAAAGAACTACTCAAGGAACTGGTGGAACTTCATTGACTAAAAGTTATGTGGAGACTTGAACTTATTTATCACTTAAAAGTCTATCTACTCTATCTCCTATCTTGAGACAAAAGTCGTTTTTCTATGTAGACTATGATTATACACATTTGTTATTTCGAGCCGAGTTTATCTCGCTTATCTATTTCTCGAAATATGTTTTGGTAAGCTTTCTCTTTGGCCAAGTTCATCTTTACTAGTGACGAAAGTCATGTTAAGTTTCAATCACTTGAAAATGGCTTTGACGAAAAATGGTTTGTGAATAACAACTATATAACGTCCTCTAAGAATGTTTCAATGATTGGAATGATAGTTTAGATTATATAACCATGGAAGGATATAAACATTGTGTGGTAACATATATGTGTGTAAGTACTTATTCCTTGAACCAAAGTATGCGTACTTTGCTGCTCAGGAAAACCGGAACTAGAGTCCGCGTACCAAGTCCCCGTACTGTCGGAAGTTATCATCCCGAGAAATTCTGCTGGAGTTTGTAAACTAAAAACAAACTTATTCCGGGTACTTAAGTCCGCGTACCAGTTCGCGTACTTAAGTTGGTTATTTTCTAAAAACGATTATTTGTGAACTTAAACTTATATAAACTAAGGAATGCATAATTGCAAACCTTGGCTATAAAGTTCATGAATTTATTCGAGTGAATCAAATCGTTTTTGCTTCAATTGTGTCTATTATAAAGATCTAAAAGATTGAACAACTCTCTAACTAGCTCATTTGAGTCATTTGAACTAGTTATGGTAAAGAAGAATATGGTTGATATGAAAGTGCTTATATGGCTAACCATTTGGTTTACTAATGTTGAACCAACTAAATATACATGTTTGGGTACGGTTACACAAACCTAAAAACGTGCATTTCATTTGTGTGTAACAATCTAAGTTTCGATCTAAAGGTTGAAAGATATTAGCTTGAATCTAATCAGGTTTTCATCTAACAGTGAATATTGGATGCTTTGTTACTAAGGTAACTTAGATTACAAACCCTGATTTGAAAGACTATATAAGGGAGAACTCTAGCAACTGGGAAACCTAATCCCCATACCTCATGTGTGATACTAGTTGTATAAGCTAGAGTCGATTCTCATTTAACCTTAGGTTTCTATCGAGACCCTGTAGGTTAACGACTTGAAGACTTCATTGGGATTAATTGTGAAGCCAGACCGATACTACTTTCTCGTAGTTGTGTGATCTGATCTTGCTGTTTCTATCGTACTAAGTACAATCGTAAAGATTGGCTTGTGATTGATTTCTCCGATAGGCAAGATATAAAGGAAGTCACAAACTCTTCGTCTCATCGTTTTTGATTCCTCAATATCTTCTTTCACTAGTCGATTAAGATTATTGTGAGGTGATTGATAATACTAGGCTGTTCTTCGGGAATATAAGTCTGGGTTATCAATTAGTTCCTGTTCACCTTGATTTATCAAAACACGGAACAAAATCTCGTAGGTATTTCTGTGGGAGACATATTTATCTATTACCATAGAATTTTCTGTGTGATACAAATTTGTTTATTAAAGTCTTCGACTTTTGGTCGTAGCAACTCTTAGTTGTGGGTGAGATCAGGTAAGCGAATCAAGTGCGTAGTATCTTGCTGGGATCAGAGACGTAAGGAGCGCAACTGTACCTTGAATCAGTGTGAGACTGATTAGGGTTCAAATACAGTCTAGTCTAAAGTTAATTTGTAGTAGGCTAGTGTCTGTAGCGGCTTAATACAGTGTGTGTTTAATCTGGACTAGGTCCCGGGGTTTTTCTGCATTTGCGGTTTCCTTGTTAACAAAACTTCTGGTGTCTGTGTTATTTCTTTTCCGCATTATATTTTGTTATACAATTGAAATATCACAGGTTGTTTGTTTGAATCGATCAATTGGGAAATACAACCTTTGATTGTTGATTGAAATTGATTGATCCTTGAACATTGGTCTTTGGTACCGTTCAAGTGATGTCTCTTGTATTCAATTAGACTCGTAGATTTCTATTTGCTTGAGTAAGTATTGAATCGGGAAAGTGAAATATAACTCTTGATATACTTATAGTAAGATTGAGTCTGACTGTCTAGTTGATTATCTTAAAAGTATATTGGAGTGAATCCATACAGATTGCTAATCGAAATATTGGGTGTGGTTGTTGTACCCCCCCGCTTTTTCAATTGGTATCAGAGCAGGCAAACAAATTTAAAGACCTTACAAGTCTGTGTTTATAGCGATCTGACTCTATGGAAAAGATTACTATCTCTGATGAACGCATCACCAGAAATAAAAGTCATGTCTCGACTGTATCTATTAAAGAGAAAGATTCGTCAATCTCAAATATAGACGAACCTAGTGTTCTGACGAGACAGACTGACACTGACATGTGTTATACCGATTACCCTTCAAAAGAGTCTATATCTATTAATGAAAGGAAAACAGTTGAAGAGAGTGAACTGATTCTAAATCTTGTTAGAATTCAAGCTGATAGATTTAATCGGTTAAAAAACCATGTCAATGTCCTTCTTGATGTAGTAAGAGACTGCAATTCCAAAAACACTGAAGTACAGTCTTCACGTATCCTACTTGAGGCACGCCTTGAAAATGATGTTTTGGAAATTGAACATCGCTTGAATAAACTCTCGATTCAAGGATTGTTTCAAAAATCCTCTATACCATGTACTTCTATTGAAACTAAAAGAGTTCCAGTTTCAGAAGTAAAACTGGAATCCCTTCCTATTAAAAAGGATGTGCCTACAAACTCCATTAATCAAGGATGTTGCACATCACATGAGAGGAAGAAATCCTCAAACGATGATGTTAAGACGAAACTTTCCAATCATTCTTTTGATAAGAAAGTATGTCTCTTTTGTGATTCAAAAGGGCTTGTTATGCAAAAGAGAAACTCTAAGTTGAATAACAATCTCTTTGTCCGATTTCAACACACCTTAGACTTAATTCTCAAAGGTGTAACTGACATTCGTATGTCTAAACCAAGTGGTTTCAGTACTCACCCTGTGTATTATACCACAAGTCAGTTCAATGAGTTCCTCAAATGCTCAGAAGCATAACAGACGTCTTAAAAAAAACCGTCTGAGAAAAGATCAGAAATTTTCCTTCTTCAAAAAGAAAGATAATGATTTTGTTAGAGCATTGATCGGTCGAACTCGCATGCATTGCTATCTCAAGCATGTTTGTCAATGTTGGTGATCAAAACTATAAGTCTTGATTTATAGTATACTATTAGCTAAGGTCTCGGACTAGGATAGAAAGGGTAGTTGAGCTCAAGAAATCCATGGAAATCATCATACAAGACGAAAGACTACTCAAGGAACCAGTGGATCTTCATCGACTAAAAGGTATGTGGAGACTTGAACTTATCTATCACTCAAAAGTCTATTTATCTCATATCTTGAGACAAAAGTCATTTTTCTATATAGACTTAGAATATGCACATTTGCTATTTCAAGCCGAGTTTATCTCGCTTATCTATTTCTCGAAATATTTGTTGGTAAGATTTCGCTTTAACCAAGTTCATCTTTACCTAGTGACGAAAGTCATGACAAGTTTCAATCACTTTGGAAATTGCTTACTTTGACGAAAAATAGTTTGTGAATAATAACTATAGAATATCAACGTCCTCTAAGAATGTTCCACTGATTGAAATGAGAGTTTAGATTATATAACCATTGGAGGATATAAGCATTTTTGTGGAAACACATATATGTAAAAGTCCTTATTCCTTGAACCGAAGTTTGTGAACTTTGTTGATCAAGAGAACCGGCATGGTGGCGTGAGCCAAGTCCGCGAACTGGCGGAAGTTCTCGTGCCGAGAATTTCTGCTGGAGTTTGTGAACTTCGTCCGGGAACTTAAGTCTGCGAACCCAGTCTGAGAACTTGAGTAGGTTATATCTAAACATGATGTTTGTGAACTTATTCTAATATAAACTAAGGAATGCAAATGCAAACCGTGGCTATATAGTTCATGAACCAATTCGAGTGAATCAAATCGTTTTTGCTTCGATTGTGTCTTGTGTAGTTACATAAGATTTCCTTGCAATTGAAAAACTCTCTAACTAGTTCATTTGAGTCACTTGAACTAGTTATGGTGAAGAAGAATATGGTTGATATGAAAGTTATGATATGGCTAACCATTTGGTTGACTATTGTTGAACCAACAAATGTACAAGTTTGGGTAAGGTTACACAAGCCTAGAAACGTGCATTTCATTTGTGTGTAACAAGATAGTTTTCGATCTAACGGTTGAAAGATATTAGCTTGAATCTAAATCAGGTTTTCATCTAACGGTGAATACTGAATGCTTTGTTACCAAGATAACATTGATTGCAAACCCTGATTTGAAAGACTATATAAGGGAGAGCTCTAGCAACTGGGAAACCTAATCCCCACACCGTCTATGTGATTCTAGTTTTGCTAAGCTAGAGTCGATTCTCCTTTAACCTTTGGTTTCTTCTTCTAAACCAGGTTAACGACTTAAAGACTTCAATGGGATTGTGAAGCCAGACTGATACTACTTTCTCGTAGTTGTGTGATCTGATCTTGTTGTTTCTATCGTACGAGTACAATTGTAATAATTGGCTTGAGATTGATATCTCCGATAGGAAAGATATAAAAGAAATCACAAACACTTCGTCTCATCGTTTGTGATTTCACAATATCTTTTTTCGCTGCGTCGATTAGGATTATTGTGAGGTGATAGATAATACTAGGCTGTTCTTCGGGAATATAAGTCCGGTTTATTAATTGGTTCATGTTCACCTTGATTTATCAAAAGACGAAACAAAACTCGTAGGTATATTCGTGGGAGACGGATTTATCTATTACCGTCGACTTTTCTGTGTGATACAGATTTGTTTATTAAAGTCTTCGACTTTGAGTCGTAGCAACTCTTAGTTGTGGGTGAGATCATCTAAGGGAATCAAGTACGTAGTATCCTGCTGGGATCAGAGACGTAGGAGCATAACTGTACCTTGGATCAGTGTGAGATTCATTGGGGTTCAACTACAATCCAGACCGAGGTTAATTTGGAGTAGGCTAGTATCTGTAGCGTCTTAATACAGTGTGTGTTCAATCTGGACTAGGTCCCGGGGTTTTTCTGCATTTGCGGTTTCCTCGTTAACAAAATTATGGTGTCTGTGTTATTTCTTTTCCGCGTTATATTTTGTTATATAATTGAAATATCACAGATTGTGCGTTGTTCATTCAATCAGAATATCCGACCTTTTGGTTGTTGATTTAAATTGATTGACACTTGGATATTGGTCTTTGGTACCATCCAAGTTATAATCTCTCTAGTATTTGATAAAGACTCACAGAGTTCTATTTTGCTTGAGTATATATCAAATCGAGAGATTGAGATATAAACTCTTTGATATACTTTTTGTCTAGATTGAGTCTGACTGTCTAGTTGATTCTCTAGAAAGTATATTGGAGTTTGTCCATACAGATTGCTAAGCGAAATATTGGGTTTGGTTGTTGTACCCCCACTTTTTCAATTGGTATGAGATCAGGCAAACACGTTCAAGACCTCACAAGTCTGTGTTTGTAGGGATCTGAGTCTATGGACAGAGGTGCTATCTCAATTAACGTACCACCAGTCTTCGATGGCTCTAATTACTTATGATGGAAAATTGCTATGCGAGCTTTTCTTCAAGCACGTGATTTTCAATCATGGGTATATGTTGTTAATGGCTATAATGCTCCCGTCGTGGCAGTTGGAGAAGTAAACGTTCCCAAGCCTATTGGTGAGGACACCCCTGCCGAGATAAATGCTGCAAAGAAAAATTACGACGATTTGAGTTCCATTATACATGCCATTACCCCAAATCTTCAGCACCATGTGTCAAATTACACGAGGTCTAAAGATGCGTGGGATATCTTAGAAACCGTATTCGAAGGTAACTCCAGTGAAAAGGAAGCTAGGCTTCAAAACCTTAATTCCGATTGGGAAAACCTTCGTATGGCAGATGAAGAAACATTTGATAAGTTTAATCACAAAGTGTCTGAAATTGTTAATGCATCTTTTGCATTGGGTAAGACTATTCCTGAAAATGACATTGTGATGAAAATTCTCAGATCACTGCCATCTAGATACGAATATAAGAAGCATGCCATCGTTGAGGGAAATAACCTTGATAATCTCTCCAGAAATACACTGGTTGGAAAGCTTAAGATCTTTGATCACGAACATTCATCCAAAACTAAGGATGTTGCGTTCAAAGCACAAAAGGACACTAAATTACTTGATAAGAGTAAAAAAGTGTATATCTCTGACGATGAACACTCTGAGACAGATTCATCAGATAAAGATCTTGACAAGTCATTCTCGATGATCACAAGACAGTTTAGGGATCTTCTGTTGAAGAGAAGTAAACGATTCTCTAGAGATAAGCCTAAAGCATCAGTTAAACCTCATAATCGTATTCCTCCTAAAAACAGGGAATCATATGAAATTGATGATGAGGATATGCCTCAGTGCTTCAAGTGTAAGGGATTTGGTCATTTTGCAAACGAGTGCCCAAATCGTAGAAAATACACCGGGAACAGAGGTCTTGCTGCAACTCTTGATGAAATGTCTGACAACTATGATTCCAATGAAGACGAGAAATCAAGTGTTGCACTTCTTGGTGAAAATATTGATTTTGATAACTGTACCAATGCATACATCAATCTCAATATTCTTTCATAAGAGAATCCAACTAATCTGGAAGAAAAAATTGGCCCATTTCTTGGAAACTCTGTTTGTAATGTTTCAGGTTCCACCATGTGTCTAGCTGCGTGCACATCTCAGAAGCCTAACTTTTATCCCAATTTGACGTTCTCGTATTGTTCTCTAAAGGGTCACGAACTTTCAAGGTGTTACAAGTACAAACACCAATTGAGGCACGTCAACAAACTTCAACGAAGAGCAAATCAACTAGCAAATAAGCTTAAACTTTCTCAGAAGACCGCTGAGGTATGTAGGATTTTATCTTCGTCTAAGAAGTTAGTTTCCAAGGATAAACCAAGACCATTAGAGAAAAAGGTATGGTCGAGTCGTTTTGATAGACAGAGGTCTGTGGATTCCTCTCAAGAGGAAAATGGTGGATAAATCATTATTCACCTCAACGCAACTTGATTGTGTTGTTTTGAAAATCTTGTCTCATGTGCCTGATCAAAAGAGACAATGATTTTGTACCTTTCAGGATTTAGGAAAAGTTTTCTTTCTTCTTTTCTTAGTTTTTCTTCTTCCCTGTCTATCAACAAAGGAGGGTTATTATCGATAATTCTACTCTTTATAGGGTTGTGAGTTGGATGTGTACAAACCTGTTTAAAGGTTTCGAAACCTTACATTCTTTTTCCTTCCCCCAAACCTCTTTTATCTCAAGACTACTTGTTGAGTTCAATTTGTGATTTCCTCTCACAAACTCATTCGTATGGATACTCCAAGCATGATGTCTTCTGATGAAAAAGATGTTAATATGATTTTTAAGCCATCAATCATGAAGGAAAAAGAGAAATCTCCGTTACCTCCTACCTTGAAAAGAAAAAGAAGGAATGTGAGGAAGCCAAGAGCCGTTCCTTCAAACTCTCAGAAGTTTTCTGGTGTTCTGGAAGAGTTGAAGGAGATGCAAAAGGAGATTCAACAAATAAAGGCTTTTGTGTATAAGACTCATGAGATTCAGAAGGCCTTGGTTCGAAAACATCAGCCGAGAAGGTTTATTGATATAAACTCCTACCTTAATGAACCTTATGTCCCAATGGTTGTTGACGACAAGGAGTTCGGGGACTATAAAGAATTCTTCAAAGGTCTTATTGCCTAGTAAATCTTCTATTTTCTTGTTTTTGTTAGAAGAATAACTAGAGTTTGGAATTGCCATTATTGTGATTACACACAGCTATGTCCAACGTTTTCATCTTCATATTTTTAGATTTATTGGTTTAAATTCTAAATGTGTTTAGAAGATGATTTTTGTAGTATTAATCTTTATGGTTTTATATGTTGCAAATTTGTTATGGGATATGTGTGTTTACGTCCGTGAACTATGATTGTCCCATACCTTGTCAAAAATAAAGTCTTTCGTATGTCGATATGCATGTATTGATAAAAGAATGAATAGACTTTTGACAAATACAAAAGTTAAGCCTATTATGTAAATTATTGATGGAAGATAGGTTAAAATATTTTGTTTGCAAGGATTATATATTGAATGTCGTGCTGAGAATAGTGATAGAAAATAGAATGAATCCTTGTGCATTCCGCAGTATTGATCTTCCCTGATCCATATTTTATGTATTACTGTGAGGCTCAGTAAAGTGTCTTATGTTGAGCATTAAACGACCAAGTTGATTATTTTTATGATTAGCTATGTTGTTGTTCCGTGAGGTACTTTATGTCGAGCATATTCAACTAAATTAATCATCTTGTTTGGTTATTTAGTTGTTGCTCCGTAAGTTTTCTTATGTCGAGCATGATGATAGACACATTTTGTGTCTAATTTGTTCTCAATACTATATATTGTTGGCACTCGATTTTGTACAAATTTTGGTGTTTTATGTGTTTGTAGGCATTTTTGGAGAAATACATTTGTGTGGAAAAAGTTGCTCAAAAAGTGTTATTTGGACCCCCGGAGAAAAATATTAAAGGCACCTTCATTTTGGATAAGGGCACCTCTTCTTCTTCATTTCAAATTTCAAATTTGGCGGGAGATAGTGCATACGCAGGCAGAATTAGGGTTGAAGTTTTGATCGTGTTCTAGGGAGATTCAAGGGTTGAAACTCACTGGATTTGTCTATTTTGATCCAATAGAGATAGTAATGATCGTCTTTTATACCAGAATTGGCTAGAATGGTGGATATAAGGGTTGAACATATTCCCAGGTTTTCTTCCTGCGGAAACTCTGTTAAGATTTTGGTCACGTTGGAATGAGACTCGAGCACTGGATTTGGTTTCTTTGGGCCTGTTTGGACCAAACAAGGATGGTATGGTCGATGGTTTCGGTTAGAGTTGGCTGCATCGTGGGATTGAAACAAACAGAGTAGCACGTTCGTAGGAAAGTTTTTCACGGGATTTGCTATGAATTTCGTGTGCTGCTGGGACTCTAATTCGTGTGTTTCTCATGTTTGGAAAGTGCTTGGTCGCTGCAGAGACGTGAAGCAGTTAAGTAATGAAGTTTCAGCACTGTTTGACAGCGTGAGAAGAGAATAAAGGGAAGACAATATTCCCAAGGAGATATTCTTTACTTCCGAGTAAATGGAGAATTATATGGAGTTATGACGGGATATTTCGGTGCTGTGAGGCTATATAAACTGTTGAGGAGCAATAGAAGAAGGGATGGAGAGTTAGGGGACGAAAAATGGTGAGAAATTAAAGTTGCAGAGCTTGTCTCTGCTGCTGCCATTGAAGGAAAAGAACGAAGAACTTTAAACCAACTAGGACTGTCGTTCTTAACCGTCACATTTTGTATCTGTAAACGATAGTTCTTCTACGACCCCAAGAAGCAATAGTTCTTTGTAACAGTTGTGACAGTGAGTCTGTAACAGTCTGTCGGCGTTGCAAACTCACTGCTTTTTATCCTTTTCACCTTTGTAACACCTTCTTTAGCTATGAATCCATATTTTGAGTGTGTTTCCAACCTAATGAGCTAAAACCCATCACTGGGACAACGGAGGAAGCTGAATTTCATCCTTGGGGTAATTTAATTAATTCCTTATTTACTTTTTGCACCGATTTTAAATGATTTATAATTTTTATTAATCAATTGTTATCTTGTTAGATAGTGTATGCTTAGTCTTAGGTGGTTTAGATACACTATGCTTGTAATTTACAATTGATGTTTTACGAAATCTACTTTGGCAAAGAATAGAGTCATTGTTTCTTTTGTTTTGAGATATAAATGTCTAGGATAAATTTATGAATCCCATGAACATGAAAAGAAGTGGAATCCCGAGTCTCGGTCCCTCTTCATCCTGTGACTTTATTTTGTATCTTTATATTTTCTTATTTTTAGTATTTTCTTTTCTTAAAACTTAAAATCAATCCGACAAGTCTGAGTGAACGACAACCTTCTTACCACTATATAAAATTCGATCAATTTTTGGCGCCGCCGACGCAGACTTGTGTACAGATTTGTTTTTAGGTTTTATTTTTATTTTTATTATTTTTGTTCTTTTTGACACCTTTTGGTATTTCTTATTTGTTTTCAGATTTGGAGCTGAGCTAAAGAAAAAGGGAGAAAGTGCTGAAAACAAAAGTGAAGCCAAAGAAGGAAAGAAAAGAGGAATCCAAAAGGAGTGAAGAAGAAGATTTTGTATATTATTTTATTTTTTTAGAAACTGTAATTAAGGTTTTTATTTTTGTAATTTATTTTTGGACATTTATTTTTTCTTTTCTTTCGGACATTGAACTTTGGGACTTTTTTTTTTTAAAACCCTACGAAAGTGTAGTTTTAAATATAAATTGTGTGCAGAGAAGGACGGCGATTAAGATATCCCCTCAGCTCCTCGGGTTCGTACATGACATAGGAGTCGTGGCCCGAGTCGACTTCAACGGTTCATCCCCCGTCTGGAACGGGAGGTAAGAATTCTAAACACCCGCGAATCCCCTGTCAGCGGGTTGACTGGATGATTTTGTATGCATATATGTTGAGGACCTGAAATAGGATTTAATTTTCTAGTAAAGGGCAAAGCTTGGCCAAATCAAGATAAGGACTCGGATTTCATCACCGTTTCCTTCTTGCCCGCCTTAGGAACACGTAACCTACGCTAACGTAAGCTTAAAATACTGACTAGAACGAGACTGATAGGGTAACGAGCTTAATAGGAAAGTCATTCGAAATATATTGGTTACTCTTTTAAGCATACTTCGAAGTTCATGATGGTTTCTGTGAGTTGAATGCGTGACTGTGCGGCCTTGTAATACCGGTGAGGCCTTGTGTATGAAAGCTCCACCGAGCTTCCCTCGCCTTTATTCAACTTACTTTGACTCGGATTGATTCCAGAGGGGTTTGCTCAGATTGTAACGAATTCCTTTTCGAAAAAATAGAAGCTGGTCTAGAAACAATCTAATTGGAGCCATCATGCTTTTTGTTTTCTAGATAAAATAGGCTTGTTGTGGTCGAGTCAACCTTCTTTGTGCTTGTTTAGAATTCCCTTGCAGTTAGGATGTCAAACTGGTATTATAGTAGCCAATACAACGAGTATCCGACTGAGCAGCTTGGACATTATCCTTTTTATGACCATAGTGTGAATAGTGATTGGGAACGCGAAACTTTTGAAGGTTATGGTCCATACCATTGTGATCCCAATTACTATCCACATACCCACAGGTCATACGAGAAAAATAATCCTTCTATTTTTCTAGAAGAGTCTCTCAAGAGTTTCAATGAGTCAACACGGAAGTTATTTATGAAAGAGACTTATAATATTCTTCTCCCAGAAGAGTCCGTAGAGCAGTCAACTAAGATTTCTCTAGAAGAGTCCCTCAAGAGATTTACTGAGAGTGCAAATAGGATTGTGGAAAAACTTGCTCAGGATAGTCTTAATTTCCAATGTAGTGTTCCCAATACCACCCTTGAAAATAAGGATAGTTTTTATTCACATAATCAAGATGACGAGGTTAGAATTGGTAACACTACTTGTTTAGATGAAGTTCGATCATTTTCATGTTATTATAATGATGATTATGATGAGGATGGTATTGATGAAGAACATAAAATATGTAGGCATAGTGATCAGGAATTTGTTACTCCGATTGAGCTTTATAATGATAGTGTTGTTTCTAGTACAAATCCAAATAATTTTAATAATTATTTACCTATTCAAAAGGATGAGTATTTGACTAGAAATACCCCCGTTTTAGACGATGTAGTATTTCCTTTTCACGAATCCAACGAAGGTTTAGAGGAACGAGTTTATTTTGAGTCTAGCGATTTAGAAACAATAGTTTTAGACAAAGGAAGTGAACTCGTAGATATGAGTGAGGATGAACCTGACTTAGAAGAATTAATTGACCATTTCCAGGAATCTGATGACCTAGAAATTAGGGAAGTTGTGACTAGTCTTTCTAGAGACACTGAAAACTCTAAGTTTGGGGGTGATTATCATTCTCCATGTGCTTTAACTCTTAGAAAGGTCCCTCACTTGAGACTTGATATATGTGCCTCAACCATTGTGTCAGATTACCTTCATACTAGATCTCCCAAACCTAATAATGTCCAGGAAGAAGTTCAGTTGTTAGAAACCCATCATATGGTTGATGTGGTTTACCCAGGCGATAGTACCCAAATTGACTTTGTTTTCCTACCAAATATTTTTCAACCAATTGTGGGAACGTATAAGTTTCAGATGTGTCAATTATTAAGTTTTGAGACTAAACCTAATTACTTTAGGAAATTAGGGTCGACACATTTGTTTAAGGAAGACCACTACTTTCATCGTGGTCAACTGATTGACTTAAAGGATCTGCAATTATTTAGGTTATTATTATGTGCTTCCAAGTTTTTACTTGAGTTTTTACAGACTCCAATACCTGAATCGGACCTTAGCTACGAGGAAATGCAGTCCATGAAAATATTTTATCGTTATAGAACTTGAACCTGAACCACAGCTAGATGTAGTTGTCTTAAACAAGAAACTATACAAGGGCGTTCTTTATCCGTTAATTTTCTTTGCATGTTGCAGATTCCTTTTACTTGTGATAGCCCTATTTGGTTTTGGTGATCCACAGTTATTCCGGCTATTACTTTATGATTCTATAAGGTGACTAATCCTTTCTTAGTCTGGCTGAAGACTTTAAACTTAGCACTTCTTGGGAGGTAAACCAATATTCATGCGACACGGTAATATCTTTCCTTATCTCTTTTGATTCAATTGGTAACAGTTTCTCCTTGTTCATGCTTTTAATTTCATCTTTAGAACATTGAGGACAATGTTAGATTTAAGTTTGGGAGTATGGGAGAAACTTTTTAGTCGCATTTTTGAAACTTCTAGCGTCACATAGTATCCGGTTAGCTAAGTTTACATATTTTTTCTCACCGAAAAGAAAGAAATTGGAATGCTAGGGATAACAACCTATTGAGACATTAGAAAAAAGACATTGAGATCCTTGAAATTCAGGAGAGAACTTATTCCTTTTAGAGGGTAACCGTGATGGACCTAACCATCCATGATGGAAAGGCAAGTAGGTCAGAAAATGCCAGAAAGACAAAACAACCTCACAATGTAGTCTTAGTTACTGGATTACGACTCTCTCTCAGTAGAAACTTATCATCATCAACAAGCGGAGCGACATCAAAATCTATGAAGAAAGTTGAAGACGTTTAAGGTTTAGAAGCAACAATAGAAAAGAATAATTCAAAAATCAAAGTTGAAGACTTAGTTACAAGAAGTTATAAGACCAAATGATATAATTTGTTGAAATTCATGATACCAAGACATCACAAGTTGCGAAGATCCAAGTTTTTAAAGTCCTTCTCTCATGGCCATGTAATTTTTTGTCTTGTAATTTTTGTGTCAAAAAAAAATGAATGAAAAAAAGGAAACAAAAAAAAAACAAAAAATCATCATTACGTTATTTTTGTTCTATAATTAGTTTTTTGTTCAATAAGGCCATAGGGAAGTAGAAATTTTTAAGTCAAGCAAGAAATCGAAGAGAAGAGTTAATTGTCAAGGTTCTATGAGGTTCGATATTTTATCATCAACAGTTGAAGACCGAAGAAAATGTTGTTTCTACTGAGCACTATGAGAGAGTTGAAGAAAGATACATTTGGTTGCTTTGTTAGTACGCTTTCAATCTGACACAAGATCTTTCTAGCACTGGTTCAACTCATCACACGTAATTAGTCCAGCTGTGTAGCAGATGTCCCTCTCATCTTTATCTCTCTCCTAATCTTATCCAGCTGTAAAGAGGATGCATCTTATAATGTTTATCTAGCTGTGTAGCAGATATCTCTTTATCTAGCAGTGTTGCGGATGTGTCTCCCATTTTCTTTAGTCAGCTTTAGAGCTGGCACCTTTAATTTCTATGGCATTCTAGTTACTTGGAGATAGGTTGAGAATATGTATGTCCTCGTAGCTCTTTGGATATTTGTGACCAATTAGAAGTCATGGTTTTGTGGGTACACCTCTGGTAAACCCTCCCGAGATTAACTCGGTTTTATTTTTTATTAGTTTTGCTCGAGGACTAGCAAATAATAAGTTTGGAGGTATTTGATAGACACATTTTGTGTCTAATTTGTTCTCAATACTATATATTTTTGGCACTCGATTTTGTACTAATTTTGGTGTTTTATGTGTTTGTAAGCATTTTTGGAGAAATACATTTGTGTGGAAAAAGTTGTTCAAAAAGTGCTATTTGGACCCCCGGAGAAAAGTATTAAAGGCACCCTCATTTTGGATAAGGGCACCCCAGGCACCCCATGCTGTTAAAGGCGCCCGTGTTTTGGATCAGGGTACATCTTCTTCTTCATTTCAAATTTCAAATTTGGCGGGAGATAGTGCAGACGCAGACAAAATTAGGGTTGAAGTTTTATTCGTGTTCTAGGGAGATTCAAGGGCTGAAACTCATTGGGCTTGTCTATTTTGATCCAATAGAGATAGTAATGATCTTCGTTTATACCAGATTTTGCTAGAACGGTGGATATAAGGGTTGAACATATTCCCGGGTTTTCTTCCTGCGGAAACTCTGTTAAGATTTTGGTCACGTTGGAATGAGACTCGAGCACTGGATTTGGTTTCTTTGAGCCTGTTTGGACCAAAAAGGGATGGTATGGTCGATGGTTTCGGTTAAAGTTGGTTGCATCGTGGGATTGAAACAAACAGCGCAACACGTTCGTGGGAGAGTTTTTCACGGGATTTGCTATGAATTTCGTGTACTGCTGGGACTCTAATTCGTGTGTTTCTCATGTTTGGAAAGTGCTTGGTCGCTGCAGAGGCGTGAAGGAGTTAAGTAAGGAAGTTTAAGCACTGTTTGACAGCGTGAGAAGAGAAGAAAGTTAAGAAAATATTCCCAAGGAGATATTCTTTACTAACGAGTAAATGGAGAATTATATGGAGTTATGATGGTATATTTCGGTGCTTTAAGGCTATATAAACTGTTGAAAAGCAATAGAAGAAGGGATGGAGAGTTAGGGGACGAAAAAGGGTGAAAAATTAAAGTTGCAGAGCTTGTCTCTGCTGCTGCCATTTGTAGCTGCAGGAAATCCTACACTACACCCCTCACAAGATTTCATTAACATTCAACTCATTTTAGATTAACAATCTTAATTTTATTGATCAATCTTTGATCAATCTTACAAGAAAAGATAAAGGAATCAAGAATAACCACTTCTCTAGATTTTCTCTCTCCTATCTACTTTTTTCTCACTCAGAAAAGATCTCTCCCTTTCCTTTACAACTGAGCGGCTATTTATAGGGAATTACATAGTGGATGACAGCTAATCTGTCCTTTATTTTCGGATATGGCTTGCGACATTCTCGCATCCTTATAAATGTTAATCTCGCAAACTCTCTAATTTTCGCAGGACCGTCACATTTTTCTCATGATTTAGCTGACGTCGTTTATTATGTCATTTCTGAAATTGTGCTGCGACGCTGTTGTGTTGTGTTGCTGATAATTTCGGTGAGGCATTATTGCTGCGAGATTCTGATCCTACATCTTGACTCTTCTCATATCTTTTCTGCGAAGTAGAGAATGATGTGAGAAATGCCGCAGCTGTTCATCTCTTCATATTCTGCAATTATCACACGTATTCTTTCTTCCATCTATTTCTTGACACGTCTTCCGTAACCGCTGCTTTTCAACCGCTCACGTCTTTTCGCATTAATGGTGTTTATTTCTTCGAGTAAAAAAAATCTTCTTTATATATTCTTCTTACTCTTCTTTCCATTTTCTTTTTACTTTCTCTTCTCTTTTTATTCTCTCATCTCTGCAACTCTATTGTTCTTCCGTAATTTCTGCTACTGTAATTCTTCCCTCTTCAATCTTCTTACTTTTTATTCATTCCCATACTCTATATTCAGATATGCCTCCAAGTGTCCATAAACAAGAGAAAAACTTAAAAGACGTCCAAAAAGATCTTGCTGAGAAAGGTTTCACACTTTCTACCATTCCTGGTGAAAGTGTAAAGTCAATTCTTTCTATCAAACTTTTCTCTGATCAACATTGTGATGATCAATCAATCATAATTTTGCTAGGTCAAATTCTCGCAGGTCTCCCCATTCCTCTTTATGACCCAGATATTCCTCTATTCTATGAAATTCTCGCTCACTCGGGATTTTCGCGAGCTATCTTCCAATTGAGTGGGGATTGCATCCGTCTAATGCTAGAGTTCGCTAACCGTGGTGCTGGTAAAGGATCTATTTACTCCAAAGAACTTAGGGATCCTAAATTCGCAGACTTGGAGATAATTGCTGAAAAATACACAGTAGCGAGTTTCTTTGAAAATTATGAATTGATCTCCATGAAGAAAGAGAATACTCGCTGGGGTATCCGCAGGAAAGATAATATTGATGAAGCTAAAATACTCATGCAAGACACTGATTGGCATTCTGGTAAGAACACAACTCCTCGCCAATCCAAAGATGATAAATGGTGTGTTTTTCCCTTGATGCTGAAAGGACCTTACATTTGGGTCAAATGTTCTTCCTGAGAATCTCGCTTCATATCAACCTTGGGTATTCTCTTGGCCCGAGAAGGAGAAAGAGGTATGTATCTTCCAGTTTTACCCACTTTATATTTCTTTATTTGTCTTTATTCTTTTGTTCGCTGACTCTTGCGACATTCTACAGATCCAGAAACTGAAAGATAATTATAACAAGACTGGGAAGGCTAGTACCTTGTTAGCTCTTCGCTCATACACAGATGAGGTAAGAAATATTCTCTTATGATTTTAAACAGTATACTGTTGACTTTATTTCATATTTCTATCTGTGTGTGAAGATTATTGCTGAAATAGAAGAGTCTGCCAATGTTGTGAAGACTGGTGATAAAGGAAAAGGTGATCTTCACAAGGAAAAACCAACTGCTCCTCCTTCAAAGAAGAGAAAAGTCCGTTCTTCCTCTCCTTCAAATATTCCTTCTCATGAAAACTCCGAGAGTGATGAGGATGATGAGGATAATGATGACCTTGCTGCAAATGAAGATTCTCCATCTGAATCTTCTATGGCTAAGCTCTCTGGCCTCTTTTCTGATTCTTTGCAAGGAATGGGAGATAGTCAATTCGCTAATACCTGCAAAGCTCTCGCTACAATTTGCGATGTTCCTTTATTGGATGGTGATAATTCTCTTCGTGGAGTTTCTAGATCAGTGACTCCCAATTTCCTGCATTCTCTTAATAGTCTGGTATGCTTTCATCCTTTACTTCTTCATTATTGTAACTCAAAATCTCTTTCTATTTTAATACTTTTTATATTTTCTCGCAGGCTGGAAAAGCTTCTTTCGCTGTTGCCTCAGATCTGGAGAGGAGACGCGAAATCTTGAAAAGAAGAATCTTCAATTTCGTACAAAGAATGAGGAACTGGAAGCTGAAGTCAAATGTCTTCGCGAGAAGAACAAACAACTAGAAATTGATTCTTCTTCGTAAGAACAAAATCTCTAGTCTTCAGCAAGCTAATAATCAACTCTATGGTATGTTACTTTTCTCCTTTCCCTTCATTCATTCATCCTGTTGTTTTATCTTATTTAATTGATCCTTTTTGCAGACATTTATGGTCTTTCTGATGAAGCTACCATTCTTCGTTCATTTCCTAATGCCTTGGATAATGATACCCTTCTTGCGTCTTATAAATCTTTAAATAGTTTCTCAAATGAAAATTTCATCTCTTTCTCTGAATGAACTGAGATCCAAATTTCGCCTCTTAGAATTGACCATAGATCTAGTTTAGGCTTAGCCAACCGATTTAAGCGTCTCTTCTTAATTCTAAAGAGAAAATCAATGAGCTAAGAACCAAAATTAGCGGTCTCATAGATGATAAGGATCGCATCTCTGATCAAGGTGCTAAGGCTTTGGCGAAATTCCAAGAGACCCTTCTTGAAGTTCAACTTGAACGAGATGAAGCTAACCGCAAGAATACCGAGCTCTGAAAGAGAAAACCAAATTCGTTCTCGTCTCTTATAAATAATGAGGATGAATTCGCTTGGGCTGCGAAAACTTAGACGATGCCAGAAAAGATTTAGGTGTAAATGTTAGTCTCCAAGTTGAGCATACAGCCTTGATTAGAGATATGATTTCTGACAGAGAAGGTTATTAACTGTTCTTTTCACTAATCTTTTGTTTCTTATGAATTTTCATCAAGTTATTAATTGATTGCCTTTTGCTCGCAGATTCTGAAAGTAGATATCGCGAAAGAATTGGGAACTTGAAGCTGAAAAAGAGGAACTCGCAAAGAATCTTTCTTCTCGCAACGATAAGTATTCTAGATTAAAGAATCAAATCAAGATCACTGTTGCGAACTTTAAGAAGATGCTATGCATTTTCGCAATCAAACTATTCAAATGGTTTGTGATGACCATAGTATTCCTCATTCTGATTATCCTTGTCTCTTGGAGGAGATCCCAAAGAACATTCCAGTCTGACTATTTCTGATAGCGAAGCTGATGATGAAGAATCTGATGGTGATGAAGGTTCTGATGGAGATAAAGTTCTGATGCAGACGAAGAAGGGAACAAGTCTGATGAAGATGATGAAGGATCAACTAAGAAGTAGTCTTTGTTTCTTTCTTTAATCTTCTGTAATACTTGTACATTTATTCCTCCTTTCTGTATATTTGCGAATTCTTTTGGTTCTCCATATTCCTTAATATATGAGTTTCTTTCATTTTGACCTGCATTCATTAAAACAATTCTTCCTTGCAATATGGTTAATCAATATAATCATTAATTTTTTAATTTTTGCGTAAATCTATCATGTGGAGACAAATAACATTTTCTAATTTCATTCATTCCCATACTTGCCTCTGTTATTTGTATCCAAATGAGAGATTTTGCAGATTTTTCTTATTTTGTGCCTCAACTTCGCAGTTGTTTATGTATAATTTCGCAATCATATGCGAAGTGAATTTTGATTCTTTTCAAAATCTCATTCCTGTGTGGTCTTATTTTGCCTTCCTTAAAGGTCTTATTATGCCACCTCTTGTCATTGCGACAAAATCGCAGGACGTCTTGCACTTTCATGCAAAAACCCATTGATCTTGCCTTAATTTTTTCTTTTGTATTATGGCCTCTTCAGGAATGTTGCGACAATATAGGCCTAAATATTCTTGCGAAAATAAAGCCCCATACATTGCCGTCTTGCGACGAAATCGCAGGACGTCTTCGCACTTTCATGCGAAAACCCATTGATCTCGTCTTATCTTTTTCTTTGTATTATTGCCTCTTCAGGATTGTGCACAAATATGACAAGCCTTAATACCCTTGCGAGTAAAAAGCCTCATGACATTTGCGTCTTAAGACACTTATCAGCTCCCTAATGGAGGGTGCCGCCCTTATCTTCCCCCTGGTTGCCCCTTCAAGGAGGCGTACTTCTACCATACAAGGTTAGCTCCTCCCATCCAGTCTTAACAACAACCAGTTGTTTTCGCAGCCTCTTATCCCTTTTACCTATAGGGTTTATGGTTACGAGACTGCACCCTAAGTGGGGTTTTCTTCGGGCCGAGTGCAGTATAAGCCAAGACTTGTCAAGAATGGCAAGGTACGCTCAACGCCCCTGGCACTCTTGACTCAACCGTGTACCTCGGCGCCTTGATCAGATTCTGCACTCCTTGGGAGAGTCCTTATTACCTTAGTCGCCCAACCTAAGTCATATGCTTAAGCTGAGAATCCAAGGTGCCTCTCCCGGATGGGCTTTATTGACCCCAAATCTCCATGACTCAGGTTCCGGTGGCGGTGTAGCCTTTCCCTGAGCCATGCAACAGGTACCCCCTTATATGACGTACTTTAGGTCTTACATTTGCCTCTTGCGAAATTGTATTCGCGAACTAGGGTGTACGCCATAAAGGTTCGCCCCTTTCTCTTTTGTCATTGTTCTCTGATTGTCTTTTGTAGAATTCATTATCTCTGCGAGATTCTTGCACATCATCATATTGTATTTGCATTTCGCAATCTCAATTTTGTCATTCAATAAAATGTATTTTTGAGAATTTTTTTATTGCGAGAGTGTCGCAACAAATCAATCATTCATACATTACCTTTGCATCCTCTGCTTCTTTGTTATTTTCTGCTACTTTCCTTGGTAGTGGTATGTTCACCATTTTTTATTCTGAGCTAGCATTAGTTTCGCAACATCTCTTCTTTTTTTTTCGATTGCATCCACCATCAACCTCTCACTTCTTTGTGTCTCTTTGATTTTGTGTCGCCAATTTTCCTTCTTGTTTGCTCTTCCTTCGCAGGATTCTACCTCAGTTTCGTAACACCTCTTTCCTTCAACCCAATCTCCCTTTATGATTCCTACACCGCTGGGGTGAGGGAATTTGATGCACTGGTGGAAAGTTGAAGCTACACCTAGAATCCCATGTAGCCAAGGTCGACCAATTAATGCATTGTAGGGTGATTCTACATCAACGACACAAATAGGATTTCAGAAGATATTCCCTTCAATGGAGTTCGCATAGTAACCTCCCCTTTAGGCTTGTTGGCAGTACCATTAAAACCATATATCTTATATGTTGATGGTATAAGATCATCATCTCTTCCTCCCATAGTTTTATAAGTATGATAAAATAAGATGTTCACAGAACTTCCAGTATCGATTAGAATCCTATTAATTGCCCATGAATCTTCAGCTTCATCATCCTCAATTTCTTTCAGTTTTGGATTAATTTCTAATTTTACTACCAATGGATTATCATATACCTCTTCACCTTCGTGGATTTCTTCTGAGGTAAAAGAAATAATCTGTTTCTGCCATTCCTCTAGTAGCGAGATTTTCGCAATATTCATAATTTCTCTTCCATCATTATCTCTTGCGAACACTCTACTCAAAACATTGTCATGAAAATCTTCAATTGTCTTGTATGAATGTACGATAGAGTGACAGAATAGATTCTTTGCTTTTGCACCAACTTCTATAAAGAATGTTTCCTTCATTTTCATCGTGTTTACTTTGTGATGCTCTGGTGGTGGTGGCAATGGTTTAGATTGTGGGTTCCCTATCAAAAAGTGGTTTAGTTTTCCTTGATCTATCATTCTCAGAATAATTCTTTTTACATTTCTGCAATCATTTGTAGTGTGTCCATGAAAAGGATAATAAGAACAGAACTCATGACTTATGTGGTTTGGAGGTGGTTCCGTTCCCATGTTCCATGGTGTTGGTATACTCTCCATCAAAATTATAGCTTCCCATATTTTCTCCACACTTGCATTTAAAGGTGGCATCTTGATTTCTTCCCATACTACCTTGTGACCTCCTTGTCCTCTATTATAGTTTTGTCTTTGACCTCGATAAGTTTCTTGCGGTTGATCGAGTCTTTGAATCTTGTTATTTCCACCACGATTGTAGAAATTTCTTTCTCTTTCATACTCCTCTTGATCTCGGCTTCCCATAGCCACCAGTTTCTGTTGATTGTTGTCCGTCACCTTCTCTTGTTGTATTTGCGAAGTGCTCGCAACTGTGTTTATTAGTTTGGGTAATAAGCTTGCATTCGCTTCTTGTGAACTGGGGTTCGCAACTGGGTATGATTCCATTTAATTTTGCCTTTCCTCTAGAGCAATAAATTCTTCCTGAAGTTCTCGCAATTCAGTCATTGTGATCGTATTCTTGACTCTGAAAATTTGGATATACAATAGGTTGGTTGCAAACATAGCATTGATAAATGATAAGATAAGATATCTCTCATCAACACGGCCAGCCATTTCGCTACACATAGTCCTCCATCTTTTAGTTAGGTGCTTCAAACTTTCGCCAATCCTTTGTTTTAATCCAAACACGTCTTCAATACCAGGTCGCGAAGAATTATTACTTATATATGCCCTCAGGAATGTAGTCTGCAAATGATTGAAGGATGTTATTGTATTCTTTGGTAGACCTTCGAATCATTTTAACGCCTCCCCTGTTAAGCTGGATACGAAATACTTGCATAATACAACATCATGATTTTCCCATTGCAACATGCACCTCACGTAGGCTTTAATGTGTTGAATTGCACAAGTTGTTCCATCAAAAATGCTGGTTAATGCGGGCAAATTGCATTTTGGTGGTGTTCCTCCTAGTTGTACTTCCCTTGTAAATGGAGTTTTCGCAGATTCTTCTATAGCTTCATCCAATTGTCTTCTGCCTACTTCTGCTATATTATTTAGCATTCCTCTCATTTCTTCTAATTCTTTTAATATTTGTTTGTTTACACCTGAATTTTGATCCATTAGTCTTTTTAATTTCGCCTCCCTTCTTTTGCGTTCATGTCTTTCTTCTCTCGCGAAATTTTGCATTTCTTCTTCATCATCTTCATCTCATCTTCTTCTGCGATTCTCTTCCTCATTTCTATCTTGAATTCACATATGATGATGTCTCTCATTTTCCCCTCCATGATTTTGTTCATTTCTCATCAATTCCATTCGTTGTCTTTCAGCCATCCTCTGTACTCTATCATACTCTTCATTGATATTACCGTTATTCCGGTTTTGTGTTCATCTTCTTTCTCGATTTTCGTGATTGTTCTGGCGAATTGTTTCCTTAAGCTCTTGTTCTTCCATTTCCTCTCTCAATCTTTCACGTTCGCAAATTAAACGTGCTTGTTCAGCATAATGTCTTTCAATTTCTTCTTCGATTGTTTGTTGATTTCTTTGAGCTTCTCTCTCATGTAAAATTCTCCTTCCTTCCTCTCGATTCCCTTCGCCATCTTGATTATTTTGTCCCTGACGTTGTCCATTCTCTTGATTTCTATCATTTTTCCTATCGTCAAAAGTTTCATTTTGTGGAACGTAACGATCATCAGTCCTTTCTCTATTTTCGCGATGTTCTTCATCAGGATTTGATATTTCTTCTTGAATGTTATTTCTAGCATTAATTGTGGGTGAGTTTCGCCTGATCTCTCTTCTACTCGATCTTGAATATGATTTTGTAATACTTAACGATCTTCTACTCTGTAGTCTCATATTTTCCATCCTCAATTCGTGATTTTGCCTTGTTAAATTCGCACGTTCTTCTGTCTCAGCTCTTCTTTCTTCATGTATTCTTCGTCTCAACGTTTCTAACGCTCCAATTTCCTCATCTCCATGAATTATTCCTTCATATTCTTCTTGATTTCTCTCTACCTGTCTATGGTTTCTGGTTTGCTGCTCTTCTTCTACTTCTTCTGCTGAATTTGATTGCCAAGTGTGTATACTCACCCTATCATAATCTGTATTCCTTCCTTGTACTAGTGTTTTTTGAACTGGTGGTTGAATTTGATTTTCTATATTATTTCTCATTCTAGTAGATTCTCCCATTTCACTTCTTTCCCTTCCAGCAATTCTCTTGCTTCTTCTAACAATAGTTGGTTGTTCTGATGTATTTCTTCTTCTAGCCATTTTTTCAATATTAATGAATTGCAAGAGATTATGTAAAATTATTAATCAATCACTCCAAATCTTCACAAATCTCAATATTAATCTTCAACTTTTTTCTAGAACAATTTTCAATCTTCAATCACCAGTCGCTGTTTCTAGCGCCATTATGTAGCTGCAGGAAATCCTACACTACACCCCTCACAAGATTTCATTAACATTCAACTCATTTTAGATTAACAATCTTAATTTTATTGATCAATCTTTGATCAATCTTACAAGAAAATATAAAGGAATCAAGAATAACCATTGCTCTAGATTTTCTCTCTCCTATCTACTTGTTTCTCACTCAGAAAAGATCTCTCCCTTTCCTTTACAACTGAGCGGCTATTTATAGGGAATTACATAGTGGATGACAGCTAATCTGTCCTTTATTTTCGGATATGTCTTGCGACATTCTCGCATCCTTATAAATGTTAATCTCGCAAACTCTCTAATTTTCGCAGGACCGTCACATTTTTCTCATGATTTAGCTGACGTCGTTTATTATGTCATTTCTGAAATTGTTCTGCGACGCTGTTGTGTTGTGTTCTTATAATTTCGCTGAGGGATTATTGCTGTGAGATTCTGATCCTACACCATTGAAGGAAGAGAACGAAGAACTTTAAACCAACTGGGACTGTCGTTCTTAACCGTCACATTTTGTATCTTTAAACGATAGTTCTTTTGCGACCCCAAGAAGCAATAGTTCTTTGTAACAGTTGTGACAGTGAGTCTGTAACAGTCTGTCAGCGTTGCAAACTCGCTGCTTTTTATCCTTTTCACCTTTGTAACACCTTTTTGAGTTATGAATCCATATTTTGAGTGTGTTTCCAACCTAATGAGCTAAAACCCATCACTGGGACAACGGAGGAAGCTGGATTTCATCCTTGGGGTAATTTAATTAATTCCTTATTTACTTTTTGCACCAATTTTAAATGATTTATGATTTCTGTTAATCAATTATTATCTTGTTAGATAGTGTATGCTTAGTCTTAGGTGCTTTAGATACACTATGCTTGTAATTTACAATTGATGTTTTACGAAATCTACTTTGGCAAAGAATAGAGTCATTGTTTCTTTTGTTTTGATCTATAAATGTCTAGGATAAATTTATGAATCCCATGAACATGAAAAGCAGTGAAATCCCGAGTCCCGGTCCCTCTTCATCCTGTGACTTTATTTTGTATATATATATTTTCTTATTTTTAGTATTTTCTTTTATTAAAACTTAAAATCAACATGACAAGTCTGAGTGGACGAAAACCTTCTTACCACTATATAAAATTCGATCACATGACCAATTAAATTGATTACTTTTGTGATTAGTTTGCTTGTGTATTTCGATTAGATTAATTATGGGTTCTCTTGTGATTAATCTAATTGTATGTTTTTCAGTCTTCATAAGTTCACTTATGTTGAGCATTTGTCGATTAAATTAATCGTGGGTTCTCTTGTGGTTAGTTTAATTGAATATTTTAGGATTCAAATTCATACTTGTATGTGATTTGTTATGTCCAAAGAAATCCTTCTTTTGTTTCGAAATTAAGGTCGCTCGTGTTGTTCTTTCGGGAATGACATTTTATGGGGGAGAGTTCTTAATTGAACTTGTGCTTAATTGCCAAATCTTTGTGGAGAGTGTGGCTGTGGTATATTATAGGGGTTATCTTGTATCTTTACAAACTCCTTTATGAATGCATTTAGCTTTGGCTCTATAATCGCATCTAATAAGATGATATATTTTTGCTTTCTTTTGGTCAAGAAATGTCTCATTCGGAAATTTCATTAAGATCTCGTTCTTGTACCTTTGCCAATTTTATTGACAAAAATAGGGAGAATTAATATGTAGTTCACACTACAAATACATATGGTTTTCTGATCATTATGTAAGGGGGGTGGTTTCCATGTGAGATGCAGTATTGATTAAGGGGGAGTGATACATATCACCATAGTATTGTTGTTGAAGTTGTGATACAATTGAACTTTGACGTTGTGTAATGATATTATGACACTGTATAACAATGAGTGAGAACTTTTGTTCTCTCATTGTTATAGCTACGGATTTTCAACAACGATGATGCTGAACTTAAAACATTTTGGATCATTGAGTACTTGGAAGTGACGAGGATTTCGAGTAATGTTGAAGATTAGGCGTATGGAATAGGAGCTACAAAAGTTATTATTATTTTTTTTTTGTATTCCATATGTATTGATAGTTTTGTCACTAAAATTGACAAAGGGGGGGATTGTTAGAGCATTGCTCGGTCGAACTCGTATGCGTTGCTATCTCAAGCATGTTTGTGAATGTTAGTGATCAAAACTATAAGTCTTGATTTCTAGTCTACTATAGCTAAAGTCTCGGACTAGGATAGAAAGTGTAGTTAAGCTCAAGAACTCCATGGCAATCATCATACAAGACGAAGGACTACTCAAGGAACCGGTGGATCTTCATCGACTAAAAGGTATGTGGAGGCTTCAACTTATCTATCACTCAAAAGTCTATTTATCTCTTATCTTGTGAAAAAGTCGTTTTGCTATATAAACTTAGAATATACACATTTGCTATTTTGAGCCGAGTTTATCTCGCCTATCTATATCTCGAAATATGTGTTGGTAAGCTTTCGCTTTAACCAAGTTCATCTTTACCTAGTGACGAAAGTCATGACAAGTTTCAATCACTTTGGAAATTGCTTACTTTGACGAAAAATAGTTTGTGAATAACAACTATAGAATATCAACGTCCTCTAAGAATGTTCCACTGATTGAAATGAGAGTTTAGATTATATAACCATTGGAGGATATAAGAATTTTTGTGGAAACACATATATGTATAAGTCCTTATTCCTTGAACCGAAGTTTGCGAACTTTGTTGACCAAGAGAACCGGCATGGTGGCGTGAGCCAAGTCCGCGAACTGGCGGAAGTTCTCGTCCCGAGAATTTCTGCTGGAGTTTCTGAACTTCGTCCGGGAACTTAAGTCTGCGAACCCAGTCTGCGAACTTGAGTAGGTTATATCTAAACACGATGTTTGTGAACTTATTCTAATATAAACTAAGGAATACAAATGCAAACCGTGGATATATAGTTCATGAGCTGATTCGAGTGAATCAAATCATTTTTGTTTTGATTGTGTCTTGTGTAGTTACATAAGATTTCCTTGTAATTGAACAAATCTCTAACTAGTTTATTTGAGTCACTTGAACTAGTTATGGTGAAGAAGAATATGGTTGATATGAAAGTGATCATATGGCTAACCATTTGATTGACTATTGTTGAACCAACAAATGTACAAGTTTGGGTAGGTTACACAAGCCTAGAAACGTGCATTTCATTTGTGTGTAACAAGCTAGTTTTCTATCTAACGGTAGAAAGATATTATCTTGAATCTAAATCAGGTTTTCATCTAACGGTGAATATTGAATGCTTTGTTACCAAGCTAACATTGATTGCAAACCCTGATTTGAAAGACTATATAAGGGAGAGCTCTAGCAACTGGGAAACCTAATCCCCACACCTTCTATGTGATTCTAGTTTTGCTAAGATAGAGTCGATTCTCCTTTAACCTTTGGTTTCTTCTTCTAAACCAGGTTAACGACTTAAAGACTTCATTGGGATTGTGAAGCCAGACTGATACTACTTTCTCGTAGTTGTGTGATCTAATCTTGATGTTTCTATCGTACGAGTACAATTGTAATAATTAGCTTGAGATTGATATCTCCGATAGGCAAGATATAAAAGAAATCAAAAAAACTTCATCTCATCGTTTGTGATTCCACAATATCTTTTTTCGCTACGTCGATTAGGATTATTGTGAGGTGATTAATAATACTAGGCTGTTCTTCGGGAATATAAGTCCGGTTTATCAATTGGTTCCTATTCACCTTGATTTATCAAAAGATAGAACAAAACTTTTAGGTATATTCGTGGGAGACGAATTTATCTATTAACGTAGATTTTTCTGTGTGATACAGATTTGTCTATTAAATTCTTCGACTTTGGGTCATAGCAACTCTTAGTTGTGGGTGAGATCAGCTAAGGGAATCAAGTACGTAGTATTCTGCTGGGATCAGAGACGTAGGAGCATAACTGTACCTTGGATCAGTGTGAGATTGATTGGGGTTCAACTACAGTCCAGACCGAAATTAATTTGGAGTAGGCTAGTGTCTGTAGCGGCTTAATACAGTGTATGTTCAATCTGGACTAGGTCCCGGGGTTTTTCTGCATTTATGGTTTCCTCGTTAACAAAATTCTGGTGTATGTGTTATTTCTTTTCCGCATTATATTTTTTTATATAATTGAAATATCACAGGTTGTGCGTTGTTCAATCAATTAGAATATTCGGACTTTTGGTTGTTGATTTAAATTGACTGACACTTGGATATTGTTCTTTGGTACCATCCAAGTTATCTCTCTAGTATTTGATAAAAACTCGCAGATTTCTATTTGCTTGAGTATATATCAAATCGAGAGATTGAGATATAAAGTCTTTGATATACTTTTTGTCTAGATTGAGTCTGACTGTCTAGTTGATTCTCTAGAAAGTATATTGGAGTTTGTCCATACAGATTGCTAAGCGAAATATTGGGTGTGGTTGTTGTACCCCCACTTTTTCAGATTCAGTTGATGTGAACAAGGTATCATAAGAAAAGAGCAAAGATGATGATATAAGAAATAACCTAAGGAAGTTAATTGAAGGTTATAAAGAAATCTTCAACAGGCTGTCAACTTTATCTAGCCGAAATTCTTTAGGTAAGAATCGATACTATGAGTCATATTTTGATAACAATAAATTTTATGACAACTTTTCACATTATAATGGTTTTCCTCCAAAGTCTCGAAGGAAGAAGGATAACCGAAAAAAATTCATTTAATGAGCTAAAGGCTCATACTTGTGTTAATTAATCACAAGGTTGAAATGTCACTTATGAAAATCCTGGTTGAGTGTGAATTGGTGAGGTATACTTATTGGCAAAGTGTCTTTTATTATATAGCTAATTTCTTATCGTTCTTAGATGGATTGTCAGTTAGCACTTTTACATGAGTATTTTCTGGTTGTTCTTTCTTTTTTTATTGGTTTTACTTTTGCCCTAGCTATGCTTTCAATCTAGAGCTAAGATGCATGGACCTTTTCAAGAAACAAGGTGTTGTGTAAACCTTCTTCAAAAATAGCCTTTTTGGGTTTTTGTGGACTCTAATCTTACGGGTACACGTAGGGTTTCGGGGTTCTCCCACAAACTGTTCTTGTAAACCCTAAATATTTCCGAACTTGTTTATATACCTTTCGAATTGAGTTGAATTATTTCACTCTAGGATTCCTATTATCAATGGCTTCCTCTTCTTGCTCTTGGGATTTACCTGAAGACTTCGTTGATAATGCGGTATATTTCGAATTCGATGAAAAGAAGGGAACTTTGTTGAAGTTGAAGGATCTTTTCCTCAATCTCCTGATTCCTACTCGGATATTGAGGATGTTGAAGAGATTTCGGCTGAAGTGGTTCTTGACTTTCTCAAAAACCTTGAGGATTCAAAACATCAACTTGTTGATATAATGAAGTGTCTGGATGTGGTAAGAACTGAGTTGAAAGAGATTAATTCTGACCTTGCTCTCATGAAAACACATGTTAAAGAACTTCTCAATGAGGAGATCCACTCTGAAGATGCAGAGGATGCTGTCAATCACAAGCTCAAAGATCTCAAGACTCATGAGGATACTGAACCGTCTATTTGACTTTAGTTCGTGTTCGGCTTTGGCATAGGAGTCTGTTTTTGTTTATTATCTTGTTGATTTTATTTGTCTAGTAAATCTTCTTTTCTTGTTTTATTTAGAAGAATAACTAGAGTTTGGAATAGTCATTATTGTTATTACACATAGCTATGTCCAACGTTTTCATCTTCATGTTTTTTGGTTTATTTGTTTAAATTCTAAAAAATTGTTTGGAAGATGATTTTTGCAGTATTAATCTTGATGGTTTCATATTTTTCAATTTTTTATCGGATATGTGTGTTTGCGTCCGTGAACTATGATTGTCCCATACTTTGTCAAAAGTGAAGTCTTTCGTATGTCGATATACATGTATTGATAAAAGAATGAATGAACTTTTGACATTACAAAAGTTTGAAGCTTATTATGTCATTATGCAAATATTGATGGAAGATAGGATGAACTTTTGTTTACAATGATTATGTCTATTGTATGTCATTGTGCAATTGGTAATGGAAAATAGAATGAATCCTTGTTTATTCCGCAGTATTGATCTTCCCTGATCCATATTTTATGTATATATTGTGCAGCTCCGTAAGTTCTCTTATATTGAGCATTTCCGATTAGATTAATCATGGGTTTTCTTGTGGTTAATTTAATTGAGGATTATTTCGATTAAAATTCATTATCCGCATGTGATTTGTCATGTCCATAGAAATCCTTATTTTCTCGTGAACGTAAGGTCGCTCTTGTTGTTCTTTCGGGAATGACATTTTATGGGGGAGAGTTCTTAATTTAACTTCTGCTTAATTGCCAAATCTTTGTGGGGAGTGCGGATGTGGAACATTATAGGAGTTATCTTGTATCTTTATAAACTCCTTGATGAAAGCATTTAGCTTCGGCTATATGATTGCATCTAAAAAAAGTTGATATGTACTTGCTTTTGGTCATGAAATGTCTCTATGGAAATTTCATTAATTAGGATCCCACTAGTTTTCGTACCTTTGCCAATTTTATTGACAAAAAGGGGGAGAATTAATGTGTAGTTCACACTACAAATACATATGGTTTTGGATCATTATGTAAGGGGAAGTGGTCTCCATGTGAGATGGAGTATTGACTAAGGGGGAGTGATACATATCACCACAGTATTGTTGTCGAAGTTGTGATGCAATTGAACTTTGATGCTGTGTAATAATACTACGACACTGTGTAACAATGATTGAGAATTCTTGTTTTCTCATTGTTATGACTATGGATTTTCAACAACGATGATACTAAACTTACAACCTTTGGAATCATTGGAGTACTTGGAAGTGACGAAGATTTCGAGTAATGTTGAAGAACCAAGAAGATCAGGCATGTGGAAGAGAAGCTACAAAAGTTTATTTATCTATTTTTGTATTCCATATGTATTGATAGTTTTGTCATTAAAATTGACAAAGGGGGAGATTGTTAGAGCACTGCTCGGTCGAACTCGCATGTGTTGCTATATCAAGCATGTTTGTCAATGTTAGTGATCAAAACTATAAGTCTTGATTTCTAGTCTACTATTAGCTAAGTCTCGGACTAGGATAGAAAGTATAGTTGTGCTCAAGACTCCATGGTGATCATCATAAAAAGACGAAGAACTATTCAAGGAACTGGTGGAACTTCATCGACTAAAAGGTATGTGGATACTTGAACTTATCTATCAATCAAAAGTCTATCTATTCTATCTCCTATCTTGAGACAAAAGTCGTATTGCTATATATTCTATGATTATACACATTTTCTATTTTGAGCCGAGTTTATCTTGCTTATCTATTTCTCGAAATATGTGTTGGTAAGCTTTCGCTTTGGCCAAGTTCATCTTTACTAGTGACGAAAGTCATGTTAAGTTTCAATCACTTGAAAATGGCTTTGACGAAAAATGGTTTGTGAATAACAACTATATAACGTCCTCTAAGAATGTTTCAATGATTGAAATGAGAGTTTAGATTATATAACCATGGAAGGATATAAACATTATGTGGTAACACAAATGTGTGTAAGTCCTTATTCCTTGAACCAAAGTATGCGTACTTTGCTGCTCAGAAAAATCGGTACTAGAGTCCGCGTACTGTCGGAAGGTCTCATCCCGAGAAATTCTGCTGGAGTTTGTAAACTAAAAAAAAACTTATTCCGGGTACTTAAGTCCGATCTAACGGTTGAAAGATATTAGCTTGAATCTAATCAGGTTTTCATCTAACGGTGAATATTAGATGCTTTGTTACCAAGGTAACTTAGATTGCAAACCCTGATTTGAAAGACTATATAAGGGAGAACTCTAGCAACTGGGAAACCTAATCCCTACACCTCCTGTGTGATACTAGTTGTATAAGATAGAGTCGATTCTCATTTAACCTTAGGTTTCTATCGAGACCCTATAGGTTAACGACTTGAAGACTTCATTGGGATTAATTGTGAAGCCAGACCGATACTACTTTCTCGTAGTTGTGTGATCTGATCTTGCTGTTTATATCGTACTAAGTACAATCGTAAAGATTGGCTTGAATTGATTTCTCCAATAGGAAAGATATAAAATAAGTCACAAACTCTTCGTCTCATCGTTTGTGATTCCGAAATATCTTCTTTCGCTAGTCGATTAAGATTATTGTGAGGTGATTGATAATACTAGGATGTTCTTCGGGAATATATGTCCAGGTTATCAATTGGTTCATGTTCACCTTGATTTATCAAAAGACAGAACTAAAACTCATAGGTATTTCTGTGGGAGACAGATTTATCTATTATCGTAGACTTTTCTGTGTGATACAAATTTGTTTATTAAAGTCTTCGACTTTGGGTCGTAGCAACTCTTAGTTGTGGGTGAGATCAGCTAAGGGAATCAAGTTTGTAGTATCCTGCTGGGATCAGAGACCTAAGGAGCGCAACTGTACCTTGGATCAGTGTGATATTGATTTGGGTTGAACTACAGTCCAGACCGAAGTTAGTTTGTAGTAGGCTAGTGTCTGTAACGGCTTAATACAGTGTGTGTTCAATCTGGACTAGGTCCCGGGGTTTTTTTGCATTTGAGGTTTCCTCATTAACAAAACTTCTGGTGTCTGTGTTATTTCTTTTCTGCATTATATTTTGTTATATAATTGAAATATCACAGGTTGTGCGCTTGAATCAATCAATTGGGAAATCCAACCTTTGGTTATTGATTGAAATTGATTGATCCTTGAACATTGGTCTTTGGTAACGTTCAAGTGATTTCTCTTGTATTCAATTAGACTCGAAGATTTCTATTTGCTTGAGTAAGTATTGAATCTATAAAGTGAGATATAACTCTTCATATACTTTTATTAAGATTGAGTCTGACTGTCTAGTTGATTCTCTTAAAAGTATAATTGAGTTAGTCCATACAGATTGCTAATCGAAATTTGGGTGTGGTTGTTGTACCCCACGCTTTTACAGAAGGCCTTGGGACTGGTATTATGCTAAGTTTTTAAACGAGGCGGGATTTGATTAGAAAAAAAAGTTTGTTTTCTGTTAGGCTTGATGTTCGAAAACGAGGACCACAGTACAAAAATTTTTGTTTGAGTGACGAACTATAACTAATTAATCAATAATCCATGAATACCTATTATTTATACTATTTATTGTTAGAGCATTGCTTGGTCAAACTCGCATGCGTTGCTATCTCAAGCATGTTTGTCAATGTTAGTGATCAAAATTATAAGTCTTGATTTCTAGCCTATTTATAGATGTCTCGGACTAGGATATAGATAGTGTAGTTGATCTTAGATCTCTCGGCGTTCATCTCTTGAAGACGAATAACTACTAAGGGGATTTTGTGGAACTTCTTCGACAAAAGGTATATGGAGACTTGAACTCATCCATCACTTGGAAAGTCTATTTCTACTATCTCCTATATTGAGACATAAGTCGTGTTACGATATAATTTTCTCTATACACATTTGGATTTCGAGCTAAGCATATCTCGCTTACATATTTCTCGAAATATGTGTTGGTAAGATTTCGCTTCGACCAAGTTCATTTTATATCATAACGAAATTTCCGAGTAACATCTTACATGGTTTGTGTGATACAATCATTTGATGTAGGCTTGGAATGTTTCGATAATGATTATTTCAATATCTTGAAAATTGCTTTGATGCTAATATTGTGTGAAAATAGCTATTGTCATTATAGAAGAATGTTTCAATGATTGAAATAAATAGTTGAGGATGTAATCATCTTTGGATATAAGCATATATAGTGTGTTCGCACATTAGTGTATAAATCCATGAACCGGGAACCAAGAGTATGCATATATGTGTATACGAAATTGGTGAAGGAGACAAGATAAGTATGCGTACCCGTACGCATACTGGCGGAAGTTTTCGAATCGAAAATATCTGCTGAGTTTGGGAATTACAAACTCCTAAACAAGTCACCTTAAGAATGCGTACCCATACGCATACTGGCGGAAGTTTTTGAACCGAAAATTTCTGCGTAGTTTGGAAACTTAACAAACTCAAAATCTGGTTGCTTAAGGACGCATACCCGTACGCATACTTAAGCTGGTTACTTTGTCAAATCGGTCAGTTCATAAACTTAAACATTTAAATCATAAGGAATGCAAACCGTGGCTATAATGTTCATGATTGATTCAAGTGAATCAAACCGATTTGGTTTCGGTTTTACTTTATATACAATTGAACAACTCTTTAAATAGTTTCATTTGAGTCATTTGAACTGGTTATGGTTAAGATGAATAAGGTTGATATGAGAGTAATCATATGGCTAACCTCGGTTAACTAGTTGTGAACCAACCTGGTGCACACGTTTAGGTACGGTTACATAAACCTAAATGAGAGGGTACATTTCATTTGTGTGTGACAAGCTAAGTTCGATCTAACGGTTGAAAGATATTATCTTGGTTGAATCAGGTTTTTCATCTAACGGTGAATATTGAATGCTTTGTTACCAAGGTAACTTGGATTGCAAATCCTAATTTGAAAACTATATAAAGGAGAACTCTAGCAACTGGGAAACCTAATCCCCACACCTCCCGTCTGTTACTAGTTGCATAACTAGAGTCGATTCTCATTTATCTTTAGGTTTCTTCTCGAGACCCTGTAGGTTAACGACTTGAATACTTCATTAGGATTGTGAAGCCAGACCCAACTATTATCTTTGTAGTTGCGTGATCTGATCTTGTTGTTTCTATCATGTTGAGTGCAATTGAAATAATTGGCTCGAGATTTTATATCTCCGATAGGCAAGATAGAAAAGTAATCACAAATATACTTCGTCTCATCGTTTGTGATTCCACAATAACTTGTTTCGCTGGTCGATTAAGTTTATTGTGAGGTGATTGATAATTCTAGGTTGTTCTTTGGAAATATAATTCCGGGTTATCAATTGGTTCCTGTTCACCTTGATTTATCAAAATACGAAACAAAAACTCTTGGGTATTTATGTGGGAGACAGATTTATTCAATCTTATAGACTTTTCTGTGTGAGACAGGTTTGTCTATCAAGTCTTCGACTTTGGGTCGTAGAAACTCTTAGTAGTGGGTGAATCAGCTAAGGGAATCAAGTGCGTAGTATCCTGTTGGGATCAAATACGTAAGGAGCGCAACTGTACCTTGAATCAGTGTGAGATTGATCAGGGTTCAACTACAGTCCAGTCCGAAGTTAATTGATATTAGGCTAGTGTCTGTAGCGGCTTAATACAGTGTGGTGTTCAATCTGGACTAGGTCCCGGGGTTTTTCTGCATTTGCGGTTTCCTCGTTAACAAAATTCTGGTGTATGTGTTATTTCTTTTCTGCATTATATTTTGTTATATAATTGAAATATCACAGGTTGTGTGTTAAGATCAATCAATTAGAATATATAAGCTTGGGTTGTTGATTTACATTGATGGACACTTGAACATTGGTCTTTGGTACCATTCAAGTTGCTCCTCTTATTCAATCGGGATCGTAGATTTCTATTTGCTGATTGCGGATTGAATTAAGAGTTAGAGATATTAAATTTATTGATATAATTTATTCTAGATTGAGTCTGAATGTCTACTTGATTCTCTAGAAAGTGTATTGGAGTAAGTCCTCTCAGATTGCCAAACGAATTGTTGGGTGTGGTTGTTAGACCCCCGCACTTTCAATTGGTATCAGAGCAGGCAAACACACTAAAGAACTCATAAGTATGTGTTTGTAGCGATCTGATATGGATGATATTGTCTCTGAAAATGCTTCACCATAAATGGATAAACACAACATCGAGTGTGTTCTAAAAACCATCGAAAATGTTGAGAATCCTGATTTAAAAAAACTCATCAAGTTCTTGTGTTTCAAAAAATTTCGATGGATAAACGAAATTGATGAATCTCATTGCGAAGGTTATATCAAAAAATCTAATTCTCAATATTGATCAGAAGTTGTTGTTGAGCTCCAGAAAAGTTAGATAAACAAATCCAGATCAATTCTGATCTTGTTGCAGAAATTACAAAGCTTAAGGATTTGAAGTCCGTAAAGTCTTTTTCAAAGGTTTTAAATAACAACTCTAATTCTTCCTTGAAGAATTGCCGTATGTCAGGTGATAAGAAAGGTCTAGGCTTTGTGAAATTTGACAATGCTCAGAACTCTTCAAACAAGGTTGATGATGTTGGTACATGTTTGTTTTGTGGTTCTCACAATCACTTTCAACATGTGTGCTTGTCCTTCAAGAGAAGACTAAAAGTTGCTAGTAGTTTTCATAAAAAGGCTATTCAACTTGTGTCATCTCTTAAAAGACATTTAATACTAACAAGAAATCCTAAGATGGTTAATAGTGCTAGTATGGAAGTTTTTGCTCAAAAGCCAACATCACCCTTTCAATGGTTCCTTGATAATGGATGTAGCAGGCACATGACTGGAGATCTCTCATGGTTCATCAACTCAAGTGATTTTGATGGTGGATCCGTAACTTTTGGAGATGGAAGCTGCTGTTACATAAGCAAGAAAGGGACGATCAAATTACCTGGCGTTCCTGAAATTCATGATGTCGTATACGTTAAAGGTATGACTGCTAATCTTCTTTCTATAAGTCAAATTTGTGACAAGGTCCATAAGGTTGTCTTCAATGATAAATGATGTGACATTGTCGACAAATATGGAAAAGTGATTTTTCAAGGATCACGTGGCAAAAGTAATTGTTATCTTCTAGATACTCAGTTCAGTAACTGTTGTAATTTGACTAAGGTTGAATCTCCACACCTCTGGCATGAACGTTTTGGTCACATCAATTATCATCTTCTAACTAAGATCCTTAACAAATAACTTGTTAGAGGCGTTCCCAAAATCAATGCTAAGGTTGTAGGTGTATGTGGTGCCTGTCAAAAGGGTAAACAAACGAAAGTTCCACACAAATCATTCCGAAATATGCTCACCAAAGCTCCACTTGATTTAATTCATATAGATCTTTTTGGCCCAATTCAACAATCTACAATGGCTGGGAAGAAGTATGCTTTGGTTATGGTAGATGATTATAATAGATTCACCTGGGTGGCATTTTTGGCTCACAAGAATGAAACTCTCAGTGAGTTCAAGATTGTTGTTAATAGAATCCATAATGAGGAAGGTCGCAAACTAAAGAAAATTAGAAGCGATCGTGGCACATAATTCAAAGACATACCAAGGTATTTGAATATTGTGACTCTTATTCAACAATATTCTCCACCTATCACTCCACAAGAAAATGGAGTTGCAGAAAGGAAGAATAGAAATATTCAGTAAATGGCCAGGGTAATGCTCCATAACAAAAACCTACCATTAAGGTTTTGGGGTGAGGCTGTTTTTACGGCTTGTTATTTGATCAATCGTGTTTACTTATGGCCAAAGACCTTAAACACTCCCTATGAGTTGTGGTACGGTAGGAAACCCAACTTACACTATCTCAGAGTGTTCAACAATAAGTGCTACATTCTAAAGGATCGAGAACAGAAAGGGAAGTTTGATACAAAAAGCGATGGGGTATTTTTCTCGGCTATGCATCTAACAGTTGTGGTTTCCGAGTCATTAATCTCAGAACCCAAGTCATGATGAAATCATCTAATGTTATCGTTGATGATCTAAGTAACTTTCATCATGATGACTCTCGTAATGAATTGCCTCCAACCGAGACAATTGAGAATGTCAAAGAAACGTCAAAATCAGAGGAAGTTATTTCAACGGTTGTTGATCTTGATGTCTCTAGTGATGAGGAGAAAATCTCTAGTCAGGCGGTTTCTCTTGAACAAGAGCGTGTCTCCACACGACACCTTTGGGTTCAAAGTAATCATGATACTAAAAATATTATTGGTGGTAAGGACTCTACTGCTAAGACGAGAGGTCAACTTCAAAATATTTGCAATTTTGGTTGTTATCTATCGCAAGTGGAACCTAGGAACATTGATGAAGCTCTTAGTGATCCCTTTTGGGTAAATACAAGACGTATGAAAACTCGTACCTTGTTCCCCCAATATAAATATTGTTGGTTCCAAATGGATATTTAAGAACAAGTCTGATGAATTTGGAACCATTCTCAGAAACAAAGCTAGACTTGTCGCTCAGGGTTATTCACAGGTTGAAGCAATCGACTTTAACGAAACCTTTGCTCATGTGGCACGCCTTGAGTCCATTCGTTTGTTATTATCTCATGCTTGTTTCTTTAAGGTTAAGCTGTTTCAGATAGATATTAAATCCTCCTTCCTAAATGGAAACTTAAAGGAAGAAGTCTATCTCGCTCAACCTAAACGTTTTGAAAACCTTGATTTCCCTGATCATGTTCTTAAACTCAATAAGGCATTATACGGGTTAAAACAAGCACCTCGTTCCTGGTTTCAAAAACTAACTACTTCTCTTCTTAGGAAAGGGTTTTCAAGAGGTGGAGTTGATAAAACTTTGTTTATGTTGTTATTGCTCAAGTGTATGTAGATGATATCATCTATGGATCAACATCGGAGAAACTTGCAAAAGATTTTCAAATTTCTCTTGGTAAGGAGTTTGAGATGAGCAATGTTGGTGAATTAAAATTCTTTTTAGGTTTACAAATTCAACAACACAAGGATCAAGAAAAATATGCAAAAAATCTTGTTTCAAGATTTGGTCTTGATAAGTCAACTCCAAAACTCACTCCTATGCATACCACAGGTAAACTACATAGAGACGAGAAAGGTGTAAATGTTGATCAAAAACTTTATCGATCTATTATTGGAAGTCTTTTGTATCTCACTGCTACGATACCTGATATTGGTTTTAGTGTTGGTTGTTGTGCTAGGTTTCAAGCAAATCCAAAGGAATCTCATCTTGCCGCCACAAAGAGGATCATACGTTACATCAGTCACACTGTCGGGTATGGTCTTTCTTACACTTTTGATACTAACTGATTTTATTGCCTATTCAGATGCCGATTGGGTAGGATGTGTGGAACACAGAAAGAGTACATCAGGGGGATTCTACTATGTAGGGATGAATCTTGTAGCTTGGCATAGCAATAAACAAAATTCACAATCCCTTTCAACATGTGAAGCAGAATACATTGCTGCTGGTTCATGTTGTACTCAACTTCTATGGATGAAACAAATGCTTACCGATTATGGAATTGATTCTGGAATAATGAAGATCTTTTGTGATAACTCAAGTGCGATTCGCATTACTGAGAATCATGTTGAGCGCTCAAGAACTAAGCACATAGACATAAGGTACCATTTTATTCGAGATCTTTATGAAGATGGTATTATCACTATGGAATTTATGCCTTCCGAACAACAATTGGCTGATATTCTCACCAAACTATTAGACACTACCACGATTCAGCACTTGCGGAAGTCTATTGGTGTTGTTCTAGTTCATTAGATCTTCATAACTCTTGCCCCTGCTTTTATCTTGATCTTTTGGGCAATTGAGTTTAGAACTCCAGAATAGTGTTAAGTCTTGTTTGCATTTGTTTCTAGTAGATATGTTTATGTCAAGTATCCTAGTGTTTGTAAGAAATCCTTCTTTTCTTGTGAAAGTAAGGTCGCCTTTGTTGTTCCTTAGGGGATGACATTTTATGGGGGAGAGTTCATATTGAACTTGTGCTTAGCTGCCAAATCTTTGTAGGGAGTGCGGTTGTGGAATTTTAGGGGTTATCTTGTATCTTTATTAACTCCTTGATGAATGCATTTAGCTTTAGATTTATGATTGTATCTAAATAAGTTGGTATGGTATTCTCTTTTAGTCATGAAGTATCTCCGTGGAAATTTCATGAGGATCCCACTAGTTTTCGTACCTTTTCCAATTTATATTGACTAAAAGGGGGAGAATTAATGTGTAGTGTGATACTATAAATACATATGGTTTACGGATCATTATGTAAGGGGGAGTGGTTTTCATGTTGAGATAAAGTATTGACTAAGGGGGAGTGATGAATATCACCATAGTATTGTCGTCAAAGTTGTGATACAATTGGACTTTGATGTTGTGTAATAATACTCTGACACTGTATAACAATGATTGAGAGTGTTTTGTTTTCTCATTGTTATAGCTGCGGATCATCAACAACTATGATTCTGAACTTACAACCTTTTGGATCATGGAGTACTTGGAAGTGACGAAGATTTCAAGTCGCGTTGAAGATGCCAAGGAGATCAATCATGTGGATGGGAAGCTACAATTTTTATCAATTTTGTAATCCATATGTATTGATAGTTTTGTCACTAAAATTGACAAAGGGGGAGATTATTAGAGCATTGCTTGGTCGAACTTGCATGCGTTGCTATCTCAAGCATGTTTGTCAATGTTAGTGATCAAAACTATAAGTCTTGATTTCTAGCCTATTGATAGATATGTCGGACTAGGATATAGATAGTGTAGTTGAGCTTAGATCTCTCGGCGTTCATATCTTGAAGACGAATAACTACTAAGGGGAGCTTGTGGAACTTCTTCGAAAAAAGGTATGTGGAGACTTGAACTCATGCATCACTTGGAAAGTCTATTTCTACTATCTCCTATATTGAGACATAAGTCGTGTTACGATATGGTTCTCTGTACACATTTGGATTTCGAGCTGAGTATATCTCGCTTACATATTTCTCGAAATATGTGTTGGTAAGATTTCGCTTCGACCAAGTTTATCTTATATCATAATAAGATTTCCGAGTAACATCTTACATGGTTTGTGTGATACAATCATTTGATGTAGGCTTGGAATGTTTCGATAATTATTATTTCAATATCTTGAAAGGTGCTTTTATGCTAATAGTGTGTGAACACGGCTATTGTAATTATAGAAGAATGTTTCAATGATTGAAATAAAGAGTTGAGGATGTAACCATCTTTGGATATAAGTATATATAGTGTGTTTGCACATTAGTGTATAAATCCATGAACCTGGAACCAAGAGTATGCATATGTGTGTATACGAAATTGGTGAAGGAGTCAAGATAAGTATGCGTACCCGTACGCATACTGGCGGAAGTTTTCGAACCGAAAATATCTGCTAAGTTTGGGAATTACAAACTCTTAAACAAGTCACCTTAAGTATTCGTACCCGTACGCATACTGGCGGAAGTTTTCGAACCGAAAATTTCTGCGTAGTTTGGAAACTTCACAAACTCAAAATCCGGTTGCTTAAGTATGCATAGCCGTACGTATACTTAAGCTGGTTACTTTGTCAAATCGGTCAGTTCATGAACTTAAACATTTAAATCATAAGGAATGCAAACCGTGGCTATAATGTTCATGATTGATTCAAGTGAATCAAACCGATTTGGTTTCGATTGTGTTATTTATACAATTGAACAACTCTTTAACTAGTTTCATTTGAGTCATTTGAACTGGTTATGGTTAAGATGAATAAGGTTGATATGAGATTAATCATATGGCTAACCTGGGTTAACTATTTGTGAACCAACCTGGTGTACACGTTTAGGTACGGTTACATAAACCTAAATGAGGGTACATTTCATTTGTGTGTAACAAGCTAAGTTCGATCTAACGGTTGAAAGATATTAGCTTGGTTGAATTAGGTTTTTCATCTAACGGTGAATATTGAATGCTTTGTTACCAAGGTAACTTGGATTTCAAATCCTGATTTGAAAACTATATAAAGGAGAATTCTAGAAACTGGGAAACCTAATCCCCACACCTCCCGTGTGTTACTAGTTGCATAACTAGAGTAGATTCTCATTTAACCTTAGGTTTCTTCTCGAGACCCTGTAGGTTAACGACTTGAAGACTTCATTGGGATTGTGAATCCATACCCAACTATTATCTTTGTAGTTGCGTGATCTGATCTTGTTGTTTCTATCGTGTTGAGTGCAATTGAAATAATTGGCTCGAGATTTTATATCTCCGATAGGAAAGATAGAAAAGTAATCATAAACAAACTTCGTCTCATCGTTTGTGATTCCACAATAACTTGTTTCTCTAGTCGATTAAGTTTATTATGAGGTGATTGATAATTCTAGGCTGTTCTTCGGGAATATGAGTCCGGGTTATCAATTGGTTCCTTTTCACCTTGATTTATCAAAATACGGAACAAAAAATCTTGGGTATTTCTGTGGGAGACAGATTTATTCAATCCTATAGACTTTTCAGTGTGAGACAAATTTGTCTATCAAGTCATCGACTTTGGGTCGTAGCAACTCTTAGTTGTGGGTGAGATCAGCTAAGGGAATCAAGTGCGTAGTATCCTGCTAGGATCAGAGCTGTAAGGAGCGCAATTGTACCTTGAATCAGTGTGATATTGATTAGGTTCAACTACAGTCCAGTCCGAAGTTAATTGGTAGTAGGCTAGTGTTTGTAGCGGCTTAATACAGTGTGGTGTTCAATCTGGACTAGGTTCCGAGGTTTTTCTGCATTTGCGGTTTCCTCGTTAACAAAATTATGGTTTCTGTGTTATTTCTTTTCCGCATTATATTTTGTTATATAATTGAAATATCACAGGTTGTGCGTTAAGATCAATCAATTACAATATCCAACCTTGGGTTGTTGATTTATATTGATTGACACTTGAACATTGGTCTTTGGTACCGTTCAAGTTGCTCCTCTTATTCAACCGGGATCGCAGCTTTGTATTTGATGATTGCGGATTGAATTAAGAGTTATAGAGATATTAAACTCTTTGATATACTTTATTCTAGATTGAGTCTGGCTGTCTAGTTGATTATGTAGAAAGTGTATTGGAGTACGTCCTCTCATATTTCCAAACGAATTGTTGAGTGTGGTTGTTAGACTCCCGCATTTTCATTTGTTTATTTTTTTCCATTGTGATTAGTTCTGTATTTATAAAAAACCGGTGTTCAATAATCCATGATGACCTACAAGAATTTATATATCATAGTTTAGGAATAGCGGCACTTTTAATGGAGTTATATGTACATATAGAATGAGCATACCCATCAAGGCTCTCAGATGATTCTAGACCTTTGAAAGGGCTTGATGAGCCTACTACAAGAGATTCAAGAAGAAAATATTAATCAACAATGCACCTTTAGCAACCAAAGATATATCACTATGTGGTTACTTTTTAGTTATCTTTGGTTGTGTGAGTTATACATTATTAATTCCTTGTGTATTAACATATAAGTATTACAAAAAAAATATTTATACTCGATAATCCATTCTTATATTAATGTATTTACTATGAAATTACATAAATACTAAATAATTATAAAAATGTGTCTCACGTGTTAAAATACCATGTTTCTAAGATGATGTATAACATGTTTAATTAATCCTCTTAAATAGAAAAACCAAAACAAGGAGAAGAAGCTAAAAACTTGATTATCAATCATAATCCTACTTAAATAATTAATCGTAAATAAACATAAACAATTATAATTCTAGGACTGGAGTAAGGAAGGAATAAACTTTAGTTCCACTCAATCCGAAACAAAATAATTAATGATAACCTACTTAAGATCATATATTAACTAAATGATGCAATGTGAAAATTTTGATTCACTCACTAATAAAATAATAGTCACCCAATTAACAATCTTATGATTTTCTTACCAACTGATGCAGTGTGAAAATTCGTTATATTGTCACCGCCAACACTCTTTCCGCCGGATATTATCGTTTTATCGATCCCATCTCCTATAAACCATAGATTTTTCTTCTTACTTCCCACCTGTAGATCCTCCTCCTCATACCATCCATATTTAACAAGAATAACAACAGTACTTTTATTACTAAGATCAAGAGCTGCTTGAATTGTCGCGTCAATTGTTGTAAAAGTACCACGTCTATCTTTTGAAACGATAATATATGGTTTAATGGATTTCAGTGACATATTCAGAAATGTTTTTGTATGTTGTAATATTTCGTTTCATCAAGGCGTACCGGTGGTGTAGAGATAACTTTTATAGTGATGGAAAGTGGAAAAAAAAAAGATTGCAATTATGATAGGTAAAACACTAGAAGTTTTTGGTTTTGTCATTGTAAGTGAGAAAATGATTAGAGAGACATGGAGATCAATGAAGAAGAAGATGATGAGAGGTTCTACAGTTGGAATTGATGATGAGATATTTACAGAAACACATCAAGATATGAAGTTAGAAACTTGAGAAATGCACATCTTTAAAGTCCATCTAGTAGTTGTATTTTGTAGAATTAGGATGATAAGTTTGGAAGTTGCAATAGAGGATATAAGAGTTTACAGAAACGCATCAAGATATGAAGTTCGAAGCTTGAGAAATATAAATATTTAAAGTTCATCTAGTAGTTGGTATATCTACCAGAGTATTCTTAAAATTCCCAAATTTATGAGACAAGTGCACGTTATAACCTAAAAGAACCTTAATCTCATAATTGTATCAACATTAGTGGTTCATAAAAAAACCTTTATTTCATGTGTCCATTTCAAGACATCATTTCAAACTTTAAATTTCTATTATTTGATCCTCCTTCAATTCCATCATCTTCATTTGTGGTTTTCTCCGACCTTGTTTGGTGGCTAGCTTTAATGCTTAAAAAGAGTAAGGAGTTAACAATGTATACCTGGAGTCTTTGGGATTCCATTTAATCTTGGAAAATTGACAACTTACCAGTGATAAATAACATTAAAATAACACCCAGGTGATAAAGATAGTCTTTTTCGGCATCTTCAGCCTTGCAATAGCGACAGAAAAAAATGAATACAAAAACTGTTGCTCAACAACCCACGATGACGTATAAGAATTTATATATCACATATATCACAATTTGGGCGTAGCATCACTTTTAATGGAGATGTACATATAGAGTGAACATACCAATCAAGGCACTCTGGTTATTTCTAGACCTTTGAAAGGGCTTTCGGAGCCTACCTACAAAATTCAAAAAATAAATATTAATAAGGAATGCAATTAGCAACCAAAAATAAACTCTATAGATATTTTTTAAATTTTTGGATACGTGGGTTACATTAATTCCTTGTGTATCAATATGTAAGTATTACAAAAAAAAAAAATTATAAAAAAACATGACAAAACTCGATAATCCATTCATATATTATTTAGTGCATTTACAGTGTATGTGCATTTATTAACATTAAGTTAATTTTAATGTGACTAATCAGTTAAAATACTATATATTGTGGGATGTATTTTCTCTCCTAATAATTAGGAATATATATAACATTTTTAACAATATCTATTAAATTGAAAAACCAAAGAAAGAAAAAAAAACTAATGACCTTATTATCTTTCTTTTTTAAAAAAAGTGCCCTTGCTTTTGACCAACCAAAGGATCCAAATAGGATCAGAACAACCAGAAAGTTATAACATCACAGGCTCACAACACAATACCAACTTAGAAAAGACAAACTGGAAATATTACAGAAGGAAGGTAAAATAAACTTAGCTAATTAATGGGGTTTGAAATTAACCCTTTACCATATGTTAATGAAGTTCACTAAGGAAAAACCCCTGAATAAATTCTTTGTGACTTAACCACAAACCTAACAAAGCTTTCACACTAGCTATTACTTGATTTTTTGTTGAGTATAAATTTTGAAAAGCTCTTAGATTTTTTTCCTGCCTAATCGACCGTATTATTGCTGCCGTAATAAGTTTCTAAACTAGATCCCTTCTACCTCCACCCATTCTAATCCAAGAGTTAATTAGACTACATATGTTTTGAGGAGTAACCCATTTCCTTCTAAACTCATTAATGAAGTGATTCCAGATTCGCCAAGTGAAGTCATAATGAGCCGACAAACGACAATTTATTTTTTTATTATTGAGGAAAAAATAACATCTATTAGCCCATGGACAACCTCTTCCCGTAAGCCTATCTTGTTTAACGCCTTCATTTGGATAGCCATCCATACAAAGTTAACTTTTGTAGGTCATAAAGTTGACCATAAACGATTAGGATGAGAAGGAAGTCTATCTTGTGTCTCACTTGAAGATAACCACATATAGAAGCTTTTAACAAAATATTGTTTTTTTGACGAATTCTTCATCGGAATCATCATCAACTTATCCGACGACGAAATCTTCATCGGTGGTCTTTTTGACGACGGAAGCTTCATCACTATTTACAAGATATATGAGCAAATCACTTCTACTTTGGGAGCATTTCTTTCTAAAGAAGAAAAACAAACTAAATGGTTGGAATTTTAATTCCGAGAAAAACCATCCTTCTTCCGATTTAATCGGATCTTATTCATACTTGTATTTGTCTTACTCCGATAATCCTTCTATTTCTCTTGTCGGATTTCTCGGTATTGTACTGCCAAAAACAGTGGACCGAAATGATGTGAGGCCAAACACTGATCCGAAAGGTTGTGAGCCGAAACACTGTGAGCCAAAGAATTGTGTGTGAATACCTGTTTGCCAAAGTGGTGAGCCTAATGTATGCATATTAAACTCGAATTCTTAAGGTTCACTAAATTCCGCATATAATCCTTTCTTAGTAGAACCTCAGAATATGTATCTTTTGTGCAGGTTTCTCTGGTATTCCAAGGATTAACTCGATAAAAAGAAAGTTCGATGCAGATCGCTTGCTTGAAATGAACAGCCTGCCACTAGGATAAGTTTGAACTGAAATAACCCTTTCTAAATAGTTGCTAAAGAGATTGTTATGTGAAGAGTCATGCAATTACGCAAGGGAATGTGTTGAATATATAAATAACGGGGTTTCTTTTTGGTATACATCTTTTATGTCTTAAAACGAGTAAGGAGTTAACAGTGTATACCTGGAGTCTTTGGACTTCCATTTAATCTTGGAAAATTGACGACTTACCAGTGATAAATAACATTAAAATAACACCCAGGTGATAAAGATAGTCATTTTCGGCATCTTCAGCCTTGCAATAGCGACAGAAAAAAATGAAAACAAAAACTGTTGCTCAACAACCCATGATGACGTATAAGAATTTATATATCACATATATCACAATTTGGGCGTAGCATCACTTTTAATGGAGATGTACATATAGAGTGAACATACCCATCAAGGCACTCGGGTCATTTCTAGACCTTTGAAAGGGCTTTCTGAGCCTACCTACAAAATTCAAAAAACAAATATTAATAAGGAATGCAATTAGCAACTAAAAATATACTCTATAGGTATTTTTTTAAATTTTTGGATACGTCGGTTACATTAATTCCTTGTGTATCAATATGTAAGTATTACAAAAAAAAAAATTTATAAAAAAACATAACAAAACTCGATAATCCATTCATATCTTATTCAGTGGATTTTACAGTGTATGTGCATTTATTAACATTAAGTTAATTCTAATGTGACTAATCAGTTAAAATACTATATATTGTGGGATGTATTTTCCTTCCTAATAATTAGGAAGATATATAGCATTTTTAACTATATCTATTAAACTGAAAAACCAAAGAAAGAAAAAAAAAACTAATGGCCTATATATCTTTCTTTTTTAAAAAAAATGCCCTTGCTTTTGAAAAATCAAAGGATCCAAATAGGATCAGAACAACCAGAAAGTTATAACATCACAGGCTCACAACACAATAACAACAAACTAGAAAAGATAAACTGAAAATATTACAAAAGGAAGGTAAAATAAATTTAGCTAATTAATGGGATTTGAAATTAACCCTTTCCCATATGTTAATGAAGTTCACTAAGAAAAAACCCCTGAATAAATTCTTTGTGACTTAACCACAAACCTTACAAAGCTTTCACACTAGATATTACTTGATTCTTTGTTGAATATAAATTTTGAAAATTTCTTAGATTTTTTTCCCGCCAAATCGACCGTATTATTGCTGCCGTAATAAGTTTCTAAACTAGAGCCGTTCTACCTCCACCCATTCTAATACAAGAGTTAATTAGACTACATATATTTTGAGGAGTAACCCATTTCCTTCTAAACTCATCAATGAAGTGATTCCAGATTCGCCAAGTGAAGTCATAATGAGCCGACAAACGACAGTTTATTTTTTTATTATTGAGGAAAAAATAACATCTATTATTCCATGGCCAGCCTCTTCCCGTAAGCCTATCTTGTTTAACGCCTTCATTTGGATAGCCATTTGTACAAAGTTAACTTTTGTAGGTCATAAAGTTGACCATAAACGATTAGGATGAGAAGAAAGTCTATCTTGTGTCTCACTTGAAGATAACCACATATAGCAGCTTTTAACAAAATACCGTCTTTTTGACGAATTCTTCATCAAAATCATCATCAACTTATCCGACGACGAAATCTTCATCGGTGGCCTTTTTGACGACGGAAGCTTCATCACTATTTACAAGAGATATGAGCAAATCACTTCTACTTTGGGAGCATTTCTTTCTAAAGAAGAAAAACAAACTAAATGGTTGGAATTTTAATTCCGAGAAAAACCATCCTTCTTCCGATTTAATCGGATCTTATTCATACTTGTATTTCTCTTACTCCGGTAATCCTTCTATTTCTCTTGTCGGATTTCTCGGTATTGTACTGCCAAACACAGTGGCCCGAAATGATGTGAGGCCAAACACTGATCCGAAAGGCTGTGAGCCGAAACACTGTGAGCCAAAGAATTGTGTGTGAATACCTGTTTGCCAAAATGGTGAGCCTAAGGTATGCATATTAAACTCGAATTCTTAAGGTTCACTAAATTCCGCATATAATCCTTTCTTAGTAGAACCTCAGAATATGTATCTTTTGTGCAGGTTTCTCTGGTATTCCAAGGATTAACTCGATAAAAAGAAAGTTCGATGCAGATCGCTTGCTTGAATTGAACAGCCTGCCACTAGGGTAAGTTTGAACTGAAATAACCATTTCTAAATAGTTGCTAAAGAGATTGTTATGTGAAGAGACATGCAATTACGCAAGGGAATGTGTTGAATATATAAATAACGGGGTTTCTTTTTGGTATATATCTTTTATGTCTTAAAACGAGTAAGGAGTTAACAGTGTATACCTGGAGTCTTTGGACTTCCATTTAATCTTGGAAAATTGACGATTTACCAGTGATAAATAACATTAAAATAACACCCAGGTGATAAAGATAGTCTTTTTCGGCATCTTCAGCCTTGCAATAGCGACAGAAAAAAATGAAAACAAAAACTGTTGCTCAACAACCCATGATGACGTATAAGAATTTATATATCACATATATGACAATTTGGGCGTGGCATCACTTTTAGTTGAGATGTACATATAGAGTGAACATACCCATCAAGGCACTCGGGTCATTTCTAGACCTTTGAAAGGCTTTCTGAGCCTATCTACAAAATTCAAAAAACAAATATTAATAAGGAATACAATTATCAACTAAAAATATACTCTATAGGTATTTTTTAAATTTTTGGATACGTGGGTTACATTAATTCCTTGTGTATCAATATGTAAGTATTACAACAAAAAAATTATAAAAAAACATAACAAAACTCGATAATCCATTCATATCTTATTCAGTGTATTTACAGTGTATGTGCATTTATTAACATTAAGTTAATTCTAATGTGACTAATCAGTTAAAATATTATATATTGTGGGATGTATTTTCCTTCCTAATAATTAGGAAGATATACAGCATTTTTAACTATATCTATTAAACTGAAAAAGCAAAGCAAGAAAAAAAAAACTAATGACCTATATATCTTTCTTTTAAAAAAAAGTGTCCTTGCTTTTGACAAATCAAAGGCTCCAAATAGGATCAGAACAACCAGAAAGTTATAACATCACAGGCTCAGAACACAATAACAACAAACTAGAAAAGACAAACTGAAAATATTACAAAAGGAAGGTAAAATAAATTTAGCTAATTAATGGGGTTTGAAATTAACCCTTTCCCATATGTTAATGAAGTTCACTAAGGAAAAACCCCTGAATAAATTCTTTGAGACTTAACCACAAACCTAACAAAGCTTTCACACTAGCTATTACTTGATTTTTTGTTGAGTATAAATTTTGAAAAGCTCTTAGATTTTTTCCCCGCCAAATCGACCGTATCATTGCTGCCGTAATAAGTTTCTAAACTAGAGCCGTTCTACCTCCACCCATTCTAATCCAAGAGTTAATTAGACTACATATGTTTTGAGGAGTAACCCATTTCCTTCTAAACTCATCAATGAAGTGATTCCAGATTCGCCAAGTGAAGTCATAATGAGACGACAAACGACAGTTTATTTTTTTATTATTGAGGAAAAAATAACATCTATTATCCCATGGCCAGCCTCTTCCCGTAAGCCTATATTTTTTAACGCGTTCATTTGGATAGCCATCCATACAAAGTTAACTTTTGTAGGTCATAAAGTTGACCATAAACGATTAGGATGAGAAGAAAGTCTATCTTGTGTCTCACTTGAAGATAACCACATATAGCAGCTTTTAACAAAATACTTTCTTTTTGACGAATTCTTCATCAAAATCATCATCAACTTATCCGACGACGAAATCTTCATCGGTGGTATTTTTGACGACGGAAGCTTCATCACTATTTACAAGAGATATGAGCAAATCACTTCTACTTTGGGAGCATTTCTTTCTAAAGAAGAAAAACAAACTAAATGGTTGGAATTTTAATTCCGAGAAAAAGCATCCTTCTTCCGATTTAATCGGATCTTATTCATACTTGTATTTTTCTTACTCCGTTAATCCTTCTATTTCTCTTGTCGGATTTCTCGGTATTGTACTGCCAAACACAGTGGCCCGAAATGATGTGAGGCCAAACACTGATCCGAAAGGCTGTGAGCCGAGACACTGTGAGCCAACGAAATGTGTGTGAATACATGTTTGCTAAAATGGTGAGCCTAAGGTATGCATATTAAACTCGAATTCTTAAGGTTCACTAAATTCCTCATATAATCCTTTCTTAGTAGAACCTCAGAATATGTATCTTTTTCGAAGGTTTCTCTGGTATTCCAAGGATTAACTCGATAAAAAGAAAGTTCGATGCAGATTGCTTGCTTGAATTGAACAGCCTGCCACTAGGGTAAGTTTGAACTGAAATAACCCTTTCTAAATAGTTGCTAAAGAGATTGTTATGTGAAGAGTCATGCAATTACGCAAGGGAATGTGTTGAATATATAAATAACGGGGTTTCTTTTTGGTATATATCTTTTATGTCTTTAAACGAGTAAGGAGTTAACAGTGTATACCTGGAGTCTTTGGACTTCCATTTAATCTTGGAAAATTGACGATTTACCAGTGATAAATAACATTAAAATAACACCCAGGTGATAAAGATAGTCTTTTTCGGCATCTTCAGCCTTGCAATAGCGACAGAAAAAAATGAAAACAAAAACTGTTGCTCAACAACCCATGATGACGTATAAGAATTTATATATCACATATATGACAATTTGGGCGTGGCATCACTTTTAGTTGAGATGTACATATAGAGTGAACATACCCATCAAGGCACTCGGGTCATTTCTAGACCTTTGAAAGGCTTTCTGAGCCTATCTACAAAATTCAAAAAACAAATATTAATAAGGAATACAATTATCAACTAAAAATATACTTTATAGGTATTTTTTAAATTTTTGGATACGTGGGTTACATTAATTCCTTGTGTATCAATATGTAAGTATTACAACAAAAAAATTATAAAAAAACATAACAAAACTCGATAATCCATTCATATCTTATTCAGTGTATTTACAGTGTATGTGCATTTATTAACATTAAGTTAATTCTAATGTGACTAATCAGTTAAAATATTATATATTGTGGGATGTATTTTCCTTCCTAATAATTAGGAAGATATACAACATTTTTAACTATATCTATTAAACTGAAAAAGCAAAGCAAGAAAAAAAAAACTAATGACCTATATATCTTTCTTTTAAAAAAAAGTGTCCTTGCTTTTGACAAATCAAAGGCTCCAAATAGGATCAGAACAACCAGAAAGTTATAACATCACAGGCTCAGAACACAATAACAACAAACTAGAAAAGACAAACTGAAAATATTACAAAAGGAAGGTAAAATAAATTTAGCTAATTAATGGGGTTTGAAATTAACCCTTTCCCATATGTTAATGAAGTTCACTAAGGAAAAACCCCTGAATAAATTCTTTGAGACTTAACCACAAACCTAACAAAGCTTTCACACTAGCTATTACTTGATTTTTTGTTGAGTATAAATTTTGAAAAGCTCCTAAAAAAAAATCCCGCCAAATCGGCCGTATTATTGCTGCCGTAATAAGTTTTTAAACTAGAGCCGTTCTACCTCCACCCATTCTAATCCAAGAGTTAATTAGACTACATATGTTTTGAGGAGTAACCCATTTCCTTCTAAACTCATCAATAAAGTGATTCCAGATTCGCCAAGTGAAGTCACAATGAGCAGACAAACGACAGTTTATCTTTTTATTATTGAGGAAAAAATAACATCTATTAGCCCATGGACAACCTCTTCTCGTAAGCCTATCTTGTTTAACGCCTTCATTTGGATAGTCATCCATACAAAGAATTTAACTTTTGTAGGTCATAAAGTTGACCATAAACGATTAGGATGAGAAGAAAGTCTATCTTGTGTCTCACTTGAAGATAACCACATTATAGCAGCTTTTAAAAAAAAAAATTCGAACTTGTCTTTATTCTTCCGTAGTCTTACTTAGAGTTAGAGTCTTGTCTTATCTTTCAGAACCGGTCAAGAATGGGAAGAAGTCTCGGTATCTGATATATAAAATTTTCATGAACCCTCCTTGATATGTTTAGATTCCATTCCCATTTTTCATTGTTTAAAACCCTCATGTTTGAAACTGAAACATACCTTATTATCACGAATGGAAAAAAGAGCTTCAACGCGGCGCTGCGCAGGCCAAAACTGCCAAACGTGCCCGCATTAATGTATTGACCGATTCGTAAAAATTCAAGGTGTACCAGGCAAGTGCACATCGATTTTCCTATCTAGACATCTTGCAAGCATGACTCATGCTTTATCCATAGTAGCTTCACACAATTCCAACTTGCTCTTGTTGTGCTAAGGATACAAGGCCATAAGTGGTAGGCTTGGGAATGTGTGTAAAATAAGATAATAATAGAAGCCTACATGGTTATACCGCAAGTGCACGGTGTCGGTTGTAGATTGTGCAAATACGGGTCGAATCCACAGGGACTAGGGTGTGAGTTGAAGTTTCCTAAGCTAATTCTCTGAGCAGTGAACTAATGAAGCAAAGAGTGACAGTGGCAAATGACAGTTACAATGGCAATGAGCCAAAGGCAGTGAAGTATAGAATGAAGGTACTAGGGTCTTTGAATCTACTTCTTGATCCTAAGCTAAGGAAGCATCTAATCAATCATGTCTTGTTTCATCTCAGGAAATACTATAATGGGTGATTTATCAACTAATTTTACTGGCATACCCCTAGCATCAGCTGTCTTTCTACAGCACAGCTGATCACAGGTTTACTTGCACAACCAATTAATCTATCAACTCTAAGGCATTTGGGCACAATCCTTCTAATGTACTGAATTTTTAACCATTATCACTCACTTACCCCTAGCATCAGCTGTCTTTCTACAACACAACTGATCACAGGCTTACTTGTTCAAATGGCTACTAGCAGTCCTAACTCATTTTTAGCACTACAAGAACAATGACATGATTACTAACTATCTTAACATACAATCAAGAGTTTCATCTAAACCCTAGCACATGATACTTAAAACATGCTGGAAATGATTAATAGCTGAAATTGAAATAATATTGATTTCAAAACATGAACTGAAAACAACTTGGAAGCACTGGCTATTCCAGGCCCCTTGGGTGAAGCTCTGGCTATCCCAGGCATGCCTCAATTCGTCACCCAAGCATTCAATTTATACATGCAAGCTCAAAAAATCAAAAACCCCCAAATCAGTGAAACTAGGGTTTCACCAAATACGAAATTCACTCACCTAACTCTCTGATTTCTTCTTCTATTTCGTCGACCCATGCTTCCATATCTTCTTCTCTATCTTCCCATACCTTTGATTTCTTCTCTAACTAACCTATATCATCAACCCCTAAAACTAAAGTTTCAGAGAGAAAGAAAGATCTTCCCATCTATCTGTTCTTTTTCTTCGCATAAGTTGAGACTATACTTTTTAAAATAAGAAAATTAGTAAAGCTTATGTAATTGTCAAAAGAGATTATACTGTTACTGCATTATCAGTGAAACAAAATTTAACACATTGCAAAATCCAACACATTGCAAAACATAATGAATCTGGTTTCATCCTAGCCTAAATATCAGTGAAACCAAATTTAAAACAGGATGTAATTGGTTTCATCCTAGTTTAAACAAGGGTGAAAATAAATTCAAACTTTTTTAAAACATGATGAAACTGATTTCATCCCTGCCTAAATATCGATGAAACCAAATTTAAAACAGGATGTAACTGGTTTCATCCAAGCCTAATTTAAACATGGGTGAAAACCGATTAAAAAAATTTTAAAACATGAGGTAACTGGTTTCATCCCAGCCTTAATATGGGTGAAAACAAATACAACCCAATTTAAAACATGATGTAACTAGTTTCATACAAGTTTAAATATGGGTGAAAACAAACACAACCCAATTTAAAAACATGATGTAACTGGTTTCATCACAAAATTAATCTGAATAGCTTCAAATGGACATTTCTATTCCAACATCAAAACAAACAAAACACACCCCAATTAGACAACTGAATGGACAGAAGATGGAGAAACCGATTTCTGATAGTGTTGATTTTCATTGTAGATGGTGAGAGACATTGACGGTGGGTATGAGAAGATACATAAACCGATTTGAGAAGACCCCAAATTCTTATTGTTGATGATGAGAGACGTTGACTGTGGATGGTTATGGAAATGGTGGAGAATGGGATCGAGAAATTGATGAGTTCTAGTAATAAAATCATGAAAAACAATCAGGATCGAGAAACTTACCAGTGAAATTGATGGAAAAAATCAATGGATTCGGTGGAGAGCAGTTGAAGAAGGGTTTTGGAGATAATTGATGGTGGTGCTGGTGGTGGTGATGAAATCTTTTTGAAGAGAGATTTTGATTTTTCCACGGTGGTGATGGCGGAGATGGAGAACGAGATGTTTCTGGTAGAGGGTGACGGAATTTTTGAGAAGATGAAGATGAAGGCGTTTCTTAGTTTTTTTGAAGAAAGAAGAAGAACGTATCGAGGTATAGGTGGACGTGGCAGGGTAGTTGTGTCCATTTCACACAAAAGATTCTTTTGGACATTTGACCCAGACTGAAAGCTTACAAGTCCATATGGCCCAGGAAACACATAATTTTGGCTATATAGCCCATTTTCTGTACATTTTTCCGTACATACCTTTCGCGTGAAAATGGATTAAAAAACTTAAATTCAGCTCGATATTTTTCTTATAGTACTTTAAAGAAACATCAAAATCACTTAGGAACAACCACTACGACACAATTGTACGATCAGTTGAACTCATTCACCGTTTCCATACCTAGATGCACATATGTCCCCTTATTAGATAAGAACTCTAAATCCAAAAATATGAGCGAAATCGATTTAGTTGTTATGTAACTGTCTAACGAATGTCAAATGGCGAAGTTAGTAATTTAATTTGGAACACGCCATCTTATAAGTTTAACCAAATTCTGTATCGGTCGAGACGATCAACTTTGATTTTGTGATCCAAACTTTAATTTGAAATTTTTGGCGACCCAAACACAACTTTGACAACTTTTTTACGATTCAAAGTCAACATAACCGAATAAAGAAAGAACCATTTATATTTTATAAGCATTAAAATAAAATGATGAAACAAAAAAAAAAAGATGTTAAAGAAATTCTTTCACCATCCACTGAAAGTTTCTCCAAGACCCATTTCCTTCAAAAAAAAAAAAAAAAGAAAAAAACTTAAAACAATCCAGACTACCCCTATCAAAAGTCCCAAGGAAATTAGCTTTGCATAAAACACTTGGAGCATTAATTTTAATCTAGAATCTACCATTCATTTATAATCATAATGTATTTTATACTTGTGAGGAAAATTACAGACAAAGACAGAGGTAGAGGAAGAGTTAGTTCAATTGTACACCTTGCTAAACCGAATCTCAAGCCTAAATTTTATAAGATTTTGGGTCCTAAGAGCATCCACAGTGGGCGAGTATAACCAAATTTATGGGATGAGATCTAACACAGTGGGACGGAGTAAAGATCAAATTTGGACCAAAGATCAAATTCCAGACCAAATATGGTCGCGACCAAATCCCAAATTCTGATATAGTCGGGCGTAAATTTAAAGTACGTTTGATGCTGGGCGTAAATTTAAAGTACGCTTGTTAACGGGCGTAAACCAAATTTACGTATGTTGGTGGGGCGGAATTTAAATTTACGTTTGTTGCGGGCGTAACATAAATTTACGCCTGATGGACGGACAGAAGAATTCCGCACGTTGCCAGGCGGACACCAAATTTCCGCCTGTCTGGGGCGGACACCAAAATTCCGCCTCTCTGGGGCGGACACCAAAATTCCGCCTCTGGGGCGGACACCAAAATTCCGCCCCTCTCAAACGGACTTTTTTTTTACGCCTGAGCAAAATTATGAAACATGAAATGAAATTTTCGAACGTTAGAATGATAAATTTTTCGAACGTTGGCGTTGGAGATTGCGTAGCAGATTTTTGACCGTTGGTAAGATATTTATATCTTTCGAACGTTTGAAATTGAATGTTAATAACGGGTTTATTTTATACCTATATATACCAGATGAATTCCTTTCACATTTTCATATCATTCGTTTGTATTCGGCAAAAAAATAGTATCAGGAAGAAAAAATAGTTTTCCATATTTCAAATCATTTTGAAAATTTTCATCGAATCGTTTTTAATGTCAACACCACGAATAGCAAGAGGTCCAAATTTTACGACAATCGAAGATGTCACGATGTGTAAAATTCATTTATCAATATCTCAAGATCCCGCGTTGGAGCCGATCAATCAGAGATTGCGTTGTGGACTCGTATCAAGGATGATATTGAAGCTCATTTACCGGATAAACCAGAGCGGTCTTGGAGTTCCTGGCAAAAACGATTTCAGGGAATAAGTAAAGAAGTGGCGTTGTTTTCGGCAAAACAGGCGGAAGTGGAAGGTGAATATCATACGGGATGGGGTCCGGAAATGACCGTGAGTATTCTCTCTGTTTTGAAACAATTATTTTCTAATATTGAGATGCCCATGAACCTAATTGTTTTTAAAAACATTAACAGCTCGAAGAAGTAAACAAACGGTTTAAGGAATGCAATCATGGAAGAAAATTTAGGCACGAAGAGTGCTACCCAATTGTCATAGAAAATATAAAATATAATCGTCGATCGACTTTTGTTTTTGATACGACGCACGATTTGGATAGTAGCGTGAATACCGAGGAAGATGGCACTCAAGTCGAGTCCGGTAACGACACAGATAAAGGAGACATAGAGAATACATACCTTCGTCAGATGGGAAAAAAAGCAGCTAAACGACTGAAGAAAACCGGGCGAGAGAAATCCAACAGCCAAGAGGAATTGATGGGAATAATTATTACACAGCAAGAAAATTTCAATTCTCATTACCGGGAACAATCAAGATTCAAGATGGAACAAAAAAAGGCCGAGTTTGCACAAAAACAAGCTGAGCATGCGGCTAAAATAGCCAAGGAGGTCGCAGACGATGAATTTCGCATCATGATGATGGATCTTTCCAAATTGGATCATGTACAAAAGGAGTACTTCGAACTTCGAAAGGCTTTAATAGTACGGGACAAAAGGAGCCAATTATAATCGTCAAAACGGGATAGTTCGAACCTTAAGTATTAAGTCTAATATAAGTGATAATAGTTTTAGTAGTTTATTTACGTTTTAATATGTATTAATTTTGTCATTAGTCGTATTATTATGTAATATTTGGGATTTAATTTTATCTTCATTTAATTTAATCAACTTTAACTTATTTTGTAACATCTTACTTTAATTTACCAAGTGATGAGTATATGAAATAGAGTTAATACATTTCAATAAAATTATTCGTTAAAATAAAATCACATAATTTTTTCATATGGGAAACAACATTTAATTCAATATTTTGTCCTCGTCTCCAACCTTTTAATTCCCATATTCTGCCCATATATGTTCGATTAAGTCATCGCGCAAGCGAATATGCCTATCTTTGCTGCGCATATGACGTCGGCGTTGCTCAGCTCTAATTTGGGAAAACTCCTCACTGTTGCCTCTTAATATATTAACCGGTGTCGGGTTGCTACGATGATCATAAACATGTGGCCATTCACCGGGTAGACGCTCATCCTCGACTATCATATTATGTAAGATAATACACGTTTTCATGATATAGGCAAGCACATCTGGATTCCACATTCTAGCAGGTTGTTTGATGATTCCAAACTGTTGTTGAAGTACACCAAATCCCCGCTCTACGTCTTTTCTTGCACCCTCTTGCATCGCTGAAAATATCTCTTTTTTCCTACCAAGCGGATGTTTAAACGCCATAATAATAGTAGCAATTTCTGGATATATTCCATCACCTAGATAATACGGCATGTCATAAGAATGACCGTTTACCACATAGTTCACCGGTGGTGCTTTTCCCGTGACCAGACTTCGAAAAACATATGAACGGTTCATCACATTAATATCGTTGTTAGAGCCTGGCATACCAAAAAATGCATGCCAAAACCATAGATCATACGACACCACCGCCTCCAACACGATACTTTCGCTCCCTTTATACGCGGTGTAAGCCCCTGATTCGGCAGACGGACATTTATCCCATTTCCAATGCATGCAATCTAGGCTACCTATCATCCCTGGAAATCCTCTATCTTTGTTTTGGTTGAGCAACAACTCAACATCACCAGCCGTAGGTTCACGCAAATATTCTTTCCCATACACATTGACAATCGACTTGCAGAACCTCCGAGTTGCTTCCAACACCGTGGTTTCGCCTATGCGTAAGTACTCGTCTATTGCATCTGCCGCACATCCATAAGCTAACATTCGCACCGCTGCAGTTACTTTTTGATGAGGGTTTAATCCTAAAACTCCACACGCATCGGGCCTTTGCACAAAATATCTGTCTTCGGCTGTAACACCTTCCACTATTCTGTTAAACAATTGTCGACGCATCCTGAATCTTCTGCGAAAAACATTAGGTGGTTGGTTTGGATACGGAGAAAAATAGTCGTTCCACAGAAGTTCAGCACCAGTCTCACGATCTCTTGGTATTTTGATACGAGTTTGAGGACATTTAGAATTGGTAACAAGGACTCCCATACTAACGGCCATGTTATTTTGCATAATTGCTATTGAATCATCATCCGAGGAATAAAAACTACTATTAGAAGAAGAAGAAGAAGATGAAACAGAAGAACAATAGTGAGCGGTATTCTCATATGCTTCCATATTCTATCCGAATTAGAATAAGTGTGTGATTGTAAAAAGAGGTGTGTTGGTATTTATAGAGTGAGTGACGGAGATCACATGCTTCCATTTTCCATCAGGATTAATAAATAAAATAACATAAAGTATTTGACAAATTTTGTAGTGAGGTGTTTGTCGTATTGAAATGACTAGTCGGTGAAATTTGATAAAGTATTCAAATAACTACTCGCTGAAATTTGATAGAAATTTGATAAAGTATTGAACTGACTACTCGCTGAAATTTGATTGCCTATTGAAATGACTACTCGCTGAAATTTGATTGCCTACTGAAATGACTACTCGCTGAAATTTGATAAAGGATTCAAATAACCACTCGCTGAAATTTGATAGAAATTTGATTGAGTATTGAAATGACTACTCGCTGACTACACATAACAAAGATAAATAACATAATAAATGTCTAGTATGACTACACATAACAAAGATAAATAACATAATAAATTCAAAGCTAAACCATATAAATAGTCATCACAGGCTAAACATTTCCCGTATCCGGAGGCGCCGATCGCGGTGGGATAAAAGCCGTTCTCGGAATGGGCCTGACCGAGGACGTTGAAGATGATCCTTGACTCATAGAACTCCACACTTGTGGTGGCAATGTGGGGGAAAAGGCGCCGAATCCAATGGAAGGTTGGATGGTGTGTGGCGTTCGGAAAAGAGACAGTTGATACTCCAATTCCGTGATCTTATTATTCTGGTTCCCTATAAGTTCATCTTTCGCTAATAGACACTCCATCCTATCTTTCGTTTCTCGTAATGTAAAATCTCGAAATTGTTTAGTAAAATCAGCATATTCTTGGAATAATGCATAACTATCGCCCTGTCATGAAAAAATGAGATAGATGAGATTTTTTTTTTTTGGAATTAGCAATATAAAGTTGAACGAACACTTACGGGCGATAATTGTTGTCACATATTTTCTGAAATTAGTAACCTTTTTCCAATACTCTAAATATACTTCATACTGCACAACTTGCACCACCTCGGTTGCATCAACAAAACCGTCCGCTAGCAGGAGTTTTGCTTGGTCATCACCCAAATGCCCAATAATTACATGTAGTTTCATGGGAACAGCAAACGAGAGATGGTTTTGCCTCCAACATCTTTCTCCTAAATAAACATTATGTTGTATAACCAAAAAGGGAATATAATTGTAGTGAGTACGTTATTAATTAGATAAATAACGAAAAATAAAAAACTATGTTATTGACGATTAATATTAATGATATAATATAAAAAATCATGTCTAACTCACAACGCCATTCCAAGAAAATATCCATCTCGAGTCCGACAGCTTCCTAGCAGACTTTCCCATCTCAGAACTGAGGACGTCGGTGTATGATTCCCATGGGTGCCATGTCACTTGGTCAATCGTCAGCTGATTCAGTAAAATCCTACAACGAATAATATCATTCTGACACCTCCTTCCATTCCATCTGGAAATTACAGGCCATTTCTGTTCATTACCGGTCATTGAGATGTCTGGTCGACATATGCCTAGGTATTCATACCCCCAAAACTAGTCCATAAAATTAATGAATCAAATTAATATATCCAAGGAAATAAACTTAAATGAAAATATACTTTACGTTGAAAATTAAAATAAAATCGATTACCAAAATACCTCTAATATTTGGAAGGGCCCGCTTAGTGCCTTCTGTTGTTTCCTACAAGCTTGTCGGAGACCTGCATACAATCTCGAAAAAGCACTACCGTCCCAGTCAAGGTCTTGTATTTTATCAATTTCTTCGAAAGCAGCTAACCATCCAGCATCAATATAGTTCTTTGCATTAGGAAAGAAAAATTGACCCAAAACATACATAAAAAAGGCAATTGCTATTCTATGGGCGAGGAGAGAATCTTCATTAGCCGCCACCAACTTATCTTCTTTGAAGTATGAGCTTAAATATGTAATTGTAATGAATTACCGATGCCAGACATCCACGATGTTTAAACTTAAATGTTGGTGCGTCTGAAAATGTAATGTCTTCAGTAGCGTGCGGCTTATCATCTTCCACTATAGGAAACCTCCCTAACCCGGGGACGTCGACCTCCTCAATTTGACCGGTAGAGATTAAGTTGTAATCAGCTTCGGTAGATTTTTGTCTCTTGTTGGTCTTTTGGCGACCACTAAACCTCGATATAAACTTGTTCATTCTACGCACAAACATGTTAAATACAATTTCATAATTAAAAGACCAATCCACGAACCATAATAGACATAAATTTAACCGAACAAAATTTCAACATCAAAAAATTCCATAAACATAAATTTAACCAAAAAAATAATTTATCCAATTAACTATATTTATAACTATTTATAATTAACAAAAAATTCAATTAAAATACGAAACTAAATTAACAAAAAGATAAATTAAATTAAATCACGTAACTAAATTAACAAAAAATAATTATCCAATTAACTATATTTATAACTATTTATAATTAACAAAAAAATAAATTAAATTACGAAATTAAATTAACAAAAAAATATATTAAATTAAATCACGTAACTAAATTAACAAAAAAAAATTATCCAATTATTAATATTTATAACTATTAAATAAAACAAAAAATTAAATTAAATTACGAAACAGTAACAAAAGTAATAACATTAACATTAACATACTATTGGATTAAGATGTGATTAACCCAATTTTAATAAGATTTGATTAACCCAATATGAATATCCAATTAGTAATAAAGTCTGATTCAATTTTCAACGTAAAAACCCTAAATAAATTCGAACAAAAAATACAATACATGATATTATTATTACACAAATTGAATAAAGAAAGTAGAAAATACATACCTTATAATGGAGTTTTTAGGGTTTTTGTGGAGTTTTTAGGGTATTTGTACGGTTGGTAGATGGGAATGGAGAAGAAGAATATGAACTGAAGAGGAGCGGTGAAGCAAAGAAGAATATGAACTGTGTAAGAATATGAACTGTGAAGGAATATGAAGTGAGAAGAAGAAGGCTCGTGTAGAAGAGATGGGTTGTGGTTGGGAAGGAGAGGCGGTATTGGTGGAAGGGGCGGTTCATTAAGATTACGCCCGATTTGATCAGACGGACAGGAAGAGTACGCCATAACCCTGAACCCTAATGAAAACAGTGGGACGGAAATTTTTGTTACGCCCGTCTCAGGCGTAATAATATTTTACGCCTGACAAATTCATCACGCGGACAGAAGATGTCCGTCCGTTCAATTCATCACGCGGACACCAGATGTTCGCCCATCTGATCTCACACGTGCTGTGTGACCGTGTTTAACTCGGGCGGAATTTAGTTTTACGTTTCTTCGAGCGGTCATTTGGAATCCGTCTGATCAACGGGCGGAATTTAAGATTCCGCCCCTTACCAAACGTAATTTATATTTACGCTCGATAACAAACGTGATTTATATTTACGCCCGTTTGAAACGTAATTTATAATTCCGCGCAGAAATGAAACGTAACTAAGAAATCCGCCCGTCTTCATGCGTAAAATTGTTTTACGCGCGACCAAATTTGGTCTTCTCCCCATAACGTCACAATACAGATTAAACTCATATTTAGTCTTTTTTTTTGGTCTTTGATCTTTGAGTTTAGTCGTACCATTGCAGTCGCTCTAAGCCTTTTTTTGCTATCTAACACCCTAAAAATATTTTACCTCCTCTTAATAGAGTAGAGTTTCTGGCTCCCCTCTGCCTATAGGTCGATAATCCTTGGTAGTTTCAATATGATCGTTTTTAGGAATGGAAGTGATCAAAAATTGCATTATTATCATGCGGATCGCGTTTCATCCACACACATCCTGACACTCGCTCTAGCCTTTATCGTTTAATGCCATCTTAGAAGTTCATGGGCCTGACGAATTGAAAACTCGGGCTTCTAAACTTCATACATACCCAAGTGATGTAAGACTATTTCCTTTCTCAAAAGATTACATGATCAGGCTACGAGTATTTTTGGCAGACGTCAATCATGCGTCCCCAGTTAATTTGTGGTCGGTAGAAAAATATCTAAACACGTCTGATGACTAATACATATTAATCCACTCAAGTTACACACATGTAATTACCACACCGTCATAGTTTCGTAAATGTCAAATGCAAGAGTCAGCTAAACACATAGTTCCTCAAACACTAGAAATACGTAGCATATTTTTATATTAGCAAATGGTGTATGAGCTTCTCACCGTGATTAGTTTCGTATTTAGGAATATCTACTTTATTAGTATTAGTTTTACATGCATTACAGGTTTTGTTTTTCATAATTAATCAATGACGAACCAATAATCATCATTAGAGAAAGGATACTATAAGCTAATTAATCTAATGGCATTATCATCAGTAGTTAAGCACTCTAACTTCATTGATTTGATTAATTTAATGGTGGTTAGATAATTGGGTCCTAATATCGACCTATTAGCTAGCATTATCTCTAACAATAGGGAAGACGAGCTAGTTAGAGACGAACATCCAAAAATCGGCCCCTCAATGAACGAGTCAATGTCCCTATTCTAGAAGGCCCTAGCTTTGCTCCTCCTTGGGACTGCGGCCCTGCTTTCATTTTTAGAGGAACCCGCAACCAAGGGCGGTACTGTAGTAGTAAATGCAATAAAAACTCTTTATTATTAAGGAAGTGGAAGGTTCCTTAAATTTGATCATGTCATGTGAAATCAGATTGGGGATGTTCTGTTCTGTTCCCACTGGAAGAAGTTTCCAAAAAATCAAAAGTAATCCGATCCTAATCCAACTGTTGTAAAGATGGATAAAACAGAATCAGATACTTGCATGCCGGCCTTCTTTTATGTCATGCAAAGAGAAAAAGCAGTAGAAGAAGAATATGACGTTCCATCTAAATTTCAAACCGTAAAGAAAGAAAGAAAGAAAGAAAAGATAAAACAACAACAGCCCACTTATAATTATTCGAGTCTAAAGTTATTATCATTTTAACTTTTCCATGTTTCCTCTCTTTCAACGCATTCATTTCCAAAGCTTACCCAAAACATCGAAATCATATCTTCTTCTTAGCTAAAATGAAATGGAAACTTCTACGTGTCAAATGTGCACAAGTTTTCACTCCAGTCAAGCCAGGCAAACCGGCAATTTTTACACGTATGGCAACAACTCAAAAACAAACATTACACGAAACGAATTAAATAGAGAAGGGTTTGCTGTCCCAGAATTTGTCTCACCTTCCTCTTTGTTTTTCTTTTATATTCGTCCAGTCTCTCTACGCGTTTTTACCGTATTCTGCATTTTTCCTTCCCTTGGAAGTATCACTTTCTTTCTTTTTATATATATGTATATATATAACACACAGGCTAGGCTTTCGGTAAAGTAAACAAGTACAACCACTCCAATACAATCAAATCACACTTATAAAAGCTAATTCTTTTACTAAACGATTTATACATACCACACCCTTATCCTTAAGAAGAACAAGTTTGATCGTGTATTTGTGTTTCTCTTCTTCTGCTTCGTCAACTTGTGTATTTTTCTTTAAGATTATGGCTCAATCTCAAGGTTAGAATATAATTTCTTTTCTAGTATCTCTTCAATTTCACCATGATGATCTTAGTTTTCAATTTAGAATATTGAGTATGATTAGTTCTTGTTTAGTGTAGAGTTTGATTAATTTTCTTTTGATGTAATTAATAGCTGCATACCCTCCTCAATCCTACCCACCAGCACCAGCTGTAGAGGGATACCCACCACCTGGTGCCTATGCTGCACCACCTCCGGCTGGATACCCAGGCGCTGAGTATGCCGGTCAGCAACAATCTCAAGCACCCGGAGCAACTACTGACAGAGGTGACAAAGGTGACGGATTCTGGAAAGGATGGTAAGTGGCACGATTCCTTTTATTATTGCTTTGTCCTAATCCATTAATCAACTATTAGTCTTTTTATTAGTCAGGTTTGCTAATTAATTTTGGTTGAAATTGCAGTTGTGCTGCTCTTTGCTGTTGTTGTGTGTTGGATGCTTGCTTTTAATCAAGGGATTTCCTCCTCATACCAGAAACATCTTCTTCTCCGTCATGCTGATTAAGTTTTATGAGATTGTGGAGTGATTATGGCTTTAGTTTTCTTGATTTGTTTCTAGATCCATCCATACTCTATCCTTGGATGTTGATATTTGCTTTGTTTTTGCCACGCAATATATTTCCGTGTGTAATTAAAGATGGATCGGATGACGTTTACTTATATGTAGATTAATTTATTGAATTTAAGTTCAACACTGGCTCATTTCTTAAATATGAATTTCAAGGAGTCCATGAAATACATTACCATGAACATTAGTACATTTACCATCAGAGAAAAATTGATGGAAAAAACATTTTAGTGAAAGGTGGGGATCGATGTGATCATGATTAGGGAGAGGAATATCATATGCTAATAGCATTTTCAATAATGAAGCCCTCTGTCTCTGATATGAATATAATGGTACCGGTGGTTAAACACTTGGGTCCTAAAACTAAAATAGCTTCTGATATTCACCTACTTAAAATTTTAATTAATATAGGATAGTTTGACCGGGAGTTTGCTACATCCGGCGGGCCAATGTGTATATTGCCTCCTCTATGAGTTAATTGGGATTATCCGGAACCAGTCCCATAATGGAAAGGGAAAATTAGGCTAAGGTCCAACTCATGAATAACCCATAATATAAGGTCTTTAATTAAAAAAAGTTTAAATCTAGATCCCAAATTATTAAAAGATCTTGATACTCTTATGTATAGAAACCTGATTTGAGACATACTCATTTTTTTCGAGGCATACTCATCCATTATATTATCTAGGGTGGATTTATAAGGAGTATCTAAAGGTAGTGTAATTACCTATATATCCCAAAATAATTTCAATTTGTCATAGTTCCCTTATCCTCGAAAACCTAAAATTAAAAATCAAAATAAACTTTAAACTTAAACATTTAGGACTCCAATTCAACAAAGAAATTAATCAAACAAAGGAAACACGAATCGAAGTGAGCGACGTTGGAATGCGAAATCCAAATCTCAATTGCTCTTAGATGTATTTTAGAATGTATGCGTAACAAACCCATCTTGTTTTTGATTGATTTTATTTTGTTTGATCGGTAGAATATGATTTCAAAGATGAAATTAGGGTTTTCAGAAGATCAGTTCGGCTGATCTTGCAGTATCAATTTTGAGCCGAACTTAGTGTATGATTTAGAGAAACACTATGTTCGGCTAATGCGATTTTACAATCTTTTCAGCCGAACCTCAATTTTCCAGCCGAACCTCAATTTTCCAGCCGAACCTCAATTTTTCAAGCCGAACCTAGTGGATGATTCAGTTTCTGAGTGAAGTTCGGCTGATAACTTTTGAGCCGAACCTCTGTTTTTTGAAATTATACCTAGGTTCGGCTGACAAGTTATCAGCCGAACCTAGGTATAATTTCAAAAAAACAGAGGTTCGGCTCAAAAGTTATCAGCCGAACTGTTCATCTGGTCAGCAGATCTGGGTTTTAAAAAGTCAATTTTTTGGCAGATTCAACTTATAAAAGGAAATTAAACCTCGATAGAAGTTTACCTCTGATTTGAACCACACATTTTGGTCACTTCTAATCACTAAAATCTCAAAAGTCAAAACCCAAGCTTTTTTTCTTCACTTCTTCTTCTTCCTCTCAAAAATCCCAACCCTCTCACATAAATTTGATTTTTCTACTAATTCACCACTAATAATTTAATGTTTAATCAATCCTTAAAATTCATAATTAATCAATTCTAATCATAATCATTTACACTAATTATATAAGGGTGATTATGCCATTATCAAAAATGCTGGATGAGGGGTGATGTTGTTTTTTATTTAGTGACCCTATTTTGACATTATCTAGTATGCCTCAAAAAAATCTAGTATGCCTCAAAATAGGTTTCTATGTATATTGTCAAGCCCATAATTACATAAAATTTAAATTTAGGCCCAAAATTATTAAAATATTACTCCCTCCGTTCCGATTTACTTGACGTTGTAGAGTTTTTCACGGAGATTAAGAAATATCAGAGAGAGTAAAATCTTTCCAAGTTTACCCATATTAATTCTTCTTAAAGATTTAGATGGCCTAGTTTTTAGTTTCTAGATTTTAGGGAAAGTTATCAATCCCGTAGTATTTTACTTGGGATGTATTACCAAATTCTCTATCATTTTGGAACACAATAAAAAATTAGAGTAATTTAAAGTTAGATTACTGATTTCAATAAAAATAATAATATTGTGTAATTCCAAAGCAAGGGAAAATTAGTGAGAATATGAGAAAAATACCAAAACTATCGTCTATTTTGGAACATAGAAAAAACCCTAAAACATCAAGTAAAATGGAACGGAGGGAGTATGTGATGATGTTCCAACCACCTCCGACCACCACAGCCACCGCCAACCACCTCAGACCGCCACCGCCACCACCAACCACCGCCAACCACCTCCAACCACCACCGTCAAACCACCTCCGACCACCCCCGCCAGTCAAACCACCGATCACCACCGCCGACCAACTCCGGCCACCGCTGCCCGCCTCCACTGATAACCACCGCCCCGCCAGCCACCTCCCGCCACCACTTCCGACCACCACCAACATATGGATGTGTACACAAAAGTTACACATGCATATGACATGTGTATCCGGAAGTTACACATCATATAAAATGTGCAACGCAAAGCTATACTTGTACATAGATGTGTACTCTGAAGTTAGACATGTGTAAGCAGAAGTTACACATGTGTATGGCGTGTGTATCTACAAGTTACACATCCATATGCGTGTGTAACCTTTTATTACACATGTTATATGTAAGGTTATCTACAAGTTATTCATCATAAACTACATGTATTACTTTGATTTTCATTTACAATAATTTGTCCGTTCATCAATTGCTACAATTATAGTAATTGGTTGTTTGAACACAATAAACGAATAAAAACACGAGATATGGAAAGAGAAATCCTAGAAACAATCCACTATTATCCTATAATAGAAACGTTTCCTTCCTTTTTTGTCTTTCTTGATTCCAATATATTTGCACATCTGCAAACAAGAATAAACATCCATGAAATTAGGTTGGATGGACAAAAAATAGAGAAACAAAAATATAGAATAATTGCAAAAGTAGCTATCAAACTGGTGTGATGCTAGTGACAAGGGAGTTAGCAACAGGTCAGTTTCAATAAAAACTAAAAATATTTAGTACCTCAAGTTCAATGAAGGGGTTATGATTAGTTGTTTTGTCTTCCAATGTGCTTTGGCTCAAGGACTGCAGTATTGTAAGCCTTAACACGTTCTAGAAATGCAACTGGTACTTCTTTTCCGACAGATTCGACTGTGACAGCGCAGTAGGCTACAAAATTCTGAAAACATAAGAATTGAACATGATTAAAGAGATATACCAATCGAAAATTTAAGGAGGGTAGTGAATACTTATATTATATGAGTACATTACACTTATATATCATTTGACAGATGCTCACGAGAGCCTTGCAGAGATCTCAGCTCGTACTTACTAGTGTGACTTTCGGTTACACATGCATTTTACTAGTGTAACTTTATGTTACACATGTATCAGACTAGAGTTACTAAGGGTAGATACATATGGCATATGTCATTTTTCATAAACTTGCAATCCTAACTTACCTAAAGCAGAGTGAGTTTTTTGGCTCAGTCAAGAGCAAAACATCGAATACGTACATACACTAAGAGAGGGTAACTGAGCACGAAGAAATGGATACAGTTAATTTAGCCAAGTGTGATGTGTTGCTTTGCTGTTACCTTGGTTAGACACGTATACTGCAACACGAACTCAACTATTTTTATCACACCTTAAAGATATGTGCAAGTTTTTGGTGCAGGGCCATCGAATCAACTAATTAAGTCAAATAAACATGCTACAAAACGGACGTATTCATAGCAAGATAACACTGAAAAGATGAAGTTACCTGGAAATAACAAGTTACCCTCTAACCAGTGAAATCAACTCTAAATAGAGCTCGTACGTATAAGCACGTGCATAAAAAATCTACCAAAATCACTTGAAACCAAAACAAAAACGTTCCTTAGATTCACAATCTTAGAATTTAAATTGTATGCAATTATCAGTTCATAGTTTAATGGAAGTTAAACAAAAAATTGACTATACTTACATTGTCCTGCACCACCACTGGATCCAAATCCTCCTCTAAAACCTGCACCTGCACCTCCACCACCAACACCTCCTACAATCACAAACTCAATAGGATAGTTACAACACTTTGCAATTTCACCTCATAAAATCACAAACTCAATCTGAAGGCATCTACTTAATTTTTGCATCTAACTAATAAACAAAACTTCTCATCATTTCTGGTTCACTCAAACTTTTACACATCCAATTAGCATGTGTAACTCGCAGTTACACATCCAATTAGCATGTGTAACTCGCAGTTACACATATAATTAGCATGTGTAAGTAGTATCTACACATCCAATTATAATTGCGTACTCGTAAATTCTGAAGGCATCATACTAAAAGATAATAGTTTATAAGCGTTAACAACAAGTTGATCATTTCTGTTGTTTCACTAGTTTCTCCTACACTTACTTAAACAAATGCTAAAAGCTATTTGGCATTTGAAACCAATAAATAGTTGACTTGAGGAACCAGTATCAACTTACTATTGTTCATACATGTTCTAGCAAGATCATGAGTACCAACATATAAAAAAAAAACAATACAAGCAGAATGTAAAGTAGATCCAACTTACAGTGTCCAGTACAGCTCCAGCATCCATAGCAAACCTCTCAACTTCATACCAAAACACTACCACTAACTCCAAATCCGAATTACCCTCCAAACCTGATGCACTACCACCACTGCCTCCTTATCCTCCTCCAAAAACCTGCACCTGCACCTCCACCATCAACACCAACACAAATTCTTTAACCAAACAACATATTTGTAGGCCAAGACTCAAGATAAGCAAACTAAAATCGAACCAGAATGAAAAGAATGCAAGATTAATGGAAAGAATGCAACATTTTCAAGTAAATAGTCGAACAAAGAGATTCTGACTATCGTCTGAGAGTGATTTAAATGATTCTGTGAAAAAAAAATACACATTCAGTCAGTATGTGTAAATAAAAGTTACACATCTAATTATCATGTGTAACTAGAAATTACACATATATTTATCATGTGTAACTAGAAGTTACACATCCACTTTAGCTTGTGTAACTAGAAGATACACAACAATATGAATATTTCAGTATAATTGTGGTTACCAAGGAATCTTGTTTCCATGCGGTTCCTCTTAGATTTACCGATGCCATTGAACTTCCCTCTGCAAATAAGAGATAAGTCAAGTTAAAGATCATCATTACTTCACATATCAATTTGTTTACTTTACAGTCAAACCACCTACATATCTTTTTGAATGTGAGAATTGAGAAATTATTTCAGAACTTCAATAATACACATATTTCAAAAAACAAACCTATAAAACACTAAAACAAATCATACTTTCAAATCCTATTCACATTAAAAAAAAAAGTGCACACATATTTTATCTTCCTACTCTACAAGTTTTATCCATCAATCACATGAACCTTAAATAGGTTCAAAGAAAATTATCTAATTTCACTGAGTTTCTGTCAAAATCGTTGTTGAAATTGCTTAGATTCAACCGTACGCTTACAGGTATCTTCATTGATTAATATTTCATCTTCAGGGAAGGATTGAACTTCAAACAATCTTCCAAGAAGAAAATCCACCAAAGATGAGCTCAAATCAGTTCGAAAATCAAATTAAATGAAATTCGTATCAAATAAATGGGTAAGACAGATAATGATTCACAAATTTCGAATCTGAAAATCGATTTTCGATCAAGATAAGAGATTAAAAGATAGATTGTTTTTCTTTCAAGAACCCTAGAAATTTTTCTCTCAAAAGTAAAATTGAGGTGAAACTATAACAGATCTATAACTCTGCTTATGATTTCAGTAACAGATTTGAACTGAAATCAAACTATTAAAGTTTCTCAAATGATTTTGTAAAAAATAAAAAACGAAATCTAAGAATTAAATCAACCGATTGAACTGAAACGCTACCTGTTTATTTGATTTTCTAGGAGAATCTTCAGATTAAGTTGCTGTTGATGATGATTATCACTCATTTTCTATTGATTTTCACTGAATCTCCGACGAACAAGAGGTGTTTATGTCGAATTTATGTTTATATAATCAAGATCTTTGGTTGTAAAGCTTAGATCTAGGTTTTGAAATCATTTTCTAAATGAATACTTCGCTTAGAAATCGTCTCTTCTAGTTCTGTTTCTTCATCTAAGAGAGAGCCAAAGAAAATGAGAGAGAGAAAGTGAAAACGAAAATGAAAATGAAACTGAAAAGATAATCTCTAGGTAGTTTTATCACATATTTATACTAAAGGGCTATTTTGGTATTACTAACTTCCTCCAAACCCTAAACTTTATTACCAAGCCCTGAATTCTAAAGTTCTGGGCCTAGAAATATCAAAAACTGAAAGTATGGAGTTGATAATGAAGGATCCATTTAGTGGGGCTTCTATATATTGAACCCATATAGTAGGGGGTTCTGGAATTGTGATGCTTGGGGCTTGGGTAGAAACAGGTGATATTTTAGTAGGTAAATTAACGCCTCAAAGGAAACTTGTCTAAAATTACCTATAGGTAGCAGAGGTCGAGTTATTGATGTGATATGGATCCAGAAAAAGGGGGTTCTAGTGATAATCCAGAAATGATTCGTGTATATATTTCACAGAAACGTGAAATAAAAGTAGGGGATAAAGTTGCTGGAAGGTATGGGAATAAAGGTATCATTTCCAAAAAAAATCCTAGACAAGATGTTTCGTATTTACAAGACGGAACGCCTGTTGATATGGTCTTCAATCCATTAGGAGTACCTTCACGAATGAATGTAGGAAAAATATTTGAATGCTCGCTCGGGTTAGCGGGGGATCTGCTAGACATGCATTATCGAATAACACCCTTTGATGAGAGATATGGGCAAGAGGCTTCTAGAAAACTCATGTTTTTTGAATTATATGAAGTCAGTAAGCAAACAGCGAATCCGTGGGTATTTGAACACGAGTATCCGGGAAAAAGCAGAATATTTGATGGAAGAACGGGAGATCCTTTTGAACAACCCGTTATAATAGAAAAATCCTATATCCTAAAATTCATGGACGTTCCAGCGGGCATTATGCACTTGTTACACAACAACCCCTTAGGGGAAGGGGTAAGCAAGGGGGCCAACGGGTAGGAGAAATGGAAGTTTGGGCTCTAGAGGGGTTTGGCGTTGCTCACATTTTACAAGAGATGCTTACTTATAAATTTGATCATATTAGAGCTCGTCAGGAAGTACTTGGTATTACGATCATTGGAGGAACAATACCTAAACCTGAGGATGCTCCAGAATCCTTTCGATTGCTCGTTCGATAACTACGATCTTTGGCTATGGAATTGAATCATTTCCTTGTATCTGAGAAGAACTTCCATATTCAAAGGAAGGAAGCTTGATCGGAATGAATCAGAATTTTTCTTCTATGATCGACCGGTATAAACATCAACACCTTCGAATTGGATCAGTTTCTCCTGAACAAATAAGCGCTTGAGCCAAAAATATACTACCCAACGGAGAGGTTGTTGGAGAGGTGACAAAACCTTATACTTTTCATTATAAAACCAATAAGCCGGAAAAAGATGGATTGTTTTGTGAAAGAATTTTTGGGCCTATAAAAAGTGGAATTTGTGCATGTGGATACTATCGAGTAATCGGAGATGAAAAAGAAGACCCGAAATTTTGTGAATAATGCGGAGTCGAGTTTGTTGATTCTCGGATATAGAGATATCAAATGGGATACATCAAATTGGCATGCCCAGTAACTCATGTGTGGTACTTGAAACGTCTTCCTAGTTATATCGCGAATCTTTTAGATAAACTTCTTAAAGATTTAGAAGGCCTAGTATACTGCGACGTGTGATTTGATCAAAATTCTTATTTTACAGATTGGGACTAAGAAACTGTCATCCTATTCACTCCGATTGGGATGCCCTTACTCTGACATGTCTCGTGGTAGGCGTAACATGAAGCTCAGAATTATGGATGTATTTAATAATCCAAAAAAGGGAATTGATCTATGATCGATTCCGTAATAGAAAAATAGGAATTGCTAGTTGTACCTCGTGAAAAAGACTTCTTTCGTGGAATTAGCCATTCCATTTCTTTTAGAAAGAAAATATGTTATAGTAAACAAATATGACATGGTTACAAGGGCCTATTCATCGCGTATAGGCTTTAAGGGCATCATGTCATAAACCGTCGAGGTTAATTAGGGGCCTAAAAGATCGAATGGAATGATAAATAGACAAGTAAATCCCTTATGAGTTCCAAGGTATTCTTTAAAAAGGGATTTGACATTCGATAGGAGGTAAACTACTCAATAATTTCACATTTCATTTCATTGAAATGTTGGTTGGTTCTGATTGGGAACTTGAGTAAGGAGTAGAACGTTGGGGGTTTTCTATAAAAAAAATTTAAACGAGAACCCCTTATTTGATGTAACTACTTGAGCCGGATGAGAAGAAACCCTCGCGTCCGATTTTTAAGGGGGGAATCCTATACTATAAAGGAACCTATCCAAATTTTTCTTTTGCTAGGACCGTAGCTAAGAAACTTACTTTCTTACTATTACGAGGTTTATTCGAATATGAAATCCAATCTTGGAAATACAGCATCCCGCTTTTTTTTACTACTCAAGGCTTCGATACATTCCGAAATAGAGAAATCTCTATTGGAGCAAGTGCTATCAGAGAACAATTAACCGATCTGGATTTGCGGCTTATTATAGATTGTTCATCGGTAGAATGGAAAGAATTAGGGGAAGAAGGGCCCACGGGTAATGAATGGGAAGATAGAAAAATTGGAAGAAGAAAGGATTTTTTGGTTAGACAGCAGTTAGGATCAGGTCATGAGTCATGACTGATGACAAAGCTACTGGAAAATCCAAGGTCACTTAACAACCAGCTCATGTATTTGACCATTTATGCCAAAAATAAATAAAATGAATATGATTCACGGGTTAACTATTTTCAACGGGAATCATTAAGAATCAAAAGAAAAATCAAACACATCCTGAATTAAAATTCACGTTTGACTAATTAAACCAAACTGCCAAGACCAAAGACCATCCGGTCCCTGGAGTTAGTAGCTTGAAAAGAAGATGGCTTTAAGCATGAAAGTGATTGCCATCTCGCCTTGTTCATTCCGTCATCCATCCGACTATTCTTTAGTCATCTGATTGGACCACTTGGTCTGGTCTTGTCTGGTCCATAACCTCCTCCTAAACCAATATAGCTTTCTTGAAATGGAGTTCTAACATGGAGAGGGCAGGTTCCCCACAACAACTTTGTTTTTTCACTTTCATGTCTCTTTATTTAATCCTTACTGCAACAAACACACTTTGATGCTTATCGCTTTAGAATAAGGTAGTATAATCCACTTGGAAATGAAAAAGATAAGAGAAGAAACAGAATCATATACTCTCATTACTTTAATTAACCTGCACTAATAATACGATTAATGCCAAGAAAGTGTCCAATCTAATTATCAAAAAAATATAAATTAAAATCAACGACCTTGCAGAAAAATATAAACAATTTTAAGAGATGGACATTTTATAATACAGTAAGTTAAGCATATATGTGTTGTCTATTAATTAGAGTCCAAAGTTAGGTCACCCGTCTCTCTATGTGATGTCAGATGATACCTTTGTCACGCCTAACCAATATTTTCAACCACAAAATTGTCTTTAAGAAACAGTGTCTGACTAAGATTACAATGTCATTCAGATCATATATTTCCGGCACCGCACGATCGACAAATGAGATGGAAATTCGCACAGTTACATTGTAGTGTAATTTTCTTTTTAAGAGTAATGCGGCTGCTAGAAATTCCATTTAGAGATAAAAGGACAAAGATGATTATTTTGTGCGCCGAACGCACTCATGATTCCGGCATATTTACATGTGCTTGTGACAACCACTCGGAAACAAAAATGAATTCAATACTATAAAAACAGTCATCTCTCTCTGCTGTCCGAAAATTCCTGTGTTGTCTTTCTAGTCTAGAATACTAAATTTGGGGCGGGGTATTTTTTTCACTCGGTTTCCCTTTGGTACGTCTTTATGGCGGTCTAATCCTTGAACGCGTTTTGAATTGATTTCTCCTCTCATTTTGTTTTTCCTTCCCCAGTAAGTATCTGTTTCTATAAGTATGCAAGGCCTTAGTTTGTAAACTATTCAATTCAATTTTTATTATAAAACCAGCTAATATCCTCACCTAAACTACACCTTCCTTTCTCCTCAACAGCAACTACATCAGTTTGTATTTTTCTTCTTCTTCCTTCGTTATTATCATCTTCAGCAACTATCTTGTTCATTAACTAAAAGATCATGGCTCAATCTCAAGGTTTGTTTCTTCTCCATCACTTCAGTTCTAATTTCTTGTCATCATCATAGTTTAACTTAGAAGAAATTTCAGTATGATTAGTACTACAGTTTCAGTTTTTCATATATGGTCCGGTGACTTTTTTTTCCTTCCTTTTTTGGTTAATTCCTCCCGCCTCCCTAGCTAATACTGTTTTTCGTTTTGTTTTCTTGAATTTACAGGTCCATACCCTCCTCAATCATACCCACCAGCCCCTGCTGTAGAAGGATACCCACCACCTGGTGCTTTTGTTGCACCACCACCTGCCGGATATCCAGGTGCTGAGTATGCCGGTCAACAACAATCCCAAGCTCCCGGAGCTACCACTGACAGAGGTGATGGGTTCTTGAAAGGATGGTAAGTCACACTTCGCATCATCAATTTTACCTCTCAATTACTAATCAGTTCATAATCTTTTTAATTAGAAAATTTTAGTAGTACTAATTAACCTTTGTTGTTTTTTTGGTTGAAAATTGCAGTTGTGCTGCTATTTGCTGTTGTTGCGTCTTGGATGCTTGCTTTTAATCAGATTCTTCCCTATCACAGACATGATCACGCTTGGCACCTACAGCGATTTCTGTTGATTTAGACGCCTGGATACTGGTTTTTCTTTCTTTTTAAGCACACTTTATTCTTATGCTGGGAATGGGATATATTTTCTTTTTCCAATGTAATTAGCACAGATTGTTTTTATGATATGAGATTAGTTGATTTCTATTTATCTTGCATTGTCTTTATATGTTCTTAATTTTCCGGCCAAGTTAACTTTCACGATCCGAAACGAAAAAACACAAAAAAAAAAAAAACAAATTCATTATATTTTGCTGCAAAGTTTATTACAAGATCAATGTTAAAAATATATAAAAATTACACGTCAATCAACCTTCTCAAAGAGCCACACCAGGAACCTTGCAAGATCCATGACCTACATAAAAACATTTAGACGAGTAAATTAGTAATAAACAAAAATTATACCAGCGGTAAAAAAAAGATGAGATTGTAATACTTACTGGGATCTCGAGAAGTTTGAATTGCGAGTCCATTAAAGGAACAAGAAGCACCACTACTCCTCAACTGAGACCAGAACGAACTAAAAGCAAAATTTGCATGCGAAACTACTGAAATGGGCTGATAACATTCTCTCCCAGGATGGATGAGATCACAAGTTCCATTACCCTGTCCACATGCATATGTTATGGCAGACACCAATTCATTAGTCAAATTCCTTGCTTCATTTGCAACAACACACCAAATCTTACCCTCGTACGGTGCATTATTATTCCCCTTCGGCAACGCTTGGTACTCGGATTGTTGTCTACTCCCGGTCAAGTCGATTTCGTAGATGGGTCTCCCATCTGGATACATAACTCCCCAGTTTCTTTCTGTGCCGGGTCCTGGCTTCTGATTCTCATTGAACAAGGAGAAGATGAAAGTGGGAATGCCCCAAGTTGGTCTTGCCGGAGTACCAATAGTACTTCTAGTGCCTATGATCCGTTCGACGAGATTGCGGTTGTAAGTTGCGGCATTGTAGACGTTAGCTCCGACTTGATCAATATCACCAGCTGAAGGCCAACCAGTTTCAGCAATATACAAACGAACATTTTTAAACCCCAACTTGGTCATTGCAAAGACTACCGAGTCGAGCATCTGGTCAAGAAGATTGGTGTAGGATAAACCACTGAAGGGATCAACGTACGTATAATTATTCTCGTTCAAAAGCGCATAATCTAAGTTAATGTCTCCGGGATTTTCAGACCAAGGGAAGTATGGGTACACATCAAGAAAAAAGAACGATTTAGTCCGATTCAAGAATTGCAACAGTGGTTTTATAACAGGAACGGTTATATCCGATCTAAATGTCCCGCTAGAAGGAGGGAATGATGATTCAATTGCATCCATAGCCAATGGAGTACCAATCTTAATCTTCAAAAGGTCATACTTTTTCAAAGATCGTCTGAGATTTTTCATTGCAGGAACTAGATCAAACCAGAGTTGGCGATCTTGATCAGTACTGTAACTTAGAATTTCATTTCCAACTAGTAAGAAACGTATCATGGTTTTGGGGTAGTATGGAATGATGTTGTGCTGAACCCATAGATCAGCGTAATCTTGGTTTGCAGAAATGGGTGAGATTTCTTCGTTTGGGATCATAATGGATACTTGAATATTAGAACCGGATAGGAGTTGGAGAATTTCTGGGTTTGCATCATAGAGTTTTACTCTACTTGCATTTATGGATTGGATTAGTTGAATTGAAGCTTCAGGTGATGGGAGATTGTTGCCAAGTCGGCCGTAAGCTATGCCGATTTTATTCGACATTTTTGCATCTGTTCAAAAACATAAGTTGGATTAGAAACAAGTTCAATATGAAGATATTAACGAAACAAAGCAAAATGGTTTAGTATTGACTTAATTACTTGAGATAGATAAGAATGATAAGAGAAATAGAGCTACAAGAAACCCCTCCATTGCCACTGCCGTTTTTCTGTGTTCTGGCACTTGATTTTGGTGGCTGTTATGTTCCAGTGTAAATACGTGTGAGACAGTGAAATTAGTGGATTGGGGTTGGTTTTAAAGAAGATGTACAGAGATTAGAGGAAAAAACGCAAAGAGTGAGGGTAGTCTGTGTTTTGTAATGAAGAGGAAAAAGAAAGTGGGAATGGAGGAGAGGTTAATTAAAATAATGATCATGAAAGGTTTGAAGGTTGAACTACTTGCAGATAAATATCCATCCAAGAGACTAATCTACTAATTGAATTCCTGTTTTGAAAATTTTAAATTCGATGGGTTCTTTTTGTAGTTTATTAGTGATCAAGATGGGGAAATCTTTGTTAACTGAATAACAAAAAAGGTTGTTAGTTCAACTGTTTATTGGTCTTGGCCTAAATTAAGCTGTAGTACTGATGGTTTTAAGCGACTTGGTTGGTTAGCATCGATCTAAACTGGTGATTAAGGTTAATCTCTATCTAACTAGTCATTGAGTAGAGAACATGCCCGCACACTATTGATAAGTACATGAAAGGGGCTATTTAGGAACCCAAGCAAAACTAAAAATTGAAATGCAAGAGGCACTACTCTAATAAATTCAGCACGGAAAGTTAGATATTTGGAAAATATCTACTGATCCAGTGTGCCTAAACAACAAGAGATGAGATCAAGGCATCAAGCACGGGAGTTCTCGAGCAGACCTCGCTCCTAGTTATTAGTTCTCAGAATCTTCTCAATTAGTGCAATGCCAGCAAGAGGTCACCAGACTATACATAACGAATCTATTTGTATTTCCTGAATTCAAAAGGATGACCCAACTATAGGAGTATGAAAAATATCACTTATGTGATACATCAATGAAACATTTTATGTGTGCATATGCCATCTCACACAAACACAAGCACACAAAGAAACTTCGTATATTTGGAGACAAAATTTTAAGCACACACACAGGTCAAAGTTTCCTTACATCATTAAATTGCATTATAGAACTTGCTTTTTAGAATTAAAATCAGCAAAATCCATCAAGAAAGTAAAGAAAATAATGTATCGAACAACCAACACAGCGGTACAGACAATGTAGTCATATGCTGACACTTCAGAAATCCAGAAGCAAAGAGCTAACTGAGAATCATGCACCAGGAAAACTTCATCAGAAGGTCTGCTCCAAAATGTCTGTCTTTGTTCAATCCTCTTTCTTTTTGATATCATTGTTATTATTATTGTTGTTAATATGTTTTTGAAAAGGATAACTCCAAAATGTCCCACGAACCATTTCAATGAACAATGGTAACTGCAGAAGTGCAAATGAGATGGGAGGAATACAACTAAACAATGCTATAGGAATCGGAGCCCATGGAAATCTATCTCCAAGCACGATAGAGAGTGATGCACCAAAAGCTACCAGTATAGTGGCCATAGATACGAAGAGGGTTGCAAGACCTATTATCATTTTCCGTGGTAGGGATATCAAAAAGTCCACTTCCGCAAATCGAGAGGTATAAATGGCTAAGAACATGAGTACGGATGTTATGGAAGAGAATAAAGACAAGGCATCTGCTGCAGCAAAGACCACCAATGATGGGCTTCTCAAGAAAATAGGATACCATGAAAATGGGTCATTTGTCCAAATATTTTTAAATCACGGTTCAAATGGACGAGTAAAAAATAGTTTGGGTGAAATGTCAAAAAAAAAAAAAGTAAGGATGAAACTGGTTTCATCCTGTGTAAATTAAAAATAAGAAAAAATATTTTTAAATCACGGTTCAAACTGGTTTCATCCTAATTTAAATTTAAAAAATAGCAAGGATGAAACTGGATACATCCTGTGTAAATTAAAAATAAGAAAAAATATTTGAAAATGGGCACGATGAAACAGGTTGCATCCTGTCTATTTTTACATTTTTGTCCATTTAAACAATATCAAAATCTAATTGTCCATTTCACCCAGGAATTGTTGATTTTGGTCTTTTTAACCAATTTTGTGTTCTTACTACTACTGGTATCACTAATGTTACCTCCTGGAACAGTAAATGCTGCTGCAAATGCTACGGTAGAAACAAGAGCAGCAACTACCATGCATGATCCAGATGTATCTTTCAGCCATTTCTCTCCTTTCTCTACCAAGTCCTTGTATTCCGTTGTAAATATGTATTCAGCTATATCTCCTTTTTTATTTCTGTTGAGAACCTTGTGTTCCTCTGCTATAATGCTTTGGACACCCTGGACAAAAACACAATTACCAACAAAACTTAATGCAGATAATAACAATGAATCAAAAATGACGTATGCTAGCATGAAAAACTACAAAGTGGCTACCACGCCGCGTTAATAAAAAAACTATCAATTCATCTCAGTTAAATACTGTCCAAAATCTAAACTATGAAAGTGCAGGTTTTCAAAGTTTTCTAAGAAATTAAGTACTATGAAAATCATGCAGTTAGATGCCAGATTATAATAATATTTTCACACTCACCTTAAACCACTGCAATTCTCGTTGCATCTGAAGAACTGCTGATCAAATTGAGTTGATATGGAGGTGCTACGTGTGCAGTGTAATGCAAAAGAGTGTTACCATTTTCATCTTTCTTATTAATTAGATCCATCTTATCTATGTCATTGGCGGATTCACATATGACATCAAAAATATTTTCTTTTCGTTCCGCAACAGCCATTTGCAACATTGTTTGCCCACCTAAACCATGCCAAGCCAGGAAAGGAAATCTTCGAAGACACTCTGCTATAACCTCTACGGATCCATGCTTTATAGCTGTCTTTATGATGTTCGGATTTTCACTGAACTGTTAGTCGTCCTTGGCAGCGCCTTTTAAGCTTTATTACTTCTGATAATCTATGCATGTTTGGATTTTCAGGTATCATTTCCGTGGTTCAAGAAACAAAAGAAAAGATATATGTCAGACAATTTTGCAAGAGATACGGTCAGTTCCTGAACGGTTAAGTCTTCTTAATAACACTGTACCTGAACCACTCAACTGCAAAGACTTTCACAAATACCGTGCCTGGAAATTTGCAGACGCAACAGAACTTCGTGATATTCCATCGGTTGTCGCATCGAAATTCAGACTGGTCACATCAACAGATCTCGTCAACCAATTTTAGTTCTCATATTGAGGATGGTGATTACATTGTCCATTCAAAGATATTATGACCCTTCTTCGTATGAAATTCAACTCCACGGATACTATTCCGAGCTCTAAATACCTTAAGGCGAAGGAAGAACTGCATTGTTGGTTTATGTAAAATAGTAACATTTCTTACCAACTTTCCACGTTTCATTCTTTTTTTCTGTAAAAAAAAAACTTAATAGATGAGTACTTTAACATATATATAAATTTTATAAATAAAATATTATTTGAATGGATGAAGTTTCTGTCAATCTCTCTATCAGTTTAATGATACCAAAATTTGGTTGATACCCTTCGGCATAAAGCAAATAGTGTGGCTAGTGGTAGAGGATGGTGTCATATCCTTACTATTAATTACCACGGAAAAATAGGTGGCAAATGAATTTGGATAAATAGCCACAGAAACAAAACCGTGGCTAGCGTAGTGGAAAATAGTATTAGCCACTGGAGTATTTGTTACGCCAGGCCAGCCGTGGCAAGATATCTTTTACCAGGGAATTTTTATCAATTGCCACGGTTCTCTGCCGACACTAAAGCTCAATAATTTTGTAGTGTGATACTGTTTAAATGGACAAAAATGTAAAAATAGCCAGGATGTAAACAGTTTCATCCTACACATTTTCAAATACTTTTTCTTATTTTTAATTTACATCAGGATGCATCCAGTTTCATCCTCACTATTTTTTAAGTTTAAGCCAGGATGAATCCAGTTTCATCCTTGCTCTTCTTTTGGTGTCCATTTCGCCCATACTAATTTTTACTCGTCCATTAGAACCACGTTTTAAAAATATTTGGACAAATGACCCATTTTCTGTTATACAAACAAGACCATCACAGACTTATACAAACAGACAGAACAACAAAGTCCAACACAAAAAAAACTTGCTAATCAAATAGAACCATACTCTAGACATCAACTTCCAAAACAACAACAATAAATAACTTAACTCCTCAGATTATAAAAATCCTTAAGAATATGAGAATTAATAACTGCCTCAGGTAGCACTTCCCACTGATGGGAACATATATTTTTGCGAGCATACTTAGCTAAAGCATCAACACCTCCATTGCACATCCTATTTACAAATCTGACTTGAACTTGAAGTTCATTACATAAACTTACACATTGTTTGTTTGCAGCTGACTCGGTGTCTGGGTCTGAGTCAACCCCTCACTCGCACCGAGTCAGATGTCAAACTGTTTGGTTTTAAAGTTTTGAAGTACCTGACTCGTTGTCTGAGTCAGGGGTTACCTCTGATTCGGTGGCTTTTGAGTCAGGTATAAAAACACCCCTGACTCGATGTGTCCACCACTGACTCGTACAAAAAAAAACGAGATTTACCTCTGCTTCCCGATTGAAAATATTTTGCTTAATTTGTACGATTCGAAAACCGAAGAATCTCTGAATTAGATTTCTAATGTGTTCGAGATTGATTGTTTCCAAGTTCTTCACAAAATCGGGTTAGTTATATGTTTTTTAATGATAATTTTTCTGTAGTTTCTTAGGGGATTTTTGTTTAATGTTCTTGGATGTAATGGTGTTTTTATTAATGGGTCTTAATTATTTTGAGGTTTCAAATTATGGGTATGCATTATCGAAGTGTTCTAGTAATTTTCTATGCATGTATTAGAAGTTTCAACAAAGTTAGGTTTGTGAGATTTATGTGTTTGTGAAAATTCCTAAGAGTAAAATAATGTTTCCTTGTAATTTTTGTGTTGGTTTAGTTTTGTTCAGAGATGTTTTGTTTACTTTCTACAATAATCATGCCATGTGTTGAGTAGTCTATGCAAAGTATCCTGCAAGGATACATGATCATGATATGAACTTGGGATAGCTAGGAAAGATATCACAATGACATCTCTGGACCCTTGATGGATGAGCCGATTAAGACAGATGGACGCAGTAAGTACTCCAAAACCTAGTGTGAAAAATACGACAAATTTTTAAATTGGATTTTGTTTTACTTGTACTAAGGTATGAATAATCTTATATTAAAAAAAAACGGTTCAGTTTCTTTCTTGTTATTTGAACATGAACAAGATTTATGTCACTTGTATGTGTTTATGTGTTGGCTAAGCAGTAAAAGAATCTGTTAGCTTTCCCTATTTGTTCACTTGAATCTCGACTTGACATATCCACACTATGTGAACTACTATTCCAACTGATATGCTAACTTTTCAAATGCATAATTCAGACATTTTAGAGTAGCTCCTGATGTTTTTTCGTGTTGCAGGCATAAAGATGGCACACCCTTATTACTTTCAAAGGTATTAATGTGGATGTTTCGAATGGTCATGGCTCACTGCTACAATATGTTGTTGTTGCTGGCAAACACGATACTGTTAAAGTTATTCTAGAATCTGAATCATGGTGCCAATGTGAGTAAAATTTACCTTTTCTCGATCATGGTGCCAGTGTGAATAACTATTTAAAGTTAAATCCTATATACACGATATATCGTATAGTAAGCTCTTTTGATATGACTAAAAGCTTGCATTTTCTATTGTTGTTGAGTTGATTCCCTGGCTAAAGTTACTTTTTGAAGTTTTCAGCTTACTTATTGGGATGCTAGTGATCATAATACGTTCAATCCTAGCAACGTGCAAAGCCATGTCAAACTGTGGATATTCCAGCAAGACCACATTCAAGATGCAGTCTAGCAAGGTACTAAACTATGATTCCACAGCTATCCATAGGTGTAGAAGCCAAGAAGCTGGGACTTATGGTGACTGGAGCTATATGGACACCCAGGGATAACTGAACCTAATAGGAGTCAATAGAAACATAGGATTAACTCATTTATGTATGGTTACCCCGTCTTATGTAAATAAGATTATAGTTCTAACATTTTTTTTATACCCAGTAACTTGTATTCCTTCTCTTTGTTGTTTCATGTATCGTGTATTTCGAGTCATCTAATCTCAAGGGTGTTTTTTTTCTTAAATATTCCAGTCAATTCAGTCAGCTCTGACTCAAAAAACAAACACATTTTCTGAGTCAGACCTTAGTGAGTCAGATTAACATGAGTCAGGTGATTACAGTCATATCCAGACGACTCAGATGAGTCAGCTGCAAACAAACAAGGTGTTATATATTCTGAAATCATATTTTGATCCTCCCATCTAATTTGTTCAACCTGATGCTTTTGCACTACTTCTAACAAAACTTTGCTATCACCTTTCACTTGCATTCTAATTAGACCCTTACATTGACTCCATTGTAGCACCATCAATAGTGTTATAGCTTCTGCTTGGTCAATATCTCTTACATCTCCTGTATACTAATCTTTTTCCCATCACCAATCACCCAAATATGATATTTTCGAATCCAATATAAGCCGTTTTGTATTTCATTCCATATCCAAGTACCATGCCTCCTTACTTTACCATATAAAGGATTAACATTTTGAAAATATATGGCTTGTAAAAGTTGCACCCACTTAGCATTCTTCTCATTCAGCATTCGCCAAGCTAATTTAGCTAATAATGCTTTATTAAAAACTCGAAGATTTTTAAAACCCAAACCTCTAAATCTTTTAGGAACATTTAACTCCTTTCAGCCAATAAAATAACCACCTTGTTTTGATTTCTTGTTCAACTCGTAATTTATTTGCAAAGATTCTTGTTTGCACCGTACAATATTTTTTTACGATACAAACACGAATCTGGTGTTGATGTTGATCGATCTGCTGCAAAAACCCCTAGATGCTTAAGTTAGCTAGAGTTTTTCACAGGAGTTTGTGTAGAGAAGATTTTGTACCTTTCAGGGTTGTGAACCCCTCTATTTATATGTTGCAGATTAGGGTTTTACCCTAATTTCGAGATAAGCATAACTTGCCCTCCAAGTCTCCTAGAACATTCCAGAATATTCCCCGTGTGACTTGGTCAACAATCCTTCCAGATATTTTTTGAAACTTCCTGTAGGGTTATGGAATTATCAAGCAAAAAGGTGCAAAGGGTTGGTCCAAACAAATGAGTGTAAAATGCCAAGACCATGAAGAGTAATTCACTTAATCTCACAATGGGGCTTATAAATACGCAAGCCTAATCATCCGAGCCATTGGATTGGCTCAGCAAACAACTCAGTTGGCTCAGTTGACTCAGTGGGGAGCAAACATCCGTAAGTATAAAGAAGCGGGGCGCAAACATCCAGGGACCGCGAAGGTAAGTTACCACGTGATTCACAAGAAAACCGTCGTTGCTGCCGGACGGGATTCGGTCCAGCCGCCGAACACAAACACCGGATACAGCCGTCGGCCAACTGCTGGTGTCACCGTCGCCGGAAAAGGCCGCCTTTGCCGGCCAACAACAGATGTTGCTGATGATGATGGCGTCATGCAGACACAAACGACGGAATATGCTGAGAAATCTTCTGACGGCGTTATCACCGAAATGGAATATTCTGACAGCGTCATAGTCAACTAACGCCGTTATTTTTTAACGAAATATTCATGGAATATTTTGACGGTGTTACCGACGTTAACGGGATATTCCTTTCTCCAACGGAATATGCTGACGACGTCAGTCTATGCTGACGTCATCGAACACTGAACTGATGACTGTGGTTCTACTGCTGACGTGGTGCCCTCAACTGGCCCACTTTGCTAACGCGGTAATGGTGACGTGGCAATGATGATCTGGCACCTCCTTTCCTTAACTTGGATATTTGCACGTGGGATTCTATGTATAGTGCTTGTGAGGCCTTTCAGCCATATTTGGCTAAAAGATGAGCGTATTAAGCCCAAGTAAGCCCATTTTTAGTATGAAATATACATAGTACAAACATCTCCCCCTCTTAATCCATAATCTGTTATAGGTTAAGAAGTTCCGGTTTCCAATTCTATTGACGACTGAAATTCGCATTGTTCTGAAATGTTGCATAACTCGCCCCCAAGCACGTTGTTCAGAATGTTATGCAACTCTTCCCCACATATTGTAATGTTTGCACTGAGGTGTTATATATCTCGTCCCCAAGTGACTGAGGTGATATATAACTCGCCCCCTGTATGTAGTTTTGTCATGCTGCTCAATGCTCACGCAAGGGTGCACCTCCCTGCCGCATTTTGCTCGCGCATGGAATGAGAGGTTGAGTTTTTCTTCTATCTTCAATTCGCGCAGGGGGAAAATCCTACTATTCAAGATGCGCAGAGTTGAGATGTGTACATTTTCACATGCCTGGACAGATGAAAATGTTCGTCACATTATCAGACGTCCCATATGAGTGTATGTATGCTTGGAATAAGGTAAAAATGCTCGAACTGTGCATTTACCATATCTTTCAGGTGTTGGAGATATTTTTGACAGCAGACTCGAACCGTAGTTCTCGTCATTGAGAATGACTGTGGATCCGAACCCTCCGCAGTAGTTTAAAAATTAAATACGAACAACTTTGACAGAGTGAGGAATACCAAAATAATGTTGAATTAAATATCTGAATATGAATAACAAGATAAGTACCCACTGCTCGACAACATCTTCGTCGTTAAAACCTTTGCATGGAAAACCCAGTGGGATAAAGCCAACAAAAAGGAAAAAGAGTGCAGCAAAGTAGGATTGGAACGTATTACTCCTATGCGAATCCAACTAATGATATAACTTCTTCAGGTGAAATGAATTCCACGGTTACATGGCTTTGAATCTTGTGTACCGAGATTCTTTAAGTAGTAAGAACCTCGAGATGCTGGCTTGTCCACTATGTATGGACCTTCGCAGTTTGCTCCGGGTTTTCCGCAATTTGGTTCCATTATGGCTGCTCGAGTTTTCTTCAAGACATATTCCCCTGGTTTGAATGATCGTTCCTTGACTTTACGATCATAGCTCAGCTTGATTGCCTACTGGTATCGAACCAACTGTTGCAGGGCTTTTTCTCTCTTCTTCCAGGAGCTCTTTATCCATAGCCATTATGCTGTCTTTTTTCCCAGATTTGACAGCACGAGTTTTGGTGGTCTTAGCCTGTGTGAATGGGGAAAATCCAGTGGATCTTTTTTTTTTGCTGAATCACATTTTTTTATTAGAATAAAGGCAAAGCCTACAAAATTTTTACAGGACAGACTCTAAATTGTAGAAAAACACTGAATGAAAATTAATGAGATCAAATAATCCCCATGTTACAAGAATCAACATAACCTGTAATAAGCTACATTTGGCATTTCAATTCTTCTACGAAATGAAGGTCTTCCCATGTGCATAATTCTTTCACCAGCTCCAAGAGTTGCTCCCCTTTTAGGTAAGGAATCAGCTGAAAAATTAACTTCTCTGAAGCTATGCTCAAACTGAACATCATCTAGAAGTTGCATCACATTAATGTATCTTGTTTTAACAAACCAAAGGACTGTCTTGGTTTTGAATATATTGATTACAGTCTGATAATCAAATTGTATTATCACTCTCTTGCACTTCAAATATACTGCTATTTCCAATGCACACAGAATTGCATATACTTCTGCAACAAAGTTAGTTGCAATTCCAATGCCTCTAGAAAGGGTAGCTACTACTTGACACTCACAATCTCTTGCAATAATACCAAAACCAGCATTCCCTGGATTCCCAAATGATGCACCATCACAACAAAAAAAGGTATATCCAGTCGGTGGATATTTCCAATAATATTCAATTATCTTGGTAAATTTTATACTTCTCTCACCAAGCTTAAAGAAGGAGATTACCTGGTTGTCATAGTTCTGATTCCATCTGCTGCTTTTTATTCTGTGTCCCTCTTCATGCACCAGCTGATATATTCTTCTTTTAAATCTATTGATGTTGGGCTTCACTTCATTAAAAAGTTTTTCATTTCTCTGAAACCATAATTCCCTCATTGTGGCACAAGCTGCAGTTAACCAAATTTCCTTCACCAAAGGACTTTTGTTCTTGGCAGCCTTACAGATATCATTAAAGGATAATGGATTTTTAAATTCAAAGATTTCATTCATCCAGGACCAGATAGCAACGATGAATTTGCACTCCCATAAGGTATGTTGCATACTGTCTCGTTCTTCTAAACAAATAAAACATATTGATGGCAATTCATAACCTTTGTTTCTCATAACTACATCATCCACATACACACCTTGTTGGAGTTTCCAAAAATTACTTGTAATACTTGGATGTACAAATGATTTCCAAATAAATTTAGGCCATGATAAAACAGGTTCTTTGATTCTTATTTTCTCCACTACAATTTTAGTTAAGAATTCTCCGTTTTTGTCTGCAGCCCATACCCTCTGATCTTCACCTCCACTAAAATCTGGAAATGCACTTGCATAAATGAAAGTTTTCATCTCAGATGGAATGACCCATTTATTGTCTTTCAGTAAACTCTTTACTTTCATCCCAATGTTTTCCTTAACATAGTCAGTCATGCCTATTACATTAATCAAAGGATCTTGGCCATACCAAATATCATACCATACAGAAATGTTATTACCATTACCAACACACCACTTGACATCTTCTTTTAAGTAGTTCCAAGCCCATTTTAAGCCCTTCCAAACAGATGATTGCCTCCAATTGGTTGTCCATTGGCCCATTTTATCCTGAAATTTAGCATGAAAGAATATTTCCCATTCTTCTTTTGAATTCAAAATTCTCCACATCATCTTCATTAACAGTGATTTGTTTATTACTTCAAGTCTTCTAATACCAAGACCTCCTTCTGCATAAGGTGTACAAATCTTCCTCCAAGCTAATGTTTTGAATTTTCTACAGTCACTATATCCAGTCCACAAGAAGTTTCTAATGATTCTCTCACACACTTTGATCACTGAAGATGGCCATTTATATATGGACATGTTGTAAATGGGAACACTGCACAATACAGACTTAACTAAAACAAGTCTATCTTGGAAAGATAGTAATTTACCTGTCCAAGCTGCCAATTTGCTTTGTAACATTTCTACTATTGGCCATACCATAGTTGAAGTGATTTTTCCTGGTGCAAGAGGTACTCCCAAGTATTTATCTAGAAATGTTGATAAGTCCATATTCACTAGCTCACAAATCAATTGCTTCATCGGCTGTGATGCACCATCAACAAAGCATTTAATCTTCACTCTGTTTATAATTTGACCTGAACTAGCTTGATATTCATCCAATAATTTAACTAAACTTGCAAGACTCTTTTTGGCACCATTGCAGAATATAAATACATCATCTGCAAAGAATAAATGTGTTGGATGTATTCCTTTCTTGATTATCATAGGTTTTATCTTTCCTTTTTCAACCAATGCAGAGATGTTCCTGCTTAGCACATCCTCCATAAGAACAAATAAGATAGGTGACAAACGATCACCTTGTTTCAACCCCCTTCCAACTGAAAAGAATCAACATGGACCCCCATTTACCATCACATATATTCTTGCAGATTCAAACAAGGTAAGTAACCACTCACACCAAGCTGAAGAAAAGCCATACTTTTGTAATACTTTGAACAAAAACTCCCAACTGACAGAATCATAAGCCTGTGATATGTCTAATTTTATACCAACATTTCCACCTCTTATTTTGAATTTCATCTCATTCACCAATTCTGAAGAAAGCATAACTTGCTCATGAATACTTCTGCCTTTAATGTATGCCACTTGCTGAGGAGAAACCATTTTTTTCCATTAAAAGACCCAATCTTGTTGTGATTATCTTAGTAAAGATCTTGAAAATGACATTACTTAGACCAATTGGCCTGAATTGATTTGCAGTTTTTGCACCTTGAGTCTTTGGAAGTAAAACTAGAAAACTAGAGTTCATACCTTTGGGGATAAATCTTCTTTTCCAACAAAATTTAACAGCTTCCACTAAATCTTTTTGAATGATGTCCCAACAGCTTCTATAGAATATATATCAGAGAAACCACCAGGTCCTGGTGCCCTATCTGGATCAATATTAAAAACAACATTTTTGATTTCTTCAACTTCTGGAATTGCATCCAATTTTTCCTGATCTTCTGCAGTTATGACAGTTGGAACAACATCTAACAATTCTTCAACAATATTAACATTTTTGAACTCAAATTTCTAATCTTCATTTTTGTATGGAAAAAACTTGTGTTAGCAGATCCTTCAACAACCCACTTCACTCTTGATTTCTGCCTAAGTAAAGTGTTAATTTGTGTTTCCCTGCTAGCATGATCATTTTGAGCCTGAACAAGTTGATCCAACACTTCTGTGTTGAAAGGATCATCATCAGATATTTGCATTGCCACTTTAACTTTTTCTTCTGCTTCTTGTAACTTCACATTAACATCCCCAAATACTTTCCAGTCAGTTCCATTCATTTAACACCTTTTTTAAATCTTTCAATTTATGAAAAAATTTATATGTTTGATCACCTTCAACATGTTTATTCCAACATTTTGTAAATACTTGCAAAAAGTCAGGATGACTAAGCCACATCTTTTGAAACTTTCTAGGAACATTTTTAGGCTTTGGAATGTTAGCACAACCACCCAAAAGAGGAGCATGATCAGATACAATCCTCATCCCAACTTTGTACCCCCAATCACCATAAATTTGCAGCCATTGTTGGTTAAAAATCACCCTGTCTAAATTGCATAAAATTCTTCTACTACTATGCTGACCATTTGACCATAATACTCCTGGGAACTCTTCTGTCCATTTCCCTTTCGCCTTCTCCAGACTTTTCTTGAGATTTTCCATAGTAACACGATTGGTCGCTTCCGCCTTCCCGTTGCTCTGAGCATAATAAGGAGCTGAGAAATGTGGCGAATACTCAGGTTCTTACAGAATTCTTTGATTATTCCAGAATCGAACTGATTTTTGGAGCGTGCTCTTGGCATGTATGTCTAAAAGTACCCTTGGGTAAGTAACCTGTGTGCGAGACTTCTTCCCCAAAAATGGTTGCCACATATTCCTTCGTGAGCCTCAATATTTGTTGACCTTCATCGGATGATATGCATCACAAAAATGGCTCCAAATCTACAGGTTTGCGGTACAACTGTCCCTCGATCATCAAATATCTCCATGCATTCTTTTTCACTTTCGAAGCGAGATTCTCATATTCTTGGAGTTCATTGGTTGTCAAGTACCGAATATAAGGTTGACGCCAGTCTGAAGTGTTTAGAGCAAGATCGCCTGAATCTTCTATCACTGGACTGTCAACATCCATATTGCTGTCAATGTTGCCGGTATTTTCCTGAAATGGTGTAGTTACCTTCTATCCCCCACTAATATGTTCGAGGGCTAGAACAAAATGGTCTTCGGAGATGCTAGGTGACTCTTGGAAATCAAGTCTAACGAACCGAGTAGTATCAGTATTGACTGCGGAAGGCAGATATGTTAAAGCGTCAGCATGCCTATTTTCCATTCGCGGTCGCTTACCAATGGAGAACTGGTCGAACTCGTTTACCATCTCTCTCATGCAATTTAAATACAGGGCCATCCTCTCGTCCTTGGCTTTGTAAGTACCAAAAAACCGATTGACTACTAGCATGGAATCGGTTCTCAGCTTCACATTCTTTGCCTCTCGATGTTTGCCATCTTTCAATCCAACAATCGATGCTTCATATTCGGCCTCATTATTTGATACGTGAAATCCCAATCTGGTCGCTTTCTCGATCTTTGAACCATCGGGAGTAAGGATGACACATCCATTCAGCCTCATTTTTTGTATGTTTGGACCTTAGTGTATATATATCCTATGCATATTTTGAGTTTTTTGTTTTCTCCCGACCCATCATTTGGATCCAACTTAAAAAACTAACTCTTTTTTATTTTTATATTTGAGTCAGACCTTAGCGAGTTAAATCCAGATACATCATGTGATCTGAATCCGATCCAGACAAGTAAGATATGGAGATAAAAAATAGACAATTTGTAAATTACCATACCAGATATAGTTGCTAAAGACAGTTGAATTTTGAAGGCATAGCCTAACGAGTCAGGTACAAAATGGTACCTGGTTGAGATTATTCCTACTAGTTACATATATGAGTTGAGCCATACAACCAAGTCATAACAAGACAAACTAGAATGCATCCAAATTGACAAACTAGAATGCATCCAATTCATAAGTACCCATTTTGTACTTATTTCGGTATTTTATCTCTTTGTAGGTGTTTTTGGAGAAATAAGCTTTTGCGACGAAATTGGCTTGAAAAGTTGTTAAAGGCACCTGGGAGGACATTTGTTATTCGGAATCTCGCTTTGGATAAGGGGTAACCCATTTCTAGGCATGTGCTAAAGGGACACCAGAAATGGATAAGGGGGAGGTCACCTTCACCGTTTGAAAACAAGTTTTGGCGGGAAGCATGTTCTTCACACCTGCAGATTTAGGATTCGATTTTTGGGCGAGCTACAATGAGACTAAAGGGCTGAAATTGAATGGGTATCTTCCTTAGGCCTAAACAGGCCTGGTGAAGTCTTTGAATTGCACCCAAATTGGCTAGAAACCGAGTTGGAGCTAAACAGGGAAGGTATTTTTACACGGACCTTATTGAGCTTATTTTTGGAAGTTCTAGAGAGACTAAAGACCTAAAACTCTTTCCAAAGATACATATCTATCTAAGGAAGAGTTTGAGATAAGTTGGAAAGCTCGGAAACGCGTGAAACAATTTTGGGAAGAGATTATTGCCGTAACTGCCAAGAAAAGAAAATAAGAGATTTCGAGAAGTTTTGGGGAGATTAAATCGCTCTGTTGGCTATATATAAGTTGTTGGGAGTTCAAGGAAGGGGTTCGAACAGTTTGGGGTAATTTAGAGAACCACATGAGACAAAAATCAGAGTTACAGACATTCGTTTCTGCTGGTGTAGAAGGAACAACACGAGGAGAATCGACCCTCACCTAACTGTCGCAGAAAACTGTCGTCCTTCTACAGCACTTAGCTTCTATCGTTCTGTAACAGTTCCGCTTGTAACAGAAACAGTCAGTCTGTAACGCTTATAAACGTTGCAAACTGTCTTCTTATTACTTTTTCATTCTTTTAATCAACTTTTGGGCTATAAACATGTATTTTGAGCAAGTGATTAACACGAGGAGCTAAACCCCATCACTGGGACGACGGAGGAAGCCTTATTTCACAATTGTTTGGTAATTATAATTGAGTCTTCATGACTTTTGCACTTGTTTTAAATTGATTTATGATTTTTACTAATTATTTGTGATTTCGTTTGATGTCGTATGCTTAGACTTAGATCTTTGATGCGTCATGCTTGTGATTTACAATTAATGTTGTACAAAATCTACCTTTGGCAAAGAAATAGAGTCTATAAAAGAGCTATAATTGTTTTGAGTCATTATTTGAACCAAGTGATTGTGATTAGTGGTGAAATCCTAAGTCTCGGTACCTCTCGATATTCGTGACAACCTTGTGAATATATTTTTAGTATTTTTATTCTTAGTTCTTAAATCAAACCTTTACACAACCCGAGTTGAACGAATCTTATTACCACTTTTTCTACAACAATTAAAATCATATCAATTTTTGGCGCCGCCGACGCGGATTTGTATTAGGTTTTAGGTTTTAGATTTATTTTATTTCTTTTAGAATTTTTGTTTTCTTTTATGCCTTTGGTATTTTTTGATTCTTTTCAGATTTGGAGCGAAGCTACAAGGAAAAAAAATGCTATAAAAGGAAAGCATCGCCAAAGAAGGAAAGAAAAGAGGAATCTAAAAGGAGTGAAGAAGAATATTTTGTATATAGTTATTTTGTTTTATTTTTAGAAACTGTAAATAGGGTTTTAGTTTTTGTAATTTTTCTTTTTATTTTTGGACACTTTTTGGACTTTATTTTTGGACTGGACATTATTTTTAAAACCCTAAGGAAGGGTTAAGATTAAATATAAACCGTTTGCAGGGAAGGACGACAGTTACGATACTGTCTCGGCCTCTCGGTTTCGTACACTGACATCGGAGTCGGTGGCCTGAGTCGACTTCAACGGTTCATCGCCCGTCTGGTACGGGAGGTAAGACTCTATCCACCCATGAATCCCCTGTCTTTGGGTTTTATTTTGTGTGACAACTCACACCCCTGCAATAGAATGTGGAACTGGTATTACAATAGCCAATACAATGAATATCCGACTGAGTTTCAAAATGGACGTTACTACTTTGACCATAATGTGAATAATGGTTGGGAACATCAGCCTTTTCAAGGTTATGACTCATACCTTGATGAGCCCAATTACTATCCACACACGCACCGTTCATATGAGCAAAATTCTTATATTTCTCCTTTAGAAGAGTCCCTCAGGAAATTAGAGGAGTCGACACGTAAGTTCGCTGAGATGAATAACTTAGTTTATGACGAAAGAGAACTTTCTATAGAGGAGTCCTTCAAGCTGATAGCTGAGACGAACGAAATAATTGCTCGAAATAATCTTAATTTCTAATACAGTGTTTCCAATAATACCCTTGAAACTGAGGATAGTAATTTTCATAATCAAGATGACGAGGATAAAATTGGTAACACTACTTGTTTAAGGGAGGTTCAACCATTTTCATGTTATTATAATGATGATTATGATGAGGATAGTGTTGATAAAGAATTTGAAATAAGTAGGCATAGCGATCAGGAATTTTTTACTCCAGTTGATCTTAATAATAATATTATTTCTAGTTTAAATCCAAATAATTTTAATAATTATTCATCTATTCAAAAGGACGGGGATTTGATTAGAGATACTTCCGTTTTAGACGATGTAGTATTTCCTTATGATTACGAAGCCAACGATGGTTTAGAGGAACGAGTTTTTTCTGAGAATATTGTTTTAGAGTCTAGCGATTTAGAAACATTAGACAAAGAAAGTGAACTCGTAGAGTTGAGTGAGGATGAACCTGACTTAGAAGAATCAATGGACCATTTTCAGGAATCATATGACCTTGAAATTAGGGAAGTTGTGACTAGTGTTTCTAGAGACACCCAAAACTCTAAGTTTGGGGGTGATTATCATTCTTCATGTGCCTTAACTCTTAGAAAGGTCCCTCACTTCGGACTTGACATATGTGCCTCAACCATTTTGCAAGATTATCTTCATACACGTTTTCTTGAACATAGTGATGTCCATAAGGAAGTTCAGTTGTTAGAAACCCATCCTCTGGTTGATGTGGTTTACCCAGCTATGATATCCAGATTGACTTTGTTTTCCCACCAAATATTTTTCGACCAATTGTGGGAACGTATAAGTTTCATATGTGTCGATTATTAAGTTTTGAGACTAAACCTAATTACTTTAGGAGATTAGGGTCGACACATTTGTTCAAGGAAGACCACCACTCTCTTTGTGGTCAGTTGTGCGAGTCAAAACTGATTGACTTTAAGGATCCACAATTATTCAGGTTATTGTTATGTGCTTTTAAGTTTTTACCTGAGTTTCTTCAGACTCTAATACCTGAACCGGACTTTAGCTTTGAGGAATTCCAGCGCATGAAAATATTTTATCTAGACCCTTTCATAGAGCCTGAACCTGAACCACAGCTAGATGTAGTTGTCTTAAACATGAAACTAGACAAGGGTGTGCTTTATTTGTTTATTTTTTTGACAGGTTGCAGATTCCTTTTATTTCTGATAGCTCTATTTGGTTTTGATGACCCACAGAAATTTCGGCTATTAATTTTTGATTCTATGAGGTGATTAATCCTTTCTTATGTCTGGATGAAGAATTTAAACTTAGCACTTCTTGGGAGGTAACCCAATATTCATGCGACACGGTAATATCTTTCCTTATCTCTTTTGCTTCAAATGGTAAATGTTTCTCCTTGTTCATGCTTTTAATTTTATCTTTAGAACATTGAGGACAATGTTAGATTTAAGTTTGGGGGTATGGGAGAAACTTTTTAGTTGCAATAAATAAACTCCAGAGCCTAGAAATTTATGTTTATTAAGGATGGCACTAACCAATCTAAGTGGATGGAAGCATTTTGGTTATAGGAGTTGAGGAACCAATGATTAGATGGAAACATCTAATGAGTCTATTCATAAAAGCACAGAGCTCAGGTGTTAGAAATAACATGATAGTTTCACCATATCTCGTTGAGTCCTTTTCACTTCTATTTTTATTTTATTTTGTTTTTAAACTATGTACTCTAAGTGATTAGGTGGGGCTCACGATTCAAGTTGTTACCAATGCTAGGGTGAATTAGAGTAATTGAGATACCATGGGAAAAAAATGGTAGTTACCAAAAAGTTGAAAAAAAGAGAAAATATTGAGACCAGACCATTTGACCAAAAGGAATAAATTCAATAAAGTCGACCACTGGTACCCTTGTATATGCCAGTTGTGTTGACCTAGAGTTAGGTTATCGACCACTGACACCCTTGTATATGCCAGTGTGTTGATATTAGTCAGACTAGTATTTCAATCCATTAGGATAGGTTCATTTTGGCGGAGGCCTTCAGACAGATATGGGAAACGCCGTTGACTTAGTAAACATCAAAACCATCTATTTTTTTCTATATCCATCTTCTTGATCTATCCATGTGATTAGTTTTGACTCCATCCATAGTGCAACTATCTGAGTAGGGATCTGTCAGTTATGTATTAATTTTAGTATGCTTGAGTGCAAACTCGTGTACATCAATTGGAATTTCGCATCAGGGTACTTCCTCCTGTAGTCAATAAGTATGCCAACCTAGGAGATTCTTTAGTGCATTCCAAGGTTCTGCGTAGATAGCTAGGTCTGGAGTAAAGGTTTTGTGGGTATATCTCTTGTAAGACCTCCCGAGACTATAACTCGGCCACTAGGGACACCTAGGGGTTTAAAGGCTTATTGCATACGCTAAATGCAATCGACGATGCCTGCGACGGTGAGTTGGGATTTTATTTTGTAGTTTTGATTTGCTCGGGACTAGCAAATAATAAGTTTGGGGGTATTTGATAGACGCATTTATGTGTCTATTTTCATCTCTATTGTGTATACTGTTAGTACCCATTTTTGTACTTATTTCGGTATTTTATCTCTTTGTAGGTGTTTTTGGAGAAATAAGCTTTTGCGGCGAAATTGGCTCGAAAAGTTGTTAAAGGAACCTGGGAGGACATTTGTTATTCGGACTCTCGCTTTGGATAAGGGGTAACCCATTTCTAGGCATGTTCTAAAGGGACACCAGAACTGGATAAGTGGGAGGTCACCTTCACCGTTTGAAAACAAGTTTTGGCGGGAAGCATGTTCTTCACACCTGCAGATTTAGGATTCGATTTTTGGGCGAGCTACAATGAGACTAAAGGGCTGAAATTGAATGGGTATCTTCCTTAGGCCTAAACAGGCCTGGTGAAGTCTTTGAATTGCACCCAAATTGGCTAGAAACCGAGTTGGAGCTAAACGGGGAAGGTAGTTTTACACGGACCTTATTGAGCTTATTTTTAGAAGTTCTAGAGAGACTAAAGACCTAAAACTCTTTCCAAAGATACATATCTATCTAAGGAAGAGTTTGAGATAAGTTGGAAAGCTCAGAAATGCGTGAAACAATTTTGGGAAGAGATTATTGCCGTAACTTCCAAGAAAAGAAAATAAGAGATTTCGAGAAGTTTGGGGGAGATTAAATCGCTCTGTTGGCTATATATAAGTTGCTGGGAGTTCAAGGAAAGGGTTCGAACAGTTTGGGGTAATTTAGAGAACCACAGGAGACAAAAATCAGAGTTACAGACATTCGTTTCTGCTGGTGTAGAAGGAAGAACACGAGGAGCATCGACCCTCACCTAACTGTCGTAGAAAACTGTCGTCCTTCTACAGCACTTAGCTTCTATCGTTCTGTAACAGTTCCGCTTGTAACAGAAACAGTCACTCTGTAACGCTTATAAACGTTGCAAACTGTCTGCTTATTACTTTTTCATTCTTTTAATCAACTTTTGGGCTATAAACATGTATTTTGAGCAAGTGATTAATATGAGGAGCTAAACCCCATCACTGGGACGACGGAGGAAACCTTATTTCACAATTGTTTGGTAATGATAATTGATTCTTCATGACTTTTGCACTTGTTTTAAATTGATTTATGATTTTTACTAATTATTTGTGATTTCGTTTGATGTCGTATGCTTAGACTTAGAGCTTTGATACGTCATGCTTGTGATTTACAATTGATGTTGTACAAAATCTACCTTTGGCAAAGAAATAGAGTCTATAAAAAAGCTAGAATTGTTTTGAGTCATTATTTGAACCAAGTGATTGTGATTAGTGGTGAAATCCTAAGTCTCAGTACCTCTCGATATTCGTGACAACCTTGTGAATATATTTTTAATATTTTTATTCTTAGTTCTTAAATCAAACCTTTACACAATCTGAGTTGAACGAATCTTATTACCACTTTTTCTACAACAATTAAAATCATATCACTGAAAAACATCCCGATCGGTTTAACACGAAAATATTGAGATGAACGAAAACTTACTATTATTCATTGAAATTGAGTAGAATTTTCCAAATTCAAAAGAACGTAAACATCAAGAAAATACATTAGAGGCCTCCTTAGTGAAACTATTTTCGTTCTGGCACATGTTTATTTTTGAATTTTGGCATATTAGTAAATAACAAAAGATGTTTTCGATTTTAAGAATATTTATGTTGAATCAAGAAATTTCTTGACATGCCATTCATTTCATACGGTTAATTCTTTATTTGTTTGTCTCCAAGTTTCTGTTTGTAAACTTTTGGAAAAACATCTCCATATATATTGATTTAGGTAAGCAATGAAGAGAATGTCCAAAGATATTCCTTAACAGCTAAAGGAAGAGAATCCCAGGATCGAAACATAAGTAAGTTAAGAATCTTTTAATTAAGGTTATTAATTTCATTTTGTAGGGAAATTTCAGAATTAGTAATGTGCATTTATTAATTAGAATTTCCGACAGATTTCGATCATTATTTTGGACAGAGCATTTCCAGGAATTATGGAAACTGAATTTGTGCTTTAATGAATATCTTGAGAATATTTTCGGTTTTGGAAATTCCTTGGTGTCCAAACTTCCTTGTCTATAAATACTTGAAGTTTTCCTTTCTAGCAAACTAATCCTTCGTAACAACAGACTTCCTCTTTTGTTTTTGTTTTTGTTACTGGTGTAGCCGCCTATTCAGAGAGGAGAGTAACCTAATTAGGCAAAATATCTTACGTCCGCTCAGTTTAAAGCCTTCTTTGGGATTGAGAATCTCTAGCGTGTACCGTTGGTGGGAAACTAGATAATTGCGGTTTATCTTTTGTTTTCGATTGATTTGATTGACTAACGGTGGTTGAAATTTGATTGCACCTAGTTTTTTTATTCTTGAGAATCTTCTCTTCTGATATAAGATTCACTCAAACTAGTTCAGAGTTTCGACATGGATCTTTAGACTGTTGTGAGTTCTAAAGATGATCTTGTGATAATCCATTGTTAACAGACTTTGTTCTGTGTGTGATTGACCACAAGAGATTCAAGTGATTGTGTGTAGGTTTTTATTTAAGATTTAATAAGATTTAAAGACAAATAAGATATTGAAGATCTGACTTTGGTTTATAATCTTTGGTGTGCACAATACTTGTTTCGGTAAAAGAGGATCCAATTAATAATCGGTTTATCCTTGTGGTAGATTGGATTGATTAATTGAGTTGATCGGCATCAACACAATTCTTTTGATTAAGAATGTTGTTGGCTTAATCTTAACGATTACTTCGGTAATTGAACATAAGATAGATCTAAGGACCTGACGAAGGAGTTTATGTTAAGATAAACGGAAGAGACTTTGTCCGACTCATATCACTTGGTTGAATAGAGTTGATACCAAACAGATTTTTTGTTCCTTTACTGTTTGGAATACGAACCAAAGGAATTGTTCCAAGTATGTGGCTTATTTATAAGTTGGAGGTGTGGGATTACAGACGGAACTAGGTGAACTATAGGTTTAGTTCTAGACTACGTGGCTTATTTATAAGTTGGAGGCTTGGTCTCAACTATACGAAGTTAGGTGTAATTTTGTGTAGCGACTTAATCCTGAGAGTATTCAATTCTAGACTAGGTCCCGGGGTTTTTCTGTATTTGAGGTTTCCTCGTTAACAAAATCTTGTTGTGTCATTTACTTTATATTTCCGTATTATAATTGTTTTATTATAATTAAAGTAAATCTCACAAACGTTAATTCTTATTTACTTGATAAGCAATCCTATTGTGTTTGGTCAAGTCTGAACCTTTGTATCAAGTAAACATACTTCTTTGTTGTATTGTCTTGATCTCGTATCCATAGACGATCACACGAAGTGTGAACCGATTAGTTGTATTGTCTCGACTCAGTCCATAGACAATCACTTTCGGATAAAGGACTTATAGGTAGGAAAAGTTTTAGCTTGAGGTATATTTGGGTACCCTCGCCTTTTCAATTGGTATCAGAGCAGGCAAACACGAAAAAATCTAACAATCTGTGTTTGGTGCAATCCAACCTATAAGAATTGAAGCTAATGTCCGATTCAGTTAACGTTATGCAAGAGTATGAATACTCAAATGTTGAAGATGCTACCACTTTGTTGACTCATGATCCAGGAGTTACGAAAACATCTATGTCTATTTATGTCTACCTCTTCATAGGATCGGTTCTCGTTTACCCAGATTCGGTTCAACAAATCACAAACTCGATCATACCATCTCAGGTGATTACTTAACATCGGTTTCACTAATAAAAGTCATATCAATACATAAGTCAAGCCTTTGTGAATAGTTTTACCAAGAACACAAACAAGTCGTGAGCGGTTATACTAAATCACGCATATTGGTTGTTCATAAGATATGCAATGAATAACAAAACCAATAACACCTGGAAATTTCCTTTTCGGTTCACAAACAATTTTATGAACTTACTTCCTTAGAACACATGTAAACATTGTTCCCTATGATGAAATCCTCACCTCATACCCATACATAATCACAATAGCATTCAAATGATTATGGCGATGTCTTATCTACAAAGTTTGATGGTTAAGCAATAAACCTCGTATTGTATTCCTTAATAATATGTCTATCTAGAGTTCAAATATGCATGACTTGAAAGATACGTTAGGGAATGAAACAGTTCAAGTCAAATATCACTAACCTCAAGTGGAAGGATGATTGTTGTCGTTGTAGCTCCTTGCTTCTTCACATCTTCAAGACTTCGCAATACTTGTAATGTCTCACATCCTAATACTTTCAATCTAACCTATACGAAGTTGACTCTAGTACATAATCAAGCGACTCTTAACATGATTTTTGATTCACTAAAATATGACAACCAAACTTGACATACCAACGCTTGGTGGGTTCAACCGAGCCATGCTCTAACACTTAGAGACATCCTCAATGCCTCCCAACTCTCTGGTAAAGTATTTAGCAACAGATAAGCTTGCATTTCATCGGGAATACTCAAATCCATAGATGTGAGATGATTCATGATGCCCTTCATGTTATTTAAATGTTGCGTCATTGAACTTCCGTCCTTGTATTTTAACTTTCCAAGCTTTGCAAATTGAAGAGATTTTGTGCAAGGAGATTGATGGCCATATATCTCTTCCAACTTTTTCCATAAAGAATATGCTAGTGTCTCACTAGCCACATGATGGAAAATAGAATCATCAATCCATTGTCGAATAAAACCAACAACTTTACGGTTAGCAAGACGCCACACATCTTCATCAGTCTTGTCAGGCTTTACTCATTTCTTCTCTATAAGAGCATAGATATCTTTGCCATATAATAAGTCTTCCATCTTCGCCTTCCATATCACGTAATTCTCTCCGGTCAAACTAATCATTCTAGTACTAGTGCTACTTTCCATATTTCCCACGGTTATCCCGACCAACGTAGCTCTGATATCACTTGTTGGGGGAATTACCGATCCGGGACGCTATGCACAATATGGAAGCTACACAAGCAATAATACGCGATACGACGAAAATAAAACCAATCACATAACATCAATGATTAAGGGCAAACTTCCACTATATCAAATAATGGGATACAACGATATCTCCAAAATTGGGTTCCACAAAACTTCAAGGTGCATATAGCACTTGGATAACAATGTCCTCTTTCTCTACTTACTCACCGCTAACACCGCTAACGATGGATAAACAAATTCCTTACCAAATACTTAGGTAAATTCAACCAATAACAAAACAAAGAAGACGAGAAACTTACTACTACTAGGATTTGAACAAACCCTAGAAACCCTTTGAAGATATGTAGGATGCGGTGGATAAATCTTCACCAACCAAACCGATTCTTCGCTAGAACACCCTTCTTCTTCAATCTCACAAAATCTTCACCACAAATCCCTAATGGCGGCTGCACTTCTTTTCTCTTTTCTTCTTGATTTCTTCGCGGCACCAAAACCCCTTTCTCTGTTTTATGTCACGGCTTGCTACACACTTGTTCTCACAAACAAGAGGTTTATATATCACAACCTATTTCCTTTTCTAACTTAACCTAACTAAGCAGCTCCTAGTTAGCTCCCCCTTATTTGATAAGGGTCACCGACTATTGGGCCATAAGGGCGTGAAACCCAACAAGAACTACATAATCGGGTTACAGAGGAGTGATTATTGATACCGGTTAGACCAACACAGCTCTTGTTGCATATGCATATGATCTCTTGCTTGCGGAATTGAGGAAACAGATGATACAGCTGAAAAGGCAGAATCTCTCCAAGTATGACTAGTATTACCTAGTTACGATGGAACAACTTAATAGTATTCCAAAGATAAATTGCCATTTTAGTGGTTTGAATCATACTCTATATGGTTGGAATGCTTGGTCACCTGTTATTTTTGATTGATATAACTCCATTGTATGCCTAAAGTTCAAGCGAACAACACGTGCTCTAACAATCATAGGGTCTCAACATCTACAAAATGTTAATGTCGGATATGATTTGAGTAACAAAGTGATTTCTCTACAAAACAGGGATTGCACCCAATATTAATTAGTTTTTTTATTACGAAATGTTTGTACTAGTTTCGATTATATACATCGAATAAAATGCAATTCTTTACTCAAAAACATCCCTATCTGACTTAACCCGAAAACATTGAGATGAACATAAACTTTTGATCATTTCATTGAGAATTGATGATTAGAATTTTCCAAATTCAAAAGAAGGACTGCCACAAGTACATGCAACCGCACCTATCACTAGTGGAGAATGGGCTTTTCCAGACCCACATACGTGACCCTTAATGGCAGTCAATGGACCGTGGACCGGTCATAGATATAAAAAAAAATCAGAGCACAGAGTAGAGCGTTAAAAACGGTCATTCTACAAGTTTTTTAACACCGGTTATATTCCCCAGTCATCAACTCATACAACGACCGCTAGACTTAGTTGAATCAGTGTTGGTGGGAAATATAACTCGGTTCCCCCCTTTTCCACCTCTTTATCAACGATGTTATATATATCTCATTCACCTCCCCTCTCTCTCCTTCAGTTCATTTACAGAGAAACTCTCTCTCTCTCTCTCTCTCTCCATAACCAGACCACTCCCCCCTCTCACTGAACTCTACTATTGAGAACCAACTAAGCTAAACATCACTAAGATTTACCTTTTACATCTCTTAATTAGCAAAATCATCAGGTGCATGTGCAGTTAGGGTTTTTTATTTAAGTTCTCTATTTCTTATCTTTTTCTTTTACTTGATTTTCTTCATGGGGTTTTAATCATTATTGTTTTGTTTGTTGGTTTCAGGTAAATCTCAAGAGCTTTAGTTGTTTGATTAGAAAAATCATCACGAACAGGTACAGTTAGGGTTTTGGACTTAAGTTTTATTTTCTCTTTCTTTTACTGATCGATTATCTTCATGGGGTTTTAATGATTATTGTTTTGTTTATTGATTTCAGGTAAATCTCAAGAGTTTTAGTTGTTTGATTAGAAAAATCATCAAGAACCGGTACAGTTATGGTTTTGGATTTACGCTTTATTTTCTTTTTTTTTACCGGTTGATTTTGTTCATGGGTTTTAACGATTATTGTTTTGTCTGTTGATTTCAGGTAAATCTCTAGAGCTTTACTTGTTTGATTACCAAATCATCAAGTATATCTGATTTTATTTGATTTGGATGATAGCTCTTTAGTTTATGAGTTTCAATCTAGTATGTGGATCGTATGTTAGGGTTAGTTAAGTTTTGTTGTTGATTCGGCTTGTGGGTTATGTTCTATTTTTATTTTATTTTTGTTGCTGAAAAGAATCATGTTTAGGGTTTTATAAGCATGTGGATTTATGACTTGAATGATTTCTGATTGGGATATTTTTTATGTACAAGCATGTGATTAGGTTTTATAATTTGATTTATGTGTTTGTTGTTAAGTTAGTTACTGAAATTTAATAAGTAATTGATTGTATTAGTGATTACAACATGATTTAGAATCCAACAAGTATATTGTAATTAATTTTTCAAATTTATTTTATTTTAGGAAACTATGCCGAGACTTCCTATTCCAAGTAGCAGTCGATCTCGGTCTGCAAGTATTAGGTCTGCAAGTACTAGGTCGGCAAGTACTAGGTCTGCAAGTACCACTCCTAGGTCAATTGCAGCTACCTGGCCGAGGGCTTTGCTCAATTCACAAGGTTCTCCATCAACTGATGGTAGTCACACTGCTGCAAGTCCAAGTGAAGGGAGTCCCCATGTGTCTTCGTCAGATGGTGATAATTCTCCAGGCCATGTTAATGGGAATCAGGATGGGGGAGATGGATTGCATCAGTCTTTTCATCAAGCAAATATGAAGCTGACAATACTGAGGAAAGTGGGATTAATGTTAACACACAACATTGTATTTGAGTTTCCTTTGTCATATATATAACAGAGATAAATACCAACACGTTCCAGGACAAGATTTAACAAAGATAATATATTTAATACTCTATCCCTGCGACTGAGATATTATATTATATTATATATATATATATGTGTATATGTATGTACATGTATGTGTGTTATCAAGTTACCTTTTAATTTATTTTTGTTTTCTACATATGATCACCTTTTGGTTTATGCATCAACTAATCATTCATTGCAACTAATAAAACGATGTGCCCCCTTCGTTTCAAGAAAAGTGATACTTTCACTTTAGGCTTAATTCTCGAAAATTGAATGCATAATCATTATGCAAACCACCAAAAAGGATGCATAACACACTATGCAACCATATTTTGGTTTATGGATCGTTCCGTTTCAAAAAGAACGATACTTTCACATTCCGTTTCGGGAAAAGTATCACTTTTCTAAAACGGCGCGAAAATATCATTTTCTTCTGAAATGGGGCGCAAATAGTCGCAGACAAACCTCATCTTCAAATTCTTCTTCGATCGTCCCTCCCACCGTGGCAACGGTTGTACTTTTATCCCTTCATTTTTTGGTTTTCCAATTCCTAATTTCTGGTCATTTATTCTCTTTATAAACCATAATTGATGTAAATTAATTACGATAGTCTTTCCTAGAATATGTTTAGATCTCTTATTTAATATTTGCTAATAAATCACCCGAATCATAATTAATAAAAACTAAATTAATGCATAATATTTGTTTCATGCTCATAATTTGGTTAACAAGAAAACGAAAATGCTATATATGCATTTCATTTCTGCACCAAAATAAAAACCACATTCCACTGAATTTAGATTTCAATTTCAGCAAAGCCATGGCTACATTATCATCAATCTCCTCTTCTGCTTTACTACCTCTTCTCTTGGTTCTGATTCTTGTGTCGTCATCATGTTTCATCTTTGCTACTTCATTCTCATTCTCAGACCATAAACCTAGCACGAATCCAGCTGGGTTTTCGGCGCGTTTAATTCACCGAGATTCACCGGAGTCGCCATTCTATGACCCTAAACTTACAGACGCTGAAAGAATGAGGACCGCAGAAGAGCGATCTATCGAACGATATAACCACTTGACAAGACGTCCAAATGGTGTGCGAGCTCCAATTGCTTACCGATTACTCGAGTACACCGTAGATTTTGGTGTAGGTACACCTCTAGTCGACACCCACGCCGCCATGGACACGGCTAGTGATATAACGTGGATCCAGTGCAGACCCTGCGACAACTGCTACTCCCAGGAAAGAGGAGTACCCATATTCGATCCCCGAAAATCGTCTACCTACGTAAAAATTGAATGCATGGATCCATTATGCCTGGGAGACAATGACGTGACGTGCGACAGAGACGGTAAGTTTTGCCGTTACCAGCGGTCGTATTATGACGGTGCGCAGTCACAGGGTGTTTTCTCAAATGAAGCATTCTGGTTTGTAGATACTAGTCATCGTACTGGGAGGATCGGGGTAGGATTAGCATTTGGTTGTGGACACAATAACACAGACGTAGCAGGTCGTACTACTGCAACACCAGGTATTTTTGGTTTAAATAGAGAACCTGCATCTTTCATCACACAACTAGATGTCAAACTCTTTTCCCATTGCTTTGTACCAAAGGCTCGGAAACAAACAAGTCTATTACGCTTCGGAAAAGATGCGATTATCACCGGTGAAACCACTCCGATAGTGGAGTCTGGCACTGGCGGTATAACTGATGCGCGTTATTATGTGAGTTTGGAAGGAATCAGTGTCAACAATACCAAGCTTAATATCCCACAAGGAACCTTCAAACTTTCAGCAGCGGGCGTCGGAGGAGTGATGATTGATACGGGCTCGTCGAACACACATCTTCGTAGAGAGGCATATGAGCTACTGCTCGAAGAATTGGTGAAGCAGATTAAACTGAAAAGAGAGTTTGTCTCAAATTTTGATTTGTGTTACCTGACTTATGGGCTGAGAGACTTGATATATATTCCTGACATCACTTTGCATTTTAGTGGTTTGGATTATATGGTACAAGGTTGGACTACTTGGACGCGTGTTGCTATTGATAATAACATTGTATGCTTCATGCTCAAAAGAGCAGTAGATGAGCTGACAACCATAGGTGCTCATCAGCTACAAGATGTTAATGTCGGGTATGATTTGCCAAGGAAACTCATTTCTCTCCAGAACACGGATTGCCGCAAAGTTAGTTAGTTTTTACAGTCAAATGTGTCTACTAGTTTCAATTATATGGAATGGAATGGAATAAAATGCACTTGTTTACCCGAAAACATTGAGATGAACGTAAACTTTTGATCATTTCATTGAAAATTGATGATTAGAATTTTCCAAATTCAAAAGAAGGACTGCAACAAGTACAGGCAACCACACCGATGAGATATGGTGCCCAAACATATTTATTCCCAAGTGTGATTGAAATCGCTATGCTAAATACAATCATCACACAAACTACTGAGACTCTAAGAGATATGAGACCGTACTTGAGCCTTATCGGGATTATCGACTCGAATGTTGCTTCCGTATGAGTCCTGCCAAATGCAGATAAGAACACTTGGATTGAGTAAGCTGAAGAAAAGAGAGCAATAGCATCTAACACCATGAATAAGAGGAACAACTTCCTTCCCAGGAATATTGGCTTTCCTTTGTTTCTTGGGTCACTGTCACTGAAATTTCCACCAGGTACTGTGAATGCTGCCGCAAAAGCAACTGTAGCTACAAGAGCCGCCACAATTAGACATGATTCCGCTACCCGTAACATGTATGCATCTGCTTTTTTCACTAAATCTTTGTGCTCCCGAGTGAAAACCTCCTGAGGAGTTTCTTCTCGATCATTTCTCACTTTTCTCAATGCAGGTGGTACCCTCTTCTCCACTTTCTTTACAAACAAAAAACCGCAGAAAACAATCAGAAGTATACAACTTATACAACTTCAATTTTAGAAAACTTCTGTAGATGCCAACTTATGTTATATGGACTTATATGAAGAGTAAAATTAATTATTGAGGTGTACCTTAAACCATTTAAGCTCCCCTTGTATTTGTTTAACAGGGCTACGTTTTAGTCGAAAAGGAGGCGCAATTTTTGCAGCAATATGTAAGATATTACCGCCATTTGAATCCACTACGCGGGTAATTAAAATCTTCTCATCTGCGTTCATGTGATCGTACAAGAAATCAAAAATATTGTCTTGTCTATTCTCGGCCGCTAGTTGAAATATGCTTCTTCCCTTGTGAGGAAACCAAAGCTGATCCGGATAAGTTGAAATGCACTTCTTCACAATTTCAAGTGCACCATTTTCTGCAGCGGTTTGTAGGAAATTTGAATTGAAGAAAAAACGATGCATGTCTTCCTTTGTCATGCGCGACATTTCTTCAAAAATGAGATTTACCAACTCAGGGAGAATAACAGAAGATCTCAAATGTTCACTGCGACGAGCTGCAAACGAAATCAATCATCTTACTTCAGTAATTTTAAGGGGGAAAAAAGGCTTAATCATTTATGCTCCCTGTGAAGATTATAGGAGGCATACCTCGACAATTGGGGCCAGGATACAATAGCTTTTCAAGAAATGTAGATGGCTTATCGATAAATTTGTACTGCTGAGTAGCTACAAAAGAGTGGAGGATATTATTCATTTGAAAGCATAACTGATCGAGGTAATTAAAATTAGTCGGGTGGAGCCTTTAATGATTTCAGAGGTATATATACTCACGTGATGATTTGAAATACAGTGCAGATTGTTGAGCAGAGGCCAGCCTTCTCGCAGAGCCCTTTTCTGCTAGAACATCTAGCATAGTTTTGCCATCGTCCTCTCTAGCAGTTGCTAAACTTGGGTGTTCACTGATTAGAGTATATGCCAATTCTGTAAATAGAAAGCTTTGAGAACAATTATCTTTTCAACTATACTCATGTGCACAATAGTGTTCTTAGCCTTTAAGTTCGAAGAAGTTAAGCATAAAGGATATATGCGGAATAAACCAAAGAACAAACTGCTGAAAAATAACCTATTTATGATCTAAAGATGTACTTGTAAAGTTACAAAACTTAAAATTACCGTATAAACCAGCACGAGTTATACTGCATATAAGATGAGCTCCCAAATGACCTTGAAAGGAACTTGAATCTTCATCTTTCATAACACTGCTTAGGTATCTAAAAATCTCTCTATGCTCTACATTGACATGAATAGCAGCATTGAGTAGCGGATTCAACCCCTTTTTGTTACATATATATTTTAAGTTTTCATCTTTTTGCACCATTGCTTTAACAGCTTCATCAAGCCCAGCAATAACAGCAAGATGGAGAGCTGTATTACCATCGTATCTGTCTTTCAGTTCAAGTGCTTCTATGGACATGAGTTTAACCAGTATCAGTACGAATTCTGAGTGTCCTGC